>NC_035443.2:16004345-16699345 GCF_002127325.2 Helianthus annuus | reverse complement strand
TCGAACCTGGGTCACAAGGAAACCCATGTCTTTCCCCAACCATTCCACCACAACCTAATAGGCTTTTATTCATGTGGTTTGTTATTACTTAAATGAGATATGTAAATCAAAGATAGACTACAATGATGCTATGAATAGAAAACTAACAGACGTACTATATAACACATCGTTATAGAATTGATAAACTAACAGAAAATGAGTACTGCATTGTATATTGTCGTTGTCGCCGCATTGCGCGGGCCCCGACTAGTTGTCAAACCCTGGCTTTGCGGAAGCGTGGGTTAATTTGGTGTGACTTCTTAATACCATAGCTTAATCACAACAAAGCTATATGAAAGTAAAACCATGCAAATCATCTATTGATTTAAGTTTTAAAATAAAAGTACCACAACATTGTTTTAAAACGTTGAAACATGCAACGGAAATACAACAAGACAAAATAAAAACATTCTTCATAAGACATAACCACAAACATGAAACAGACGCAGTTTAAGACTTGTGACTCGTCCAGGTAAAAGCCACAACCCCTAAACTTGGATGACCTCATAACTCTTATGCAGCGTGAAAACGTAGCATACCTCGCCAAATCCTTAATTCCCTAAAATACATGTAAGTTGGAAAAATCAACAAAAATGTTGAGCGAGTTCATGTGTAGTGAGTATGTAAAACCTTTGTAAGTATAAAAATTCCTGGTATGTAGCAAATAAGGACATAAAGAGATCACCAATGGTTTGCAAGGCCATTGATATGTGTGAAGTGCAGTAGGAAGACTCAAACCTAGCAGATTTTTGAGTCGGGCTCAAAGTCACCCCGAGGTCCGTTCTGTTGGGCCTGGGGCTGGGCTCGCTACACCCACATAGATCTACCGCTAATGACCCTCGGTCCTACAATAAGGATTAATGGCCTCCAGTTCCCGCCTACCCACTCACATGATATAAGTAGTAACCCTCCTTACGCTAACCATACCATGTAAAAAGTATTCGTAATCATAGTAACATGTATTTCACCCCCGAAGTATAAAAACTGAAAACAGTTAAGAGAAAAGGGGGACATGAACTCACTGAAGTGCGTCTCGAAATAGTAATCCCCCAGTCAACCAGCTGCTTGACGACCTACACGTACTAACTTCTATTAGACGGAAGGCCGTGCTTTGGCTTAAGGTTTAACATTTTTGGGAAATAGTTAGACAACTATTTCGTATTTACACTTCGTAATTATGTATTAGTTATATTCCTTCCCAAGGATGGGGGCTTTAATACATGTGGGTTTGTGTAATACCAAGAATATATTATTAAGTCTCACTTAATAAAATATATTTTATTTTATTTGTCTAGGATATTTTATCTTCAAAATATACATATTTTTCCAAAAATATTATATTTTGCTTCGTATAATTCCCAAAATAATACTTTATCAAAATACACACTTACGAGTATTTTTCTGAAAATACATAAGTTACAGTTTAAGGTTCGTGTGGTAATAATAATACCGGTGTAACTTAAATATTTATTGTGAGGGCGTTAGTATTATTTTGGAGTCGTTACTGTTCAGTGTATTCCAGTAATATTATTTTTACTCTAAAAATAATATTTATGTAGTTCACAAAATAATCATAAAATCGCACAAGCATTTTTCTATGAAATATATATTCTAAATATATCTTTAACAAGTTTTATTTATGAAAATCCACCTCCGACACTTGGTTATTTGGTAATAAAAATTCATGGCGAATTTTTATTTGGAAAAAAAAGTTAAAAATATATTCATAACACTTGTTGTAAAAATATTTTCCAAGTGTTATATTTCTGGAAAAATTTCGCTAGAGTTTCCTCTGTAACTGGAGGTGGCCACGCTTACAAGCGTATCATTTTCTTTTAGCAACTCAATCAATCAATTTTCAGTCATCAATATTCAATATCAAAACATCAAACTAGTCAAAAATATGCATAAATTGCAAACACATGAACTTGTGAGTTGTGTAAAAGTATGTAGTAACTTTCCAATATTTTTAGTAGATCCTTCTATTTCTAAAAATAAAATCGGTTTCTTGGTAATCTCATCTTTAAAGAAAATGTAACTTTGCATCTTCTTAGTCATAAATTACGAAAATATTTCTTTGTTAAAACCTTTTGTTACACAAGTGTTTACACACTTGTTTGTTCACAAAAATGCTTTTATTTCATGAAAGATCCGGCTTTTAAACGTGATTGCATCTTACACTTGGTTCTTCGAAAATACCACTTGTAGATCTTTAGATCTACTAGTTTAGAACTCCATTTTACAAGAAAAACTATTTTTACACAAGTTCATGTTTATGTATGAAAGGGTTCGTCATCTTGTAACTTTCCTACTTAACATAATGCTAGTTCATGTTCCATGAACATGATCTAGCGTGGTTTGATGACGATCCGTTCCACTACTAGCAACCAACAACATAAAATAACCATTACTAAACAAGATTCATGAGTTTTACACCATTATTTACTCTTTAACCAACAAGTTTATCATTCTTACAAGACTTTTAGCTTTGATCTTTAGTGTTCTCGATTTTTATCCGTTAAATTTCTGATTAACCACCTTAGACAAGATCAAGAGGGTGTTTAGAATCACTTACAACTAGCTCAAGGCTAGGGAAAAATCAAAGCGAAAACTAGGTGGATAAAAGCGATGTAGAGAGGTCCTTGTGATTCCGTAAGCACCGGGTCTCCTCGTATGAACTCTAGCACACTTGTATGTATGAAATTTGCTTGAACAAGATTTGAAGGATGGTGAGGTGATGGTTGTGGTGTTCGGCCGATCCAAAGGAGAGGAGAGGGAGAGTAGTTTTTTTTGTTAAGTGTTGGAGTGAATGATAATGTGATTACCTCCTAAACCTTCTTATAAACCATCCATTCCCTTTACCCATTATACAAAGTGTTCCCATGATATTAGACAAGCAAGATTAAAATAATCAAAATTGGGTGTGTGTGTTCCCTAGGGGAACCGATCGGATCATGGGGGGGGGGGAATATGGTTGGATTTGGACTAACTAGTTAGGTGATATTTAGTTTAGTTAGGTGATTAATTTAGTTATTAGTGTGTAGTGTTTTGTGACGGGTGTTAGGGTGTTCGGGGACTCTAACTAGCTCAGAAAAGGAAAAACAATGTCATTGTCAATATTTTTATGTTCCGGGTAAAGTCCGGTTGTTCGGTTGGATACTGATCCGTTAAGGTGCTTAATAAGCATTTAAAGTGTCTTTAATATTATTTTTAGTGACACAGTTTATTCCCAACACTTTGGAAAGTGTCTAGTATTATTTTCCCATGTTTTTGCACTTTACTAGTTAACTTAAATGGTGAATCTTGTATTAAAGTGCAGGATTTTGTAGTTAGAGCATGTTTTAGGCACATCCGGTCACTATAACTAATACCTAGTGACGCAGTTCTACAATCCTCACCTCTCTACACTCCCTACCAGTGTAGTGATCTATTCCCGGCTCATACTGGCCTTAGAGACAGTGTCTGTCTGGTGCTGGCTATGTCAGCACGTTTACTGGGTTATCCGTTCATTGTGCTACTGTGCTTTTGTGCATCAAGTTTGTCACTATAGTTCTGTGTAAATAAATGGAGTGACAGCAATAAGGTATAATGGAAGTATATGTATGTATCAGAAATCACGTAGCAGTTTATCCACAATTGTAAGCAAGCATAGTAATTAAGCATTAATTAAATATTAATTAATTCGTACGGATACCTGGTTTGGTGAGGGTTGTCACACTAGTATGTGTATATATATATATATATATATATATATATATGAATAACTCTGTTTGTAGCTTTTGATTTTGTCTTTCATTTGTTATTGTTTATTGTGTATTCAGATGCTTGCATTGTTGTACCATTTGATTACGAGTAGATTGATTTTGATATGTTTCTAGTTTTTGTTTTTCACAATCTGTTTTGTTGGTTTTATTCACCCATGTTAGTAATGTTGGATGCTCCTATGTTTCTTGATCCTCTGTTTTTATTCCAACTTTCACACTATTATTCTAGCAATCCAAGAAGAATATATAGGATTACTAATGGACTATGTGCAAGAGTACGAGCTCAAATTTGCAACGTTCATGAAGACCTCTTCCCCTGAAGACTCGGTCCAAGTTGTTCGAAGAAGAACGTTGAGGCCGCTTTACTTGGTCTCCAACGTTAACTTGGGAATATTCGCTGGCATCCCCCTATTTTAGGAGATTTTGTTTTCATTTTGTAGCTATAAATATACGGATAAACCAGATCAAATAGGACATCACACTCACTACTCTCGAGCTCTCACACTTTCTCTCGCAACTCTCACTTTCTGAAGAACATTGTAACACTTAGCAACGATTTGGTCAATATCCTACACTGTATCCTGACATTTGAAGTAATAAGAAGAACAAGGCAGCTGCGATTGTCAGCTCCTGAGGTTTTGTGCCAGTGATCTAGATTGATCAAGGGCTTTCCTCGTACATCTCGTGTCACCCTTTACTTTTTGCTCATTGTTTGATTATAGATATAGCTCGATATCCTGAGCTATATCCTGAAAACTGTCTTTTGCAAACAACTAAATCTGGATATTTTCGAAACACATTCTTAGCACACTACCTCACAATACTAATTTGATCACTAAATTGCATAGCTAATATTTGACCAAAACAACTGTATTTGGCATGATGATGTTGTGTTTCATGTTGTAAAAACCAGGGGATTGTAAGATAATAGATTGCTTTGCCTGATTAGATTGGGTGTTAAATTATAGTTCTTTAAGTCATTGTTTCGTTTTTCTTGAATTCTATGTAATTTTGTAAAGAAGTACAATAACAAACAGTGGTTTGAATATATGTTTGCTTTTTGGTCAACAGTTGATGGAAACCCATGTTAGGTTGAACAGTGTTTTGAAGAGGAAAACAGTGTGAGAAGACAGTAGATCCGATAAGTTAAACATCTGTTGAGGCTTAAACAGATGTTTGGCCTTCTATATCAGCTGTTTCGACTTAAACAGATATTTGGCCATAAACAGATGTTTGACCATAAACAGATGTTTTGCCTTAAACGTATGTTTGGCCTTCTATATCAGATATTTGGACTTAAACAAATGTTTGACCTTAAACATATGTTTGGCCATAAACAGATGTTTGGCCTTAAACCAAACATCTGTTAAAGGTCAACATCTGTTTGACTATTGGTCAACATCTGTCACGACCCCCGATCCCATCCTGGCCGGAATCGGAAGTTGCGAGCAGTTCAGTGGTACCGGTGATTATTTTGAAAAAACATTGCAGCGGAAATTTCATCAGGACCGTGAGTTAGGAAAAATATCAGAGTTTAGAAACACCGGATTTTATTTAAATAGATGGAATAAATTCCATGTTTTACAAAGGTAGCTTTTAATAAAAACAATATTTCTTAATTTGATTTAATTAATAAAATAAGCCACTTCTTGAAGTCTTTTAGTGCCGGATCCAATCCTTACTCCAATCTACTGTAATTACCTGAAACGCGTTTTAAAAAGGTTTTGTCAGCGGGAAATACTGAGTGAGTTCATTCAGTTTACTGAAAACGACACATTTGTTATAATTTACAGTATCAAGAGTTTTTACATATGTTTATTATCAACCAACTTTCAAGAATAGGTATTTGTCACAGACCAGCTCTGTGACTGTGGTCATATCACCATTGGCTGTCCCAATGAGTGACGTATGTCACATTTAGGCTCGCCCACCTAATGTGAAGGAAACAATAATAATAATATTGTGCATAATACCCCACATACCGGCTGTAATTTGGTGATTACATAAACTTAATCACTGTAATTATAACTTTTGGAAAATGATTTGGAGTATTGTAAAACAGTTAATAAAAAGAAGAATGACTCACAAACTGTGAGAAAAGAGTTTATAAAAGAGGAATGACTCACAAATCAGCATGCAGGATTGAGTTAACAAACTTCTTCATTCTATTTCTTCCGATAATCAAGCATGCACTTTATTATTCTGGATCTTCTGATGATTTAATAGTTTGTTTGATTGTAAGGGTGTAGTTGGGAGTATTCTTGGTAATTAAATATATAGTTTAACAGAATGGAATACGTATTGGTGTAAAACCCAAATCAAACCTTAACGGTAGTCATGAGATTCGAACCTTAACGAATTTCACAAAAACCGGGTTAATGATCAATACAGCTTTTACGATAACTCACGAGATCAAATTCTCACAACGAACGACAAAGTGCGATACTTAAACTCATTCATCGAATTAACGACGAACGACAAAGTATCACCCTAATATGGGCGGCACTTAAACATCCATTGGATATATTGATCGCTCGGAAAATGAATCGTAATAGCGATTGAGTGATTATTGGTTAGAACACCAACGTATAGAGAGAAGAAGAAAAGAAATGAGCAAAGAAAAATGAATCCTAAGCTTCTTATTTATAGCAAGCAGGCAAGCACCTCAATTCATACTTCTGGTCGGGATAAGTTGACGTGCCTACCTACCTGCTTGACATGCTAGCTAGCTTGCTTATATATATTAATTCAGCTGCTTCACTCGTTTTTCTTGCATAACTTTTAAAATATAACGTTTTATAAAACGACGAATATGTCTTTAGAACGAGCATATTTTTATCTACGTTTTAACCTAAGTTTCATTAAAAACGGAGTAAGAAAAAAAATAATATATTTTATTATTAATATTAAACGTTCTTATACGACCCTATATATATCTATTTTTAATAGACCTTACTTAGCTTAATTAATCTTGTTAGCTTAATTAATATTGATTAACTGATTAATTAATCATACTAAACTTAATTAGGGTTTCCTTATTGCATAATTATCATACTAAATATTAATTTTAGTGAGGGTTGTTACAACATCTGTTTGAATTTTGGTCAACATCTCATTTAGTATTCAACAGAACTTTGAATAACTCAACATCTGTTTAATTCGTTGTTTCGTTTTCTTGAATTCTATGTAATTTTGTAAAGAAGTACAAGAACAAACATTTTTACAAAATTCCAAATCACCCGATCATGTAAGTGCATTGAAGTAAAAGTGAAAATGATGTTATTCATGTGGTCCTGTTGTGCTTTTGTTTGACCTCTAATATGGGTTCATGATCTAATCCGGTGATTTGAAGACATTGTTGTTGAATCCAATGAGATGCTTGATGTAATGAGGTCGTATTAATAACAAATAATAATTAATATAACTAGGTTTCCCGAGCCAGGAAGCAATCCCGGGTAATAACCTAGCGCCTATGTATACACGGCCCCCTTCCCCTTGCCCTGCCCTCGTCATATAAACCCAAACCCTAATAGCCGATCCGAAGTAAGAACTCCTAATCGACCTCTTCTCTCTCTCTCTCTCTCTCTCAAGGTATGTTTGTAATTTTCGTCTGTGATTAGTTTAGCCTAAGTAGTTAATTAATTGTGAATCATCTAGTAGTGTAGTGCGGTTGAATTCCCCAAAATATAATTTTCAGATCCGAACAAATCAAGTTAATCTTTGAGGTTTAAATATAATAATGCGTTTGCTGTTATGTTCACGTTCTTGTTGTTCTTTGCTATGATTATTTCAGATGGCAGACTTGAACGCTGTTGAAGTTGCACCTGTAAGTTTTAGTTTTCCCTTTGTTTCTAGGTTTTGTTCAATTGTGCAAATAATTAAACCCTCAACCTGTATATCAAACTAGTTCTGTACTACTGGAGTACTAATGGTATAATGACCCTAAAATTATGATCATATCTCATACATTGAATGTTTACATATTTCGATTTAAAAGACAAAATTGTGTTGTTGGGTCAACTGACACTACCATTACTTGTGTTGACCTAAAACTTATTTTGACATGTTACCCAACGTACCCATAAGAATATATAATACCATGATGCAGTTTGCACCAGTTGACCCAATGAAAAAGAAGAAGAAAAAGAAGGTTATTCAACAGTTGGTTGACGATACCAGCCACTTATACTGTAAGACGAGTCATCCTTACATGATATTTTTTTTTATTTTGAAGTTGCATGTTTTACTTTCTCTCAAGTTTACTAATATCTAAACTTGGCATGCAGTAGCTGAAAATCTTGAACCTTCATTTACTTGTCTGAAAAAGAAAAAGAAGAAACAGGTAAGTTACACGCACACCCTCTACGTTTTAGACTTGTACATAGGCCTGAATATGAGTTTTTTTATGATCATTTTAGGTTGATGCTGAAGAAGATATAAATGGTAAGTAGTTTCTGTTAATCAACTTACTGTTGTTACTTTCTTGGATGAACGCGGATTTTTGTTTGTTTGTTTGTTTGTTACCTAGATCATGAGAAGCCATTGGAAGGGCCAGATCGTGATTACAAGTATGAGGAGGTACACTATCTTGTCTCTCAAATATTTGTTGAATTTTTTTGTTATTTGTTGCTAATTTTTTTTTGCCAAATGTAACAGCTTCTGAGCCGAGTCTTTCATTTTCTTCGTGAAAGCAATCCGGAGCTTGCCGGAGAAAAAAGGAAAACAATATTGAAGATACCAGAAGTTCTCCGCGAAGGAACAAAGAAAACAGTGTTTGTGAATCTTGTGGATATTTGCAAAATGTAGGTGCTTAAGTATCATCTGTAGAAATTATAATAACTTGCATGTGTTTTTTGTAGAGGTGGCAACAAAAACCCAACCATGATATTTTGGGCCTTTTTAAAAATGAAAATAAGTTAGAATGGGCTGAGAATTTAGTCAAGATGGGTTAGAATGGGTTTTAAAATACCCATTTAAATTTTAACATGGGTCAAGATGGGTTTTTACTCTCTGCACCTAAAACACGCATCAGACTTCAATGGGAACGGTGTCAAACCTCATCATCAGATCCTGTTTTCACCACTAATCAAATCTTCGTCTACCTTCGTAGCTCGCACCCCTCCTTTTTCTTTTCTGTCTACCTTCGTAGCTGCTTCCACTCACTGTTGTGATCATCCAATCACTTTTCAAAGGTTTGACCTTTTTTATTGCAGTTATATTGATTTATTCTCAGTTAGCTTCTTGCTTCACAAAATCTTTACTGATCATGGTATCTTGTTCCTTTACTATATTGCTTTGAGTAAGTTATTGAAATTGTTTTATGGGTTTGATGAAATTCAATGTTTTGATTAAGAATTTAGGGTTTTAGTATTCAAATCTTGAAGGGGGTGAGTCAAATTTAGAATTTTTTGCTGCTTTTTTGGGTTTTTGATGATCAATTTAGGTTTTGTCTCTAGTTTTTTTTTTTTTTTTTTGGTAAAGTTGATGTCTAGTTGACTGTTTATTTGGCTACTTGCAGCTTGTTTATTTGACTGTTTATTTGGGTACTTGCAGTTAACTGTTTATTTGGTCTTCATATTAGTTGTTTTTAGTTCTTCTAATGTCACAGGGCAAACCAGTTTCCTGTTGCTTTCTTTACACTCGTTGAACCAGTTTGAATGGCTGCACGTTCGAATGTTTGCCTGTTTTCACTGGTTACGGGGTCTGTCATTACTCGTCTTGAAAGAGGGAATATGAACTTCTAGTAACATGTACTGTTGTCTTGTAACAGCAGAATGACACCATGATTGGAATAAATAATCTGTACAGTGTTAACCAATGGTCATATTTCTAACACAAATTTCATTGACAATATTTAGTTTTCTATTACCATTTCATCTCCAAATTGTACTGTTGTCTGTTTATGCACAAAGTGGTTACAGTATATTACTATATTTAAGATTTGAACATATAATTAGTATCTAAGGTTCTTTTAAGAAAACAGTATCACTTCTAATAACAACATTACAATGCTGCAGGTTCTCCAAGTGTAAGTTCCATTAGACAATTTATGCATGTCGTATAACAACTTTTCACAGTGGTTACACAGGATACATATTTTTTTTTTTGATTTTTTTTAATTTTTTTTGATTTTTTTTATATTTTTTATATATTTTTTAAATTTTTTTGATTTTTTTAATTTTTTTTTGATTTTTTATTTATTTATTTATATTTTTAGCTTAATGCCCAAGTCCATCTTGATAAAAACCCATCTTGACCTAAACCCATTCTAACCCATTTCTTAATAAACCCATTCTAACCCAAACCCATCCTAACCCATGCCCATCTTAACCCATTACCCAAACCTACCCAACCCACCCATTTTGCCACTCCTAGTTTTTTGGAATTCTAAAATTAATACGTTTTCTGGTTTTAGGATGCGTAGGCAGCCGGAACATGTTATGACCTTCTTGCTTGCTGAACTGGGTACTAGTGGGTCGCTTGATGGGCAGCAAAGATTGGTGGTCAAGGGTAGATTTGCACCCAAAAGCTTTCAAGGGATTCTGCGCCGATATATGAGTAAGTTACCTATCCAAATCATGATTTTCTTTGCATTGCTTGTTTTTTTAGAGACCAAAGCCCTGATAACTTTCCTTTTTACTCAGATGACTATGTTATCTGCAATAGTTGCAAGGGCCGAGATACACGCATTGAAAAGGATAAGGAGAACCGTCTGACGTTCCTCAACTGTGACGAGGTACCCACCCCCCACAATCATGTTCATACCTGACAGAACATGCTCTTTTTTATTTGCATGTCAACCCGGGTCAGGATTTGTGGGTCGAGTCATCACATTGATTTTTGAATAAAGCCAACTTTCAGTCCTCTCGACCTGGTTTCTTTATTAACTATATCATATTATTTCATTCTATTACCTTGTTCGCTGCTACACTGATTTGGTTTTAATTAAATTAACATTTGTCTTCCTTTTTATTTTCTTTCTAGTGCGGTTCTCAAAGGTCCGTCGCTCCAATTAAGGCCGGCTTCGTCGCTCGGGTCGGTCGCAGGAAGGCTGAAATCTAGCAGAAAAGAGAGGGAGAAAAAAGACATGATTGTTTGCATTCAGAAACCCTACTTCCCACAACAAAAAAACTTCATGCTTTAATTTTCCTTGACTGTTCATGTTAACGTTGAAGATACAAACATAACCGTAGTGTTGCTTGCTTGTTTTTTTTCACCTTTAGTTTTATCAAACTACGTTATATACCCGTGAGCTTCACGGGTTATGGGTTGTGTTAAAAAAATCTATATCTATAAAAGTATTTTTTTTTGTATGATTTATAACCTGATAACTCTTCATGCTAAGACCCATGTTTGGCAAACCTTACCCAGAGGCGCAGCTTTTCTAGGGCGGGAGGGGCGGCAGACCCCCCGAACTTTTCGCTCACTAGTGGAGAGTATGTAGTTTTCGTATAGAAAATTTTGGGTGTATACGTTTTCGACCCCCCGGTCTTATAGAAATTTTTGGGTATATACGTTTTCAACCTCCCGGTCGGAAATCTCAAACTTCGCCACTGACCTTACCAAGAAAGAAAAACAAAAATTGAATTACTTAGGACATTTATTTTACAATAAAATATCTTATTTAGCAGTGTTGACATAAACCAGTTAATGAAAGACACGTTCATATGCTAACGTAAATAAAATTACGCTGAATTGAATTATCTTATTGAAATAAATAACTTAATGTGAATATCTATGCTTACAAAAGGGTTCAAGTGTTGTGCACGTCAAATCAGGTTGGGGTGGCATCCCGTACGATATCTTGAATACACCCGACATTTCACTTCCTAGAGCAATGACCACACTCGGTGAAATATTCGTGAGTCTTGGGTTCACAAGTTAATACCTGAAATCATACAAACAAATTATGTTCATACTTGATTTCATAGTCATTTAATTTGCATAATATATAGAGGTGGCAACAAAAACCCAACCATGATATTTTGGGTTATTTTGGGCCTTTTTAAAAATGAAAATAAGTTAGAATGGGCTGAGAATTTAGTCAAGATGGGTTAGAATGGGTTTTAAAATACCCATTTAAATTTTAACATGGGTCAAGATGGGTTTTTACTCTCTGCACCTAAAACACGCATCAGACTTCAATGGGAACGGTGTCAAACCTCATCATCAGATCCTGTTTTCACCACTAATCAAATCTTCGTCTACCTTCGTAGCTCGCACCCCTCCTTTTTCTTTTCTGTCTACCTTCGTAGCTGCTTCCACTCACTGTTGTGATCATCCAATCACTTTTCAAAGGTTTGACCTTTTTTATTGCAGTTATATTGATTTATTCTCAGTTAGCTTCTTGCTTCACAAAATCTTTACTGATCATGGTATCTTGTTCCTTTACTATATTGCTTTGAGTAAGTTATTGAAATTGTTTTATGGGTTTGATGAAATTCAATGTTTTGATTGAGAATTTAGGGTTTTAGTATTCAAATCTTGAAGGGGGTGAGTCAAATTTAGAATTTTTTGCTGCTTTTTTGGGTTTTTGATGATCAATTTAGGTTTTGTCTCTAGTTTTTTTTTTTTTTTTTTTTTTTTTTTTTTTTGGTAAAGTTGATGTCTAGTTGACTGTTTATTTGGCTACTTGCAGCTTGTTTATTTGACTGTTTATTTGGGTACTTGCAGTTAACTGTTTATTTGGTCTTCATATTAGTTGTTTTTAGTTCTTCTAATGTCACAGGGCAAACCAGTTTCCTGTTGCTTTCTTTACACTCGTTGAACCAGTTTGAATGGCTGCACGTTCGAATGTTTGCCTGTTTTCACTGGTTACGGGGTCTGTCATTACTCGTCTTGAAAGAGGGAATATGAACTTCTAGTAACATGTACTGTTGTCTTGTAACAGCAGAATGACACCATGATTGGAATAAATAATCTGTACAGTGTTAACCAATGGTCATATTTCTAACACAAATTTCATTGACAATATTTAGTTTTCTATTACCATTTCATCTCCAAATTGTACTGTTGTCTGTTTATGCACAAAGTGGTTACAGTATATTACTATATTTAAGATTTAAACATATAATTAGTATCTAAGGTTCTTTTAAGAAAACAGTATCACTTCTAATAACAACATTACAATGCTGCAGGTTCTCCAAGTGTAAGTTCCATTAGACAATTTATGCATGTCGTATAACAACTTTTCACAGTGGTTACACAGGATACATATTTTTTTTTTGATTTTTTTTAATTTTTTTTTTGATTTTTTTATATTTTTATATATTTTTTAAATTTTTTTGATTTTTTTAATTTTTTTTTGATTTTTTATTTATTTATTTATTTATATTTTTAGCTTAATGCCCAAGTCCATCTTGATAAAAACCCATCTTGACCTAAACCCATTCTAACCCATTTCTTAATAAACCCATTCTAACCCAAACCCATCCTAACCCATGCCCATCTTAACCCATTACCCAAACCTACCCAACCCACCCATTTTACCACTCCTAATAATATACCATCAGAATTTATATTATAATTTTATGATTAACATCTTAATTAAAATCATAAAAAGGTAATACATAATACATGTGTTATCTATAAAAGAGTTATGCAGATTTAGTAATACTTAAACATGGGTAAACACTTGAGTCTATTGAAAAATTAAAACCAATCGTACTAAATAGCTAAAAATAGTCTGAGCTATAGAACAAAACATTTAGGAATAACATAATTAAAACAATAAGTAAAAACAAACTATAGGGAAATGTAGTTAGAAGTATATAATCATATTCAAGGTGGAGGGTATAATCACCGGGGACTTGAGCGGGGAGGGTATGTCACCGATCGGTGACTATACCGTGTGTTTGAACATGTGCGGTGACCAAGAGAGAGGGTATCGATTTCAGTGAGTATTTACTGAAAAGGGGGGGGGGGATGAGATTGAGAGGAGAGGAGAGAGGAGAGAGAGAGGAGAGACCAATCAAGTTTGTTTGTTTGTTTTTTTTAATTGAGGGGTGTTTGACCATACCTAGTGATTGAGTGTAAAATAGAGAGTTGAAATGGCATAATATTATTGGGTAAGATTTCACTCAAATACCCTAGGGTGATTGACTATACCCTCCACCCTCATATAAATGGTTGAAAGTGCTTTCCTAGTACAGGTCATCAATTTCGATCTAAAGCGCTTCTAAGCCTTTGGCAGCCACCATTTTATTGAAGCGCTCCTCCATGCACTTCATGTAATGCCCTCTGGTCATCTGCTCCACTCTGTCGAAAAGCTCAAAGGTATCCCATGATTCACAATATAGATTCAAACTTTACCTTGTTAGTATGCATACACAAAAATAATTAATTAAGCTTAAGTGAAGTCAATATATACCTCAAAGAATCCCCTGTTTCTGTTTCAATGATGCAAGCTTAACAAATGGTTATTTTGAATAAAGTGGGGAACCTGTGCGTTGCGACAGAATCGACAATACATGATGAGAACATGATATTCATAATAGATTGTGGCTCAAATTTCTCTAATTGGCCAAAAAGATGGCTCAGTTACAAATCGATATACTTCACTGTCACAAGTGCGACCGGTTCTTCCCTGCCCCTGCTCAGCCTATAACATGCAAAATGGAGATATAAAATTTCAACTAAGCATTTATTAGAAAAAGAAGTAAAAAGTACTAATCACCTGAGATTTAGATTGCGCGTATAAGAAGCGCATAATGCGATCACATCAACTACAATAAGATTAGAGACTGGTGGACAAAAGGCGTTTTGGTTGACCTGGCCCGTAGTATACTGGTTTGAACCTCTAACTTGTTAAATCTGCTATAGGAGCTTTAATTTGGACAAGCGTTGGTTCACCATTCACACTACATGTTTTTTAAATTTCCATGAGGCGTAAAATAGTTCATAATATCACATTCCTACTAATACTCGAACACTAAATAATTATCACGCCATGGAGTGACATGCATCGTGAGAACATGTTACCACTTATATAGAATAAGATGATCTTTAAGATTTGTTCATTAATTTTACTCTAGTGTGCTATCCTTTTAAGTAACAGAGTGTTCAATGTATAAATAAATACAGATGTGAACTAAATGCTTATGATGTGCATACTTAATTCATCTGTAAGGTGCAAATCTCACCAAGTGAAGTATGTCGTATTTTGGTGGCTATATGTGAAGATGAAATAAATTAGAGAATATATAATGTATATGTTTGTTATATTAATAGTTTATTACTATTTATGTTATTTAAAAAAAATAATTGTCATGTCATTATATTTCACACTTGGTTAATATGTTATTTTCAAGTGAACTCAACGTAATCGGTTAATTATTTAACATTTAAAGTTATATTTATAACCTCGTGGGTTAAACAAAATAAAATATATAATTTATGAATTTCTAACCAAGTCAATATCCTACCAATATAATATTTGCATTACAAACATGTGTTGAACCAAACCGATGGGAAAGGAACATAAATTAGTTATACCTCTTGGAAACACTGCTTCTTGTTTGAAGTGTCCAATTCGCCATTAACTTCTCGAATAAATTCAACTTCAGTTTGATAAAAAAAAATTATTCTATACCCTTAAACCTTCAGTGTGCCTGTAAGTGACAAATAACACATTAATCTCTCGATGTGTAGCTGTTAAAAGCAAAGTTAAACCACACATCACCTTTTTTTCATGAGTGCCTTTGGTCCTAAGCCTTTTTTCCAACATTCAAGGAAATGTACATATAGGAAACAATTTTTCCTCTTCAGAGTTCATTTTTCTAAAGAGCTCGAAATGGTAACGCATACTTGGTCGCTTACATATGAACCCTTTATTTTATCAGTAGTTGTAGACGACTCCTCGAACCGCTTGTCTTTTGCAGACTTGATAAAACGCTTGCGCATGTCCGAATGCAATCACCATTTTCAAGGTATCTATTTCGGTGAGGAGCAATATTAGTACATCTTGTCCACCGTTAACATCATGTAGTTCATAAACACTCACTTTAGGTCCGGTCTTGCTGTCAGCCTCTTGACATGTACCAAAAGTTTAAACATAAAATCACATTAACGTATCAATAAAAGTTGAAATTCCTTTCAATTATAGTGATCTGTGCATATTTTGATTCACATAATTACTCGTAAAGCATGAACGAATCTGTATATATCATGGAAAGCCAAACAAACCTATTACTCCAAAATTTCAACGCCATCTTGTAGTAGCAAAGGTTTAAGTAATGCACATATCGGTAGACCATTAGCTACATATCAATAACATATAAACTCTTAACATTATAGCTGAAAAATCTAAAAGAAAGGCATAAAGATAAATTCTTTTGTTTGGTTTGAGTGAGCTTTCTACATGATTACGTCATACTCTGGTTTCACCAGCTATCCAGATCAAAAGCCAAGTGCACCTACCTTGAGGCTTATGTAGATGATCGAGAAGTTGGGCAGGGTAGCTACCAAGAAGTTTACTCTCTACACAATTTTCTAGGCTCCCCCTCTTCGAGCTACACCGCCAATAAAACCATACTTGAAGTTGAGCTACCAAGAAGTGTACTCCCTACTTGAAAAGGTCACTTGCAATTGCATGAGTCTATACAGCAAATTAAAACCATACACCATAGTTAATCATACGTCTTAATAGCAATAAAGTAACTAACAACAGAGAAGCAGAAGATGTTGTAACAACAAACTCGAAAATACTTGTAACACAACCAAAAACACGACTAACAGTAGAAAATTACTAAATTTACCTCCGAATAGTCACCTGGCGATTAATCTCTAATTGAATTGGATATTAATTCGAAATCCAACGGCTTGTCTTTAACGACGATTACGTCATAACCATCATCGTGATCATCAAATTGATATTATCATTGTCTCATACAAAGCCCCTAAACAGGATTCGGAGAAAAGTAAACTAACTAAAAAACAAACAAACATCATTGAATCTATAAAAAATCACTGAATATAATTGCATATAAACAACACTGAATATAGGCTCGTCTTTAACGGCGATTACGCCAGAACCATCATCGTGATCATCAAATTGATATTATCATTGTCTCATACAAAGCCCAAAACACGATTCAGAGAAAAGTAAACTTAATATAAAAAAATCATTTAATCTATAAAGAGTCACTGAATATAACTGCATATAAACAACAATGAATATACTGTTTAAAAATTAAATCCTAACCTTAATATTAAACAAAAAAATCAGACCTTATCTCCAGTATCTTCAGATTTGGAAAATTTGACAAAAAAAATATTGAAAAAAAAAATCAAACCCTGTCTCCAATATCTTCAGAAATGGATGAATGAAAACCTTCAATTCTTCAAATCATAAGTTGGGTGAACAGGAGGCTTTACAACATAAATAACTTTGAAATTTGAAATCGAAATTGAGAGTGAGAGAGAGAATGCATGTCGAAGAATCCAAGTGCATTTGAACTTTGCAATGGAACGTCTTCTAGAGTTTTGAAATGAAACATCTGTAGAAATCGGACCAATTACCGTTATTTTTCGACGATTGATCACAAATAAACATAGATTAAAGACGAATCATGAAAAGAATGTTAGGTTTAGAGCAGTCTAGATCGAGAAACAACCTTACCTTTAAATATAGAAGATGCGATGGATGCGATTTCGGAATCAGTGTAAACAGGTGCGATGCAATGGAAGATTTAGGGCTTTCTCAATGCAATGGTTGAAAGAAGCATCCATCTGATTTTTAGGGTTTGAATTGTGCGGCCGAAGGAAGGGGAAATAAGATGCAACGTATGAGAGATGTGAGAGAGGAGAAAAAGAGCAGAGAAGCCTTTGTGGTTTTAGCGCTATTTTGGTTCAAGGTGCAGGGAATGAATTTAAATTTTGAATGATACAAGTTGTTTTTGGAAAACTGGAAAGGGCGGAAATGTATGTGTTTGAACCAGATAAGCTGGGGAGAAAGAGAAGTTTTAGGCCATGTGTAGTCATAAAGCCCTTTTGGGGGCGTTATGCGACATGTGGCATGACACGTCAGCAAGGGGTTTTATGGGGCGTTATGCAATTTGAGGCCGTAGTCATAAAGCCCCTTTGTCATCATTACTAAATTAATTTAATTTTCGTTTTTTTAAATAATTTATAAGTTTTATAAAATTAAAAAACATTCCATTAAATAAAAAACAATACATTAAAATTAAAAAAAAGTTAAACAAAAAAAAGTTACACCTAAAAAATAAATTTATTCTTCGGTTTCATTTTCGTTCTCTCCTTCTTCCTCTTCGTTTTCTCCAGCATCCAAACCTACGTCTTCAAAGTTCCCGTCTTCGAATTCCTCAACCTCTTCTTCCTCGGAATCTTCGTCGTGATCACTGTTGAATCGAATTGGGCGAATCGCCCAAGCATGCTCAACCAAATCCGCCTTCAACGTGTTATGTATTTCTCTAGATCGCAATAGTTGAGCATTTGTGAGTCTTTCTTCCATTGTCACTTGGGTTCCTTCGACTAAATCTTCGGGAATATAGTTTTGGCATATCGCTCTTCCATCATCCTCAATGATCATATTATGCAAAATGGTGCAAGCATACATGGTCATTCGTATTCTATCCTTATGCCACATGCGACAAGGATTTCTGATAAAATGCCATCGTTGCTGTAGAACCCCAAAACACCTCTCGATATCCTTTCTCGAAGACTCTTGTAATTTTTTTAAAATACTTTCTTTTTTCATCGAAAGTTTCAGAAAACGTTTTAACAATAATCGAATACTCAGGGTAGATACCATCGGCCAAGTAGTAGCCATGCTCGTAATCGTTCCCGTTTGCATGAAAACCGGCCTTTGGTATAGTTCCAGAAATGTAGCCCTCTATTAATGGTGAAGCCTCTAACGTATTAATATCGTTAAAACACCCGGCTACACCAAAGAAGGCCGACCAAACCCAAAGGTCGTATGACGCAACACCTTGTAATACCAAAGTTGGCCCTTTTTGATCACCCCGTGTATGTTGACCTCGCCATGCGGTTGGACAATTATACCAACGCCATTGACGACAATCCAAGCTACCAATCATGCCGGGTATTCCATGCTTTTCTAGATGCACCTCATATATTTTTTGAAGGTCGTTCCAAGTGGGGTTTCTCAAATAACGTTTTCCATATAACTGGCATATACCTAAAATATAATTTAATATACAAAAGTTTTACTAGTAAGCTACTAAAAAATAAATATATAAAAGTAAATAAATAAAAGAAAATAAAAATTACCATAGCAAAAATGTTCCAAGCAATCTCGGGTTGTTTTCTCCGCCATCTTCAAATACTCGTCGTTGATGTCGTACGTGTTTCCGTATGATAATACGCGTAAGGCGGATGTGACCTTTTGAATTGAGGTGAAGCCGGATATCCTCGCGCGTCCATTCTTTGCTTAAAGAAATCATACCTATTTTCCAAATCATTATTAATGCGCAAAAATAACCTTTGGCTCATCTAAAAACGTCGTCTAAAAACATTCGGTCCGTGAACCGGTGTCGCATCAAAATAGTCTTTCATCAAACGCTTGTTCGCGGCTTCACGATCTCGCAAGATATAGGTGCGTCGCAAGATGGGTCGTGGAGGGGGAGTAGGCCGAATGTGCTCAAATGCTTGTATCACAAAAGTACATGCACTCGTAACCGCTTCTTCCTCGGCCGCGTCTTCGTCGGGCGAAAAAAATTTTCGGTGAATTTCGGTGAAAGAGTCTTCCGACGGGGAACCCATTTTTTTTAATAAGGTGAGACTAGCTTTTTTAAAAATATATAGAGAATGAGAGTGGGAATGTATTGAGTTGTAAAAAAAATGGAAGAGTAGGAGGGTATTTATAGTATGAAAATTTAAAAAAATTGATTTTTTTTTAAATATGACCGTTGTTAAACGGTCAAAAAATCAAATCCTCAACACATGGCGCCGCGAAATTAATCACGCCGTTCTTTTTTTTTTTGGGCATAGCGCCCATCGTTTTGGTGTGCAAGGCGCCATCTAGGCGCTATGGGCCTTCAAAGCGCCCCACTACGTATGGACTTAGAAAAGAGATATGTAGAACATAGACTTTGTCTTTGTATTTTTCAGAATTAGGATTTAATTAAAATAAAAAATCTAGAAAAATTACACATAGGATAAGAGTAAGGGAGGAGGCTTGTGAAGGTGACACCTAGGATTGCAAAATTTTGCTTTATTAGACCATGGGGTATGGGGTATGGTGGGGCTTGGGTTGGGCATTGGTTGACACGTGGAATGGGGTGGCAGACATGGGTAAACCCACATTGAACACGGTATGACCGGGGCGGGGGTTTGGGGCGTGGGTTTGGTGGGCTTGTGGGCTGACCCGCTGGGCAGACCCAAAATATGATTTAAAACACAAATTTAATTTTTTTTAATATTTTTAAATAAAGGAAATTACAAAAAAAGAATATTACAAAAAAAAAAATTCCTAACTTTTATATGTGGTAAAAAATGGAAGTAAAATGTGAGTTTTATAGTGAAAAAATGGAAGAATTTTTTTTTAAATATAGCCGTTGGCCAACGGCTAGCCCAACGGCTCTTTTCTTTTGGCCATTCACAAACCGCCATGTCACCTTGCTCCCCCGCCCCACGCCCGGCTTGAAACCCAAGCCCGAAGGGGCCACGCCCCAACCCAAGCCCACCCGGGATGGTGCCTTGGACGTTTTCCCCCAACCCACGCCTCAACCCCCATGGCCTTATATAGGAAGATATGCTTTGTTTATCCTTGCTTTCATCGATCTTTATTTGTCAAACAAGCCCTAATTTGCACAATGTGTTGGTAAACTTTGTATAAGTCCGCTTTTGCGACCCGTCTAACTATCATTGCTGGACTAGTTGAAACCATTTTTGATTCATTTTCTACCTTTTACTAGTTTAAGATCCCGCGAGTTTCGCGGGTGGCTTAACACAAACATATAATATCTACTGGCATTGAAGCCCATGTATGAACTATACCTGCTTTCAGGAACCCCCAATATTTCCGTTTCAATATTAGTAGCCTGATAAATCCATATATATAATATGTTTTCCAATCTGCTCACGAATATCTACATCATGAGCAACCTAATCATCACACTACAGATAAGATAAAATTTATTCATGAACTTCGTGATAGTAATATATCTTTTTCTGATCATTTTTACAACTTGTATTACCATCAATGCCTTAAAAATTCTGGATACTTGATTACTTGCCATTGTGTCGACCCATACGCTTGACTATTCCAACTCTATTTTCAACACTCTCCACCTCCACATGGGCAACAATTATTTCTCTCTAACCTCAACTATGACCTGAAATAATTATTTATTATCAACCTCCTATAAAATGCAAGAAATACATGATAATATCTGTACTGAACACTAGTCGCTCACGGTTTCTCCAAACTTTTTAAGTTCATAAAAATAAAAAAAATGTTGTATATGAAAAATGGCTGGTCAAATTCAAATTAGGCTTAGTTATGCTGAATCATAAGCTTGCTAGTAAGTACAAATTTAACTCCACTGCAAGGTTGTTAAAGAATCCCACCGGTCTTTAGATACACCTATAAGAGGTGCTAGTGTCCACTTCAATGTAACGTACTGTAGTATCTGCACCTTCTTCCTCGACCTCCAGTCTTGCTTAAATAAAGTTTTCAAGGATCTTGCCAAAAGTATGAATTAAGATGTAATTTCAATAGATAACAATAATGGATTATGGTTCGATAAAAATTTAGGAAGCGCTCTGAAGCACGCCGAAGGCCATTTATCGATCACATCTCTCCCAACCAACACTCTATGAATTTTACTTAATTTCTTACCTTTTTCATCTTGAAACATAAAAGTAAACTTACTCCCTTCATCTCGTCTTCATTCAAATTTCCGCTCGTCTGACCACCTCATCGCGTTAAAGTCACCCAAAAAACCACAACCCTAAAATATTTGCTAAAACACAAACATTAATTATACAAAACTAAATATTCCCAAAATTGTGGGATTGATTCCTTATGTATAAACTTTAAAATCCTTACAATGCCTTAAAACTAACTAAAAATTGCCCAACTTTTTATTTAATGCATCATTTGAACCAAAAAAGTAACATATTGATCAACAAATAAATACTTACTTCAACCAAAATATAACATAGTTAACACAATTAATCCATTATTTCAGCAAATGGCAAAACTCAACGACACAAAAAACAATACTTTAAGAGAACAAACAAACCTGACAAACAACGGGACCATTGGAGCTAATCTTAGCGCTTCCACAAGGACTATGCTTGAGATCAAGGATAATCTGTTTAGCAAAAAACAACCCAACTTAACTTGAAGATATGGATTAACTTTTACGATATGAAGCAAAAATAGAAACACGTGCGCGGTTCTGGCGGTGTGGTCGCACCTTGTATTCGACTCAAGCGAAAACTGCATCCACCCATCTTAGTAATATGATTGATGACCTAGCACACACACAAACACATCTCCCTGCAAATTGAAACCAATAGTAAAGTTGGAATGATATGTGGATAATAAAACATGAAAGCAAGACATACAATTTTGAAAAGCTAGAGAGACTCATGGCGACTCCAGCCGTTGCAACCCATCCAAGGTGTATCGCGTAGAACCCAATTCCTTTGTCACCATACTTTTGAGCCCATTTTTCTGTCAGTGCTACCTACAACAACATAAACATGTTCAACATGTAACATCCCTTTTAAACCATGAACCATTGACACTTGAGCTAAAATCATCTTATTCAACAATTCAGATATACCATTCCAGTCAATAATATTATTTTTGTACACATAATTAAAGCATTAACTAATTACAACCGAAAAAATTGTCTGTGGGTCAACCAAACCATTTTGACCAGTCACACAGCCTTTCCGCCCCGTCCATCTTGCCACCTCTATTTGACACTTTCCACATTTCTGTTTTTTTCTTTCTTATATTTTTCATGAAAGGAATATTAATATCATCGATACCAGACATGAAGATAAGATACCTATACCCGTTTGTTGCTAGCTTACTGCTCGACTCCACTAAATTTGCCACGGGTAAACTGCATTAGTATAAGTTCATCAGACTTCAGAAATGCATAGCAATTTTCATTTGTAGGTATGCGGGACCTACAAAATGAAAAGGAAAAAACATAAAAAAATTCTATGAACCTACACGTCAGTGGTCAAGGGAGTTGTATACATTCTACCCGAAGCCACTGTAATCACACAAGCATAAGGTTAAGATTTCTCAAGCAATGGAAGCAGTAGCTCTGTCATGCCATAGGTCCCTAGTATGTTCACAACAAAATTCATTTCATATCTGTTTTTCTAAATGAAAAAAAGAAAATAATATTGTCAATTAAGTGGTTATAAAGCGCGTAATGTTCGTGAAAAGGAAAAAAACTGGTGCCCTTCCGATGTCATCACTCTCGTGTTCTCAAGTATGCCAACATTATTAACCTAAAATAGATAAGGATTCTAAATAAATATATAACCCAAACAAAAAAAAATGTATACAGAAAACAGAATAAAAATAAACCAAACTTAAATTTGGTCTTTTGGAAGAAATGTGCAATACTAAAGATCAGTGGGACTAAATTAGTAGAGGTGGCAATCTCGATCCAGTTATTTATGAATGGGTTGATTTGGGTTGTGTTTTATCTCATAAAGGTCTTATAAATACTAGCTAAGAGGAGAGCTCCTCAAATGGCACGAAGAGGTGAAAGTCGCCAAAAGTCATGTTTAATTGATACAACCAACTAAATCATATAATCAAAGATAAATATCATTATTAATATTATATTTTTGCAACAATAGTTAACGCATTCACTATGTATGAAAGTATGAAACAATTTAAGTTATGTTAGCGGGTCAACCGTATTGAATTCCAACACAAACCCCTTATCCATCTAGTCACATCTAATATCCGGTCTTTATGTCCTAAAGTAACAACAATGTTTACATTTAATAATCCATTCCAGACTTAAAGCCAAAAGTAGACTCCTTAGGATGCGTGGGTGCCATAAAGATAAAGAAAAAGCCGAAAACCGTACCTCCAAGTGAACATTTGGTTTGGTTACGGGTGCTCGACTGAATTTTAGAGACTGCTTCTTCCCCTCTTGCCTTATTTTGACAAACCATGTATACCATTGCTCCTCTGTTATCATATTCAAAACAATAAAAAACGAAACATTTGAAAATCTATGCAAAATATTTTCTGTCCAAAACAAATAATCGAACACTGGACTCTCAAATTCAAACACAATACTTTCTTGTCAGTGTTATTAGAAATCTTTTTTTATAAATTACAAATTATTAAGAAAAATGACAACTTATTGAATAACATAAAATACCTCTATGTAAGACCTTGCGTAGTGACATAACTGATTCCAGAATTAGCTCCGGTAACCACGCAATTCTATGCATCTATTCGTCTGACCATATCTTCTGGATTAATATTCGTCTAGCCAATTCTTTCCATCTACATCAACAAAGATCCCCTTATTTAAGAATTTATATCTCATATATCAAAGTACAATACCTAAATTGAGCTGCTAAATAGATAATATTCAACTTCAATCTCTTTCACACATGCATGTACGCTAGTAATTTCTCAGAAATCCGCATATCATCAATTAGAGGATAAGGCATATCATAGTTAACTAACATATCTCTTAAAAAATATATGATAAAACGATGGTTTGACATAAAAAATTGTGTAAACTCACCTGATCCTTTAGCTCTTCTTCAAAACAAAGTTGTGTGGTAGCACTAACAACACTAAACTTTAGGATGAACGACTATAAGGTGATGGACATCTACCAAACATAAAGCGATAAATCCCAAACCCAATTTCCAACTTGACTTATAAACCAATAAAATAATTTTTATTGGCCCGTAAATGACAGCTACAACACCAACTTTACCAGCCCATAGAGTAGTCCACTTTAAAGAAAACCCACCAATGATGGTACGAAAAAACTTGTGGGCCCAAACTTTGTAAATCCAATTGTGCTTGTATCCAATATTTTAGTCTATTCTAGTTAACTTTCCAACCTATCCTGGCCCGTATGAGTATTACAAACTGGTAGCCGATCATATATCCACTTAACCAGCATCATAGATTCCATTATGTTCGAGCCGAAGCATCTTCTGGCAATTTTAAATATTGCGCTGAACAATTAATTTTGACCCGACTAACACCCTCATTTATATCAACCCAATCCCTCTTTATCATAACTTTCCGAGTTAGATCCAACAATAAAAACCCCATAAAAATTAAAAAATCTTGCATCGTGACCTCGGTACCGAGATAAACAACTTGACTCTAGCCTTTTTAATAAATAAAAAATTATTTATATCTTTTACTGTCATGTACTGTTGTGGGCTTCTGTACGTTATCTCAAATTGCTGAACACCGTATCGATGAAGCAAAACCCACCTCCAGATAACCTCTTTTACGGTATTCAGTTCGTATGAATGTCATTAATTTCTCTATTATTTGAGTTCCATGGGGAAGAAAGAAGCATATCCTTGGCTGAAACGCATATAAACTGAAATTACTTTCAACATACTTTGCCAATTTTGTTACCCACTTGTAAAAAAAATCCACCTAAGTGGATGGAATAAGAAAAGTTCTTGCTTCCTGCCCAATTATCCATGGTAATATTTTTTTGGCTTCTTCCACCATGGCTTTGTATTCTTAGAGCAAAATTAAAAAAAAAGATTATTCCTAAAGACTAATTCGTTGATATAATTCAAATTTTCGCAAAATAACCTCTAGATGAAGGATAAAAGCGACTGAATTAGGGTTTCTCAATGGTATACTTACATGACCCGATTTAGCTTTCCCAATCAAATCAAAATTTGAATCAAAAGTCTGAGAGCTTGAACGGGAAACAAAGCCTCAATCCCCTTAGCCTTCAAGGCATACTTCAAAGATTCAAGAATCCTAAAATTCTAAACCGATTTGGGATCCTCTTCTTTACTTCCAACCTCCTTCACATCTACCTCAATAATCTTCATTTTTTTTCTTCTTACTTTCTTCATACTCTTCCATCTTCATTAACTCCACACATATTTTTAAAACCGCAATCAATCAAGTTATTCGGTAAATTTAATAGATACGTTGTACACAAATGTAACTTACTTAAGCTTCAAACTAAAGAAACATTAAAATAGTTTAAAATCTAATTAATCAAGTTATTCCATAATGTGACAACCCTCATAATTACATGTATCCTTATGATTAATTAATATTATATTGTGCTTATTGATTGTGCAAAAAATTGACTAGATGGTCCCGAATGTTTTCTTAAGTGATGGGAATTAAAAGTGTTACAAAAAAGATACATAAAAGACACTATACGGTACAATTTAACACTTTAACGGAACGGTACCTAACCGAACAACCGGACATTACCCGGGACACCAAAATTTTGTCAGAAACATTGTTCTATTATTTTTAGACTAATTATGGTCTCCAAATACCCCAACACACTAGAAAATATGACATACACATAATACATTAGATAATACACTTAACCTCCTAAATAATTACCTACTTATGATCAAAATTTACAATTAACCCCCCCCCAATATTTACGGCCCCAAGGGGACCCACCATCATCGTCACCATATATCACTTGATCACCATAATCTTTACAAGATATTTCTTGGATTTGACACTACGCCAAAATAGGGATACAACCACACAAAAAAAGTGTGACTATATGTATTTCGTCTCACATATTTTTTTCAGGTCAAGTGTGACCAAAGCTCGAGTCATCGTAGGTATCATACCGTCACACACACTTTTTAGTGGCCGTAGAACATAAAAGTGTGGCGAAAGAGTACAAACATTTTTTGGTTAAAATCTAACATTTGCTCCATTAAGTGTGGCAAAGGATAGCAACGGTCACATGTATTTACTTTAAGCGTGATCGTTACTACTATATAGTCACATAAATTACCAAAAAAATTGTTTTAGCCACATCAATTAAAAAAAAGTGTGGCAAAAAGGGTTGTTATTATCAAGCATTTTGCCCTTTAAGTGTGGCTAAAGGGTAAAAATGGTCACATGAATTATTATAAGTGTGACCGTTTCTATTATATAGTCACATGAACTTACTGTAAGTGTGGTTGTTTCTGTTATACAGACACACAAACAAAAAACAAAGTGACTACGGTGTGGCTAATGGTTATTTATAGCCACACGAAATCTTGTAATTTTACGTGTGGCTTTTGTCTAACCTTTGGTTACACATATTTTTTTTCTTATGGCGATTTCTATCATGTGGTCACACAAATAAGAAACAAAGTGAATATGGTGTGGCTGTTGTCTAACCTTTGGTCACATATATTCGTTTTTTCATGACATTTACTATAATTTCGTCACATAAACAAAAACACTATCACAAATTGTGGCCGATTCTATTATATAGTTACATTAATTTATTGTAAGTGTGGCTAAAAACGCTTACTAGACACACCATTTTTGTAATGTTAAGTGTGGCTATTGTCTAACCATTGGTCACACATAATTTGTTTTTCCCGTGACTTTTGCTATAATTTCATCACACAAACAAAAAACGATATCACGAAAGTGTAGCTAATGGTTATGTATAGCTACATGTTGTAATGTTAAGTGTGACTATTGTCTACCTTTGGTCACACATATTTGTTTTTCCCATGACTTTTGCTATAATTTCGTCACACAAACAAAAAAAAAATATCACGAAAGTGTATCTAATGGTTATGTATAGACACATGAAATTTTGTAATTTTAAGTATGCCTATTATCTAACATTTGGTCACACATAGTTTGTTTTTCCATGACATTTGTTATGGTTCCGTCACAAAAAAAGTGACGAAAGTGTGGCTAACTATTATGTACAGCCACATGAAACTTTATAATTTAAGTGTGGCTACTATCTAACTTTTTGTCACACATATTTATTATGTCTTTATGTGGCCATTTTCATATAATTAGACATTTTATTTACAAATTTTGGTAAAATTAAATACAACAGTAACCATAAGAAAACCTAAAAACCAAATGATATTAACAATAATAAACCAAAATCCATACATAAGTTTTCAACCTAAATACTAATTAAAGACATAAACTTCTAATCAAAACCTATCTACAAAAGTTGCAAAGGGAATGCCTCTACACATAAACTAAGAACTAATTCTTGGTTGTTGTCTTCAAATCCATATACTCATTGCTTTTAAACTTGAAAGTGCTGCAAATTTATATCCGGTTGTTTTGCCTTTGTGGAATGCTCCAAGATTTGATTGTAAAATCAATGACCAGCCACCAAATTCAAGTTGTAAATAATTCAATCAATGACTAGCCGCCCAGCATCATTGAGATCCGAGCTTCTTTTTGAACTGTTCCATCACAATAAAAGCATGCACGTATGCATGCTCGCCTATCAGATGGAAACTCGCTTTACAAGATTTCTCTTGGAATTATAACTACACATGTTGGGATTGAACCCTACCAAAGGAACAGATAATGAAAGCCAAAACTGGATCAGAGCAGTGGATCCAGAATAAGCAGATGTTTGGTTGCAAGTCTCTCCCCTTGAAAGTGGTGTCAACATCTGCTGACCTTCTATCTGCTGATCATGCTAACTGCTGACCTACAACTGCTGATCAAGTCAAAGTCTGTTGAAGAACTAAAGCTCTGCTGCTCAATCTACTGCCTTGTTTCAAGCACTGCTGATCATGACAAGTACTGTTCAGTTCACAGCAGTGGAAGGATGCAGCAACTGTTTATGTATACTTTATGTAATGAACTGTAACATCAGTAGTTAGTATAGCAGTGTCTGTATAGGTCAGTTGTTAAGAGTTTGTTAGGAGGTTAGATGTCACTTTCATGGTGACGTCAACTTTGATGCTCAGTAGTTTGCTAGTGCCTATAAATAGAACAGTGCTCTGTACTGTTCTGTTTAGCTCTTTCACCATCATTCTTCTTGCACGAACAAATACTGAGCTCGGGCTGAGGGGGAGTTTGCAAATCATACATGCATTGTAATCAAAGTTTGAAATAAATTTAATCATTTGATTCTGTGTTGAAAATGTATGATTGAAAGCATTTCTTCTGTTTGATTGTGAAAAGTTTGCTTCCATTTAATTTCCGCTGCACTACTCTTTCATTGTTCATCTAAATTCAAACACACATCACAATCAATCCAAACTCAGATCCTAACAATTGGTATCAGAGCCTGGACAGGCAAATTTGATTTAACAATCATTTTGACGTAAATAGTTCAGCTCGCAATCGTTGATACTAACCGTTTGTTCATTTCGTTGAAAAACACAGCAAGGTTTAATCACCATTAAAGTTGATTAATCAGTGCCTGTAAAACAACCAGGATGACGTCACAATCACAAGATGACAAGAATAACATCGGTTCTCTTTTTAAACCACCTATGCTCAAACGTAATGAGTACAACATCTGGGAGAGAAGGATGTGTCACATCCTTGCTCAACAGAACACTGGATGTTGGAGGTCTGTTGTTTTTGGTCCTCATGTTCCTATGGTGCCAAGTGCTGAGGATACAAAGAAGTTCGTTCCAAAACCAATTGAAAATTATACTGAATTTGATTTTCAAAAGTTCGAACTCGATGCCAAAGCATTTAGCATCATAGCCTCTGCATTGCCCAATGAAATCTATGCTGGGCTATTACACTGTAACAAGGCCAAGGAATTATGGGATGCATTGAAGGAACAATTTGGGGGGACGGAAGAGGTTATCGAAAACAACAGGGAAATTCTGAATCTGCAGTATGAAATATTTTGTCACATCAAAGGGGAATCACTAACCCAACAATTTGAACGTTTCAGTTGTCTCATCAGTGAACTAAGGCTTGTTAAGGTTACATTTCCAAATGCAACCCAAAATAGCAGGTTCCTTAGATCACTGCCAGAAAAATGGGACACAATTGCTTTTGTCACCAGAAATTCAGCTGAGTTCAAAGATCTGACCCTGACCCAACTCCATGGTAGACTCCTGACCTATGAAAGGGAGTTAAACCAGAAAAGGAAGTTGCAAGAGTCTGGTAAAGTTGCTGATGACTATTCATTTGGCAGCACAACTCTATTTGGTCAGGAAGAATCTGGTAGCAGCAGTAAGGATCAGAGTTATGATCATTTTATTGACATAACTGCTGGTGGTAATTTTAACAACTCTGATTCTCACTCTGCAAATTATGCTTTCACTGCAAATAATGAAAACCCGATGTCAGACAACTTGTGCTTTGAACTCAATGATTTGCAACATTTTGATCCCACTGACTTAGAAGAGATGGACATATTGCATCAATTGGCTTTGCTTAGTGTTAGAACAAGCAAATTCTACAAAAGAACAGGGAGAAAATTCCCAGGGCTTCATGGGAATTTAAGGGTGGGATTGGATAAGTCAAAAATCAAGTGTTACAAGTGTAAGAGGCTAGGTCATTTTGCTAGGGAATGTAGGAGTCAAATCACTGGTCCCATAATTACTCATCCTAGCTCAAACCCTAGACTACAACAACAAAACACTGTGCACTATACCCAATATGCCCCTACAACACATGTTAACACTGCTCATTATGTTGCAACCCCTGTGCATTATGTTCAAACCACTGTTCCACAAATTCAGTATATTCAGGCCCCTGTTCCTCAGGCACAAGTGCAACCTGTTGCACCTCAACAAGCTGTTCCAACAGTGACACAACCAGATCAGCAAAGCTTTTTCACACAAGGCTTTGTTAATTGGAGCAGCATGCCTGATGAACTTGGTGATGAAAATTTTGCTCTCTATGCTTCTAATGATACTTTTGATGATGAATTTTGTTTGATGGCATTAGAGTCAATACCAGAAGGGGTTGAAACTGAAGGTGAACAGCTAAGTGCTGAAACAGTGGATGAAGTTGCTGAAGCAGTGGTTACTGCAGTTGCTGGTGATCTACTGCTGGGAGAAAATTCAGAAACCCTGTTTGAACCACTGTCTAACCCCTAGTCCAAAGAAGATAAAAAGGAAGAAGAAAGTTGTTGAGGAAGAAGTTAGAGCTGATGAAGAAGGTGATCATCAATGTGACTGTGCCATGATGGCTGCTGCTAAGGTATCACCTCAAGTTCTTGAAAAACTGTGTTCAGACAAATATATTATTGCATTTGCTAACATCAAAGAGGTAAATGAAAACCTTAGGAGTAAAATCTTATCTAATGAAGTCAAATTTGAGAAGTCATTAAAAGAACTTAGAAACAAATTGGCTGAAAAAGATAAAGAGATCAGCAATTTAAAAGAAGAGCAGAGCATAACCAAAACTCAACTCCAAACTATGGTAGAAAAATACCAAGTTTGCAAAAAGGAGTTGGAGTCTACCCAGATCACCTGTAAAAGATGGGTGGAGTCTTGTAAAGGGTATGAGGTTATGCTTGCAAAACAGCTTGAAAGCAATGTTAAATTTGGTATTGGACATAGAAAATATGATGATCTTGAAAACACTGCTGGAAAACAAGCTGGTTCAACTGAGATAATTCCAACCAACAAAAATGGCCAAGAGGTTAAAATAACTGACAAACTTGGTAACAAAATTTCTCTGGAAAGACCTGTGGGATCCTCAACTTTTGAGGAAATTGAGAAATACCAATTTAAACCCACATGGTCTGATGAGTGTGATATCCTGGAAAACTTCAAACCAATGGATTTCACAACCACTGATGGTGTAAAAGCTCAAAAAGCAAGAATCGTTCCTATCAAAGATATCCCAATAGAGGTTCAAAACTCTGTTGTAAAGGAATCTGAGAAAAGGAAGAAAAGAGAAAAGATTAAAAACTTGTTTTGTGATTTTTGTGAAAAGAAGAATCATCTAACAAAAGACTGTTTTCATCTTAAAGCACATGATCTAAACAAAACAAATGTTATTATTTCTGCTGAAAGCTGCACCATCTGTGGTAAAAATAACCACAAAACTAAGGAATGTGTGTATCTCAAAAAATTTGATGAAAAGAAGAAAGAGTACACTGCAAAAACATTCTTAAGTTCATCAGCATCATCTGTTAAGTTCACTAAGAAACAACCACTGCTCGTCCCAGTCCAAACAGCTGTCACAAAACAGCTGAACCAAACATCTGTTCAAAGAGATGTTCAGGTGACTGATGCACCCCCTGCCAATCAATTCAAAAGAGGTAAGGGATAACCATCATACCATAGGATCCCACATGTTTATGAGACTTACAAAAAGCCCTCTAAACCCAAAGTGAACAGGTATCCTTTTGGTTATCAACAGATGACTGGTCAAGACCCCTAACAGTGGTTAGAGAAAAACATTCTCAAAAATATTCAAACCCCTGAGCTAACCACTGTCCATGCATCTGTCATCAACCCAGACACTGTTGAGACCCCATCCAAAGCCTTATTGGCTTTGGAAACCTCAATGAACTAATCCTTTTACTTCATGTGCAGGGAGCTTCTGCATGCTTAGATAGTCTTTGGTATGTAGACAGTGGAGGCTCCAGGCACATGATAGGATGTAAAGCCCTACTCAAAGATTTCAAAATCCATGGAGGGGGTGATATATCCTTTGGGAATAATAGTAAAGGGAAAGTTCTGGGGTCTGGTACAGTTCGGTCTGGAAATGTAAAATTTGAAAATGTCAATCTGATAGACAATCTGAAATTCAACCTCCTGAGTGTCTCACAAATGAGTGACAAGGGGTATGGGACATTCTTCACAAAGGAGTGTTGTAAGATTGTTGGACCAAAAATGGTTGAAAAGATTGAAGCAATAATAAAATCAGGAAAAACAAAACTTGTTGCTCAAAGAAGTGGCAATGTTTATGTTGTTGATATGTCTAGAGAGTGTCCCAGAGCTGATGCCTGTCTGTTCTCAGCTGCCTCTAACAAAGAGACAGAGCTATGGCACAAAAGACTGGGACACACAAATCTCAAGACAATCAACGAAGTTTCAAAAAATGGCTTAGTGGGAGGCTTACCACAAAAAATGTTTTCATGTCCTGAACACTGTGTTTCCTGTTTAAAAGGAAAACAGCATAAAAGCTCTTTCAAGCCCATTGAAGAGTCCAAAACAACCCAGTGTTTGCAAATGCTGCACATGGATTTGTTTGGCCCAGTGCCAGTCATGAGTCTCAAAAAGAAGAGATATTGCTTGGTTATTGTTGATGACTTCTCTAGGTTTACATGGACCTTCTTTTTACACTCAAAAGATGAGACTGCAGGCATTTTGCAAGACTTTGTGACACAGGTTGAAAAGCAATTTGACCTTCCAGTGAAAGTCTTCAGGAGTGACAATGGCACAGAATTCAAAAATAAGGAGTTGGATGCTTTCTGTGTGAAGAAATGGATTGTAAGGTAGTACAGCATCCCTAGAACACCAGAGCAAAATGGGGTTGTTGAAAGGAAGAACAGAACATTGATTGAGGCTGCCAGAACCATGCTTGCAGATTCAGGTTTGCCATTAACTTTTTGGGCAGAGGCAGTAAACACTGCTTGCTAGGTCCAAAACAGAGTTTTAATCAACCCTAGGCACAAAAAGACTCCTTATGAAATTCTGTATAAAATAAAGCCATTAATCTCATATTTCAAAGTTTTTGGTTGCCCATGTTTCATTCTAAACTTAAAAGATTCTATCTCAAAGTTTGCAGCCAAAATTGATATGGGATACCACCTGGGATACTCAACCACTGCTAAGGCCTACAAAGTGTTCAATACACGGACCAAACCTGTGGACGAGACTTTGAATGTAAAGTTCAATGAACTTTCATCAATGAAAATCCCTGCAAATCCTGCAGAATTGTTTGATCTTGAAAAATTCACTTTTGAAAATACTGCTGTCAAGACTAACAGTGCAGGTCCATCAGAAGATTCATCACCAGACTATGAATATGAGATCATCATTCCTCAAAAGTCTGCTTCAATAGGGACAGCATCAGTTGTTCAAAACAGTTGTCAAAGGTCAACCACTACTATCTCAACAGTTGTTGACCAAAGTATCCCTTTAACCACTGCTTCCACCTCATCAAACACTGCTGACAAAAGTCCTCAAACAGAGGATCAAAGTCAGCAGGTGTCCACACCTTTACCCCCAATGCTACCACCTTTTAAAGCCACTGCTGGGTCATCAAAGTCACCAGCAGTGGTTAGCTCAGATGATACACATCTGCAGCCCTCACCACTTGATATTCGCTAATTTACACATATTTTAGTCCCCCGTTTTACCCCTATTTTATGCGTTTTCGGCCGTAAAACAGTCATTCGGATACTTAATTATCTACATTTTTGTTTACAGGCCTAAAACAGCATACCAGACGAGATGATAGCAAAAACGAGGACTTTCCGGATAAAACGACGAAGCTGCAAAACTTCTGTTAGAAAAACAGACCTGGGCGTGTTGCACGGTTGTGCGACCTTATGCACGGTCGTGCATATCCGATGACCCATGAAGACCAGCGGTGAACGAGGGTGCAACTCCGAGATGAAGGCCAAACCCGAAACGGCACGGTCGTGCCAAGTGAAGAATGGTCGTGCGGATCCGAAGATCAAACATGACCTCGGAACTGAACGACCAAGGAACCAAGCGTGCAACTTAGACCTCGGTAAGGAACGCCCGTGCCAAATGTGGAACGCCCGTGCCGGACCGAAGACCAGTCAACGATCTGTGACGTCATGCAGTATGGTGGCCCACCACCAATAATGCTTAAAGTGCACGGTCGTGCGATCGGGAGAACGGCCGTGCGACACCGGAAAAGCATAAAAACAGAACAGAACCATTCTATTAGTAACTCTGGGACATTTTGGGAGCTCTGCAGGCGATTTTGAGGCTCCGAAGGCTTCTGCTTTCACTCGGATTCAAGCCACATTGCCCGGTTTTGCTCATTTACTATCCAGATTCTCATTCTTATGCTTGTTTATGGTTTGGTTTCTCAAATCTTTCCATAATTTTGTTATGTTTCAAGCATTTAGACTGATTATTATGTATTAATGTAAGCCTTTGGGCAAAAACACAACAATCCCTTGCTTGATTATAACCATTAGTATGTTAATCTCTTTTTGTAATGAAATTTGGAAGTGTTTTCTATGATTATCTTTGATGATTAGTTTGCAACCTTGTTATGGATATTGATTTCTTGATTATAAGTAATTGTGTTGGATGATTGGTGCTTGGTTAGGTAAGATAGTTGCAAAATGAAGCTTATTTAATCATGTATTAGTAAACTTTTAATTTGGTTAACTAGTTTAACTTGGTTAAAATGTGGGCACCATGATACTCTAACGGGTTAGTGGTTTAATAAAATGTAATTATTGTTAATCAAGAAAGCTTGTCTTCACGGAAGGACTCTAACGGGTTAGATGGTGTTGTTATGAATTCTTGCCATGATTTGTTAGCTTAGTTAGTAGTTTCGGCCAAAATTGCTATCTTGGTGAATTTATGCGTAAGATTTGTAAAATGAATTCGGTTGTGATTTAATCTAGTTTATGCTTGTCTCGGTGGTTGCATTGTGTATCGGTGTTGCTTTCCTTGATTAAGTGAGGTTAGAAAACTCCTAACGGATGACTAACTTATTTTTAGGAGATTTTTGTAGACATTTATCAATTGCACGTTAAAGAACAATTTTAGGTGGTTAAAGTGTGTTTATCGTTTTAACTTTCCGAATGATTGTCATGTTAGGATTCCCGAAAGGGATACTAATTGTCTTGAAATGGAAAATTGACCGAATGCTTCTAGTGCCAAAACTGACTTAGTTAACATGCTGTGGTTGTGTATTAAGCAAGGCTATTTATATATAATCGACTATGTTTTATAAGTATTTATTTATGCTTACTTTAGTTTAATTAAAACCAAAACAAATTATGTTTTTACCGATAATTTAGTGGCAAAGGTCTAGTATTATTTCTCCGCCCATTTCCGTGGATCGATACTTGGTTCTTACCGATACTTTACTACATATATGACGGGGTACACTTGCCCTTTCGTGTGTGTTTTGATGTAAAAGTAATAATCACTTTTATAAATTTAAAACCAATTCGTGTGTAATTTCATTGTAAAAATATGTGTAGTTACGCACGTACCAAAGTTTTTGGCGCCGTTGCCGGGGAGTGGCGAGTTTTAGGAACGACCCGAGTCATTGTGTTATCGGTGTATATACTTGTTAATATTTGTGTATATTTTCGTGATTATTTATTTGTTGATTTATTTGTTAATATTTCTAGCTTTTAATTCAATTTATTCATTTTCGTGATTCTTTTGTACACTTGTAAATTTTTATTCTAGTTTATTTGTTCAATCCGGATTTATTTTTGAGTTTTCGGCTCTTAAAAATCATTTTCATACTAGCCGATTCGATTATTTTCGTTGCTTTAATTTTTATAAAAATTTCGGCCCATTTTCGGATTTTTATAAATTTTACAGCCCATATTTATACATATTCTGCTTCTATTCAGCTAAAAAAAACAGCATTATTATATTAATAAACTATTCATTGTGTCAGTTTTTCGTTTGCAGGTTGATGTCCTCAACTCCCGCGCCCGCTATTGCTGAGCCGACTGACGAACCAGCGCATAATCTTAGAAGAAGTAAGAGGCTGCACGAAAGGTTGCTTGTCATTGCACAATGCATAGCAAATGCAATCGACGAGCCGGTGATTATCTCTGAAGACGAAAGCTCAGAGGACGAGGAGAGAGTCGTCATGGCGGACGATGACCGACCGTTGAATGAAACGAATCAGCCCGGAAGGGCAGGCCTGGAGCCGAGTATCCTTCAGCCCACTATAGATGCACCTAATTTTGAAATTAAATCTAGTGTTATTAAAATGGTGCAAAATTCAGTACAGTTTGACAGACGTGAGCATGAGGATCCCGGGAGGCATATCGCTGCTTTTCTTGCTATTTGTTCGACATTTAGGATGACAGGTGTTTCGGAGGATGCGATTCGGTTGAGGTTGTTTCCGTTTTCGTTACGTGACAAAGCTAGAGCTTGGCTTATGTCACTTCCTGCCGGGTCCATCAGGACCTGGAATCAGTTGGCGGAGCAGTTTATGCAGAAATATTTTCCACCTGAGAAAACGAACAAGCTATGTAACCGGATTGTTTCCTTTCGCCAGGACGAGGGCGAGTCGTTGCATGCGGCTTGGGAGAGATTCAAGGATTTGTTGATTGATGTGCCACATCACGGCTTCTCTAAGCGACAGCTGGTTTTGACGTTCTATCAGGGGCTCAGCTATAATACGCAGGAGCGATTAGACGTGAACGCGGGCGGCGATCTTGGAACTAAGACACCGACTGAAGCGTATGATATTATCGAAAAAGCTGCGTTGAAATCCAGCTCGCGTCGGGACGGAGATAGAGGTCGGGCATCATCATCATCATCTCGTTCAGGAGTTCATGCTGTAGACGACTACACGGTCATTACTGCACAAATCTCGGCTCTTGCATCGAGATTCGACAGGTCCCAGATGATTGCGCATGCTGGCTCGGGATGTGACCAGTGCGGAGTGTCACACGAGCCTGGGGCATGTTTTCAGGGAGTCGTATATGAGGGCCACGAAGAAGTAGATTTCGTGAGTAATCAGGTAAGGCCGCAGAACAACCCGTACAGCAACACCTATAATCCCGGTTGGAGAAATCACCCAAATTTTGGGTGGCGAGCGAACGTAGGAAATCAGAACCCATTGGGGTTCACTCAGCGTGCTCCAGCGCCTCAGCAGGGTCAGCAGTACCAGCAGTACAACCAACCCTACCAGCAGCGTCCATATTCGTACCAGAATCAGGGCACTGGGAGTAGCTCCCAGCAGCAGGCCCCTCAGTCTAGTTCCAAGCTGGAGGATATGATGGCTCAGCTTCTCTCTAGCTCTGAAAAACGATACCAACAAAGCGAAGATCGTTTTCTAGCTAACGAGGGAGAAATGAGGAGTCAGAAGGCCTCGATTCAGAATATCGAGAATCAGGTTGGTCAGCTGGCACAGATGATGTCCAAAAGACCCCCAGGCGGTCTTCCGGGTAATACATAACCAAACCCGGGCGGACACAGGGATGTGAATGCTGTCATGACCAGGAGTGGAAAAACTACCGGACCCGTCATATCGGACTCAGCACCGATCACTGAAGCGGTCCCGACTGACACACCGGACGAGGTGCAAGCCAGGCTACTCCCAGCAAGTACAGCACAAGTCCAGGAACCGGTCAAAGATTACACTCCTCCAGTACCTTATCCAGGCAGGCTGAAGAAGCAGAAGAATGAAGAACAATACGGTAAGTTCCTTGAGTTGTTTAAGCAACTACACATCAATATACCGTTTGTTGAAGCCTTGGCCCAGATGCCAAAGTATGCGAAATTCCTTAAGGATATCCTCTCGAATAAACAGAAGCTCGAGGATATATTATGTGTGGTGATGAATGAAACTTGTTCCGCCGTTCTGTGAAACCGTCTGCCCACGAAAATGGGAGATCCTGGTAGCTTTACGCTCCCGTGTTTGATTGGAAACATGTCTGTTAGCCATGCATTGGCTGACTTGGGAGCGAGTATTAACCTTATGCCGTATAAGGTTTTTACTAAACTGGATCTGGGTGAGCCGTCACCCACTAGGATGAGCATTCGGTTGGCAGATCGCTCAATAAAGTATCCGCGCGGATTTGTGGAAAACATGCTTGTAAAAATCGATAAATTTGTTTTCCCCGTGGACTTTGTTATCCTTGACATGGACGAAGATTCAAGGGTACCTTTGATACTTGGACGTCCTTTCCTCAATACAGCGAGGACGATTGTTGATGTGGCAGCTGGCCAAATCACGCTCCGAGTAAATGACGAGCACGTGACATTTGATATTAAAAGATCAATGCAGCATCCGCAAAGTCACGATGACATGCTTTACTATGTCGACATTGTCGATGCATGTGTGTGCTCTCATTTTCAAGGTACTATTGACGAGATTGATTCAGACACACGTCTGTCGTGTGGGGACCTGATTGGCATTACGCAGGAGGGCCACTATTTCGAGCAGCCAGTCTATCAGATTGGTGACGATGGTTCCCAGAGTCCGGAGAGATTTCTTGAAATTGACCATGTGAAAAAGGAGGAAGCAGAGCCTTCGGTTGAAGATCCGACACCTTTGGAGTTGAAAGAACTCCCACCACATCTCGAGTATGCATTTCTGGACGAGGAGCGTCGCCTACCGGTCATAATTTCGGCATCATTGGAAAAGGATGAGAAAAATCAGCTTCTCGAGGTTCTGAGACTTCATAAGAGAGCCATCGCATGGAAAATCATGGATATCAAGGGCATCAATCCTTCTTTTTGTACTCACAAGATTCTGATGGAAGACGAGAACAAACCATGTGCACAGCATCAGAGGCGTTTAAATCCAAATATGCAGGACGTGGTGAAGAAGGAGGTGATTAAGTTGTTGGATGCCGGCATGATTTATCCTATTTCGGACTCTGTGTGGGTGAGTCCGGTGCAGGTTGTACCTAAGAAAGGTGGTATGACTGTAGTTTCAAATGATAGGAATGAGCTAATTTCTACCCGTACCGTCACTGGGTGGCGAGTTTGCATTGACTACCGCAAGCTCAATGATGCTACTCGCAAGGATCACTTCCCGCTTCCATTCATCGACCAGATGTTGGAACGTCTATCGGGGAAGTTGTATTACTGTTTCCTAGACGGATTCTCTGGGTACTTTCAGATTCCTATCGCTCCTGAGGATCAGGAGAAGACTACCTTTACATGCCCCTTCGGCACATTCGCCTACCGGCGGATGCCTTTCGGGTTATGTAATGCACCAGCGACCTTCCAGAGATGCATGGTTGCAATTTTCCATGACATGATCGAGGATTCCATGGAGGTTTTCATGGATGATTTTTCGGTATTTGGGGATTCCTTCGATCATTGCTTGGAAAATTTGAGAAAAATGTTGAAGAGGTGTGAGGATACGAATCTGGTCCTGAACTGGGAGAAATGCCACTTCATGGTGAGGGAGGGCATAGTTCTGGGATACAAGATTTCGCATGCTGGTATAGAGGTCGATCCAGCCAAAGTGGATATCATTTCACGACTTCCACCTCCCACCTCTGTTAGAGCGATACGGAGCTTTCTCGGTCATGCCGGGTTCTATCGGCGATTCATTAAAGATTTTTCAAAAATCGCCAGACCCATGACCCGTTTGTTGGAGAAAGACGCTCCGTTCATATTCGGAGATGATTTCTTGAGAGCCTTTGACCTTCTCAAGCAAAAGTTGATTGAGGCCCCTATTTTAGTTGCACCGGACTGCAGTTTGCCGTTTGAGATTATGTGCGACGCGAGTGATTACGCTATAGGGGCCGTTCTTGGCCAAAAGAGAGAAAAGCACTTTCACCCGATCTATTATGCGAGCAAAACTCTTCACGACGCTCAGGAGCATTATACCACGACAGAAAAAGAGCTCTTGGCGGTCGTTTTCGCATTTGACAAATTTAGATCGTACTTGGTGCTTTCGAAAACCGTTGTATATACTGATCACGCTGCCATCCGATATCTCTTCAGCAAACAGGACGCTAAGCCACGTCTGATCAGGTGGATCTTGTTGCTGCAAGAGTTCGATATCGAAATTCAAGATAAAAAGGGTGCGTTGAATGTAGCAGCTGACCATCTATCTTGGTTAGAGCATGGAGACATCGTGGACGCGCGTTGGGATTCCATAAATGACAACTTCCTACACGAGTCTTTGATGAGTGTTGAGATATGCGATGAGTCGCCATGGTTCGCCGACCTTGCGAACTACCTTGCTTGCGGGATTCTGATTAAAGGGTTGGCTCACCAGCAAAAGAGGAAATTCTTTTCGGACGTCAAGCACTACATTTGGGATGACCCTTACTTATTTCGGGTTGGTGCTGATCAGGTGATCAGGAGATGTGTTTCAGGGAAAGAGGCGACCGATATTCTGCGCCACTGTCACGAGGGACCTACCGGAGGCCACCATGGAGCCAACTTTACCGCCAAGAAAGTGTTGGACTCTGGGTTTTATTGGCCGAATATATTTCGTGATGCGCAGAGTTGGGTTAGAGCATGCGATGCTTGCAAGAGGGCGACAAATATATCGGCATGTGATGAAATGCCTCAGACCTGGATTCAGGTTTGTGAAGTCTTTGATATCTGGGGAATAGACTTCATGGGACCATTTCCCCCCTCACGAGGTAATAAGTACATCCTGGTCGCGGTTGACTATGTATCGAAGTGGGCGGAGGCACAGGCCTTACCCACCAATGATGCCAGGGTGGTCGTGAGATTTTTGAAAAGCTTATTTGCCCGGTTCGGCGCTCCGAAAGCGCTTATCAGTGACAGAGGGACGCATTTTTGCAATACTCAGCTCGAGAGAGCTTTGTCCCGTTACGGTGTGCATCACCGTCTATCCACGCCCTATCATCCACAGACAAGCGGGCAGGTGGAAGTCACGAACCGGGGGCTGAAAAGAATCCTTGAGCGGTCGGTAGGTGCAAACCGCAAGGATTGGTCGGATAAGCTTGATGAAGCGTTGTGGGCTTTCCGTACGGCTTACAAGACGCCTATCGGGACTACTCCCTTTAGGCTTGTATACGGAAAGGCATGCCATTTACCGGTTGAGTTGGAGCATAAAGCGATGTGGGCGCTAAAAACCGCAAATCTGGACCTAAAAGCCGGAGGTGAAGCCAGGTTTCTCCAGATTCATGAGTTGGAAGAGTTGCGACAACGCGCTTATGAGAGCTCGGTGTTGTACAAGGAGCGCACGAAGAGATTGCACGATAAACGCTTGAAGGACCACAAAGAATTCCAAGCGGGCGATCTTGTTCTTCTTTACAACTCGCGGTTGCGCTTATTTCCCGGGAAGCTTCATTCACGTTGGACGGGCCCATACACGGTTAAAGAGGTATTTCCGTATGGGACTGTTGCAATAGAGAACGCGGACGGCGTTATTTTCAAAGTAAATGGGCATCGCTTGAAGTTATACGTTTCCGGGCCGACAGAGTCGGTGATGGAGGTCATTGAGCTCCAAACCCCGCACACATCATAAGTGTGGGGAGGAGAGAGTCTACGCTGCTGACTCGTGGATAAAAAATGCAGCAAGAGCGTATTTTGCGCTTTATGGGTAGTTTAGTCATTTAGGATTTATTTTCTAGTTTTAGCTTGGAGTCTTGCTATCGACTCGTCGACAAAAATTTTGCATGAGTCTACGCTACTGACTCGCCGACAAAAATGTAGCAGGAGCGTCTTTGGCGCTATAGGGGCAAAATTGTCCGTTTTTATGTTTTTATAGTTTTAGCGTAATTTAGGTTAGTTAGGTAGTTTCCGTTAGCTTGTACAGTTTCTATTCGTGCCGAGCGAAGGTTCTATGTTGCAATATTGTTAGAACAGTTGGTGTGTCGAAAAAACGGCGAAAAACGGCCGAAACAGTTGCTGGAAATGGCTTCTGCAGAAAATTCTGATCTGCAGCTGATGCACGACCATGCCAGGATCCGCACGACTGTGCGTTTCCGAGATGCTGGTACGGTGGATCGCACCCTCGGTGCATCACCGAGAAAAAATGAAAGTCGTCGGAGACGCACGACCGTGCCAAACGGCGAACGACCGTGCGTCAGGCTGAGGGCATTTTTGTAATTTTGCACATTATATATACCCTCATCTGCTGCAAAATCCCTCATTCGCGAACCCTAGCAACTGCAGCCGTTCCAGAGCGGTTTTTACACCAAATCGCACGATTTTTCGCACGATCTCGCACCCAACTTCGCACGGTACGTTCCTAGTTGTAGATTTCTTGTTTCCTTGCTTTCTAGGTAGATTTCCTCCGATTCAACAAGGGATTTATTAGGGTTCTCTTCATAAACAAATCGAAACCCTAACCCTTGTTTGAATCATGCTTATCGTGAACACCCGGTTGAGTTTCCGACCCCTGTTTGTACAAAAAAGTTGTTGATTTTGGGAAAATCAGGCTATTCCAAGTACAGGGGTTTGAAATCTGCAGGTCAGTTGTCGTACGGTCGTTCCTTGTATGGAACGGTCGTGCCAATCCGGGTGATTCCACGATGTCCGCTTGTGTCCGGTGTTGCACGGTGGTGACGCACGACCGTGTGTATCGCCGCATGACCGTGCCGGATGCCCAGATCAGATTTACAGAAGCTTCATAATTTGCTGCTCGGCTGTTTTCAATTCCATTTTCTCCTGTTTCTGTCTTTCTAACAATGTTCCCCATTACAGATGAACCATCCCTTCCTTCAGTTCAACCCCGACAATGAGCGAGAAGCTTTATGCATTCCAAAAAGAGACGCATTATGGGCCCGGAGGGGGCAGTTCGGAGTCCCTAGATGGCTGGATTGGGAAGTAATGCAAGAACTAAATTAGTATGATCGACTGGAAAACATGATGAGTCGGCCACTTACAAATCTGGTCGGTTGCAACCGACCTGTTTACTTGGAGCTAACCATAGAGTTCTTTGTATCATATGCTTACGAAAAGCCAGTTGCTGCTCGACGACCCAAATTTCGCCACAAGGAGCGAATAGCTTTCAGATTGTGTGGAAGATGGCATAAGTGGTCGGTTGGTCGTTTGGGAAGGAGACTCGGGATTTACACTAGAGGAGACATGGATGATCCCGACGTCTTCACAGACCAGTTCACCTTCCCGTCTGATGCAGCACGGGATGAGTTTTGGGCTGCAAATGCCGTTGGGGACCCATACAACCCAAGGATGTCAAAGGCCTCACGACTTAAAGACCCTCTGGTGCGAGTGATGCACCATGTGTTTAGCCACACTATATGCGGTCGCATGGACAGTCTTGGTAACTGTCCAACACCAGATTTGATTTTTCTTTACGCATTGGTGGAGAAGGCGCCCATCAACTTAGCGGCGCGAATGGCTGAATACTTTGTGAAGTGCTCAGGGAGGACTCCTAGCAGTCAGATACATGGCGGTCAATATGTGACCGAACTTGCGTACAACGAACACCTTATGACTGAAGAGGTGCTTCAGAGTCTCACTCTGATAACTGAGGGGGTTCATGTTGACATCAGGTCACTGAAGGCGATGGGGGTAATTGTTGAGACTGATCACGGGGATAGGTTGAGGGGACTGAATAACGAGGTCTGGGACCCGTTACCCCCGCTCCCAGTAGAGGAAGAGGAAGAGGATGTAGAGATGCAGGAGCAGCAGCACGGACCGCACACACCACCGCCACACCAGCCGCAGCACCATGAGTACTACCAGCATCAGGATTGGCCTGAATTTTATCAGCAGTTCCAGCAGATGCGTGTCACGCAGGAACATCATGGTACGTACATCGATCAGATTAGGACCAGCCAGGACCAGATCCGGGCTAGTCAGGATCAGCTGAGGCATAGCCAGGAGAGCTTATACCAGGGGGTGAGTGCCGGATTCTCGTACCTATTCGGGGAGATGCACCATGCATATCCCGACAACTTTCAGCACCCTCCACAGTTCCCACCGTGGAACCCACCTGGTTATGGCGGTGCGGGCCCATCTTTCACGAGAGACGATGACGGTGATGACGAGTAGGAGTTGGTGGTGATGTTCGTTGGTGGTTTTTATTATTATTTTAGTACTTGTCATTTTGGGTGTTCTTTTTGCTTAGTATGTCGAACACCCTCAGATTGTATTGTATTTTAAAACACTTTACTTTATGTTGTGTCTTTGTTTGGACTAGTAGTATTTATGTACATTATGGTTTATTTGGGTTTATTCTGTTACTGTTCTGTTTTGCTGTGCCATATGACATACTTGCAGATTTTGGCTATCAAGTCTTTGACCGGAGCATATGACAGACGCAGCTTTGGAAGTCTCGATTCATCAGATATCATCTTAAGGGGAGTACTATTATCCTTTTTCTCTATATTTCGGGTTTCGCATTGGGGACAATGCGAAGTTCAAGTGTGGGGAGGGGGTTAACTTTGTTTGTCCTCATATATATATATATATATATATATATATATATATAAATCAGAAAATCAGAAAAATCATTCAAAAATACCTGTATTTTGTATATATTTTAGTAAATAAACCGGTTGATTGTGTTTTAGAAAGCATCGGACTTGATAAAAACTCGACAAGCAAAATATTTGAAAAAGGAAACCGGAAAGCGTGACAAACAAAGAAAGACTTACATGATAGTTTTCACACTTTTACCCATTCCATCCGTTACGTGAGCATATTTGAGCCTATTGTTATATATTTGTTCATTTCGGATATAGGAGTGAGCCGGATGTTATGTGTAATATAGAACTTGTCACTAGTATGCTTGTTAAAACCATGAACTTGTGAATTTGTGTAAAAGTGATAGAGGCACTTAGATTACCCCTTTGTTGTAAACCTTGTTCTTTGTGTTGTGCTCCCCGTTCACCTTATATTACCCTTTAGGATTAACCATGTCGAGCCTTCCCGTTTACCTTTGTTTACCCACATTATCGCCCACTTAGCCAAATTTAGCCTTTGTATGTTTTAAACCCTTTTTAGTGTTGAAACTCGGACAAAATAATCGTTTAACTAGCGTTTGTTTCAGTTTATTGTATAGTATGTTTTCTATGAAAAAAAAATATAAAACACCCTAAAATAGGGTGAAGTTGATAAAATCGAGCAATTTTGAACACTTAAATGTTAAAATTTCGTTGATAAGCTCGATTGCGCAATAGTTGCCTTTTTAAGGCATTTGTATGTATAGTTGTTTACGTTGTTGCTAGTTAAACGCTACTACCGAGTTTTAACCATTTTCGCCACTTTATATGTCTACTTCCATACCCTTCGCCCAAGCTTAACGTTACAACCCGTAAAGACCTCTTGATTTACACTTATTTGCATGTTAGTTGGTGGAGACGAGATCTTATGACAAGCTTATGATATTGCATGTTTCATTGACGAGGCATTGAGTGTTTGCACATACACATTATATGTATGTTTCATAAATAAACCCGAGTGTGTGTGAACATTGTGAGTCGCGTGAAGATTAACATGTTGAGTCGATTAAATGTGAAGTCACGGCTTTTTGGTTGTCGCTTTATAATTTCATATGCTTGTTGGGTTTGAGTCTTTTGATGTTGTCTTTCGACAAACCGGCTAACCGTTTATAGTAGTTTTCAATAAAATAGTGTGTAAATTATCGTTCTTGTTTGTTTCCGTCTTTTATTGCTTTTTAGTTCAGCTTGCTTGAGGACAAGCAAGGTTCAAGTGTGGGGAGATTTGATATTCGCTAATTTACACATATTTTAGTCCCCCGTTTTACCCCTATTTTATGCGTTTTCGGCCGTAAAACAGTCATTCGGATACTTAATTATCTACATTTTTGTTTACAGGCCTAAAACAGCATACCAGACGAGATGATAGCAAAAACGAGGACTTTCCGGATAAAACGACGAAGCTGCAAAACTTCTGTTAGAAAAACAGACCTGGGCGTGTTGCACGGTTGTGTGACCTTATGCACGGTCGTGCATATCCGATGACCCATGAAGACCAGCGGTGAACGAGGGTGCAACTCCGACATGAAGGCCAAACCCGAAACGGCACGGTCGTGCCAAGTGAAGAATGGTCGTGCGGATCCGAAGATCAAACATGACCTCGGAACTGAACGACCAAGGAACCAAGCGTGCAACTTAGACCTCGGTAAGGAAGGCCCGTGCCAAATGTGGAACGCCCGTGCCGGACCTAAGACCAGTCAACGATCTGTGACCTCATGCAGTATGGTGGCCCACCACCAATAATGCTTAAAGTGCATGGTCGTGCGATCGGGAGAACGGCCGTGCGACACTGAAAAAGCATAAAAACAGAACAGAACCATTCTATTAGTAACTCTGGGACATTTTGGGAGCTCTGCAGGCGATTTTGAGGCTCCGAAGGCTTCTGCTTTCACTCGGATTCAAGCCACATTGCCCGGTTTTGCTCATTTACTATCCAGATTCTCATTCTTATGCTTGTTTATGGTTTGGTTTCTCAAATCTTTCCATAATTTTGTTATGTTTCAAGCATTTAGACTGATTATTATGTATTAATGTAAGCCTTTGGGCAAAAACACAACAATCCCTTGCTTGATTATAACCATTAGTATGTTAATCTATGTTTGTAATGAAATTTGGAAGTGTTTTCTATGATTATCTTTGATGATTAGTTTGCAACCTTGTTATTGATATTGATTTCTTGATTTTAAGTAATTGTGTTGGACGATTGGTGCTTGGTTAGGTAAGATAGTTGCAAAATGAAGCTTAGTTAATCATGTATTAGTAAACTTTTAATTTGGTTAACTAGTTTAACTTGGTTAAAATGTGGGCACCATGATACTCTAACGGGTTAGTGGTTTAATAAAATGTAATTATTGTTAATCAAGAAAGCTTGCCTTCACAGAAGGACTCTAACGGGTTAGATGGTGTTGTTATGAATTCTTGCCATGATTTGTTAGCTTAGTTAGTAGTTTCGGCCAAAATTTCTATCTTGGTGAATTTATGCGTAAGATTTGTAAAATGAACTCGGTTGTGATTTAATCTAGTTTATGCTTGTCTCGGTGGTTGCATTGTGTTTATCGGTGTTGCTTTCCTTGATTAAGTGAGGTTAGAAAACTCCTAACGGATGACTAACTTATTTTTAGGAGATTTTTGTAGACATTTATCAATTGCACGTTAAAGAACAATTTTAGGTGGTTAAAGTGTGTTTATCGTTTTAACTTTCCGAATGATTGTCATGTTAGGATTCCCGAAAGGGATACTAATTGTCTTGAAATGGAAAATTGACCGAATGCTTCTAGTGCCAAAACTGACTTAGTTAACATGCTGTGGTTGTGTATTAAGCAAGGCTATTTATATATAATCTACTATGTTTATAAGTATTTATTTATGCTTACTTTAGTTTAATTAAAACCAAAACAAATTATGTTTTTACCGATAATTTAGTGGCAAAGGTCTAGTATTATTTCTCCGCCCATTTCCGTGGATCGATACTTGGTTCTTACCGATACTTTACTACATATATGACGGGGTACACTTGCCCTTTCGTGTGTGTTTTGATGTAAAAGTAATAATCACTTTTATAAATTTAAAACCAATTCGTGTGTAATTTCATTGTAAAAATATGTGTAGTCACGCACGTACCACCACTCAATGCCATTATTCCATACCAAGGAGAGCTCATCTTCTTGAAATCTCATCCACCAGATCAAATCATTGGCAACATCAATGAAGGGGTGCTCACAAGAAGGCAATCCCAAAACATTTGTCTTTTTGCAGGTTTTCTATCACTCCATCAGCCAGTCAAGTACCAAGAGGCACTAAAAGACAACAGCTAGGTAGAAGCCATGCAAGAGGAGCTCCAACAGTTTAGAAGACAACAAGTATGGGAGCTTGTTCCATTGCCAGAGGGTGTGAGTCCTATTGGCACAAAATGGGTCTTCAAAAATAAAACTGATGAAAGGGGTATTGTTGTCAAGAATAAAGCCAGGCTTGTGGTTCAAGGTTTCAGACAAGAAGAGGGCATTGACTATGATGAAACATTTGCCCCTGTAGCATGACTTGAAGCTATCAGACTCTTTCTGGCCTTTGCTATCAACCACAACATCAAGGTGTATCAAATGGATATCAAATGTGCATTCCTCTATGGTAAGATTCAAGAGGAGGTTTATGTTTGTCAACCTCCAGGTTTTGAGGATCCATTTAACCCAGATCATGTCTACAAGCTGAATAAAGCTTTGTATGGCTTGAAGCAAGCACCAAGGGCCTGATATGAAACTCTGTCCACCTTTTTACTTTCCATTGGTTTCACCAGAGGCAAGATTGATAAAACACTGTTTTTAAAATGGAGAGGGAAGGATTTGATGATTGTCCAAATTTATGTGGATGACATCATTTTTGGAAGCACATGTAATAAAATGTGTGAAGAGTTCAGGCAACTCATGACAGCTGAGTTTGAAATGAGTGTAATGGGTGAACTCCAGTGCTTTCTTGGTCTCCAAGTAAGGCAGCTGCAAAATGGTACTTTCATCCATCAAGGAAAATATGCCAAAGAACTGTTAAAGAAATTTGATATGGATGATTGTAAGCCATGTAGTACACCCACTGCAACCAATAAATTGGTCATGTCTGAAGAGAAGGATGATTTGGTTGATTAGACCTTATATAAAAGCATGATTGGGTCTTTATTGTACCTAACTGCATCTAGACCAGATATCATGTTTGCAACATGCGTCTGTGCAAGATCCCAATCAGCCCCTAGAAAGTCAAACCTTATTGCTGTAAAAAGGATATTCAGATACCTAAGAGGTGCTCCCATACTTGGTATCTGGTATCCAGCTGATGGTAAAATTGAGCTTTCAGGTTTCTCAGATAGTGACTTTGCTGGATGTGATAAAACAAGGAAGTCCACCTCAGGAGGGTGCCAATTCCTAGGCAATTGCTTAGTGTCTTGGCAAAGCAAAAAGCAAGCAGCTGTTTCCACATCCACTGCTGAGGCAGAATATATAGCTGCTGCAAGCTGTACAGCCCAACTGCTCTGGCTTCAAAATCAGTTACTGGATTTTGGTATCACTGCCTTGAAGACACCACTCATGTTGGATAGCCAGGTAGCAGAAAATATCATCAAAAATCCAGTTTCCCACTCAACCACCAAACACATCGACATCAGACATCACTTTGTGAGGGATTGCTATGAAAAAGGTTTGATTTCTCTGCATCATGTTCCAACTAAGGATCAGCTGGCAGATGTGCTAACCAAAGCATTAGACACATCCACCTTTGAAAGCTTGATCTCTAGGATTGGCCTGCTAAACATGGAATAGCAGGCAAAATCCTGTTTTTCTATGAATAAAAGCATTAAAATGTTTTCAGAAAATCAAAAATCCATCCTTAAAAATAGCTAAAAATGAATTTTTCATTAAAATCCTAAAAGTCTGCCATAACCACTGATGGGTTCAAAAGTCTGTTCTACTTCAAAAGTCTGTCCACTGCTGAAAGTCATCCCCTGCTCTCATTTTCCTTTGATAAGCACTGATGTTCAAAATCAATGTTGTATCCACTGCTGTGCTATCCACTGATAGTTAAAAGCATCCACTGTTCTCCATTACCGTTACAACTACTGTCTTCACCAGTTGTTTTCAGAAAAAGTACTGTTCTTCATTTCACCAGGGGATGGCATGCGGGCAATACATAGTGGTCAGACTTTTGTAACCGCTGCAACGTCAGCATTCACTTTTTCTCTATAAAACCCCCCTTTCAAACCAGGGTTTCACTTTCGAATTGAATTCTTAAAAATTCTCTTCTCAAAGCAGTTTCTATCCCATTCCATCCAATTTCTTCACAAACTCATCTTTGATCCTCATCTTCAAAATGACAAAATCGAAATCATCCGCAAAATCTTCCAAAGGGGCTTCTCAAAAAGTTACCTCCACAGAAATCCTACACAAACCGTCTCATAATCTTCTGGGTCTTCTCACAAAACCCGGCACCATTGATACATTCGATTCCATCCTCGATTAATCTTCTGGGTCTTCTCACAAAACCCGGCACCATTGATACATTGAAAATATCATGATCTACAAGAAATACAAGGGGGAGAAACACATGTACAAAAACTGGACCATTCCTGAGCTTGAAAAGGAAGTAGCCAGGATTCATGAAATGATCAAAGATAATGTCCAGCAGACTCCTCCTGAAAAATTCAAACAGTTTGAAGCTGAAAAGGCATTAGAGTTGAAGAGAATGAAAGAGGAGCTTATCACAGCTGATTATGGTTCAAAGAATTCTGTGTCAAAGTGGGGAGAAGCTAGGGTCAGGGCCACCTACAAAACGTTGGAGGAGCTTAGGAAGAAAGATCCAACAGCTCCACAAAAGCCTGACTACTCCAAAGCAGAGGTTTCTAAAAGAGCACAAAAGCTGCAAGCCAAAAGAACCACTGCTCCCACTGGTGCTGCTATCTACAAAAGAAGGAGTCAAAACCGGTTGGGTACTAAAACAATTCAAGATCTAATTACTGGAAATGACCTTGTAAAAGAGGGCATTAGATTAATGTTGAAAGAAGATCCTGAATTTGAACAAACTGCAAATACTGCTCAGACGATGAATAGGCCAGGCTCAAAGTACTAAAGTGGAAAACTGATAAACAGACCCACGTACTGACAGTGTTCAAGTCTAGTGGCGAAGTGAAGAAACTAACAAGGGAACAAGCTCTTGGCCTGAGTCTTGAAGATTTGCAGGATCTCCTTGATCTTCCACTTAGCAGGGATGATGATGATGCAGATGCCTTAACCTTTGAATTACAACTCAAAGGGCAAATAAGGGAACTGCTGATGAGGCAATAAAGATCTACAATAATGGAGAGTTTTGGTATTATCTGTTCCAGGGGGAGATTGTTGGGATTGAACCATACCAAAGGAACAAATAATGAAAGCCAAAACTGGATCAGAGCAGTGGATCCAGAATAAGCAGATGTTTGGTTGCAAGTCTCTCCCCTTGAAAGTGGTGTCAACATCTGCTGACCTCCTATCTGCTGATCATGCTAACTGCTGACCTACAACTGCTGATCAAGTCAAAGTCTGTTGAAGAACTAAAGCTCTGCTGCTCAATCTACTGCCTTGTTTCAAGCACTGCTGATCATGACAAGTACCGCTGGGTTCACAGCAGTGCAAGGATGCAACAGCTGTTTATGTTTACTTTATGTAATGAACTGTAACATCAGTAGTTAGTATAGCAATGTCTGTATAGGTCAGTTGTTAAGAGTTTGTTAGGAGGTTAGATGTCACTTTCATGGTGACGTCAGCTTTGATGCTTAGTAGTTTGCTAGTGCCTATAAATAGAACAGTGCTCTGTATTGTTCTGTTTAGCTCTTTCACCATCATTCTTCCTGCACGAACAAATACTGAGCTCGGGCTGAGGGGGAGTTTGCAAATCATACATGCATTGTAATCAAAGTTTATAATAAATTTAATCATTTGATTCTGTGTTGAAAATGTATGATTGAAAGCATTTCTTTTGTTTGATTGTGAAAAGTTTGCTTCCATTTAATTTCCACTGCACTACTCTTTCATTGTTCATCTAAATTCAAACACAAATCACAATCAATCCAAACTCAGATCCTAACAACACAAGATCACCATCATCTTCACAACACAACTTCACTGGTGGCCTAGCATGAAAGCCAACATAGCAACCTACGTCAGTAAATGTTTGACTTGTGTGAGAGTCAAGATTGAATATCAGAAACCATCAGGCCTACTCCAACAACCAGAAATCCCGACTTGGAAATGGGAGCAAATTTCCATGGATTCCGTTACTAGCCTGCCTAAATCTCAACGCGGAAATGACACTATTTGGGTGATAGTGGATCGATTGACTAAGTCCGCACACTTCTTGGCTATCAAGGAAACCGACAAGTTTTCTACTCTAGCAGACGTCTACCTAAAGGAAGTAGTATCAAGGCATGGAGTGCCAACCTCCATCATTTCTGATCGTGACTCACGTTTTACATCTGAATTGTGGCAAGCTATGCACAAGTCCTTTGGCTCTAGATTAGACATGAGCATGGCATATCATCCACAGACGGATGGACAGTCTGAACGTAACATTCAAACCCTTGAAGACATGCTTAGGGCATGTGTAATCGACTTTGGTAATGGCTGGGAAAAACACCTCCCGTTAGTGGAGTTTTCGTATAATAACAGCTACCATACCAGTATCCAGGCTGCTCCGTTCGGAGCATTGTACGGACGTAAATGCCGATCACCCCTTTGTTGGGCAGAAGTTAGCGACAGTCAAATCACAGGCCCATAACTTGTGGTAGACATGACTGAGAGGATTGCTCGGATACGAAAACGAATGGCGGCAGCTCGTGACCATAAGAAAAGCTATGCTGATAAGCGAAGGAAACCACTCGAGTTCCAGGTTGGGGATCGAGTGCTACTTAAAGTCTCATCTTGGAAAGGTGTAGTTCGTTTTGGCAAACAAGGCAAACTCAATCCGCGCTATGTCAGACCGTTTGAAATCATTGAGAAAATTGGCAAAGTCACTTACAAGTTGAATCTACAGGCAGAACTCAGCGGAGTTCACAACGTATTCCACGTGTCAAATCTGAAAAAGTGTCTGTCAGATGAGACCCTCATAGTTCCCTTAAAGGAGCTCACAATCGACGACTAGTTGCGATTCGTCGAGGAACCAGTTGAAATCACATACCGAGACGTTTAGATTCTCAAGCGCACTAGAATACCTCTTATTTGAGTTCGTTGGAACTCCCGTCGTGGTCCAGAGTATACCTGGGAACGAGAAGATCAAATGAAACTTAAGTATCCCCAGTTGTTTAAGAAAAGTGCAACCACTACTGAGGCTGAAGCTACTGCGGAATTTCGGGACGAAATTCTAAACCAACGGGGGGATGATGTGACACCCTAGGAAAACCAGTAAACCACGCAACTCAACTAGCTTCCTCAGTAACCACCGTGCTAAATTTTGGGACGAAAATTTTCTTAACATGGGGAGAATGTGACAACCCTCATAATTACATGTATCTGTACAATTAATTAATATTATATTGTGCTTATTGATTGTGCAGAAAATTGACTAAATGGTCCTGAATGTTTTCTTAAGTGATGGGAATTAAAAGTGTTACAAAAAGATACATAAAAGACACTATACGGTACAATTTAACACTTTAACGGAACGGTACCTAACCGAACAACCGGACATTACCCGGGACACCAAAATTTTGTCAGAAACATTGTTCTATTATTTTTGGACTAATTATGGTCTCCAAATACCCCAACACACTAGAAAATATGACATACACATAATACATTAGATAATACACTTAACCTCCTAAATAATTACCTACTTATGATCGAAATTTACAATTAACCCCCCCTCAATATTTACGGCCCCAAGGGGACCCACCATCATCATCACCATATCTCACTTGATCACCATAATGTTTACAAGATATTTCTTGGATTTGATAAGATCTTGTAATCTTTACAAGATTTCTCTTGGAATTATAACTACACAAGATCACCATCATCTTCACAACACAACTTCACTCATCCCTCACCATCTCTCTCTCTCTCTCTCGGCCCTCTATACATCCGCCACCACCAACACCTTGTCACCACCATCACTTCATTTTCATACATGTTTCAAGCACTAGAAGGTGATAAAAGGGGCTTGTAGCTTGTGGATCATCAATGAGCTTTCACTACTTGCTTTCACACACCATCTTCATAATCTTTTGTTTATAAGTTCATCCCTAGCCTTTGAGCTAGTTGTAAGTCTTTGATAAACTCTTGATTACTTTTATGATGAGAGATTGTTGTTTAATGTTTAACACAAGAACCCAAAAGGAAAAAGGAAAATGAACAAGAATCATGAACATAAGCTTACATAAAGATGAAATCTTGTTGGATTAAGGTTGATTAAAACATGCATGACATTTGATTGTTGATTTCTTGATAAACACTTGTTTAGGATATTTGTTGGTACATTTTAGTGGCATTTAAACTATAAAAAGCATGCTGAGTAACATTTTCAGCCAACTTCAACTGACTGTAAACGGATTGCTATAAATCGAAAAACTAATTTTCTGAAGTCTAAATTATGTATTTTCGAAATACGGTTCTAATGGCACTAGAATCATAATTTTTGGACTTCTTTTGCTATTTTTAAAGGGGTCGTATTTCACAGCAGCAAAAACTGTGTTTTTACTGCAGAAAATGTGTGTTATGTTTTTCGTCATAACTTGAAACCTGTGTAGAATTTACTCATGAAATTTGTACTATAGATGGACACTGATGTCGTTGTAATTCTCCCACTGGAATTTTGTCAATCGGACTTACGATTAATTTTAAAAGAATTTTTCCGTGGACTGCAGTTAGAAAGTGATGAATCTGATTGCAGTCCGGTAAATGATTTTTTATAAAATATTGGCAATGAATTGGATCCCGAGATTTTTACACAATATTTTTTGGACCGTTTAAGACCATCTGTAAAAAGCTGGGAATATTTGAAGTAAGTTAACTATTTTATTAAAATGCCTGAAAACAGCCGCTGAAATGACATAAGTAGTAATTTGCGTGTCTAAATGTCGAGCATGTTATCTGAGGATGATCTAACATGTTATATGTCAATAAAAGTGTTATGTGCAATATCGTATGCTTGCTCTTGAGTAGCTATAAGTGGAACGTTTATATGGGTGTGAACTATTAAAGTGAGTGCATGTTATGTAGTAGATACATGTAGGAACTTTGTGCTCTATTTGAAAACACTAAATGACTAACTGGTAATCATATTAGGACGTGATTGACCGACCGTGACTGTTAGCTATTTTTGAGAGTCAAACTGAGCAACCGAGGTGAGTTCACACTTTCTACAAGGCATGGGATTTCCGGTAGTTTGGGAATAGGTTAAAGAATTAAAACGGAACCTACATATCCTCCTTGGGTAGGATATGTACCGCCATCCTCCTTGGGTAGGATGCCAATATTAATCCTGCGTATTCTCCTTGGGTAGAATACGTACGTTTGTCCTCCTTGGGTAGGACAACAACCTTAAAACTTACTAGACAAAACTCTATCATGAACTCCCTCATTTTTATATCGACTTAATCGCCGGGCCAATGGCGAGCGGGTCATTAGTTAATAGCGCTAATAGGGTTGACAAGCCTCACACTGTGCCGTTCGGACGGGCGTGTACTAATGGATCTGGGCAAACTGTCAATGATGATAGACATTGACGTAGGGCACAATTATTGTTCATCAGTTGTCGATATGGTAACGGTCTAGTGGTTCACATGGGGAAGCCCCCACTAATTATGGATATGGTTTGGGGAAAACAAAGATCCTGGTTAACACGTGGTTTACGAAACAACTTACGGTTTTCAAAACAAACTTGCAAAACTAAACAACCAACTGTGAACTCGCTCAACTTTATTGTTGACTCGTTGTTACATGCCTTGCAGGTCGTTAGGTATCTAGATGGAGCTTGCACGAGAAGGAGTGGTCGTTGTGGGACATGGACTGTAGAGTTCCATATTAAGTAATTAAACTTTATGAACTTATTGAACTTATGTTTTGGTTTTATGTCTTATGCTTCCGCTGTTTAATTTGAACTTGATTAACTAGTTTTTGAACACCAATTATATTGCGTGGTTGGCCTTTAACTATTTTAAATACATTGTTCAATATGATTGGTGGCTTGATCCTGGTCATGTCACGCCTCCAAGCGGTGATACTCCGCCGTGTGGATTTTGGGGGTGTGACACATAAACTGAATACATCCGACACACACAAACATATATGAATTAAGCTTGAAACTATTGAAAAATCAAATTAGTTTAAAAAATGTAATCAATCAAGTTATTGAATAAATAGAATACATATGTCATTATCTTTCGTCCTCTAAAAACATACAATAGAGTCTTTGAGCTTTTCCACAAACAGAGGTGTACAAACAAATATTAAACAACAATCCTAAACACCCGCATACAATCTTCAGAGTTATTGGTTTATGAAAACTACCGAATACTCCAGAACAAAGAGAAGAGGGGTTTAAACCAAAAAATTAGACATAATCAACAACGACAACTAATATAAAAAAACCCTAATCGATAAAAATGTGAAATATTATATGTGTAGTATCAATAACGAGAAGGGGCTAATAAAATACCCTAATCGATAAAGTAAACAATGCTTGATCGTAATCTTATAAAGCCAAAAAACGAAATCAGAACAAAACAATAAGCCTAATCGATAAAGAAATCAATGATAAAGAAAATAACGGTCGAATCATCAAAATCATCATATTTTTTAATCACAACAGATGAACTTAAAACCCCCAAATCCTACACATTAATATACATGATGATAATCACGGTGGAAGATGGATTGAGAGAACCTGATAAATTCTGCCTCTAATTCTATAAACCCTAGTTTTTGCTTTCAATCAATTTCTCCATGACTGGTTGCTTTCAATCGCGATTGAAGATAAAGAAATCTTGGGGTCTGGAGACTGAAAATAACAGATTAGAGATCGATTAAAGCGAAAGAATAAAAAATTGTCAGATTACAATATCAAAGATTGAGATAAATATACCTGGATGATAATTTTTGTGTTTGAGATTTAGGGTTGTCTGAATGGCCTGTTACAAAAGCGTGGTTATTGTGTTTGCAATTAAGATAGGAATGAAACTGATTTCAAGAATATGGAAAGTCCATCAATCTCTTATCAATTACGGGCAAGCAAAAAGAGGGATGAATGGCGTGGTGGAATCCCGCTCAATTTTTCCATAAGTGGAGTAAGGATATGCCATGTGGCATAAGTTGGTTTTGCTTTATTATTAGAAGTTATAGATTCTCCATCTTTTATAATGTAAAACACAACTCAGCAAAACAAAAACTTAAAAATCACTTGTATGAATACAGATCATTAATCTATCTATGTAGAATCTCAAATTGGAGTATGTTATGAAATGCTTGGCAACAATCTTCCCTCTGCGACAGTCGTTATAAGTATGTATTTAGTGTCACACCCTGACTTTTGCGGAAGCGTGATTATGGTGTGACTTCTTAATACCATTGCATACAATCATAACAACACTATATGATAAAACCATAAGATGTTCATCCATGAATTAAGTTTGAAGATACCACAACATAATTGTCTGAAACGTAGACTCCAAATCTAAATTACAAACCACAACATGTTTTAAAGAGTTCACGAAGACTCAACAGAAGACTATAAATAAAACCGAGTTTAGAACCATGTATCTCGTCCAGGATTAAGATACACCTCCTAAACCCTAATGACTTCGGATGACATCTTTTATTCATAACGCAGCTTGAGACATGCAAACACCCGCCAGATCCACTTAATTTCCTGAAATACATGTAATTTGAAGACATCAACAAAAGTTGAGGGAGTTCATGTGTTTGTGTATTTGTATGTATAAAACCTTTGTAAATAGTGTATGTATGTATGTTTGAAAATCCCGGTATGAAAGCAAACAAGGAAACAGATCACCAATGGTTTGCAAGGCCACTGGTATGTGTGACGGCGTAGGAAGGCTCAAACCTAGCAAATTTGTACCGGGCCTCCGGCTGTAAGACATAGTCACCTCATGGGCCACCCTGGTCCTCATGGGTGTGGGCTCGCTACACCCAAATAGATCTATTACTCATGCCCCTCGGTCCTTATACGAGGATTAATGGTCTTAAGTGTGCGCTTACCCATTTACATGATCTACTGTACTTTCCTAGGCTAACCATACCAATTGTAATTGTATGTAATCATTTTGTAACATGTATTTCACCCCCGAAGTTAATAAACAAAACAGTTTAGAGAAAAGGGGGACATGAACTCACTGTCTTGCGTCTTCAGTACTCGTAACTCACGTTTCTTCAACAAACACGACTACCTACAATGTACTAATGTCTATTAGACGAGCGGGCCATGGCTTGACTTAGAATTAACGTTTTTGAGTTACGTTTCTGCTATCATTCCAATTTATTGTAACACCCCAGTTTTCGTATGTCTTAATATAATAAATTAATAGTGAGAATTTAACGACAAAGAATGGTAAATATAAATTTTTACCATTATACCCTAAAATATAAATTTATGAATAGGTTAACTAAGAATGTATGAAAATAAAAGTTTAACTATCAAGTATAATGCTCAATATTTGAGGGACCAAAGTTGGACAATTAGAAAGACAATTTAATTAAAATTCACAACACAAAACACACACATCAGATGTGTGTGCGTGTATGTGCGACCAGAAGGGGGCAAGGGAAGAACAAACCCTAAACAACACAAATCAATCAAATTGAAAGGGGATTTGGGGTCTAGATGAATGTATGAGATAAGAATGGTGATCACCTAAGTGTTTCTTGTATCAAGTAACTCAAATTTTGCAATTTGGTGATGTTTGATTTAATGGGTTTAGTATAATTCGTGAATGTATTGCTAAATTCAGTATGATTAACAGTTTCTAAGGAGATTTAGACATCACTAGATGCTAAATTTTAGTATGAACATGATTAGGGCAAAAACCCACTTGCATGTCAAATAATGCTTGGAAATTGTGAAGTTTTGTATGTTAAATTGATGATTGAATTATGAAATTGTTATGAATATAGATTTAGAATTGTATGTTCTTGATTTGAATGATAGATCCTAACATGGTAGTATGTTTATGTTGCTCAAGAGTGAACTATGAAAGTTGTGCTTAAAATGCTTGTACATTATGCTAGTCTAGTGATATGCACACCATGTGTTTGACAAAATGTCTAAGTGAGTTAGTTATGGCTTTTGCATGAATACTTGTTAAGATGATGCAACTTTCTCATGATAATGATGTATGTAACTACTAAATGCCATAACATACCATAAGGATTGTGAAATTAATGTTGAAAGAAAGCTAAAGTACGGGATTATGACATATAGGCACAAAGAAGGAAGAAGGCGCAAGTCACTCAAAGGCACAATCATCACAAGATCGCGGTAAGTTCATATGAACTTTATGTACTATGTTGGTAGATTATGAATGACACTATTTAGAACTATGATTTTAGTGTAACTTCCCTTTATGAATCTTGAATGTATAAATGTAAAGAGCTTGAATGGAGAAATGTCCGAAAGACCAAGTTTGTGGTTAAATTTAAAGGATCCGTCAATTTGGATAAAATGTTAAATAGAATGATAGTTGGAGTGTTTAGGAATTAGATTTGTTATATGGGTCAAATGGGGTAAGTACATGAAGGAATGATATGCGATGATACATCACTAACAAATTGGAAAAATGGAATGATGAAGGTTTTCCGAATGAAGGCAAATATGCTAGTAGGGTATCATGCTATGTTAACGGGTGAAAGGAATATGGAATTAAAGGATTGTAATTGTTATGTGTTATGAACTAACAAGTGTTTGTTGTTATGAATGTTAGGTAAATCTCATGCTTGATTGCGGCGCATTCGGAGCGAACACACAATTGTCAACCTTTACACGCTTCCGGTTCATGTTGTTGATGATGAATGAGTCAAAAATTCTGTTTTGTCATATGATGTTAAATTGTGTTTAGCATGTTAGTAAGTAGCTAGAACTTTTAAATCTTTTGGTACATTTGTACAAAATTGTCCATGTTGAACCTTATGGTCACAACTTTGTAGTTTTGAAAGGTGTCGTAGTTCATAATTAAGATGATGTTGTTAAAGGCAGGGAAAAGTTAAATTTTCGAACGGGTCATGTCAAATTTTTTTTAGAAATTGTATAAAATTACGTTGTACATCGTAAAGGAAAACGTGGGCATTTCAAGTTGGTGTCAGAGCCTAGGTTTGAGGGATTTAAGCATCAACTGCTTGAACTCAAACCAAAAGCTCGGGAGAAGTGTGTGTTCGATCCGTGGCGCAAAGCAAGTAAGTGTTCTAAATGATTACGTTATGAAATATTTTTGTATTTTAATTTAAGTTGTTGTGAGACGTTATGAAATGATTACGTGACGTAGTGGGAGATATAGGATGAATCAGATCAGTTTGGGGATTAATACGGGTCAAAAAGGGGTAGAAAAACATGAAAAAAAAAACAATAAAAGTACGCTGGGCACTACCGTAAGTTACGGTGGTACCGTAATTTACGGTAGCACCTGGGAGAAATGATGGCCACCGTAAATCAGTAGCTTGGCACCGTAAAGGAAAAAGGGTCACCGTAAGTTACGGTGGTACCGTAACTTACGGTGGAGCTCATTTCAGCCTATTCCAAATTATATTGTTCTATTTATTGTTTTATTCATACGGAAGGTACTTAGAATGATATAATTCGATCATAATGGGTAAGAAAAGTGTATCAAGATGTAAGGGATAAAGAATACTATGGAGTTGGTTGTCGGAAACGTTGAGTTTCCAAAGAAAGTTTAAGCATGGTTTAGTTATGAGTAATTTCTTTCACATATTAGAAAGAATGAGAGCTACGTAGCACTAGCATGGTCATGTGATAGAAAGGATTAATGAATGTTTAAAATAAGAACGATACGATACAAAGACGATAAGGCAAGAAGTATGAATGATGAATGAAATGTGTTATGATAACGTGATGTTAAGACATGATGGTGGAAGAAATGAAATGAAAATTCTAATGAAAGTAACGAATGTTTTTTGTAGATGGCCGATAGGGTGAATGCGAATGAGGACGACGAAGCACGCCGAAATGAAATAAAAGCTATGGTTGTGGAAGAAGTAATGAAAGCAGTTGAGGCTAGTATTCCCCGACTAGCTCAAGAAGTCGAAGGGCAAGTATTGGAAATAATTAATACCTCGGTAACTACCAAGGTGGAAGAATTGAAAGAAATGATTAGCGAATTGCAAGTGAAGAAAAGCTTTCGGCGATGCACATACAAGGAGTTCATGGCATGCAACCCTTTACCATACAAAGGGGAAGTTGATCCGATAGCTTGTCAAAGGTGGATTTCCAGTACCGAGGCAGTGTTTACACGAAGTAGATGTGAAGCGGAGGATCAAGTAATGTTTGCCACGGGCCTTCTACAACTTCGAGCAAAAGATTGGTGGGACGCATACTCGAAAGAATTGGGGGATGATAAGGTGCAATCGTTAACATGGCAAGAATTCAAGGAGTCATTTCTGAAATATTATAGTCCACAATCCGCAATTGATAAGATTCAGGAAGACTTCTTACGTCTCAGACAAAAGGATGAAATGATTGATGAGATAACAAACAAATTCCTTGAAAGGGTGAAGTTCTGTGAGGAGATAGCGGGGACTGAAAGGCAAAGGATTGTACGTTACCATGCTATGTTAAAGGCTGAATATCGGGAATTTATAAACCCCTCTAAGTGTGCGACGTTAAATGAACTAATTGAATGGGCAAGAGACAGAGAAATTGAGATAAAAAGGCAGGTTGAACGGGGAGAGAAAAGGGCAGCGGAGAAGCCTACCAACGCAAATCCATCGAAAAAGGCAAGGTACCAAGACCAAAGCAAGAAAGGGAAGGCAAGTGGTGAAATTCCGACTTGCAAGACGTGTGGGAAGCATCATTCGGGTGAATGTTTGTCGGGAAAGAAGGGGTGCTACAAATGTGGGCGAGAAGGACATTCGTTTTATACGTGCCCCGAAAACTCAAAGGCGTGTTACAATTGCAATGAACCGGGGCACGTTAAAGCGGAATGTCCGAAACTCCAACAAGGGGCAAAGAGAGATGGAAAGAAGGACGAGCCCCCCAAGGCTCGCGGAAGGATGTTTCAGCTAACCTCGGATGAAGCTAAAGCTAGCCCGGATGTGGTTTCAGGTATATTCTTGGTTAATTCTATGCCTATGAATGTTTTATTTGATTCCGGGGCTAGTAGGTCATTCATTTCTAATGAATTGTTAGCTCACCCATCGTTTAAGCTTGAAAAGATGTCAATACCCTTAGAAGTTGAAGTTGCTGATAGTAAAAGCTATTTGTTGCATGATATTTGCAAAAACTGTAAGATAATAATCGAAGATGAGGAATTTAGTATAGACCTTGTTCCAATGTACATGGGGGAATTTAAAGTAGTTGTAGGAATGGATTGGTTAGCCCAAAATCATGCTGAAATTCAATGTGAAAAGAAAATCATTCATATAGTAACCTCAGGGGGGGGGGGAAACGGATAAGTGTTCAAGGGGAAAGGGTCATCAAGCCGAAATTGTGCTCTATAGTCAAAGCTGTCAAATATGTGAGGAACGGGGGTAGGGCTTATCTATCTTATGTGATTGACACTAGTCGAGGTGTCCCAAGGCTTGAAGATGTGAACGTGGTGAATGAATATCCGGATGTATTTCCGGAAAACCTACCCGGGCTCCCACCTGAACGAGAAGTAGAATTTAAAATAGAGCTTAACCCGGGTGCAAAACCGGTAGCTAAAGCTCCTTATCGGTTGGCCCCAACCGAAATGAAAGAATTGATGACGCAACTTCAGGAGTTGCTCGATAAGGGTTTTATTAAACCAAGTGTTTCGCCATGGGGAGCACCCGTATTATTCGTGAAGAAGAAAGATGGCTCGATGCGAATGTGCATCGACTATCGAGAGTTGAACAAGTTAACGGTGAAGAATCGATACCCGTTGCCCAGAATTGACGATCTCTTTGACCAGCTACAAGGGGCGAGTTGGTTTTCAAAAATTGATTTGCGGTCGGGATATCACCAACTGCGTGTGCGAGAAGAAGATGTACCAAAAACCGCGTTTCGAACACGGTATGGACATTACGAGTTTTTAGTAATGTCCTTTGGGCTGACAAACGCGCCAGCGGTGTTTATGGATTTAATGAATCGGGTGTGCCGACATATGCTTGATAAGTATGTAATCGTTTTTATCGACGATATTCTAATATACTCCCGTAGTGAAGCAGAGCATGCTTCCCATTTACGTGATGTATTAGAAACGCTTCGCAAGGAAAAGTTATACGCAAAGTTCTCAAAGTGTGCCTTTTGGCTTAGGGAGGTACAATTTTTAGGCTATGTGATCGATGCGAATGGTGTTCATGTGGATCCGTCCAAGGTAGACGCGATAATGAATTGGGTACCCCCGAAGAATCCAAGCGAAATAAAAAGTTTTCTAGGCTTGGCTGGGTATTATAGGAGATTTATCCAAGATTTCTCCAAGATAGCCTCTCCTATGACGAAGTTAACAAAGAAGAGTGAAAAGTTTATATGGGGCGAAGAGCAAGAAAAAGCGTTTCAAACTTTAAAAGAAAAGCTCTCAAATTCTCCGGTGTTGACATTACCGGATGGAACAGATGGTTTGGTGGTGTATACGGACGCCTCTCGTCAAGGTTTAGGTTGTGTGTTAATACAAAGGGGTAAAGTCGTTGCTTACGCTTCGAGACAACTCAAGCAACATGAAGGCAATTATCCGACTCATGATCTTGAACTGGCGGCGGTTGTATTCGCCTTGAAAACATGGAGGCACTACCTTTATGGGGTGAAATGTACTATCTTCTCGGATCATAAAAGCCTCAAATATTTTTTCGAACAGAAAGATCTCAATATGAGGCAACGAAGATGGTTGGAACTCATTAAGGATTACGATTGTGACATCCATTATCATCCCGGGAAAGCTAACGTAGTAGCGGACGCACTTAGCCGAAAGGAATACCCGCCCCCGATTTGGGTAAAGTCCATGAAGATGGTAGTTACTCCTAAGCTACTTGATGAAATTCGGGAAGCTCAAATGAAATCTTTAAATGCTGTTGACCCAAAGAAAGAAAGAACAAAAGGATTTATTCATGAATTGGAAGAGAATGCAAATGGTATGAAAACGAGGTACAACCGAATTTGGATACCTCGGTATTGCGAAGTGAAAGAACTATTGTTGAATGAGGCTCACAAGTCTCGATACTCCGTTCATCCGGGGGCTACAAAGATGTATCGAGACTTGAGGATGAATTATTGGTGGCCGGGGATGAAAAGAGACATTGTCAAGTATGTTGCTAAGTGTTTGACGTGTTCCCAAGTAAAGGCTGAACACCAAAAGCCGTATGGAAAGTTACAACCCTTGGAGATCCCGGTGTGGAAGTGGGAACATATAACGATGGATTTGGTGACTAAGCTTCCCAAGACAAGAAAAGGGCACGATGCAATATGGGTGGTCGTTGACCGACTGATCAAAAGTGCACATTTCCTACCTATTCGGGAAAATTATAAATCAGAGAAGATGGCGGAAGTCTACATGAACGAGATCATATCCCGACATGGGGTTCCGGTGTCTATAGTGTCCGATCGGGACACCCGGTTCACTTCTCGTTATTGGAGGAAGTTTAACGATGAATTGGGAACCCAATTACACATCAGCACCGCCTACCATCCACAAACCGATGGTCAGACAGGGCGAACTATCCAAAAATTAGTTGATATGTTAAGGGCGTGTGTTATAGAATTCAGAGGAAGCTGGGATGATCAACTACCTTTGGTAGAATTCTCATATAATAATAGCTATCATAACAGCATAAAAATGGCCCCCTACGAAATGCTTTATGGAAGGAAATGTAGGACCCCGGTTTGTTGGGGGGGGGGGGAAGTGGGTCAACGAGAGATCGCGCCAAAAGAAGTAGTGACCAAGACGAATGAAAAGATTGATATGGTTAGGTCAAGATTAAAAGCAGCGCAAGATAGACAAAAGTCTTATGCGGATCGACGAAAGCGACCAATAGAATTTCAAGTGGGAGATCATGTGTTATTAAAGGTCTCTCCATGGAAAGGAATAATCCGTTTTCGTAAACGCGGGAAGCTAGGCCCTCGATACATTGGGCCATTCAAAATACTCGCCCGGGTTGGGGCGGTGGCATATCGGTTAGAACTACCACCCGCGCTGGATGGGATTCATAACACCTTTCACGTGTCTCAGTTGCGAAAGTGCCTTGCGGATGAGACGGCATACGTGCCTATGGATGACATTGAAGTGGATAAGAAGTTAAATTATGTTGAAAAGCCCGTAGCAATCAAGGATTTTAAAGTGAAGCACCTCCGAAACAAATCTGTTCGACAAGTGTTGGTTCAATGGCAACATCGGAAGGGATCGGATCTCACCTGGGAAGCGGAGGATGATATGCAAAAGCACTACCCGGAATTATTTGGTACGTAGTCAGGTTTCGGGGACGAAACCTTTTATAAGGGGGGTGGACTTGTAACACCCCAGTTTTCGTATGTCTTAATATAATAAATTAACAGTGAGAATTTAACGACAAAGAATGGTAAATATAAATTTTTACCATTATACCCTAAAATATAAATTTATGAATAGGTTAACTAAGAATGTATGAAAATAAAAGTTTAACTATCAAGTATAATGCTCAATATTTGAGGGACCAAAGTTGGACAATTAGAAAGACAATTTAATTAAAATTCACAACACAAAACACACACATCAGATATGTGTGTGCGTGTATGTGCGACCAGAAGGGGGCAAGGGAAGAACAAACCCTAAACAACACAAATCAATCAAATTGAAAGGGGATTTGGGGTCTAGATGAATGTATGAGATAAGAATGGTGATCACCTAAGTGTTTCTTGTATCAAGTAAGTCAAATTTTGCAATTTGGTGATGTTTGATTTAATGGGTTTAGTATAATTCGTGAATGTATTGCTAAATTCAGTATGATTAACAGTTTCTAAGGAGATTTAGACATCACTAGATGCTAAATTTTAGTATGAACATGATTAGGGCAAAAACCCACTTGCATGTCAAATAATGCTTGGAAATTGTGAAGTTTTGTATTTTAAATTGATGATTGAATTATGAAATTGTTATGAATATAGATTTAGAATTGTATGTTCTTGATTTGAATGATAGATCCTAACATGGTAGTATGTTTATGTTGCTCAAGAGTGAACTATGAAAGTTGTGCTTAAAATGCTTGTACATTATGCTAGTCTAGTGATATGCACACCATGTGTTTGACAAAATGCCTAAGTGAGTTAGTTATGGCTTTTGCATGAATACTTGTTAAGATGATGCAACTTTCTCATGATAATGATGTATGTAACTACTAAACGCCATAACATACCATAAGGATTGTGAAATTAATGTTGAAAGAAAGCTAAAGTACGGGATTATGACATATAGGCACAAAGAAGGAAGAAGGCGCAAGTCACTCAAAGGCACAATCATCACAAGATCGCGGTAAGTTCATATGAACTTTATGTACTATGTTGGTAGATTATGAATGACACTATTTAGAACTATGATTTTAGTGTAACTTCCCTTTATGAATCTTGAATGTATAAATGTAAAGAGCTTGAATGGAGAAATGTCCGAAAGACCAAGTTTGTGGTTAAATTTAAAGGATCCGTCAATTTGGATAAAATGTTAAATAGAATGATAGTTGGAGTGTTTAGGAATTAGATTTGTTATATGGGTCAAATGGGGTAAGTACATGAAGGAATGATATGCGATGATACATCACTAACAAATTGGAAAAATGGAATGATGAAGGTTTTCCGAATGAAGGCAAATATGCTAGTAGGGTATCATGCTATGTTAACGGGTGAAAGGAATATGGAATTAAAGGATTGTAATTGTTATGTGTTATGAACTAACAAGTGTTTGTTGTTATGAATGTTAGGTAAATCTCATGCTTGATTGCGGCGCATTCGGAGCGAACACACAATTGTCAACCTTTACACGCTTCCGGTTCATGTTGTTGATGATGAATGAGTCAAAAATTATGTTTTGTCATATGATGTTAAATTGTGTTTAGCATGTTAGTAAGTAGCTAGAACTTTTAAATCTTTTGGTACATTTGTACAAAATTGTCCATGTTGAACCTTATGGTCACAACTTTGTAGTTTTGAAAGGTGTCATAGTTCATAATTAAGATGATGTTGTTAAAGGCAGGGAAAAGTTAAATTTTCGAACGGGTCATGTCAAATTTTTTTTTTAGAAATTGTATAAAATTACGTTGTACATCGTAAAGGAAAACGTGGGCGTTTCATTTATATAACTATTGTCAAAATAATTAATATTTCAACTTAAATATATTTATAAATTTTTGGAATAATTGTTAAACAATATTTTTGTAACAATACTTCTCAAGTATTTATGCTCGTATTTCTTCCCAAGGGTGGGGGTATCTTATACATGTTTATTCGTATTCTTGTATTTGTTAAGTATTCTTATACTGAATTTTGTGTTAAACTTTCCGGAATATTATTTCTAATAAAAGTCCACCAATATATATTTCCAAGACATATATTTAAGACTTATTACTTAGAAAAATTATTTATAATTTTTCCTTTTGGCAAAAATATTTGTAGTTCCAAAATAATATATTTTCAATTCTAACTTTAGAAAATATATATATAAACTTATTTTGTGCAAAAATAATGGATTTCAGGTTTATTCAAGAAAATATATGTAACATCTGTGCCTGTAATCATTGTGAACAGTTCCAATTTCAATAAAATAATGTTATTTGATCCCAATATTTGTTTTGTTGTGCTTTACATCTTTCATATTTTGACTTTTGATAAATTTCAAACTCTACATCGCTTTCTAGAGAGTTATACGCAAACTGGTGCGTAAACGTACTCAGTTTAATGCGACAAATACTCCGGAACACCAACATATACTCAACATACCTTAAATAACCTTTACATAACTTAGAAATAAGTTTTGAAGGCTTTGGTATAGCAAAAACAAGTTAATTCGCTTACAGGGACTAAACTTGACAAACTGCGAAAGTATGCCAATTTAAACTGTAACGAACATTCCGGAACATGTCCATAAGTTAAACATACCATAAATATCCTTTTCATAGCTTAGAAATAGGCTTTGAGGGGTTTGGTATGCTAAAACAAACTTTTGGATCATTCAGGGACTAAAAGTGTCAAAAAGTGCATAAGTTTGCACTTTCGCGCATAACTTACGTTCTGAATACATCCGGACATCCAAAAATTTATGTAAGCATCCTAATATTATGCCCTAGTGTTTGGCATAAGAAAAATCCATTCGTCGCGTCATTTGGATCGTTTTTCATGCTTATGCGCATTCCGTCGTAATTAAGCGAACATCGCGATCGTACGGCCAAACGAACCGACATCCGACATATTTTTGGGCATGTTTCATGTCCACAATGTTTAGGCATTATTTTAGGGCCTTAAAGATGGCTTTACAGGTCTTAAAAGGGCTGGAAATAGCTTAAAAACGCAACAGGGACTAAAAGTGTAAATTCTGCAAGTGGTGCAGATCAGAAGGGGCCAGGCGGCCCGCGTAAAGATTGCCTCCACCTTGAGGCGGGCCGCGTGGGACTTGCAGTAACAAAATTTTGTTTTTTTCTTGCAATTTGGCCTTTCAAACCCATCAAAGGGCAATGCCCTTTCACCCTTTCAGCAGCCAAAGGTCATTTTGAGTCACCATAAGAGTTTGACAAGTGTACGCACGAGATCGCGGCACGAAAATCAAGAAACGATCCTAACGGCTCTACTTTTCCTATAAATACCCCCCCCCCATTTTGAGAAAAACCCACAATAATCTGATCAAAATGCTCTAAGTTGATGCCTTTGCTTCATACCTGAGCTATTTGATCTAGATTAGCACTCGGGGACCCTCCGTAAGTCTTCTTTCGCTCTTTTATTCGCTTTTCGAGTCCGAAAGTCAACGTTTTGTTGACTTTCTGCGTTGACCATCTTTTGGTCGATGCGAAGTTCTTGGAACTTCATAACGTGAGCGTGATCACGATGGTTATGGTCCATAGTGACCATACCTACTGATTACCCCGTTATCTAGGCTCAGTGACGAGTCGTAGTTTCGGCCAAAATGCGCATTCTTGCGTATTTTGTAACCAAACTACTCGTGGGCATCAAAGCCGTTTGTTTTGATGCCAAACCTGTTTTCTAAACTTAGTTAAGCATGTTCTAAAGTGCTTAGCTCGTCACTATTAGTTTAGTGCTTATATAGGGTCGTAAGGTAAGCGATCTAAACCATCGCTTATACTTTCGAACCCGACCCATTTGGTCGATCATTAGGATCCGACCAAACACATTAGGTGACCATAGCTATAACCTTCCGAGGTTATACCTTGTGGTCGCGATGTTAGGCGTTCCGAACGCGTTCTACGCGAACGATGCGTTAGGGTAGCATAAGCTACCTAAACGGGTCGTGATGGACCGTAAGCACTTAGGTTAAGTTTCATTTTAGTATGTAGGCTTTGTTAAACCATATTACACGAGTCCCCATACTCGTTTGGTTTACGAACCCGCGTACAGTCCGATCCTTCCGATTTGGTCCGGTATATTAACATAGCTACCTATTAGGTGCCGTTGATATTCCGTGACCTCTCGCATTACCTGGTTATTTCACAAGAACAACAAAGCAACCTCAGGTGAGTACATAGAACCCCTCTTTTACTGTTTTCTAAACTGTTTTGGGGTGAAACACATGTGCCTATCTGTTACTTTCATGCTTTCCATGTTTTCACATCGTATATCTGCTATGCTCATTAGTACATTATAGTACATGATTTCATTACATTTTATGCTATGTATGCCCATTGTGTGCGTACTTAGTACATTGATTTACATAACATTTTTGCTGCATATGTTTACTCAGCATATGGGCACATTAATTTACATAAACATTTCTGTTGCATATGTTTACTCAGCATATGGACACATTGATTTACATAAACAGTTCTGCTTCGTATGTTTACTTAGCATACTTAGTACAAATTGTTTACATCACATGTCTTCATTTTGTTATGACATTTGGTTTGTTTAACATGGGACAATACATTCATTAACACTAGCTACGCCGTTCGTTAGTAGGTAGTGGTACCATAGGAATTGACAACTCCCATTCCTGAAGTCCTGGGTTTGATAGGACTGGAAGGAATGACCGAATTCGATATACATAACTTAGATAAACCTTTAATTTGTTTAAGGGTTTATCGCCGCAGTCTCAAGGCTTGGATGTATGCATAGTTTACAATACCGCATAAATGTTATTATCAATTGAGCATGCACTTTCCACAGAACATAACGTTGATTTAAACCACGTTTTACTTCAACGACTTGTTTTGTGCATATGGTTTAAGTTGATACATTTCGCTTACCATACATGATACATTTTGGGATACACATTACATGATTTACATTAAACATACACACGTTGACATTGACGTACACATTTGGTGGTTTACATTGAACATGAACATTTGACATGGTTTACACAATAACACTTGACATTTGGTTTATACATGAACAATTTACATGGTGGATTGGTTTGGGTAAATGGTTCGGGTAACGTGGAGTATGTAATATGATGCAAACATGGTGGATACGCCGCTGGTACTTCCTATATATAAATGTTTGTATAATATTACATATCTTAGCGTTATCTAAATCATTTCAGTTTAGACATATAACATTTTATACAAATAACGTACTTTTCATGAAACATTGTCTTACAAAACAACTTATTATATTCAACTCATTTTACTTGGTTACTCATTTAACCTTGCACTTATCTATATATACCATCTGACGTTATCGTTTTTCAAATGAGTTACAAAGCAAGACAAAGTATAAGGTTCATGACTGACTGTTATTAAACATTCTTTAAACTCAAGTCATGATTCACATTTTCACAAAACCTATGTATCTCACAGGCATTTTTATGCTGACGTACCTACTTTCACATGTGTTTTCAGGAGTTGTTCCATAAGGCGTTGATCACATTACTAGGGCGGACCTGTGCCTTAGTGCCTAACAATGAAGATAGGCTAGTATAAATATGTTATGAACTTGGTATTTCTTGTTTTGAAACAATGTACTACTCTTGTTTATAAATAAAATACAACTTGTATGCCATGGTTATGAAACAATTAATTCTGTTCACAACACTCCCCGACGTTTTCCGCCGCGGTTGCATGTTATACGCGGTCGGGGTGTGACAGAAGAGTTGGTATCAGAGCCATTGGTTATAGGGAATTAGGTTATTAGTAATGCTTTGACCTAGACTATAACTTTAGGACCCTAACACAAGTTATCTTGTGTTTAGATTTTAAAACATGCACATCACCCATCCTTTGGTGATAACCACAACGGGAACTTCGGTTCCGAATTCGCTTTGAAAATTAATCATCTGTTCTAGGATGATTGATTACTAGGTTTTGAACCCTCTGTTATATGGTTTTGAACCCCTTTGGATTTTCAAAAAAAAAATCCCGTCAAAGTGTTGGGTTAATAGTGTGAACACGTGCGAACTGGAAGGGTGAATGCCTGTACCCTGAGTTTTCTGTCTAAGGCTAGAGTGTTCGTACAAATCCACATAATCGGACCAGTCACTCTTACCTGGGAACTCTTGGGGTGAGTGTTCACTTATAGGCGAGCATGTCTTCGCGATACACTAATTCTGACCCATTTACTTTGACTAGACATTTCATATCGTTTGTTTGCATTGCGATGCATAACCACCATCTTTGCTTTTATTGATTCTGTTTCATCTCATCCTCTACATCAATCATCTCACTCGTTTCCTTTCATGTTTTTCTCTTCTAGAATGCCTCCTCGACGCGACAATCAAATAGCAAACGCCGAACTGGCGGAAATTATTGCACAGCAGATGGCTGCTGCACTTCCAAACGTCTTTGCTCAATGGAACCTAGCCAACAACAACAATGGTATATGCAAATACAAGGATTTTAACTCGGCTAAGCCACTCAAGTTTAGTGGTTCTGAGGGAGCAACTGGGCTTCTTCAGTGGTTCGAGAGCATCGAGAACACTTTCCGTCATGTTCAGTGTCCTGACAATCGCAAGGTCGAGTTTTCTTCGAGTGTGTTTCAGAAGAGGGCTCTTACGTGGTGGAACGGGGTGATGAGAGACCGTGGTGCAGAAGTTGCTCTAGCTCAGACACGGGCTGAACTGAGAGCCCTCATGATGAGGGAGTTTTGTCCTCGTCATGAGCAACGGGCGTTAGAGAAAGAATTTGATGATTTGAAATAGGATAGTGGTGAGCACAGGGCTTATACTGACAGGTTTGAGGAGTTGAGTCTACTATGCCCGGCTATGGTTGCCCCACTCGATAAGGCTATCGAAAGGTACATCGACGGCCTGCCTGACTCGGTATAAGACATTCTTACTGGTAGCAACCCTACCACACTCCGTCAGGCAATCGAGTTATCAGCGACATTGACTGAGTCGCAGATTCGAAAGAATAAGCTACACAGGAAGGGCGACAAGGGCAAGAAACAGCCGGCTGACAAGGAAGATAATAAGAAAGGTCAGAACAAGAAAGGAAAGAATTCTGGTTCCTCGAGAGGGTCAAGGAAGCGTAAGGCTTCCCAAAATTTTGCTGTGACGCCCCAAGCTAACCAGGCAGCTCCCAACCAGCCTCCAGCAAAGAAACCCTACTCAGGAAGTGCACCTTTGTGCAATCAATGCAACAGTCACCATCAGCCGCAACATCAGTGCCGTTTCTGTACAAACTGTGGGAAGTCAGGCCATCTTGCCAATGTCTGTCGGTTTGCTCAGAACCGCGCAGTTCAGAACCCTGCTCCACAAGTTGCTCAGCAACAGGGTCAGGCTGCACGACCAAACTACCCACCAGGTGCTTGTTATAATTGTGGGGATCTGACCCACTACAGAAATCGGTGCCCAAGACTAGTCAACCAGAACCAGAATGCAAACCCGAATCCGGCACCGGCTCGAGGTCGAGTCTTCAACATGAATGCACAAGAAGCACAAGCAGACAACGAGGTGGTGAACGGTACGTTCTTTATTAATAATCAGCCAGCATCTGTTCTTTTTGATTCGGGTGCCGACAAGAGTTTCGTGTCATTGTCTTTTGAGACAATGCTTCGCGTGTCTAGAACGAAACTAGGTAAACCTTTGACAGTAGAGGTTGCCAGTGGTGAACCCATCGTTCTAAATTCTGTTCTACGCAACTGCCAGTTGAACCATAACGGCCATATTTTTTCTATTGACCTCACGCCAATGCAACTTGGAAGCTTCGACGTTATAGTGGGAATGGATTGGTTATCTAAGCATCGCGCAGAGATAGTTTGTTCTGAAAAGATTGTTCGTGTGCCGTTGTCGACAGGAGAGATCCTACAGGTTCATGGTGAGAAGCCTGCCGGTGGTCTTAAACTCATGTCTTGTTTTAAAGCACGGAAGTATCTGCGAAAGCACTATGTGGCTTTCTTAGCACATGTTACAGCAGATAAAGGCAAGGGTAAGTCTATTTCAGATATTCCTGTCGTTCGGGATTATTCCGAAGTATTCCCTGAAGACTTACCTGGTCTACCTCCAGCACGCCAAGTCGAGTTTCGTATTGATCTCGTACCTGGTGCAAATCCCATTGCCAGAGCTCCCTACCGTCTTGCACCGTCTGAGATGCAAAAACTATCCAAGCAGCTTCAGGAGCTCTCCGACAAGGGTTTTATCCGTCCTAGCTTTTCACCTTGGGGTGCTCCCGTTCTCTTTGTAAAGAAGAAGGATGGATCTTTTAGGATGTGTATCGATTATCGTGAGCTTAACAAGCTTACCATCAAAAATCGATATCCCCTACCTCGTATTGATGATCTCTTTGATCAGTTGCAAGGCGCTTCTTACTTTTCAAAGATTGATCTGCGATCTGGATATCATCAACTCCGTGTGCATGAAGAAGATATTCCAAAGACAGCGTTCCGTACTCGTTATGGACATTATGAGTTCACAGTCATGCCATTCGGTTTGACTAATGCTCCTGCTGTTTTCATGGACTTGATGAATAGGGTCTGCAAACCTTACTTGGATAAGTTCATCATTGTTTTCATTGACGACATTTTGATATATTCTAAGACGCGAGCTGATCATGAGCAACATCTCCGTCTTACTTTGGAACTCCTAAAGAAAGAACAACTTTTCGCCAAATTCTCCAAGTGTGAATTCTGGCTTAAAGAGGTTCAATTCTTAAGGACATATTGTCAACGAACAAGGTATTCATGTAGATCCCTCCAAGATCAGCGCGATTAAGGATTGGGATACACCTACTACCCCTACTGAAGTTCGTTCTTTTCTTGGTCTAGCGGGTTATTACCGCCGCTTCATAGAAAATTTCTCGAAGATTGCAGTTCCTCTAACTGCTCTAACTCAGAAGAACAAGCCATTTGATTGGGGAGTCAAACAAGAGGAAGCGTTTCAGACTTTGAAACAAAACCTTTGCGACGCGCCTGTCCTAACATTGCATGAGGGCAACGATGATTTCGTCGTTTATTGCGACGCATCTAAATTAGGACTTGGCTGCGTCCTGATGCAAAGAAACAAAGTCATAGCATACGCATCAAGGCAGTTGAAGATACATGAGAAAAACTACACCACTCATGATCTTGAGTTGGGTGCAGTTGTCTTCGCTCTCAAAATCTGGAGACACTACTTGTATGGTACAAAATGTGTGGTTTTCACAGACCACAAAAGTCTTCAGCATATCTTCAATAAAAAAGAGCTCAACATGAGACAACGACATTGGGTTGAACTTCTAAACGACTACGACTGCGAGATTCGCTACCATCCTGGTAAGGCAAATGTCGTAGCCGATGCTTTAAGTCGCAAGGAACGTATTAAGCTTCATTGTGTACGTGTCCAATCTGTTATTCAAACCGATATCCAAGCTCGTATTTCTCAGGCTCAACAAGCTTGTGTTTCACAAGGTTTGATGGATAAGGAATTTTCTTATCACATAACACCTGCTCTTGAATTGAAAGACAATGGATCGTATTATTTCATGGACCGTTTGTGGGTCCCAAGCCAAAATGATCTTCGTACCTTGCTTATGGATGAAGCTTATAAGTCTCGTTATTCTATTCATCCGGGCTCAGATAAGATGTATAAGGATCTTCGTATTCAGTATTGGTGGCCTGGTATGAAGAAAGACATTGCCTTATACGTATCAAAATGCCTTACTTGTCTTAAGGTTAAGGCTGAACATCAGCGTCCTGCTGGCTTATTGGAACAACCAGAGATCCCAGTTTGGAAATGGGAAGACATTACTATGGATCTCATTACTAAACTCCCGCGCACAAAGAAAGGTCACGATGCCATCTGGGTAATCGTTGATCGTCTTACCAAATCAGCGCATTTCTTGCCAATCCGTGAGGATTTTTCGGCTGACAAACTGGCTCAAATCTACGTGGATGAAATTGTAACTAGACATGGTGTTCCTTTGAACATCATATCTGACAGAGATGCTCGTTTCACTTCTCACTTTTGGAGAACCATGCAATCTGCTATGGGGTCCCAACTTAATCTGAGCACAGCCTATCATCCGCAAACGGATGGTCAATCTGAAAGAACAATCCAGACACTGGAGGATATGCTTAGAGCTTGTGTGATCGACACATGATGGGTGGGTTAAAGAAGAGTAATGACAAGACCACTATGGGCTTCCAGGGCCTTTAATGAAGTCCCACCTCCTCTTAGTCATGACTATTCTTTCCTGCCTGATGAAGATGAGCTAGCAGACTTTATGTCAACTGCACCAAGTAGTTTCGCATCCACATCAAGTCAAGGTGAGGGGTCTGAGAGTGATGATGCTAAGAAGAACAATAACAGGGAACATTTGAAAAAGAAAAATTCACCTACTAAGAGCAAAAATCAAACTTTTGTTAAAAAGATTAATTTTGGTCAAGGTAGTGATATGAACAACGAAACTACTGTTATTGAAAATGAATCAAATGTAGAGTTTGCTAAAAATAAAAACAAAGAAATATCTGAATCCAAGCAAACCACACCAAATTCTTCCAAGGCATCATCACCATCTGATAAGGGATCTACCTCAGAGACTCCAGCTAAGAAGTCTTTGAAAAGGAGATCGTGCTTCAGGTGTCACACCAAAGGACATGTAGCTAGTTGCTGTCCTAACAAAAAGAGTGAAGCACAAGTTAGTGAGAGAAAGAGAGAGAAGTCACCAGAGAATAGTGGTGACAAATAGGAGAAGGAGTCAAATTCTCCAAAGAAATCTGCTCCTAAGCAACCAGAGAATGTTGCTGTTGGTGTAGATAGGGCTGAAAAAGGAACTCCACAAGTTCCTCATTTTCAAAGAAATCAACCTAGATTTCAGCCTAGATCTCCACCAGGCAGATATGAGAGACCTAGAAGCAGTTCACCTAGAATGAACAATTATAATTCTAATAATTTCAGAAGTCAAGGTCAATATCAAAATCGATACCAGAATAATGGTGGTCGAACTTTTTATAACAATGGCTTTAGAAATTACAACAATAATGCTTCTTGGAATCAAACTTCAAGGTTTCAAAATCAAAATTTCCAAAGGTCAAATAGTCCAAATGTATATAGGAACCCTCAGGACCAAAGACCTAGTGGAAATCAAAATCAAATTCCAACAGGTCTGAGATCCAAGACTCCAGGTAGGAGTAATGGATATTGGATGGATGTTCCAGTGGTTGGTGAATTTGGACGACCCAAGACCATTAAGGCTTGGGTCCCCCAATCTAACTAATTTCTTAGTTGGTGTGTGCAGGAGCTGCTAAGGAGGATTATCAACTTATGTTGATAGTGGCTGCTCTAGGCACATAACGGGGGATGTGAGATTGTTGATTTGTATATATTAAATGATTTAAATTGAAGTTCAAAGTGCTGAGTCGAAACAGAAGATAACCTGGCAGATCTTTATACTAAAGCATTTGACGGGGCTCGCTTTGAACATTTAGTCGAACTCAACGGGATGAGGAATCCTGAATATCTGGTTTTTCATAAGAATTTTGTAAATAGTTTACTGCTTTTCTTAAAAATAAAAAATACAAAAAAATTCAAAAATCAAAAACATAAAAAAATAGAAAAATAAAAAATGAGTTATCACTGTGTGAAAAAGGAGAAATGATAGTACATCAACAAGTTAGACTGTCACACTGAAATTGAACCTACATTGCTTAAGTGTGATAGCAGCTTCATCATATGATGCACCAGTAGGCAAAAGCATGAACTAATCAACTTACCAATGTGATATAAACCTAAATGAACTGAATATGAGTAGGGAACACAATCCGTGGTGTATGGTTTAATGACCTTAATTCTTGCGTTGATAGATTGTGAAAATCTAAAGTTTTGGGTTTTATACTGTTATTTCATCTGGGGATATCTTGGCTGTCATTCTGTTCAGAACTAAAATTGTACATGACCCCAGGAAAGAGAGTCACTTGGAATTAACTCATTTCTATTTGAATGTCTGTATGTTGTCCCGATACACATAATTTCGATCTAATTCTGAAATCTTCTCTGAAAAAAGTCGTGTACCTCCTCTGCTGCATCAAGATATATGCTGACCTGGAGGTGCTAGGCAACGACAACTTCTGCTGCATCCAGATACATGCTGACCTAGCTGTACGTTGTCGCGCTATAGATCTAATACACCCGAAAGAGGCCTTCAAGTGCCCAAAAGAAACCCAAGAAACCTATATCAAACTGAGAAAAACTCATTTGATCTGTATATTATACCATCTCTGCAAAAGATCTATTCTGTTCTCTTCTCAACCTATTCCCAGTTAAGATTTCAGAACCCTGGATTGGACTTGTGAAATATGTGGTAGGGAAGATACTTGCATGATAGAGTGTGCTGTTTATATTTCCAGGATTTGATCAGTATTTATTTGGGTGTTCATTGTTAAGCAATCCAAACATGATAAAACAAATTATATGCAGACCTAGACACCGTCAGGATATCTTAAAGGATGACTTCAGTATACTCACCTACTACGATGAATCTTTGTGCATACCTTGATCGCGGGGGTATATCCTGATGTGGGACACACTAGTATTTCAGCAAATAAAATTACCTTAACGTATCATACGGTAATGGTACTTGAAATGTTCATGCATTTTGTTTAAGTGGATAAACATACTGGTAATCGTCTTGAACTGTTTTCGACTAAAACATTACATAAGGAATAAACTAATTGTGTGAAACAGTTTGATTGTGCTGATATGATCTGCTTACCAGTGATTCTCACAAAAATAGAGTGTTTATTGCTTTTGTATTTACTTGCTTTCAGAAAATATAAAAATCCAAAAATAGTGTCTTTTTCTGTTTAAAATTCTTAACGTACGGAAAACTGTTATTCTTGGAGGAATTGTTACTGATAGGGGTAGACGGTGTTAGAAAGTGAGTTCAAAAATTTTTAAATCATGCAGGTTCTTGTGTGTTGAGCAAAACGTTTTGCAAGATGTTTGTGATAAGTTGAAAATGCTTAATCTGTGATAGAGTTTACAAATCTCTTGAATAATAATAATTTATTTAACTTTGTTGAAAAATTCTTATGGTTTCTCGAGATGTTTGTTTTATAATATACAGATTGAAGCAGTTTGTTGCTGAGAAGTTGCTGTGAAGTGTGAAGATGAGAGTTTGATTGGATGCATGGTAGAACCTCCTTTCTACATTGCAGACAAGATTGAAGAGTTTGAAGATTGCTGTGTAAATGCTGAACTGGAGTTTACTCAAGTGCTAACGTGTTGAAGATTTGGTGATTGGATGCATCAGCTTAGGGGGAGTCTGTTGCTGACAGAAGCTATTGAAGCTGAAGCTATCCAAAGACCAAAGACTGTGACCAAAGACTGTGCAAGACTACGTGAAGATTGCAAGAAGACTGAAGACAAAGTTTTTAGGAAGCTATTGTCAAGGGGGAGTTTGTTGGTGCATATTTGTGACAACAGCTTAGATTTGGTCTTTGGATATCTTGTAATTAGTTAAACGATAAACAGTTAGCGGGTTTAGCTTTGTATTAGTGAGATAATTGAGTTTGGGCTAAACTAAACCCATATTGGGTCTAGGGGGTCGAAATGGGCTTGTCCATGTAGGAAACCCTAGTCCAACTTGTAAACCTTGTGTTATATAAACAAGGTTAGACTTTAGGGTTTAGGTTAATCAGCCAAAACAGTTTGTGTGAGGAATTTCATGAGAGACAAGAGGCTTGGACGAAATTATGGTTGTTGGGGTTTTAATTGATTGTAATACTTTGAGTTTGATAATCAATAGAAAACCCGGTTTGATTGGAATTGCTGTTTCTGTTTCCTACACGTTTTCTGCTTATTCTGATCAAGAGGATTCCACACTCTTGATCGGATTGACAATTCTGTTAAAGATCCATACACATCAAAGGGACCTACAAAGGTCGCAGCATGTCTTCTAGCGTTTGAATCGTTCGTTCGCTCTGGCCATCTGGCTATAGGTGAAAAGCAGTACTCAGATTTAACTGAGAACCAAAGGCTTCTTGGAAGGATTGCCGAATCCTTGACACGAATCTTCCGTCTCTATCGGCAATAATCGAGAGAGGCACTCCATGACATGCAACAATCTCTCTGAGGTACAGCTTGGCAAGCTTACCTATGTTATCTTTTTCCCTGATCGGCAGAAAGTGTGCAGATTTTGGCAGATGGTCTACGATTACTCAAATTGTATCATGACCTCTGGGTGTGACAACTGTGTTCTGTAATCGATGTATAATGTAAAACAATGATGATTATTAATAAAACAATGTTCTTTGGTGTTGTTATATGTGTTTTCGTGTTATTATGTGTGTATTTGTGTTTGGTGATTTTACGATTTCATTCGATTCCGATTTCAAGCTTTAAATCGCTTTTTGGAAGGTTATACGCAAACTGGTGCGTAAACGCAGACAGTTTAATGCGACAAACAATCCGGAATAGTGACATAGGCTTAACATACCTTAAATAACCTCCACATAACTTAGAAATAAGTTTTGGATGGTTTGGTGTGTTGAAATCAAGTTTGTTCGATCGCAGGGACTATTTGTGTCAAACTATGAAACTATACCGATTTGTATGGTAACGAACATTCCGGAACTTGATCATAAGTTAAACATACCCTAAATATCCTTTACATAGCTTAGAAATAGGCTTTGAGGGGTTCGGTATGCTAAAATAAACATTATTGATCAATAGGGACTAAAAGCGTCAAAAAGTGCACAAGTTTGCATTTTCGCACATATCTTACGTTCTGAATATATCCGGACATCCAAAAATTTATGTAATCCTTAAAATATTTTATTTTAGTGATTGACATGATAAAATTCCATTCGTCGCGTAATTTGGATCGTTTTTGCGTTCGTTAGGATTTCCGTCGTAATTAACCGAACAACGCAACCGTACGACCAAACAAACCGACATCCGAGATATTTTTGAGCACACTTCAAGTTTCCTATACTTTAAATTTATTCTAGAGCCTTGAAATGGGGTTAACGGGGTTTAAAAGTGCCAAAAAATCAAGTTTTACAAGTGAAGGGACCATTTTTGAAATTTCTGGCAGATACATTGCACTTGGTCCATTTTGAGGATTTGATGGTTTTAACACAAGGTTTTGCACTCTATGGGCTGGAATTTGATGGTTTTAAGTATTCCCATGGTTTTGAAAACCATATGCCTACATGTAAGGTCTAGATCAATGCACGTTTTGCGAGGAACGATCCTAACGGTTCTCTAAAATCTACAAATACCCTTGCTTTCATTCACTTCAACTCACACTTGATTCATTTTGCTCTAAGTTGAGTTTTAAACACTTCATACCTGAGTAAACTTGGATCAAACGTCCAAGCGTGGACCCTTTGTAAGTATTCTTTCGTGTTTTTATGCGTTTTTAGCACGAAAGTCAAACAGTGTTTGACTTTCTGCTTTGACCACGAGTTGGTCAACACGAATTTCGTTGAACTTCACAACGTCAGCGTAATCACGATGGTTATAGTCCCGTGTGACTATACCTATTGATTACCACGTTGCTAGGCGTAGTGACGAGTCGTAGTTTTGGCCAAAATGCGTATTCATGCGTATTTTGTAACCAAACTACTCTTGGGTATCAAAACACTTTGTTTTGATATCAAAACTATTTTCTAACTTAACTAAACATGTTTAGCTCGTCACTTTTAGTTTAGTGCTTGTGCAGAGTCGTAAGTCAAGCGGTCTTGGCAACCGCTTTGACTTTCGAACTAGACCCGTTTGGTCGATCATTAGGATCCGACCAAGCATGTTTAGTGAGCATAGTTGTATAGGGAATAACCTTCCGAGGTTATACCTTATGGTCACTTAGTTTAAGTAGTTGTATGATAGGTTGTTTATATGCCTTAGGTAAATGACCAAAATGCCCTTTTCATGCATAATTGGATTTTTAAGCATATGTAACTTAAACTTTTGTCACTAACTGATTATGCAACATATTTAAACATGTTTAGGCATATAATACTTGTCATAGGACTAGTTAGACGTCTCGAATGCGCTTTTGCGCGAACGACGCGTTAAAGTAGCGTAAGCTACCTTAATGAGTCGTATCGGGTCGAAAGCACTTAGGTTAGGTTTCATTTTGGAATGTAGACTTTGTTAAACCATATCACATGAGTTCCAATACTCATTTGGTTTACAAGACCTCATTCTGTCCGATCTTCCGATTTAGGTATTGATTATTTATCTAGTGATTGGATTACTAGGTGCTGCTTGATTTCCATGTTTTGCTTGAGTTTGTTGAGTTCTTTGGATTGAGGATACTTTGCACTTCATGTGAGTACATAGTTCTCCTATTTTACTGTTTTCAATTGTTTTGGGGTGATTCATATGTGTTAAATGATTTCGATGTTTTAACGATGGTTTTCGAAAACGATTAAAATGGTTTATATTAAATTAATAACGATTTCGATAAAGTGAACAAACTTGTTGGTTGTAGTTACATAACGAATGACATTCATTAGCATTGATCAAGCCGACCAAGATTAGGTTATGGTACCATAGGATCTGACAAATCCCGTTATCAAACGGCACCCATGGTTATGTGTGGGGGTTGTGGGTAACGACTGAATCTGATGATAGTTAACTTACCCTTTGGTGGTTTGTTAATGCGAGAAGCGAGATAGTCGAGTCACAAAGGTTTGAATGTTATTAGCGAGACGACCAAAAGTAGTTTCACAATTAAAACGAGTTAAACGATTTTGAGGCGAGTTAAACGATTTGAAACGATTAAACGAGATAAACGATTTGGTTAAACGATTGGTTTTGGGGTTGTGATTAGATAATGGGATGGGTGTAGCATGATAAAAGCATGGTAGATACGCCGCTGGTACATCTTATATATAAGTGCTCTTATCATACTACATTTTGTGTCATTATTTATGTCACACCCCGACCACGTTAAAACAACAAACCATGGCGGAAACGTCGGGGAGTGTTGCAACAGAATTATTGTTTCACAACCATGGTAACCGAATGTTTCGTTTTATTGAATTATTATGTAATGTACATTGTCTTTAAACTAGAACAAACAACTTCACATTGTTTATAACTGTTTTTAAGTCACTAAGGCCTCGTCCAGGTCCTACGTGACACAAGCTTCCTAGCAAGCAACATCAAGCAATACCACCTGAAACATATGTAAAAATAAAGTCAACCAAGAAATGCTGGCGAGTACATAGATTTTGTGAGAGTATCGGATTCATGGCTCGTTTATATGTTGCAGTACCTCGTTAGACTACAAGAGTCAAAATACAAACCTCGTTTGGAAAGGTGTATTGCAACATAATTAACCAACTCAAATCGAATTGGTTATAGTTTATAAAATCTCATAGCCATGATTCTTAACCCAAAAACATTTGTTTTAGTAAACCAATTCGTAAAAACATCTCGTGAAAATTCGTTAATAAAAACTCGTATGGTTTATATCGTTTCGAAAACCTCGTTGTGTGACATCATTTCAAATCGTTTCCCAAGTGAACTAAATAACGACATGCAATGTAGTATGATAGAAGCACTTATATATAAGATGTACCAGCGGCGTATCTACCATGCTTTTATCATGCTACACCCGTCCCATTATCTAATCACTACCCAAAATCAATCGTTTAATTCGTTTAACTCATTTCAAATCGTTTAACTCATTTCAAAATCGTATTCGTTTTAATTGTGAAACTACTTTTGGTCGCCGTTAACAACATTCAAACCTTCGTGACTCGTCTACCTCATTTCTCGTATTAACAAACCACTAAAGGGTAAGTTAACAATCACAGATTCGGTCGTTACCTACATAACCCCCACACATAACCATGGGTGTAGTCTGATAACGAGATTTGTCAGATCCTATGGTACCATAACCTAATACTGGTCGGCTTGATCAATGCTAATGAATGTCATTCATTATGTAACTACAACCAACAAGTTCGTTCACATTTTTGAAATTGTTATTAGTTTTATATAAACCATCTTAATCGTTTTTGAAAACATCGTTTAAACCTTGAAATCGTTTTGTACATATGAATCACCCCAAAACAATTGAAGACAGTAAAATAGGGGAACTATGTACTCACATTGAAGTGCAAAGTATCCTCAATCTAAAGAACTCAACAAGCTCAATCAAACCAAGGAAACTCAAGCAACACCTAATAATCGAATCACTTAGTCATACAATAGACGCCTAAATCGGAAGATCGGACAGAATGAGGTCTTGTAAACCAAATGAGTGTTGGAACTCATGTGATATGGTTTAACAAAGCCTACATTCTAAATTGAAACCTAACCTAAGTGCTTTCGACCCATTGCGACCCATTAAGGTAGCTTACGCTACTTTAACGCGCCGTGCGCGCAAATGCGCGTTCGAGACGTCTAACTAGTCCTATGACAAGTATTATATGCCTAACATGTTTAAATAAGTTGCATAATCAGTTTAGGTGACAAAAGTTAGGTTACATATGTTTAAAGTCCAATTATGCATGAAAAGGGCATTTTGGTAATTTACCTAAGGCATATAAACCACCTATCATACAACTACTTAAGCTAGGTGACCATAAGGTATAACCTCGGAAGGTTATTCCCTATGCAACTATGGTCACTAAACATGCTTGGTCGGATCCCAAAGATCGACCAAACGGGTCGAGTTCGAAAGTCTAAGCGGTGGTTTAGATCGCTCGACTTACGACTCTAAACAAGCACTAACTAAAAGTGACGAGCTAAACATGTCAAAACATGTTTAACCTACTGATTTGGTATCAAAACAAAGTGTTTTGATACCTAATAGTAGTTCCGTTGCAAAATGCGTGCTAAAACGCATTTTGACCGAAACTTTGACTCGTCACTACACCTAGTCAACGTGGTAATCAGTAGGCATAGTCACTAGAGACTATAACCATCGTGATTACGCTCACGTTCCGAAGTTCAAATGAACTTCTCGTTGACCAACTCGTGGTCAAAGCTGAAAGTCATACTATATTTGACTTTCAAACTAGGAAAGCAATAAAAAGAATGAAAGAATGCTCACTAAAGTCCTTGCTATCTTTTCTACAAAGAAGACAAGTTCCCAATAAGATTAGAAAGCTCCAAACACTCGAGAGAGCTCCCAAATCAGATTGTAGAGAAGAGAAAGAGTGAATGAGCAAAGAAAATGGAAGAGAGCATGGCTATATATACTTGTTGCAACTTCATAGGATCATGCCAAGTTTTGTGTGGCCAACAAGGAAGAAATCATGGCCCTACATGTGTTAAGGACAGATTGGTAGCCTTGAAGAACACTTAAACTTGCCCATCACACAAAGAATTTGCATAAACAGCCCCTGAAGATCAAACAGATTGCTGAAAACAAGTTTCTGGTCGCTGGCACTGTCACACGACCCGCGTAAGAATAGGGAGGGGGCTTACGCGCCCCGCCTAGTGTGACACCTGTATCACTTCAACCATCAAACAAATACCAAACCAATGAAATATTATATTTCATATTTGGGATTTGTATAAATAGGTGTATCGTTTGCACATATTAATTCTTGTTCGATTTCGGGCTTTAAATCGCTTTCTGGAAGGTTATACGCGATCTGATGCGTAAATATAACCAGTTTAATGCAACAAACACTCCGGAACAGTGAAATAGGCTTAACATACCTTAAACAACTCTTACATAACTTAGAAATAAGTTTTAGATGGTTTGGTATGCCGAAATCAAATTTATTCGCTTACAGGGACTAAATTCAACAAACTACAAAAGTATGTCGATTTGTACTGTAACAAACATTCCGGAACTTGATCAGAAGTTAAATATACCCTAAATATCCTTTACAAAGCTTAGAAACAGGCTTTGAGGTGTTTGGTGCGCAAAAATAAACTTTATGCTCATTCAGGGACTAAAAGCGTTAAAAAGTGCATAAGTTTGCATTTTCGCGCATAACTTACGTTCTGAATACATCCGGACATCCAAAAATTTATGTAAGCATTAAAATATTTTATTTTAGTGTTTGGCATGAGAAAAAGCCATTCGTCGCACAATTTGGATCGTCTTTCGCGCTTATGCGCATTCCGTCGTAATTAAGCAAACATCACGATCGTACGACCAAATGAACCGACATCCGGCATATTTTTGAGCATGTTTCATGTCCCCAATGTTTTGGCATCATGTTAGGGCCTTAAGGTTGGCTTAACGGGCCTTAGAAGTGAGAAATTGGCTTTAATCACATAACAGGGACCAAAACTGCAATTTTACAAACTGTTGCTGGTCTAAGCAGCCCAGGCGGGCCGCGTAGACCCCCCCTTGGGTCTTACGCGGGCCGTGTGAACCTGCCAGGTCTGCAAAATTATGATTCCAGCCTGTTTCCAGCTGTTCTACATGGTTTTAGCACTTGCAAATGGTATTTTGGAAACTATGGGCTCATTCTAGGGGCTCCAATGGTTTTCCAAAACTAGCGGCACACATGGACGGCCTAGATCGAAGCACATTTCTCGATGAACGATCCTAACGGTTGTGCCATGCCTATATAAACCCAACCCAATTTCATTCATTTCCCACATTTGATCTGAGTTTTTCTCTAAGTGGTTGTGTTTGTACACTTCCTACCTGAGATTACTTGGAATCAAATCTTGCGGGGACCCGTTGTAAGTATTCTTTCGTGTTTTTCGTTCGTTTTAGCGTAAAGTCAAACTGTGTTTGACTTTCTGCATTGACCAGTTTATGGTCAATGCAAAGTTCGTTTGAACTTCATAATGTGAGCGTAATCACGATGGTTATAGTCCCTAGTGACTATACCTACTGATTTCCACGTTATCTAGGCTCAGTGACGAGTTGTAGTTTCGGCCAAAATGCATTTTCTCGCGTATTTTGTAACCAAACTACTCTAGGGTATTAAAACCGTTTGTTTTAATACCAAACCTGTTTTCTAACCTTACTAAACATGTTCTAGCATGTTTAGCTCGTCGCTTTTAGATTTGTGCTTGTCTAGGGTCGTAAAGGTAAGCGATCTAAACCATCGCTTATACTTTCGAACCCGACCCGTTTGGTCGATCATTAGGATCCGACCAAACACTTTAGGTGACCATAGTTGTATAGGGAATAACCTTCCAAGGTTATATCTTATGGTCACGTCGTTTAAGTAGTTGTATGATAGGTAGTTTATATGCCTTAGGAAAATTACCAAAATGCCCTTTTTACGCATAAATTCATTTTAAGCATATGTAACTTAATTTTTGACATCTAAACTGATTTAGCAACAATATTAGACATGTTAAGGCGTATAATACTTGTCATAGGGCTAGTTAGGCGGTCCGAACGCGTTTTACGTGAATGACGCGTTAAAGTGGCATAAGCTACCTAAACGGGTCGTAATGGGTCGTAAGCACTTAGGTTAGGTTTCATTTTAGTATTTAGGCTTTGTTAAACCATATCATATGAGTTCCAATACTCATTTGGTTTACGAAACCTCATACTATCCAATCCCCCGATTTAGGTCCGGTTATTTATGTAGTTATCTATATAGGGTGCCGTTTGATTCCGTGATCCCTCTAGCTTTGCTTGGTTGTTATTCAAGACTTCTAAGCACCCTCAAGTGAGCACATAGACCCCTCTTTTACTGTTTTCCAAACATTTTGGGGTGAAAAACATATGCCTACTTGTTACTTTCATGTTTTCATGTTTTTATATCATATACTTGCTATGTTCATTAGTACACTATTAGTACATGATTTCATTACGTTTTTGCTATGTATGCCCATTGTGTGCATACTTAGTACATCGTTTTACATAACATTTTATGCTATGTATGTTCATCATACTTAGTACATTTTACATCACATGCTATGTATGCCCATTGTGTGCATACTTAGTACATTGTTTGTGCATTTTTACCTATGGTTTAGTTGATACATATTTCACTTGCCATACATGACATTATGTTTACACATTACTTGATTGACATTCGGCATAGACATTTTGATATTGATATACACATTTCATGGGCTACATTTTGACATAAACATTTTGACATAAGGACATTTGACAAATGGTTTAGACGTGGGCAATTTTCATTGGTGGTTTGTTTGGATAAGTGATTTTAGTAACGAGACGTGTGTAATGTGATACAAGTATGGTGGATACGCCGCTTGTACTTCCTATATATAAGTGCTTTTATTATATTACATGTCGTAGCGTTATTAAAATCATCCAATTTGGATTTATACATTTTTACACAAATAACATATTTTTCACAAGACATTGTTTTACAAAACAGTTCGTTTTATACAAATTCATTTTACTTGGTTATTCATTTAACCTTACATCATTTTTTTTAACTATACATATCTATCACCGCTTTTCAAACGTTTTATAAAAGCAAACACTTAAACTGGATCCATGACAAGTTTTTGTTAAACATTTTCTTAAACCTAAGTCATGAATCCTATTTTTCATAAAACCTATGTACTCGCCGGCATTTTTATGCTGACGTATTTTCACATGTGTTTCAGGTACAATAGTTGATGATGATATTGGTGTATGCTCACATAGGAATGGACGAGGCCTTAGTGACTTAATAACAACGAAAGACTATTTGTTTATGTTTTGTTTCAATTTCTAATGTAATATAATACATTTGATTTAATAAAACGAAACTACTTCTTCCATGGTTGTGAAACAATGCTTCTGTTACAACACTCCTCGATGTTTCCGCCACGTTTTGTTGTTTTACGTGGTCGGGGTGTGACACCTAGCCCTCTGAGATCAGCAAAAGTTTGCAATTTGGCAGTTTAGGTCCCCGCACTTATTTTGAGCTCATTTCAGGCCTTTTTGACCCCCGTTAAGCCATTTTCAAGGCTCTACAAGGTCAATAAAGTTTAGAGGACTCAAAATATGCTTGGAACACTCTCGGATGTCGGCTTGTTTGGTCGTACGGTCGCGTTGTTCGTTAAATTACGACGAAACTCAAACGGACGCGAAAATGATCCAAATTAAGCGACGAATGGGATTTTTGCATGCTGATCACTAAAATAAAAATATTTTAGTGTGTACAAAAATTTTGGATGTCCAGATGTGGTCAGAACGTAAGATATGCGCGAAAATGCAAACTTACGTCGTTTTTGACACTTTTAGTCCCTGTAAGATCAAATAAGCATGTTTTCGCACAATGAACCCCTCAAAGCTTATTTCTAAGCTATGTTTAGGTTAGTTATGGTATGTTTAGCTTATGATCAAGTTCCAGACTGTTCGACACCCTACGCATCGGTATAGTTTCGCAGTTTGACACAAATAGTCCCTGAAATCGAACAAACTTGATTTCAACACACCAAACCATCCAAAACTTATTTCTAAGTTATGTGAAGGTTATTAAAGGTAGGTTAAGCCTATGTAACTATTCCGGAGTGTTTGTCGCGCTAAACTGACTACGTTTATGCACCAATTTGCGTATAACTTTCCAGGAAGTGATTTAGAGCTTGAAATCGAATCGAATCAAATTGTAAATTCACCAAACACATAAAACACATATAGTATCACCAAAGCACATTGTATATTATTAATAATTAACATTGTTTTGCATTGTTCGTCGATTAAAGAGCACAGTTGTCACAGTCTCCCCTACTTTTAACTAGAGGAAACTTGTGAGAACAATTGCGGATATTTCGCCTTCATTTGGTCCTCACGTTCCCATGTAAACTCTGGGCCACGTTTGGATTCCCAATGAACTTTGACTAATTTAATCCATTTGTTCTTCAACTGTTTGAATGTACGGTCCACTATCTCCACGGGTTTCTCGACAAAGTGCATCGTTTCATTGATTTGAATCTCGTCGAGAGGAATGTGAAGATCAGCGTCAGCTAAACACTTTCGCAAATTGGACACGTGAAAAGTCGGATGAATATTTCCAAGCTCTGGAGGTAGCTCAAGTCGATATGCAACTTTTCCAACTCTTTCAACAATCTTAAATGGTCCAACGTATCGTGGTGCAAGTTTTCCTTTCTTTCCAAATCTCACCACTCCCTTCCAAGGTGACATCTTGAGTAGGACACGGTCTCCGACTTGAAATTCTATGGGCTTGCGTCGCATATCCGCATAACTCTTTTGACGACTTCTAGCTGTGACAAGATTATCGCGAATTTTCTTGATTTTGTCTGTTGTTTCCAGAACGAGTTCAGGTCCAGTAAGCTGAGCCTCACCGACCTCATTCCAACAGACAGGTGAACGACATTTTCGACCGTAAAGAGCTTCGAATGGTGCCATATTGATGCTAGCATGATAACTATTGTTGTAAGAGAACTTGATAATTGGTAGATGAGAGTCCCAATTACTACCAAAGTCTATCACGCATGCTCTAAGCATATCCTCCAAAGTTTGAATCGTCCTCTCAGATTGTCCATCTGTTTGGGGATGATAAGCAGTGTGATGTGTGTAAAATGCAGCATATAAATTACATCAAATGAGACATAAATCTAACCCTTTTTAAATACTAATGTTGGAAAAAGAGTGTTTTTGTCTTCCTTTTGTATTTTCAGGAATAAATGAGCTCAAATTAACAAAAGAAGCAAAAAGACAGCTAAATCTAACATAAATACAAGAAAAGGAACACAAGTGGATTGCCCGACCCCTCGACAGCATCCTCCCAAGCAAAACAGAGAAGGCAGAAGACTGAACACGCCCCGTGCTCAGCCAGCACGGGGCCGTGCCCAAGAAGCAGCAGAAAAGAAAAACCTATAGAAGCTTCTATTGCCCACCACGGGGTCGTGCCCAGTGAACACGGGGGCGTGGAGAAAGTACTGCAGGCGCATTAATTTTAATTGCGAATTACAATTAATGAGGAGAGAGATTGTCAGACGGGCACGGGGCCGTGTGCAGCGGACACGGGGCCGTGCCCAGGCTTCTGTTCAGCCTATAAATAGGAGTGCTTGGTTTCATTACAACTCATCCCTTGGCACACCACCTCTCTCACACTTCATCCACCACCCACCACCACCATAACACCATCATCCACCACCATCATCCATTGTCCATCATAGAGTGTGTGAGTCGTCTCGGGATCCAAGATTGATCGTAAGAGTTCTTGACAATCAAAGCCATGTTTGCCTAAGTCTCTTACATCACTTGGTGAAGACAAGTGTTTAGTATAATACTTTTTATTTTTAATCTTTTGCACTTTTTATTTGGTTTTGTATTAATGACGTTAATAACTAGTTGCTTATGTTGAAGGTGACTTTTCCTTATCATTTGTCCATGGTGTCTTGGCATTATTTTACTGTCTATATAAAATAAAAGATTTTCACCATTCATATCTCCACGGTCTATATGGAGTTATGTTGGCTACCTGGTCGGGGGTTAAGGGAACGGTTTGGTAAGGGTCTTGCCCTTGTTCAGCGTTTAGAGGTCCTGCAAGGGATCTGGGTCAAATTTAGTAGGATCTCCTTCAATACCCATAGGTATTGGATGGCGGGGATCCAAACTCTTTGACCCCTCATAAGTTAACTACTATTAATAATATAACCCGGCTATTTAGGAGTGTATCCCTGCTGACTCAGACTACTTAGTCGAGGGTAACGTCACCTCCAAAAGAGGGGCCTACCATAATTTGCATTAATAACTTAATTCATTATCTTTCAATAATCTGACCCTTTAGGATTGTATCCTTGCTGACTCAAACTACTGGGTTGAGGGTAACGTCGCCTTCAAAAGAGGGGCCTACTACAATAACTAAGATAATCTCTTAAACAAGTGCAAAAGTGCGAAAATAATCAAAGGCTATACTAATACACGAGTCGGATCCAAGTGATTCATCTTGTCTATCTGTTTTTATATTTATTTTATTTTTCAGCATTTAGTTAGTTTTATTTTCTTAGTTTAAAAATCTTTTTCTAACATTTTTGATTTGGTTAGACGTTGAGGATAAACCGGTACTAAAAGCTCTTTTGTCCTTGGACGACCTCGGTATCTTACCAACACTATGCTACGTCCACGATGGGTGCACTTGCCCATATGTGTGTTTAGTGTTAGTAAATATCGTGTTTTATAAATTTAAAACTTGGCTAAAAGTGTAAAAAAGGGCTTAAAATATACATCTAAAATATATTACACTACACACGCATCAAGTTTTTGGCGCCGCTGCCGGGGACACAAGGATTTTAAGAAAGCTTAAAATCGACGGCCTAATCAGTTTTTCAAAACCTTTTTAAAACGCGCGCACATTTTTCTGCATTTTAGTTTAGTTTGCATTTACAGAAGCCTGAACACGGGGCCGTGCACACCGAACACGCCCCCGTGCTGCATATTTTTAGTTAGATACCCAGATACAGAGACTGAACACGGGGCCATGCTCACTGAACATGCCCCCGTGCTCAACGAGACCAGTAACTTTAATTAAAACGCCCAGATACAGATTCTATACACGGGGCCGTGTTCGCTGAACACGAGGCCGTGTCCAGCTTCTGTTTCCATTTTTGTTTTTGTTTTCTGGTCCCGAGACTCAGTTGTGGTCTGTTGAGTGATCCCTATGGATCAATACTCAGGAGGTTACAACTACACCTATGAGGAGGATGATTATATGAGAGACTATTGCACTAATTGTGGTAACCCGCACTAGGGACAATATTGTAACTTGTTTCAACCATCCACTTCTTACAACCATTATGAGGAGCCCAGGTACGAGCCATCGACTTCATACACATCCTATGAAGACCCAAGGTATGAACCTTCTCCCTCATAATCATATTATGATGAACCAAGGTATGAGCCTTCATACTCATACTTTGAAGAGTCAAGATATGAGCCACCACCTTCATACTCATACTTTGAAGAGTCAAGATATGAGCCACCACCTTCATACACTTATTATGAGGAACCATGGCGTTAACAACCCACCTCATATGAGTACTATGAAGAACAAAATTGTCACACCCCGGCCGCGTAAAACAACAAACCGCGGCGGAAACGCCGGGGAGGTGAGTCGCGACAGAATTATTGTTTCAACAACCATGGCAAATAAAGTTTTGTATTATTAAAATTAAAGTTATATTGTCTTTGAGTTCAACTAAAACTACATAATAACTGTCTTTTAAGTCACTAAGGCCCGAGTCCGCCTAAGTGAAGCACAAGCATCATCATGCATTAGCACCTGAAACACATGTAAAAATAGGTACGTCAGCATAAAAATGTCTGTGAGATACGTAGGTTTTGTTTATGCAGATTCATGACTAGTATTTGAAAGAAGTGTTTAATAAAATGTAGTCATGAACCTTATAAAATGTTTTCCATTGTAAAACCATGTGAAAATCAATGAAAATCAAATGATGAAGAAATGATAATGCATGGTTAAATAAATAACCAAGTAGAAGTGAATTTGTATAAAATATGTAATTTCTAAAACAATGTCATGTTTATGTATGAAATGTTTCATGTCTTGCCCAAGTGGTTTATATAACACAACAATGTATAATACGATAAAAGCACTTATATATAGGAAGTACCAGCGGCGTATCCACCATGCTTTTATCATATAACACATAGCCCTGTTATATAAGTCACTTATCAATAACTAACCGTAATGTCATGTTCAAAGTCAAAATGTTCATGTATAAACCATGTATAATGTCATGTGTAATATGTATCATGTATAACCCATGAAATGCATAGCAAGTAGGAAATCATCTACTTAACTATGTAATGATGTCAAATGTGAAAACAAATGTCATGTATGGTGAATAACTAGAAGTTACTCAACCCCATAGAAAATGTACAAAACAATGTTTTTGAATAAACCTAAGTTTACATCAAATGTTATGCTTTGCAGAAAAACAATGCTTTATGATTACAAACATTTATGTAGTAATGTAAATCGCATACATTCAAGCCTTGCGACTGTGGCGACAAACCCTTAAACGAATTAAAGGTTCATCTAAAGTTATGTAGTCGGATTCTGTCATTCCCAACTTCCAAACAAACCTAGGAAGTCGGAAACGGGAGTTGTCAATTCCTATGGTACCATTACATAAGTCCGAGCGGTATGATCAATGTTAATGAATGTATTACTGTCCCGATTTAACATACCAAATGTCATAACCAATGTAGCATGTGAAAACCATGTACTAGGTATGCTAAGTAAACATGCCTAGTAGAAATGTTCATGTAAAACAATGTGTTCCATATGCTAAGTAAACATATGCAACAAATGTGTAATGAATCAATGTGCTAGCATGCTTGACATACATAGCAAAACATAATTGAAAGCATGTACTAAAAGTGTACTAGGTGAAACTAGCATGTTTATGTCATAAAAGCATGAAATGCGCGAAAGTAACACGTATGTACATGTGTATCACCCCAAAGTATTTGAAAACGGTAAAAGAGGGGAACTATGTACTCACTTGGGATTGCTAATTAGTCTTGAGAATAAGACCAATTTAAGCTCCAAGGGTCACGGAATCAACCGGCACCTAGTATAGGTAACTATGTTAATAAGTCGGCTTCTAAATCAGGAGATAGAATAGAATGAGGTTCTATAAATCAAATGAGTAATTGAACTCATATGGTATGATTTAATAGGCCCTACATTCTGATTGGAAAGCCTACCTAAGTGCTTTTGACCCGTTTCAACACATTATGGTAGCGTAAGTTACTATAAGGCGTCGTTTGCGTAAGACTATGCTCAGATGGTAATCTATGTGCTATGTCGAGTCTTACATGCCCAATTATCCCTAAACATGTTACTAAATCAGATTACAAGTCAAAAATATGTTCACAAAGTCAAATTACGGATTTATGTTTCAAAAGGGCATTTTGGTCATTTTCTATGGGCATACAAGCTAACAAGCATATGACTAACCAATCCTATGTGATCATAAGGTATAACCTCAGTGGTTATTCCCTATGCAACTATGATCACTAACTAAGCTTGGTCGGATCCTAAAGATCGACCAAACGGGTCGGGTTCGGAAGTATAAGCGGTTGTTTAGACCGCTTACCTTACGACCCTAAACAAGCACAAACGAATAGTGTCGAGTTAAACATGTCAAAACATGCTTAACCTACTGATTTGGTATCAAAACAAAGTGTTTTGATACCCTAAAGTAGTTCCGAGGCAAAATGCGTGCTAAAACGCATTTTGACCGAAACTTTGACTCGACACTACAACTAGCTAACATGGTAATCAGCGGCTATAATCACGAAGGATTATAACTATCGTGATTACAATCACGTTTCAAAGTTCAATTGAACTTTGACTTGACCAATTGATGGTCAAAATCGAAAGTCAAACTGTTGGCCAAACGTTTGACTTTCTGCACTACATAAGGAAAAAGCAATAAAAAGATATGAAAGAAGCTCACTTAGGGTCCTTGCTATCTTTTCAACAAAGAAGACAAAGTCCTAATGCTTGAGAGAGGTCCCAAGTCAGATGTAGAGAGGAGAGAATGAGAATGAGCAAGGAATGAAGGAGTTAGGATGGCTATTTATAGTTGTGGTGAATTAATAGGATCATCACAAGTGTTTTGATTAGCCATTAAGCAAAGAAATCTGGCCATACAAGTGTAATTGACAGCTATACTTTGCTTTGGTCACCACACAAAGGAATTGCAAGAAAGGTCCCTGAATTATCAAACTGATGCTGAAAACAATGTTTCTGCCCAGATGTGATGGTCGCGTAGCGCGACCACAAGGCCTTATGGCCGTCGCGCAGCGCGACGGTGTAGGCTGAACTTTCAAAGTTTGGCAGAAATGGTCCCTGCACGTGTTTAAGCTTGTTTTTGACGTTTTTAGCCTCCGTAAAGTCATTTTCAAGGCTCCACAAGGTCGTTAAAGTGTAGGGGACCTGAAATATGCTCTGAAATATCATGGATGTCGGTTCGTTTGGTCGTACAATCGCGTTGTTCGGTTAATTACGACGGAACTCAAACGGATGCGAAAACGAACCAAATTAAGCGACGAATGGAATTTTTGCATGCCGATCACTAAAATTGTCACACCCCGACCACGTAAAACAACAACACGTGGCGGAATCGTCGGGGAGTGTTGTAACAGAATCATTATTTCATAACACATGGAAAAATAAAAATGTTGTTTTATTGATTTAAAAGAGTTACAACGTCCTAACAAACAAAGTAGTATAACATAATTAACGAGTCTTGCATCTTTTAATGTCACTAAGGCCTCGTCCAATCCTACGTGAGCATGTATCAATATCATCAACTATAGTACTTGAAACACATGTGAAAATACATCAGCATAAAAATGTCGGCGAGTACATAGGGGAGACTGTGACATTTGTGCTTGTAGACATTGTAAACAGTTCAGTTATCAATGAAATAAAGTTATTGGATCCCTATGCTTGCTTCTTTATGTTTAATGTTTTTCATGTTTTGGCTTTTATTCGATTTCAAACTCTATATCGCTTTCTGGAGAATTTTACGCAAACAGGTACGAAAACGTAATCAGTTATATGCAACAAATACTCCGGAACATCATTTTATGCTTAACATACCTTAAATAACCTTTACATAACTTAGAAATAAGTTTCGAAGGCTTTGGTATGGCAAAATTCAGTTAATTCGCTTACAGGGACTAAAATTGACAAACTGCGAAAGAATGCCGATTTGAACTGTAACGAACATTCCGGAACATGATCATAAGTTAAACACACCTTAAATATCCTTTACATAGCTTAGAAATAGGCTTTGAGGGGTTCGGTGTGCTAAAATAAACTTTATGCTCATTCAGGGACTAAAAGTGTCAAAAAGTGCATAAGTTTGCACTTTCGCGCATATCTTACGTTCTGATTACTTCCGGACATCCAAAAATTTATGTAAGCATTAAAATATTATGTTTTAATGTTTGGCATGAGAAAAATCCATTCGTCGCGCAATTTGGATCGTTTTTCGCGCTTATGCGCATTCCGTCGTAATTAAGCGAACATCGCGATCGTACGACCAAACGAACTGACATCCGAGATATTTTTGAGCATGTTTTGAGTCCCCTATACTTTAACTTCATTTTAGAGCCTTGAAATGAGGTTAACGGGCCTTAAACGTGTCAAAAATGGGCCGAAACGCATGTTTCTAAGCTGCAGGGACCAAAACTGACAAATCTGTCAAAGTTTGCTCAGGCGGGGCGCGTAAGGATTCCCCCAAACTTTAGGCGGGCCGCGTGAGGTCCCCAGATACGAAAAATTGTTGAAAACAGCTATATGCAGCTGTCTTGCACCTCTAAACCCATTGCAAATGGTATTTTCAAATCAGGGGACTGAAATAATGGGCTCAAATGGTTTTTAAAAACTATGGGTACACATGGATGGCCAAGATCGAAGCACGCTTTGCGAGAAACGATCTTAACGGTTCACCAAATCCTATATATACCCCTCCATGTCTTGCCCATTTCCCTCACACTTGAATTCTGAGGTTGCTCTCTAAGTTGGGGTGCTTTGACACTTCATACCTGAGAGTACTCGGAATTCAATCTTGCGGGGACCCGTTGTAAGTATTCTTTCGTTCTTTTATTGCTTTTCGAGTCCGAAAGTCAAACTTTGTTTGACTTTCTGCATTGACCAGTTTATGGTCAATGCGAAGTTCGTTTGAACTTCATAACGTGAGCGTAATCACGTTGGTTATAGTCCCTAGCGACTATACCTACTGATTACCACGTTATCTAGGCTTAGTGACGAGTCGTAGTTTTGGTCAAAATGCGTTTTCTTGCGCATTTTGTAACCAAACTACTTTAGGGTATTAAAACCGTTTGTTTTAATACCAAACCTGTTTTCTAAACATGTTCTAGCATGTTTAGCTCGTCGCTTTTAGGTTTGTGCTTGTTTAGGGTCGTAAGGGTAAGCGATCTAATCAATCGCTTAGGCTTACGAACCCGACCCATTTGGTCGATCATTAGGATCCGACCAAACACATTAGGTGACCATAGTGTATAGGGAATAACCTTCCGAGGTTATACCTTATGGTCACGCCGTTTGAGTAGTTGTATGACAAATGGTTCTTATGCTTTAGGTAAATTACCAAAATGCCCTTTCTACACTAAAATTCATTTTAAACTTATGTAACATAAATTTTGACACCTAAACTGATTTAGCAACAATATTAAGTGTGTTAAGGCATATCTTGCTTGTCATAGGGCTAGTTAGGCGTTTCAAGCGCGTTTTACGCAAACGACGCGTTGAAGTAGCATAAGCTACCTAAGCGGGTCGTAACGGGTCAAAAGCACTTAGGTTAGGTTTCGTTTTGGTATGAAGGCTTTGTCAAACCATATTACATAAGTTCCCACACTTATTTGGTTTACAAACCCTCATACTACCCGATCCTCCGATAGGTCCGTTTATTAATGTAGATGCCTTTATAGGTGCTGTTTGATTCCGTGATCTTCTAGCATTGCTTGGTGGTTATCCTACGACTTCTAAGCAATCTCAAGTGAGTACATAGACCCCTCTTTTACTGTTTTTCAAACATTTTGGGGTGAAACACATGTGCCTACTTGTTACTTTCGTGCTTTCATGTTTTCTCATCATACACTTGCCATGTTCATTAAATACTTCGATTTACATGACATTTTATGCTACGTATGTTCGTTTAGCGCATACTTAGTACATTTATTTTACATGACATTTTCACGCTATGTATGTTCATCATACTTAGTGCATTTGTTTTACATGACATTTTCACGCTATGTATGTTCATCATACTTAGTGCATTTGTTTTAGATGACATTTTCATGCTTACATTTTGTGTATGACATTTGGTTTGTTTAAGTGGGACAATATACATTCATTAACATTGATCACGCCGCTCGTTAGTAGGTAATGGTACCATAGGAATTGACAACTCCCGTTCCTGAAATCCTGGGTATGTTTGGATTGGAAGGAATGACCGAATTCGATTAAAACATTTAGACAGATAGACCTTTAATTTGTTTAAAGGTTTATCACCACAGTTGCAAGGCTTGGATGTATGCATTTTCACAATACCGCATAAATGTTTGTATTCATTATAGCATGCATTTTCCACAAAACATAGCGTTGATTTAAACCATGTTTTACTTCAATACCCTGTTTTGTGCATTTTTCCTATGGCTTAGTTGATACATATTTCACTAACCATACATTGACATTTTGATTACACATTACTTGATTGATATTTGACATAGACAATGTTGATATTGATATATGTACATTTTGACATGGTTTTCACAATAACATTAGGCAAATGGTTTAGACATGGGCATCTTTCATTGGGTGGTTTATTTAAGTCATTCAACTTGGACTTAATCATTTTTCTTACAAATAACAAATTTTTCATAAGACATTGTTTTACAACACTGTTCGATAAATATATATACAAACTCATTTTACTTAGTTATTCATTTAACCTTACATTACTTTTTCACATATCATCTACTTTATCATCGCTTTTCAAATGATTTATAAAACAAAACATGTTACAAGGATCATGACTGACTTTGTTAAACAATCCTTTTCTAAAACCTAAGTCATGAATCCTATTTTCACAAAACCTATGTTACTCACTGGCATTTTTATGCTAACGTACTTTATTTTCACATGTGTTTCAGGAGCTAATGCATAGCATGATCGTGACACGCTAGGGTGGACTTGGGCCTTAGTGACATAAAACAAAACTAGACGTAGTTTAATTTCGTCATGTGCTCTTTATTTCTGTAGTTTTAAGACAATGTGGCTTGTTGGTTCTTGTTTGAACAATGAATTCCACCCTCGGGTGATGAATAAGATAATACTTTAAATGCCATGGTTGTGAAACAATAATTCTGTTACAACACTCCCCGACGTTTCCGCCACGATTTGATGTTTTACGTGGTCGGGGTGTGACAGAAGAAGTTGGTATCAGAGCCAATGGTTATAGGGAATTAGGTTATTAGTAATGCTTTGACCTAGACTATAACCTTTCTAGGACCCCAACACAAGTTGTCTTGTGTTTAGATTTTAAAACATGCACTTCACCTATCCTTAGGTGATCATCAAAACAAGAACCCAGATTTCTAAGACGATTTTTGAAAAACAATCCTCTATTTTTCAAATGATCTATTTTATTGTTTTGAACCCTTTTGACTTTTCAAATTGATTTTGGAAATTTATCATTTGCTTTAATGATTCTTTTGGCCTTGTGCCTTTCGAGTTTTCAAAATCTCGTCAAAGTTTGGGTCTAAATGATGTGAACACGTGCAAACTGGAAGGGTGAATGCCTGTACCCTGAGTTTTCTGTCTAAGGCTAGAGTGTTCGTACAAATCCACATAATCGGACCAGTCACTCTTACCTGGGAACTCTTGGGGTGAGTGTTCACTTATAGGCGAGCATGTCTTCGTTAAGCATTGTTTATGGATCCATTTACTTTGATTAGTCACTGTGCGTCATTTGTTTGCTTTGTGATACGGACAAATGACCACCATCCTTGCTTTGTTGATTTTGTTTCATCTCATTCTTTTCATCTAATCATCTCACTCGTTTCCTCTCGTGTTTTCCTCTTTTCTTTAGCATGCCTCCTCGACGCGAAAATCAGCTACCCAATGCCGAACTGGCGGAAATCATCGCACAGCATATGGCTGCGGCGTTCCCGAATCTTATTGCTCAGTTTAACCAAGCAAACGTCAATCAGAACGCTCCTTGTAACTTTAAGAGTTTCAATTCGGCTAAACCACTCAAGTTCAGTGGTACCGAAGGAGCAACTGGGCTTCTTCAATGGTTTGAGAGCATTGAGAATACTTTTCGTCATGTTCAGTGTCCTGATAATCGCAAGGTCGAGTTTGCTTCAAGTGTCTTTCAGAAGAGGGCGTTGACATGGTGGAACGGGGTTATGAGAGATCGAGGTGCTGAAGTCGCTTTAGCACAATCGTGGGCTGAGTTAAGGACTCTCATGATGAGTGAGTTCTGTCCTCGTCATGAATTGCGAAAGTTGGAAAGGGAGTTTGACGATCTGAAACAGGTTAGTGGTGAGCACCGGGCGTATACTGATAGATATGAAGAGTTGAGTTTGCTATGCCCAACAATGGTCACCCCACTTGACAAAGCTATCGAAAGATACATCGATGGTCTACCTGATTCTGTGCAAGACATCGTTACTGGTAGTAAACCTACCACTGTCCGTCAGGCCATTGAGTTAGCTGCGACATTGACAGAATCGCAGGTCAGAAAGGGTATATTGCATATGAAGGGTGACAAGGGTAAGAAGCAGGATTCTGACAAGAAGGATAGCAAGAAAGGTAAGAAGGGGAAGGATTCTGGCTCATCAAGGGGCTCTAGGAAGCGAAAGGCTTCCCAAAATTTTGCCATCACTGCCCAACAGAACCAGGCAGCTCCCAATCAGCCAGCGCAGCCTCCCGCAAAGAAGCGGTATGAAGGGAATGCACCTTTGTGCAATAGGTGCAATAGTCATCATCAGCAACAACTCCCGTGTCGTTTCTGTACCAACTGTGGGAAGTCGGGTCATCTTGCAGAAGATTGTCGTTTTGCTCGAAATCAGGTAGCTCAACCACCTGTTCAACAGCAAGCTGCACGACCTCACTACCCTCCCGGCTCATGCTTTAATTGCGGAGACCTGACTCATTATCGAAACCAGTGTCCAAGGCTGGTTAATGCAAATCCAGTTCAGGCTCAGGCTCGTGGACGAGCTTTCAATATGAATGCTGTTGAGGCGCAGGCAGACAACGAAGTGGTGAACGGTACGTTCTTAGTTAATAATCAACCTGCGTCTGTTCTTTTTGATTCAGGGGCCGATAAAAGTTTTGTGTCTTTATCTTTCGAACCATTGCTTCGCGTGTCTAGAACAAAACTAGGTAAACCTTTGACTGTTGAAGTTGCGAATGGTGAACCCATTGTTCTTAATTCCATTCTTCGCAACTGCCAATTAAACCTTAGCAACCATCTTTTTCCTATTGACCTCACGCCTATGCGTCTTGGAAGTTTCGACATTATTGTGGGTATGGATTGGTTAGCCAAGCATCGCGCAGAAGTGGTTTGTTTCGAGAAGATCGTTCGTGTGCCGCTCCCGTCAGGTGAGATCCTACAGGTTCGTGGTGAGAAACCTGTTAGTAGCCTCAAGCTTATGTCTTGTTCTCAAGCTCGGAAGTATCTGCGAAAGAACTATGTGGCCTTCTTGGCACATGTTACGGCAGATAAAGACCAAGGTAAGTCTATTCAAGATATCCCTGTTGTTCGGGATTATCCGGAGCTGTTTCCTGAAGAATTACCTGGTCTACCCCCAGCACGCCAAGTCGAGTTCCATATCGATCTTGTACCTGGTGCAAATCCTATTGCCAAAGCTCTGTATCGCCTTGCACCATCTGAGATGCAAGAGCTATCTAAGCAGCTTCAGGAACTTTCTGACAAAGGTTTTATCCGTCCTAGCTTTTCTCCTTGGGGTGCTCCCGTTCTTTTTGTCAAGAAGAAGGATGGATCCTTTAGAATGTGTATCGATTATCGTGAGCTGAATAAGCTTACCATCAAGAATCGATATCCCCTACCTCGCATTGATGATCTCTTTGACCAGTTACAGGGTGCTACTTGCTTTTCGAAGATTGATCTTCGTTCTGGGTATCATCAACTTCGTGTGCATGAAGAGGATATTCCCAAAACAGCATTCCGCACTCGATATGGGCATTATGAGTTCACAGTCATGCCATTCGGTTTGACCAATGCTCCTGCTGTTTTCATGGACTTGATGAATAGGGTCTGCAAGCCTTATTTAGATAAGTTCATCATCGTTTTCATTGATGATATCTTGATTTATTCTAAGACGCGAGCTGATCACGAGCAACATCTTCGTCTTACTCTGGAACTCCTAAAGAAAGAACAACTTTTTGCCAAATTCTCCAAGTGCGAATTTTGGCTTAAGGAAGTTCAATTTTTGGGACATATTGTCAACGAACAAGGTATTCATGTAGATCCCTCCAAGATCAGTGCGATTAAGGATTGGGATACGCCAACTACTCCTACTGAGGTTCGTTCTTTCATTGGTCTTGCGGGTTACTACCGCCGCTTCATTAAAAACTTCTCGAAGATTGCAGTTCCCCTAACTGCTCTAACTCAGAAAAACAAACCCTTTGAATGGGGTTCTAAGCAAGAAGAAGCGTTTCAGACCTTGAAGCAGAAGCTTTGTGATGCACCTATTCTAACTCTGCCTGAGGGCAACGATGATTTTGTTGTCTACTGTGATGCATCGAAATTGGGTCTTGGTTGTGTTCTAATGCAAAGGAACAAAGTCATAGCCTACGCATCTAGACAATTGAAGGTACATGAGAGAAACTACACCACTCATGATCTCGAGTTGGGTGCAGTTGTCTTTGCTCTCAAAATATGGAGACACTATTTGTACGGTACAAAATGCGTGGTTTTCACTGACCACAAAAGTCTCCAGCACATCTTTAATCAAAAAGAACTCAACATGAGGCAAAGACGTTGGGTCGAACTCCTAAACGACTATGATTGCGAAATTCGCTACCATCCTGGTAAAGCGAATGTCGTGGCTGACGCATTAAGTCGTAAGGAACGTACTATGCTTCATTGTATTCGTGATCAAACTGCTATCCAAGCTCGATCCGATATTCAAGCCCGCATTTCTCAGGCTCAGCATGCTTGTGTTTCACAAGACTTGATGGGTAAGGAATTACCCTATCACATTAAGCCTGATCTTGTTCTGAAGGAAGATGGGTCGTATTATTTCATGGACCGTTTGTGGGTCCCAAGCCAAGATGATCTTCGTACTTTGCTTATGGATGAGGCCCATAAATCTCGTTATTCTATCCATCCTGGCTCAGACAAAATGTATAAGGATCTTCGTACTCAGTATTGGTGGCCTGGTATGAAGAAAGACATTGCCTTGTACGTTTCAAAGTGCCTTACTTGTCTCAAGGTTAAGGCTGAACACCAGCATCCTCATGGTCTTTTAGAGCAACCTGAGATCCCAGTTTGGAAATGGGAAAACATTGCTATGGATCTCATTACTAAACTTCCGCGCACTAAGAAAGGTCATGATGCCATCTGGGTAATTGTTGATCGTCTTACTAAATCAGCGCATTTCTTGCCAATCCGTGAGGATTTTTCTGCTGATGATTTGGCTAAAATCTACGTGGATGAAATTGTATCTCGACATGGTGTTCCTTTGAACATTATTTCGGACAGGGATGCTCGTTTCTCTTCTCGATTTTGGAGAACCATGCAATCTGCTATGGGGACCCAACTCAATCTGAGCACAGCCTATCATCCACAAACTGATGGCCAAACTGAAAGAACAATCCAGACTTTGGAGGATATGCTTAGAGCTTGTGTGATCGACTTTGGTGGTAGTTGGGATTCACATCTTCCATTGATTGAATTCTCCTACAACAACAGTTATCACTCCAGCATCAACATGGCTCCTTTCGAGGCTCTCTATGGTCGAAAATGTCGTTCACCAGTCTGCTGGAATGAGATAGGTGAGGCTCAGATTACTGGACCTGACCTCATTCTGGAGACAACTGACAAGGTTAAGAAAGTTCGTGATAACTTACAGGCAGCTCGAAGCCATCAAAAGAGTTACGCGGACCTAAAACGCAAGCCCTTGGATTTTCAAGTCGGTGATCGAGTATTACTTAAGGTCTCACCTTGGAAAGGTGTGATCAGATTTGGAAAGAAAGGAAAACTTGCACCTAGATACGTTGGACCATTCCAGATCGTTGAAAGAATCGGTAAGGTAGCCTACAGACTTCAATTGCCTCCTGAACTTGGAAATGTTCATCCAACCTTTCACGTATCCAACCTCAAAAGGTGTTTAGCTGATGAGAACCTCCACATACCACTTGACGAAATTCGTGTTGATAAAACACTACATTTTGTTGAGAAACCTGTGGAAATTATAGATCGTGAAGTCAAATGGCTTAAACGCAAGCGCATTCCGTTGGTTAAAGTTCACTGGGAATCTAAACGTGGACCTGAGTTTACTTGGGAACGTGAAGATCAAATGAAGGCGAAGTATCCACATCTATTCCCACGAGTTTCCTCTAAACGAATTTCGGGACGAAATTCCCACAAGTAGGGGAGACTGTGACATTTGTGCTTGTAGACATTGTAAACAGTTCAGTTATCAATGAAATAAAGTTATTGGATCCCTATGCTTGCTTCTTTATGTTTAATGTTTTTCATGTTTTGGCTTTTATTCGATTTCAAACTCTATATCGCTTTCTGGAGAATTTTACGCAAACTGGTACGAAAACGTAATCAGTTATATGCAACAAATACTCCGGAACATCATTTTATGCTTAACATACCTTAAATAACCTTTACATAACTTAGAAATAAGTTTCGAAGGCTTTGGTATGGCAAAATTCAGTTAATTCGCTTACAGGGACTAAAATTGACAAACTGCGAAAGAATGCCGATTTGAACTGTAACGAACATTCCGGAACATGATCATAAGTTAAACACACCTTAAATATCCTTTACATAGCTTAGAAATAGGCTTTGAGGGGTTCGGTGTGCTAAAATAAACTTTATGCTCATTCAGGGACTAAAAGTGTCAAAAAGTGCATAAGTTTGCACTTTCGCGCATATCTTACGTTCTGATTACTTCCGGACATCCAAAAATTTATGTAAGCATTAAAATATTATGTTTTAATGTTTGGCATGAGAAAAATCCATTCGTCGCGCAATTTGGATCGTTTTTCGCGCTTATGCGCATTCCGTCGTAATTAAGCGAACATCGCGATCGTACGACCAAACGAACTGACATCCGAGATATTTTTGAGCATGTTTTGAGTCCCCTATACTTTAACTTCATTTTAGAGCCTTGAAATGAGGTTAACGGGCCTTAAACGTGTCAAAAATGGGCCGAAACGCATGTTTCTAAGCTGCAGGGACCAAAACTGACAAATCTGTCAAAGTTTGCTCAGGCGGGGCGCGTAAGGATTCCCCCAAACTTTAGGCGGGCCGCGTGAGGTCCCCAGATACGAAAAATTGTTGAAAACAGCTATATGCAGCTGTCTTGCACCTCTAAACCCATTGCAAATGGTATTTTCAAATCAGGGGACTGAAATAATGGGCTCAAATGGTTTTTAAAAACTATGGGTACACATGGATGGCCAAGATCGAAGCACGCTTTGCGAGAAACGATCTTAACGGTTCACCAAATCCTATATATACCCCTCCATGTCTTGCCCATTTCCCTCACACTTGAATTCTGAGGTTGCTCTCTAAGTTGGGGTGCTTTGACACTTCATACCTGAGAGTACTCGGAACTCAATCTTGCGGGGACCCGTTGTAAGTATTCTTTCGTTCTTTTATTGCTTTTCGAGTCCGAAAGTCAAACTTTGTTTGACTTTCTGCATTGACCAGTTTATGGTCAATGCGAAGTTCGTTTGAACTTCATAACGTGAGCGTAATCACGTTGGTTATAGTCCCTAGCGACTATACCTACTGATTACCACGTTATCTAGGCTTAGTGACGAGTCGTAGTTTTGGTCAAAATGCGTTTTCTTGCGCATTTTGTAACCAAACTACTTTAGGGTATTAAAACCGTTTGTTTTAATACCAAACCTGTTTTCTAAACATGTTCTAGCATGTTTAGCTCGTCGCTTTTAGGTTTGTGCTTGTTTAGGGTCGTAAGGGTAAGCGATCTAATCAATCGCTTAGGCTTACGAACCCGACCCATTTGGTCGATCATTAGGATCCGACCAAACACATTAGGTGACCATAGTGTATAGGGAATAACCTTCCGAGGTTATACCTTATGGTCACGCCGTTTGAGTAGTTGTATGACAAATGGTTCTTATGCTTTAGGTAAATTACCAAAATGCCCTTTTTACACTAAAATTCATTTTAAACTTATGTAACATAAATTTTGACACCTAAACTGATTTAGCAACAATATTAAGTGTGTTAAGGCATATCTTGCTTGTCATAGGGCTAGTTAGGCGTTTCAAGCGCGTTTTACGCAAACGACGCGTTGAAGTAGCATAAGCTACCTAAGCGGGTCGTAACGGGTCAAAAGCACTTAGGTTAGGTTTCGTTTTGGTATGAAGGCTTTGTCAAACCATATTACATAAGTTCCCACACTTATTTGGTTTACAAACCCTCATACTACCCGATCCTCCGATAGGTCCGTTTATTAATGTAGATGCCTTTATAGGTGCTGTTTGATTCCGTGATCTTCTAGCATTGCTTGGTGGTTATCCTACGACTTCTAAGCAATCTCAAGTGAGTACATAGACCCCTCTTTTACTGTTTTTCAAACATTTTGGGGTGAAACACATGTGCCTACTTGTTACTTTCGTGCTTTCATGTTTTCTCATCATACACTTGCCATGTTCATTAAATACTTCGATTTACATGACATTTTATGCTACGTATGTTCGTTTAGCGCATACTTAGTACATTTATTTTACATGAAATTTTCACGCTATGTATGTTCATCATACTTAGTGCATTTGTTTTACATGACATTTTCACGCTATGTATGTTCATCATACTTAGTGCATTTGTTTTAGATGACATTTTCATGCTTACATTTTGGGTATGACATTTGGTTTGTTTAAGTGGGACAATATACATTCATTAACATTGATCACGCCGCTCGTTAGTAGGTAATGGTACCATAGGAATTGACAACTCCCGTTCCTGAAATCCTGGGTATGTTTGGATTGGAAGGAATGACCGAATTCGATTAAAACATTTAGACAGATAGACCTTTAATTTGTTTAAAGGTTTATCACCACAGTTGCAAGGCTTGGATGTATGCATTTTCACAATACCGCATAAATGTTTGTATTCATTATAGCATGCATTTTCCACAAAACATAGCGTTGATTTAAACCATGTTTTACTTCAATACCCTGTTTTGTGCATTTTTCCTATGGCTTAGTTGATACATATTTCACTAACCATACATTGACATTTTGATTACACATTACTTGATTGATATTTGACATAGACAATGTTGATATTGATATATATACATTTTGACATGGTTTTCACAATAACATTAGGCAAATGGTTTAGACATGGGCATCTTTCATTGGGTGGTTTATTTAAGTCATTCAACTTGGACTTAATCATTTTTCTTACAAATAACACATTTTTCATAAGACATTGTTTTACAACACTGTTCGATAAATATATATACAAACTCATTTTACTTAGTTATTCATTTAACCTTACATTACTTTTTCACATATCATCTACTTTATCATCGCTTTTCAAATGATTTATAAAACAAAACATGTTACAAGGATCATGACTGACTTTGTTAAACAATCCTTTTCTAAAACCTAAGTCATGAATCCTATTTTCACAAAACCTATGTTACTCACTGGCATTTTTATGCTAACGTACTTTATTTTCACATGTGTTTCAGGAGCTAATGCATAGCATGATCGTGACACGCTAGGGTGGACTTGGGCCTTAGTGACATAAAACAAAACTAGACGTAGTTTAATTTCGTCATGTGCTCTTTATTTCTGTAGTTTTAAGACAATGTGGCTTGTTGGTTCTTGTTTGAACAATGAATTCCACCCTCGGGTGATGAATAAGATAATACTTTAAATGCCATGGTTGTGAAACAATAATTCTGTTACAACACTCCCCGACGTTTCCGCCACGATTTGATGTTTTACGTGGTCGGGGTGTGACAACTTACCCAAACAAACGATCAATGTAAATTGCCCATGTCTAAACCATTTGTCAAATGTCATAGTAAAAACCATGTCAAAAATGTCTATGTCAAATGTAATCATGAAATGTGTAAACAAAAAGTCATGTATGGCAAGTGAAATATGTATCAACTAAACCATAGGTGAAAATGCACAAAACAAAGTATTGAAGTAAAACTCAGTTTAAATCAATGTTATGTTTTGTGGATGTGCATGCTATACTGATATAAACACTTATGCGGTATGTTAAACGCAATACATTCAAGCCTTGAGACAGCAGGATAACCTTAGAGTAAAGGTTATCAAAGTGAAAATGTTCACGGATTCAGTCATTCCTTACACCCAAACAAACCTAGGATGTCAGGAACGGGATTTGTCAAGTCCTATGGTACCATTACTTACTACCGAGCGGCGTAGCTAATGTTAATGAATGTAGTAAAAGAACCGTTTAAACAAACCAAATGTTTTACCGAATGTAAGCATGTGATGTGATGTGAATGTACTAAGTATGGACTAAATGAACATACATAGCATGAAAAAGGTAAATGTAAATCAAATGTACTAAGTATGCTAAGTAAACATACAAAGTAGAAAAGTCATGTAAATCAATGTGCTAGCATGCTTAGTAAACATACATAGCAGAAAAAGTAGTGAAAACAATGTGCTAGCATGTTAAGTAAACATACATAGCAAAACATAATGAAATCGTGTACTAATAGTGTACTAATGGAAATAGCAAGTATATGATACGAAAGCATGAAAAGCATGAAAGTAACAAGTAGGCACATGTGTTTCACCCCAAAATGTTTGGAAAATAGTAAAAGAGGGGACTATGTACTCACTTGAGATTGCTTAGAAGTCGTAGGATAACCACCAAGCAATGCTAGAAGATCACGGAATCAAACGACACCTATATAGGTATCTACATTAATAAACGGACCTATCGGAGGATCGGGTAGTACGAGGGTTCGTAAACCAAATAAGTAGGGGAACTTATGTAACATGGTTTAACAAAGCCTACGTACTAAAACAAAACCTATCCTAAGTGCTTTTGACCCGTTACGACCTGTTTAGGTAGCTTATGCTACTTTAACGCGTCGTTTGCGTAAAACGCATTCGGAAAGCCTAACTAGTCCTATGACAAGTAAGATATGCCTTAACATGCTTAATATTGTTGCTAAATCAGTTTATATGTCAAAAATTATGTTACATAGGCTTAAAATGAATTTTGGCGCAAAAAAGGGTATTTTGGTAATTTACCTAAGGCATAAGAACTACTTATCATACAACTACTTAAACGTCGTGACCATAAGGTATAACCTTGGAAGGTTATTCCCTATACAACTATAGTCACCTAAAATGTTTGGTCGGATCCTAAAGATCGACCAGATGGGTCGGGTTCGTAAGCATAAGCGATTGATTAGATCGCTTACTATTACGACCCTAAATAAGCACAAATCTAAAAGCGACGAGCTAAACATGCTAGAACATGTTTAGTAATGTTTAGAAAACATGTTTGGTATTAAAACAAACGGTTTTAATACCCTAGAGTAGTTTGGTTGCAAAATACGCGAGAAAACGCATTTTGGCCGAAACTACGACTCGTCACTGAGCCTAGATAACGTGGTAATCAGTAGGTATAGTCACTAGGGACTATAACCATCGTGATTACGCTCACGTTATGAAGTTCAAACGAACTTCGCATTGACCATAAACTGGTCAATGCAGAAAGTCAAACACAGTTTGACTTTAACGCTAAAACGAACGAAAAACGCGAAAGAATACTTACAGAAGGTCCCCGCAAGATTGATTTCCGAGTATTTCTCAGGTATGAAGTGTTTATAACTCCAACTTAGAGAAAATCTCAGAATCAAGTGGGTTTGAATGAAGTTGGGGTTGGGTATTTATAGGAAAGGCACAACCGTTAGGATCGTTTCTCGATAATCGAGCTTCAAACTTGGCCATACAAGTGGGCACATGGTTTTGCCATACAAGGGGTACCCAAATACTAGCCCATAGAATCAAAATCAGGGGTTAAAAACCATGGGAGGATGATATAGAGGCTAGGTTCAATGTTTCTGCAAGTCTGCTGGTCTAGGACTCCTTTACGGACCGTAAGAGGTCCCATACTGTCCGTAAGGACCCTAGGTGCTGGCAGCAAGTTTGCAAAATTGGCAGAACAGGCCCCTGCACCTCCAAACTTGGTTTTTGATGCGTTTTGACACGTTAAAGCCCCGTTAACCCCATTTTAAGGCTCTAAAATGAAGTTAAATTATAGGGAACTTGAAACAAGCTCAAAAATATGTCGGATGTCGGTTCGTTTGGCCATACGGTTGCGTTGTTCGGTTAATTACGACGGAAGTCGTAACGGACGCAAAAACGATCCAAATTGCGCGACGAATGGATTTTTGACAAGCCAATCACTAAAACATAATATTTTAATGATTACATAAATTTTTGGATGTTCGGATGTATTCAGAACGTAAGATATGCGCGAAAATGCAAACTTATGCATTTTTTGACGCTTTTAGTCCCTGAATGTCCCAAAAGTTTATTTTAGCACACCGAACACCTCAAAGCCTATTTCTAAGCTATTTCAAGGATATTTAGGGTATGTTTAACTTATGGTCAAGTTCCGGAATGTTCGTTACAGTACGAATCGGCATACTTTCGCAGTTTGTCGATTTTAGTCCCTGTAAGCGAATAAACTTGATTTCGACACACCAAACCTTCCAAAACTTATTTCTAAGTTATGTAAAGGTTATTTAAGGTATGTTAAGCCTATGTCACTATTCCGGAGTGTTTGTTGCATTAAACTGGTTATATTTACGCATCAGTGCGCGTATAACCCTCTAGAAAGCGATCTAAAGCCCGAAATCGAACAAGAGTTGATATGTGCAAATGATACATATGTTTATACAAATCCCAAGTATGAAATACAATATTTCATTGGTTTGGTATTTGTTTGATGGCTGAAGTGACACAGGTGTCACAAAAATAAAAATATTTTAGTGTGTACAAAAAGTTTGGATGTCCAGATGTGGCCAGAACGTAAGATATGCGCGAAAATGCAAACTTACGCCGTTTTTGACACTTTTAGTCCCTGTAAGATCATGTAAGCATGTTTTCGCACACCGAACCTATCAAAGCTTATTTCTAAGCCATGTTTAGGTTATATATGGTATGTTTAACTTATGATCAAGTTCCGGACTGTACATTGTCTTACGAAACGACAGACTTTTGCAAGTTGACGCAAATAGTCCCTGAGAGCGAATAAACTTGTTTTTGCCATACCAAAGCCTTTAAAACTTATTTATAAGTTATGTAAAGGTTATTTAAGGTATGTTAAGTTTATGTTGATGTTCCGGAGTGTTTGTCGCGTTAAACTGATCGTGTTTACGTACCAGTTTGCGTATAACTCTCTAGAAAGCGATATAGAGTTCAAAATCGATCAAAAATCAACATGGGCACAAAACCAAGCATAAAAGACAAACATTGGGATCAAAACACACTATTTTATTAATAATGTATTGTTCAAAGTTTGTAAAATGATATCATAAGCACATATGTCACAGTCTCCCCTACTTTAGGAAATTTCGTCCCGAAATTTATTTAGAGGAAACTTGTGAGAATAGATGCGGATATTTCGCTTTCATCTGATCTTCACGTTCCCAAGTAAACTCTGGGCCACGTTTAGATTCCCAGCGAACTTTGACCAATTTAATCCGCTTGCCCTTCAACTGCTTAAATGAACGGTCCACTATCTCCACAGGTTTCTCAATGAAGTGCATCGTGTTATCAACACGAATTTCATCAAGTGGTATGTGGAGGTTCTCATCAGCTAAACACTTTCTGAGATTGGACACGTGGAATGTTGGATGAACATTTCCAAGTTCAGGAGGTAGCTGAAGTTTGTAGGCTACTTTTCCGACTCTTTCAACGATCTTGAATGGTCCAACATAGCGAGGTGCAAGTTTTCCTTTCTTTCCAAATCTAATCACACCTTTCCAAGGGGATACCTTGAGTAGGACGTGATCACCAACTTGGAATTCTAAGGGCTTGCGTCGTCGATCCGCGTAACACTTCTGACGGCTTCTAGCTGTCTGAAGGTTTTCACGAATCTTCTTAACCTTATCTGTAGTCTCTAGAATGAGTTCAGGTCCAGTAAATTGAGCTTCACCTATCTCATTCCAGCAGACCGGTGAACGACATTTTCGACCTTATAAAGCTTCGAAAGGAGCCATATTGATGCTAGAGTGATAACTATTGTTGTAGGAGAATTCGATCAATGGTAGATGCGAATCCCAACTACCACCAAAGTCAATCACACAAGCTCTAAGCATATCCTCTAGTGTCTGGATTGTTCTTTCAGATTGACCATCTGTCTGCGGATGGTATGCTGAGCTCAAATGAAGTTGAGTACCCATGGCAGATTGCATGGTTCTCCAAAAGCGAGACGAGAATCAAGTATCTCTGTTAGATATAATGTTCAAAGGAACACCATGTCGAGATACAATCTCATCAACATAGATCTTGGCAAGCTTGTCAGCAGATAGATCCTCACGGATCGGCAAGAAATGTGCTGACTTTGTAAGACGATCAACAACAACCCAAATGGCGTCATGACCTTTCTTAGTGCGCGGTAACTTGGTAATGAGATCCATAGAAATGTTTTCCCATTTCCAAACCGGAATCTCTGGTTGCTCCAATAATCCAGAGGGATGTTGGTGTTCTGCCTTAACCTTGAGACAAGTAAGGCATTTTGGAATATATAAGGCAATGTCTTTCTTCATACCCGGCCACCAGTACTGGGTTCGAAGATCCTTATACATTTTGTCTGCACCAGGATGAATAGAATAACGAGACTTATGAGCTTCATCCATAAGCAAGGTGCGAAGATTGTCTATACTTGGGACCCACAAACGGCCCATGTAATAGAAAATCCCAAAATCTCTCAGTTCAAGCTCAGGATTAGTATGACATGGTAACTTTTTACCCATCAAGTCTTGTGTAATACAAGTATGTTGAGCCTGAATTATGCGGGATTGAATGTCAGATCGAACTTGAACACAGTGAAGCTTGACACGTTCCTTACGACTCAATGCGTCAGCCACGACATTCGCCTTACCAGGATGGTAGCGAATTTCGCAATCATAGTCGTTTAGGAGTTCAACCCAACGTCGTTGCCTCATGTTTAGTTAATTCTGATTGAAGATATGCTGGAGACTCTTATGGTCAGTAAACACTACACACTTTGTACCATACAGGTAGTGTCTCCAGATTTTGAGAGCAAAGACTACTGCACCTAACTCAAGATCATGAGTGGTGTAGTTTTTCTCGTGTACCTTCAACTGTCTTGATGCATAGGCTATAACTTTGTTTCTTTGCATAAGAACGTAGCCAAGGCCTAGGTTGGATGCATCACAGTACACAACAAAATCCACATTACCCTCGGGCAAAGATAGAATAGGTGCATCACAAAGTTTCTGCTTCAAGGTCTGGAAAGCTTCTTCCTGTTTGGATCCCCACTCAAAAGGTTTGCTTTTCTGAGTTAAAGCAGTGAGAGGAACCGCAGTCTTGGAGAAGTTTTCAATGAAACGGAGGTAATAACCTGCTAGACCAAGAAATGAACGAACCTCGGTAGGAGTAGTAGGAGTATCCCAATCCTTAATCGTACTGATTTTGGCGGGATCTACATGAATACCTTGTTCGTTGACGATGTGCCCCAAAAATTGAACTTCCTTCAGCCAGAATTCGCACTTGGAGAATTTGGCGAAAAGCTGTTCTTTCTTTAGGAGCTCCATTGTAAGACGAAGATGCTGTTCATGATCAGCTCGAGTCTTAGAATAGATCAAAATATCATCAATGAAGACGATGATGAACTTGTCCAAGTAAGGCTTGCAAACCCTATTCATCAAGTCCATGAAAATAGCTGGAGCATTTGTTAAACGAAAAGGCATAATAGTGAACTCATAATGACCATAACGCGTACGGAAAGCTGTCTTGGGAATATCTTCTTCAAGAACTCGAAGTTGATGATACCCAGAACGTAGATCAATCTTTAAAAAGCAAGTAGCACCCTGTAGCTGATCAAAGAGATCATCAATGCGAGGTAGGGGATATCGATTCTTGATGGTAAGCTTGTTAAGCTCACGGTAATCGATACACATCCTGAATGATCCATCTTTCTTTTTCACGAATAGGACAGGAGCGCCCCAAGGGGAAAAGCTTGGACAGATGAATCCTTTGTCAGATAGCTCCTGAAGCTGCTTAGACAACTCTTGCATCTCAGACGGTGCAAGACAATAAGGTGACTTAGCAATGGGATTTGCACCAGGCACAAGGTCAATGCGGAACTCAACTTGGCGCACAGGGGGTAAACCAGGTAATTCTTCAGGAAATACCTCAGGATAATCCTGAACAACAGGGATATCTTGGATAGTCTTACCCTTGCCTTTATCCTCTACGACATGTGCTAAGAAAGCAACATACTTCTTGCGTAGATATTTGCGGGCTTGGGTACAAGACATGAGTTTAAGACCACTGACAGGTTTCTCCCCACGAACTTCTAAGATCTCACCAGTCGAAAGCGGTATACGGACCAACTTCTCAAAACATACAAGCTCAGCATGGTACTTCGATAACCAATCCATTCCTACTATAACATCGAAGCTCCCGAGTTGCATCGGTGTGAGATCGATAGGGAAAAGATGGTTATTGAGATTCAACTGGCAATTTAGAAGAACCGAGTCGAGTACAACAGGTTCACCACTAGCTACTTCTACTGTCAAGGGCTTTCCTAGTTTTGTTCTAGTCATCGCAAGCAAAGGCTCAAATTCTAAGGACACAAAACTCTTATCGGCACCCGAATCAAATAGAACAAAAGCAGGATGGTTGTTAACAAGGAACGTACCGTTCACCACTTCGTTATCCGCACGCACCTCATTTGCATTAAGATTGAAAGCTCTACCACGAGCTGGTGCTGGATTCACATGTGCCAACCTCGGGCAATTGTTCCTGTAGTGGGTCAGATCCCCACAATTGAAACATGAACCAGGCGGAAAGTGAGGTCGTGCAGGATTCTGGGCAGGGTTTTGCACTGCTGGGTTTTGAGCTGCCTGATTCTGATTTGGAGCAAAATGGCAGGTATTCGCAAGATGACCAGACTTGCCATAATTCGTGCAGATACGGCATTGCATATGTGGCTGGTGGTGGCTGTTACATCTATTGCACAGGGGTGCATTACCAGCATACTGCCTCTTGGCAGCAGGTTGTGCAACCTGATTCTGCGCTGCCTGATTAGGAGCAGCCTGATTAGTCTGAGTAGTGACAGCAAAATTCTTGGAAGCCTTACGCTTCCTCGATTTCTTTGAAGACTCAGCAGTCTTCTTGCCCTTACTCTCCTTGGTGCTATCAGACTGTTTCTGCTTCTTATCACCCTTCCTGTGGAGTTTACCCTTCTTGATTTGGGATTCAGTAAGGGTAGCACCTAGCTCAATGGCCTGTCAGACGGTAGTAGGGTGGCTGCCAGTGACAATATCCTGAACAGGATCTGGCAAACCGTCTATGTACCTCTCAATAGCCTTATCCAAAGGCGTGACCATAGTCGGACAGAGCAAGCTTAACTCCTCATATCTGTCAGTGTAAGCCCGGTGTTCACCACTGACTTGCTTTAGATCATTGAACTCATCTTTGAGTGCCATCTGTTTGTGTCGAGGACAGAATTCTCTTATCATGAGAGCCCTGAGTTCCTCCCAAGTCTGACCCAAAGCAACATCTGCACCTCTATCTCTCATTACCCCATTCCACCAGGTAAGAGCCCTCTTCTGGAATACACTTGAAGCAAACTCGACCTTACGGTTGTTCGGACACTGAACATGGCAAAATGTGCTCTCGAGACTCTCAAACCACTGGAGAAGCCCTGTTGCTCCTTCAGTACCACTAAACTTGAGTGGTTTAGCCGAGTTAAACTGTTTAAAGTTGCACGGAGCAGGTGCATTAACATTGTTATTGGTGGCTTCGTTTATTTAAGTTATGAGACCAGGTAGCATAGCAGCCATCTGCTGTGCTATAATAGCTGCCAGTTCGGCATCAGGTTGAGGAACATTACGTCGAGGAGGCATTCTAAAAGAGGAAACATGAGAGAAAACAAGTGAGATGATGTGATGAAAATGAGATAACAATAAAATCGACAAAAAGCAAGGAAGGTGGTCATTTGTTTGTTACCACAAAGCAAACAAACAACACACAGTGACAAATCAAAGTAAATAAGTCATAATAATATATCGCGAAGACATGCTCGCCTATAAGTGAACACTCACCCCAAGAGTTCCCAGGTAAGTGTGACTTGTCCGATACTGCGGATTTGTACGAACACTCTAGCCTTAGACAGAAAACTCAGGGTACAGGCATTCACTCTTCCAGTTTGCACGTGTTCACATTATTTAGACCCAAAACTTTGATGGGATTTTAAAAACTCAAAAGGCATAAAGCCAAAGATGAATTGAACCGGAAGGGTTCAAAACCATATAATCAATCATCCAAGGATAGATGACTAATCTTCAAAGCGGATTTGTTATTGTGTTCTTGTTATGGTTATCACCTAAGGATAGGTGACGTGTATTGTTTTAAGATCTAAACACAAGTAAACTTGTGTTAGGGTCCTAAAAAGTTATAGTCTAGGTCCAAGCATTGCTAATAACCTAATTCCCTATAACCATTGGCTCTAATACCAACTCTTCTGTCACACCCCGGCCGCGGTAAAACAATGAAAGCCGCAGCGGAAACGCCGGGGAGGTGAGTCGCGACAGAATTATTGTTTCAACAACCATGGCAAATAAAGTTTTGTATTATTAAAATTAAAGTTATATTGTCTTTGAGTTCAACTAAAACTACATAATAACTGTCTTTTAAGTCACTAAGGCCCGAGTCCGCCTAAGTGAAGCACAAGCATCATCATGCATTAGCACCTGAAATGTCACACCCCCAAATTTCCACGTGTCACCGATGGGCCCGGTGTGGGGTACAGTGACGTAGTTGGCATCGTCATAGACAATCAACACAATATAATAATGCACAGCGGAAGCAGAATAGAAACATTTCAACTTTAATTTAAGTGCAATAATAAATATCACAGTCGTTGAAATGGATCCACAGGCGGATCAAATAAAAATAGAAATAAATAGTTCAACAGATAATTGTCGTCCGAGTTTGCGAGACTATTGTGGACGCTCTCTAGGAAACAGCCAGCCTATTTCCGTATAGTACCTGCACTTAATCTTTTGGGAAAAATACGTCAGTTTACACTGGTAAATACAAATCAACCGACTCATTTTGAAAATGATTTAAAATTTATTTAAATGCACAAGGCATAAATATTTTTATTAACTTGGGATAATTATATAATATAAACTTGTGAACGAATTACATGCACTTATATCTCTGGTGGCCCGGGATCTACTGTCCGGGCTAGAGATTTAATTGACACACCACATTAAAGAGTTATACACGACGAGTGTACGCCTACACCCCGTGCTCTGGTCGTGGCCATCTCGTAAGATAATGCCAAGGATATCCGGGACACGGTCAATAACCCCCCAAAGCCTTTAAGTAAGACAAAACTGTTTAAACGAGTCGCACAAGCTATTCAAGACTGTACACCCATAAGGCGCAGGACTTGTGCGCCCGATCAAGCGGTATTTTAAATACCGTACCCCAAGCCCGTATAGGGAAAATAAGTCAAAATGTATTTACCTGAGCAAGTATAAGTCACAAACGACAAGTGTTGGTAGCTTTTACCGGGCTTCCTAATCTGGAACAAAGGTTTATAATTAACCTATTAGATTCCTAACGGCCTTTTATTTAAGCTTAAGCTTTGACCGGTTAGTTTTAGGAATGATACGGTTTACGCACGATTAAGCGAAAGACCGGATAGAATGTGATTTAGACCCGACAAGTTTGAATACTTGTATAATATGGGTATACTAAATACATTCTGGATTTTGAGATAAAAATGATAATGTTTGACCCGTTTCGGTCAATTTACGCAAAGTAGTTACGTAACCAGAACCGAACGCGAAAAGGGCGATACGGTTAGGCCAATGATTCAAATGCAAGTTCCCTGAGATAATATGCTTAAAATATGATATTATATCAGTAAGTTATGTTCTATATTGCCCGGAATAATTTTAAACCCAATTTATGCCTTAGAAGGGCATTTTGGTCATTTAAAAGATAATAAAAGGGTAAAATTAGAAATCTGAGTTTCGGGTCTGGTTCATACAGTAAATATACTTAATATAGCATATTATATCAGTAGGGTATGACCCATATACCAAATATATCATTTAAAACCAAACTATGCACCGTAGGGGTAATTTAGTAATTTCACAAGGGCTAAAAGTGCCAAAACTGGAAGTCTGAGTTTATATACTTATACTTACTGTTTTTATATGAAAATATGCTAAACACATCAGTAGGTATAGGTCTTATATGTTTAAAACAAGTATAACGCTTACTATGCGTTTAAAACGCTAAATATGCGATTTAAGGGCGTTTTCGGGTTTTCAATTTAAATCTGAGATTTTTATATTTCCAGAATACTTAAAATAATTTATTCATCATATAAAATCAGTAGAAAAAGGTTTCGGGTCAAAAGGATGTGTAAAACTCATTTTATGGCTAAAACGGTCAAAACCGACATAAGCCGAAATGACTAGGCGATCTAGGATCCGTTCAGCCAAAAATTAATTAAAAATCATCAAAATTCCCAGAATATTATATTACTTCTGTTGGTAAAAAGTTTTGTACCAAAACGTGGCCAGAAACGGGTTCTATGCGAAAAGGACCGTTTATGTAAATTTATAATATAGTTTTACGCTAATGGCCATAACTCACAATCGGGACCACCAACTGATCCGAAACTTTCGGTGCAAGTTTATATAATAAAAATAAAGATTTCTATCCTTTCACTTTTCCAAAAATCCCGTTTTAAATCAAAAAGGGCAAAATAGTCAACTTTATGCATAAACCGGAAACATGCATTCGAATAGGCTAAGCATAGACTCAATCAAAGAAAATTCCAGAAAGTTTAACTAAAATAAAAATAGTCAAAAATACTATCCAATACAGATCTCGAACATGCATGTATGAATCCGAATCGATAGTCTACGAAATAATCGTTTTACAAGACTTTCGGTTCCGATTCGTGGCTATACTATAGATTGTCGAGTTGGTGATGATTAAAACACATTCATATATATATTACAAGTTATTTTTAATGGTCAATCAGGTTGCATGTCATCTATATCATTAATCATGTCATTTTTCACAAAAATCGCTTCTGTTGACTTTTTAGAAATAGGTTTGACTCGACATTTAGCATGCATGTAGTGGGAATCAGGTAGTGCCCTTTAGAGGGTTTGTTTCCCACATAAATACCAATCTATAACAAGTTTCAATTCGAGAAATGACTGAAAGAAATCCGTTTAATCAGAAAGTCAAAGGTTATGAACACCCAGTTTGACTTTTACTAATAAACAAAGCAAAAACGGATTAAAGAACGAATTGAAGGCTTACAAGAGTCCTATGGGTGCTTAGTGAACACTAGGAGTCGGCCTTGTTGATCAGATTTCCTCCAGAAAGCTTGTTTGAAGTTCTTGATAGAGAGGGCACTTGGTTACTATGAAAAATGATCAAGAAATGTGATCAAGACCTGATTTAAAGCCAAAATTTCGAGGCCACTGTAGTAGTAGCCATGCAAGACATGTCATTGGTGCATTTGGAGGCGAAACCAGCTGTTAGGCACCCAAAATCGGACTCAAATAACCCATTTTCGCATTTCTGCACGCTGGGCAACCCACGCGGCCCGCTTGGGCCTTCCCAGGCGGGTCGCCTGACCCTGGTTCAGTCAAAACAAGTTTCAAACTTGACAGCTTTGACCCCTGAACTTGTACGCGATGTTTCGGCTACTTTTCTCGACCCGTAAACCCCCAAACTTGGTTTCTAAGAACCTTAGGACTTTTACCAACATGGTAATGTCCTCGGATAACTTTGCGCTCAACCGAAAAGCCCTGAAATTCGACGTTGACGCTTTTAGTCCCTCAAGTACGGTTTTGGCCATAACTTTCTCATACGTTGACGAAACTTCATGAAATTTTTACCACATATTCTAGTGAGTATATTTTAGCTATACAAAGCTTCGGGTCTGCCAAAAGTTCACTCAGAGGTATAAATTAAACATGTTGACACTTTTGGCCCCTATAGTTTACAATACTTCACTTTTGTGCAATTTCCGCGTCGTATGATCCATGAACCATCCGTTTAAGGTTATAAACTTTATGTAGGGTTATCATAGAGCCTATTTATCCATTGTTGACACTTTGGACCCTTACGTTCCATAGTTTTCACCGTTTGTCACTTTTAGTCCCTCTAAAGTATGTTTTCACATAACGGAACCTTATGACACGTGTCAAGACATTATTGGACGAAATTTTTCGAGGTGTTACATCCTCACCCCCTTAAAAGAAATCTCGACCCCGAGATTTATTCAAACAAATGGGGATATTTCTCTTGCATCGTGGATTCCACTTCCCACGTGTATTCGGGACCTCTACGGGCATCCCACTTGACCTTAACAATAGGCACGTGCTTCCTTCGAAGCTTCTTTACCTGTCGATCCTCAATCGACAAAGGTTTTTCCACAAATTTTAGACTTTCGTCTATGTGTATATCTGTATGCGGTATAACCAGTGAATCGTCAGTGAAACACTTCTTCAAATTACAGATGTGAAACACATTATGAATGGCACTAAGCTCTTCAGGCAAGTTTAACTTGTAAGCGACTGCCCCGACACGTTCGATTATCTCGAAAGGTCCTATATATCTCGGGCTTAGCTTGCCTTTCTTTCCAAATCGCATTACACCTTTCCAAGGCGATACCTTAAGCAACACTTTTTCACCCACATCGAAGTGAAAATCCTTGCGCTTAGGATCCGCATAACTTTTCTGCCTATCCCTGGCAGCTTTCAAACGATCACGGATCTGAACGATCTTGTCTGTCGTCTCAAAGACGATATCTGGTCCTGACAACTGGACATCTCCAACTTCTGCCCAACAAATGGGCGATCTACACTTTCTACCGTATAGGGCCTCAAAAGGCGCAGCCTTTATGCTGGAATGGTAGCTATTGTTGTAGGAGAATTCAATCAGTGGTAGGTGCTTATCCCAACTACCACCTAAGTCGATCGCACATGCTCGAAGCATGTCTTCCAAAGTTTGAATAGTACGCTCGCTCTGACCATCGGTCTGAGGATGGTAAGCCGTACTAAAATTCAAACGAGTGCCCAACGACTGTTGGAAACTCTTCCAAAAATGTGACGTATATCTAGTATCTCTATCCGAGATAATAGATATAGGTATACCATGTAGCGCTACTATCTTATTGACGTATAATTGGGCTAACATATCTGAGCTATACGTCTCCTTGATGGGTAGAAAATGAGCTGACTTAGTCAGTCTGTCAACTATGACCCATATGGTATCATTTCCCTTTTTCGTTTTCGGCAACTTGGTGATAAAATCCATTGTCACCATTTCCCACTTCCATTTGGGAATTTCAGGTTGTTGAAGCAAACCTGACGGCTTCTGATGCTCAGCCTTGACTTGCGCACAAGTCAAACATTTGGCCACATACTCGGCCACGGACTTTTTCAAACCAATCCACCAGTAGTTTGACTTCAAATCCTGGTACATCTTATCTGCTCCAGGATGAACTGAATATTTAGAGCTGTGGGCCTCCTGGAGGATAACATCCCGAAGTCCTCCATATACCGGAACCCATATTCGTCCGTTTAGGCGTAGCATTCCATCTTTGTCGTGGGATAACTGCTCCTCAGTTGCTCCCAACTTTTCTGCAGGATAGTTAGCTTCCAGCACAGCTTCCCTCTGTGCAGCTAACACCCTTTCATTCAAACTATTCCTTATCTCAATGCGCTTGGCATTGATTCTGATTGGCTTCACCCTTTCCTTTCTACTTAAGGCGTCGGCAACCACATTTGCCTTGCCTGGATGGTATCTTATCTCACAGTCATAGTCATTGAGAGTTTCCATCCATCGCCTTTGACGCATGTTCAATTCCTTCTGATTGAACAGATGCTGAAGACTCTTGTGATCCGAATAAATTATGCACTTGGTTCCATACAAGTAATGTCTCCATAACTTCAAAGCAAATACAACCGCACCCAATTCCAAATCGTGGGTGGTGTAGTTCTTCTCGTGCATTTTGAGCTGTCGAGAAGCGTAGGCAATGACTTTGCCTTTCTGCATGAGTACACAGCCCATGCCAGTATGTGATGCATCACAATATACCACAAATTCATCTATACCATCGGGCAATGTCAATACTGGCGCATTGCTCAGCTTCTGCTTCAGAATGTCAAAGGATTCCTGCTGCTTAGGGCCCCAATCAAACTTAATCTTCTTACGGGTTAATGAAGTTAGGGGCGCAGCAATCCTTGAGAAGTTCTCGATGAATCTCCTATAATATCCTGCCAATCCGAGGAAACTGCGAATCTCGGTAGGAGTCTTCGGCTCCTGCCAATTCATGACTGCTTCGACTTTAGCGGGATCTACTTGGATACCACGCTCGCTAACTACATGTCCAAGGAACTGGACTTCTCGAAGCCAAAATTCACACTTCGAGAATTTGGCATAAAGCTTCTCTTGATTCAAAAGTTTGAGAATACAACGAAGGTGTTTCTCATGATCAGCTTGGCTCTTCGAGTAGATAAGAATGTCATCAATAAAGACGATGACGAACTTATCTAAATAAGGTTTGCAGACGCGATTCATGAGATCCATGAACGCGGCTGGTGCGTTAGTGAGCCCAAACGGCATCACTAGGAACTCGTAATGTCCATAACGAGTCCTAAACGCGGTCTTGTGTACGTCTTCCTCCTTGACCTTCAACTGATGATAACCTGACCTGAGGTCAATCTTGGAGAAGTAACTTGCTCCTTGCAACTGATCGAACAGATCGTCGATCCTGGGTAACGGATACCGATTCTTGATAGTGACCTTATTAAGCTCACGGTAGTCGATGCATAGACGCATCGATCCATCCTTCTTCTTAACGAACAAGATTGGCGCTCCCCAAGGAGACGAGCTAGGTCTAATAAAACCTTTAGCTAATAGATCATCCAACTGCGTCCTCAACTCCTTCATCTCCGTTGGTGCCAATCTGTATGGTGCTCTTGCTACAGGTGCAGTGCCTGGAATGATATCTATCCGAAACTCTACTTGTCTATCCGGTGGCAATCCGGGTAGTTCTTCAGGAAACACTTCAGGATATTCCGAGATAACAGGAATATCTTCAATCTTCGGCTTCGGCTCATCTATGGTAACTTGTGCCATATAAATGACACATCCCTTCTGCATGCATCTGGATGCTTTGAGCATGGACACTTGCTCCGGCAATCCATGCTGGGTATCTCCTTGAATAGTAAGTGACTCACCAGACGGAGTCTTAACTATTACTTGCTTTCTATTGCACAGAATCTGGGCTTGGTTACTTGACAACCAATCCATGCCTATCACTATGTCGAATCCAGCTAGCTTAAAGGGAAGCAAGGATAACGGGAAGGAATGATTCCTAATGGAGATAACACATCCATCTAGAACTGTCGAGGCGGTTTCTAAGGTTCCATCGGCTAATTCCACCTCATATTTCACGCTTAAGGTTTTAACAGGAAGGTTCAACAATTTACAAAACTTATCATCTACAAACGACTTATCAGCTCCTGAATCAAACAAGACTCTAGCAAAAATATCGTTTACAAGAAACGTACCGGTAATGACGTTATCATCAAGGACTGCTTCCTTTGCGTCCATCTTGAAGACCCTCGCATTAGTCTTCTTTCCTTCCTCGACCTTCTTTGCAAACTTCGGACAGTTGGGCCGAATGTGACCTTTCTCGTTGCAACTAAAGCAAGTTGCATCCTTCATTTTCTTGCAATCCACAGCCTTATGATCTGTGGACTTGCAGATTCCACAACGTTTCTCTGAAGACTGGGATTTCGTCTCCAAACGACATCTCCCAAAGTGGTGTCTCCTGCAGATCTTGCATCTGGGTTTCTCACCCGACTGATAATCACTCTTCCTAGACCCCGACCCTTTCCTGTGGTCGTTGTTCCCTCTATGTCGCTTTTCGGATCTTCGTGAGGTGTCATCCTCACGTTTCCGTTTGTTCTCCTCAGAGCTCTTCATAGCTCTCAATCTAACCACGTCTTGAGTGAGGGAGAGGGATAGATCCGCCACGGATCTAAACGTAGTGGGTCTTGAAGCTTTGACGCTGGCTTTAATCTCCGGTGCCAGACCCCCAATGAATCGAGCAATCCTACGCGGCTCCGGGGTCACCAAGTAAGGCACTAAACGAGACAGCGTGTTGAACGTAGTAAGATACGCTTGACAATCGAGGTTCTTCATGACTAAGGATACAAAATCCGATTCAATTCGCTCGACCTCGTGCTGCGGACAGAAGTTCTCTTTAATTAGGGCCACAAACTGTTCCCATGACAAATCGTACAGTGTGGCCTTACCGGCAGCTTGTAGGAGTGACTTCCACCATGCTAACGCATCTCCTTTGAATGACTGGGACACGTACTTCACGACGTCCCTATCAGCACACCCGCTGATATCAACTACAGTGTCCATCTCGTCAATCCACGTCATGCAGTCGACGGCTCCTTTTTCCCCAGTGAAATCTCTGGGCTTGCAAGATACAAAATACTTGTACGTACAGGACCTGCTGTACGTGTCATGTTTCAGCTTAATCTCCTGCTTTGGGACGCTGCTGTGGTTGGAGGAATGATTATCATCCTCAACTTTCTTTGGCTCACTCTTTTTAGAGGGTGGCTTGCTATGAGCCCCAGAATGAGTCTTAGCCTTGACATGCGTCACTGAGCGGGTTCTACTCTGAGTACCACTAGATTCTTTGAACTGCCTATCCATAGCCTTGGCGACAGCATTATCTATCAGTGCTTGCAATTCTGCACCGGTAACGTGAATCGTTGCATTATCTGAGCGTTCCCCAGAATGACTGTTGGTTTCTTCCGATTTGGCCATCGTAGCTTTAAGCTACAATAAAGGACAAGGTCTTATTTAGAACCTAACAGTATTATCGTCCTAGACGATTTATTAACCATGGTATCAAAAACCTTAGCAGTTAATTTAATAAATTTCATTCAGGCTCTTATTAGCAATCAAGGAATGAAAATATATATATTGGCACCATAGGCCTAGTCACAAGGACAATCACTAAATTATAAATTTAGATTTTTATAGGATTATAAATTGTATAATTAAACAAATAATCCTTTACTAGACAGAGAGTCATAAACCACAACTGTCATTATATAACATAGTTATAACCCGTAGGTATCAAGCCATTAATAGACTTGTGTACAGATAAAATCTGTAGATATTTCTTTTCTAGGCAGGGAGTTATAAACCACAACTGCCATTATATGACATAGTCATAACCCGTAGGTATCAAGTCATTAATAGACTTGTATACAGATAAAATCTGTAGATAATTCTTCACTAGGCAGGGAGTCATAGACCACAACTGCCACTATATGACATAGTCATAACCCGTAGGTATCAAGTCATTAATAGACTTGTATACAGATAAAATCTGTAGGTGATAAAAAAATGTGGCTTGTGTGATTTTACAGATCACGCTTGGCCAGGAATGTTAACATGTTCTCAGATGTTAACAGAGAGTTGAATCTTTTCAACCAGGTTTTACCATCAGGGCCAGGCCTGTTAATAAGGCATTCAAGCTAGGTTATACCTTACTAAGATTCTTATAAAATGGCAAATCAAATAAAAATTGATACTTCCCATTATTTAAAAGTTAAATTCATGCACATAATTAAATAAGAAATTTAAATCAACCATTTCAAATTTTAATAAAGTACGAGTACATCTATGCCCTAAACGGGACTTTGAAATAACATGACTAGCATGAATAACATGCCCGCGCAGGGGCTAAACAAGTACATCAATAACAAAATAAAATAAAACAAACCCACGCAGGGGTTAACAGGATAACATACCCACACAGGGGTAGAGAAAGATAGATATACCCACGCAGGGGTAAGGTACTGGAATAAATGTCCACGCAGGGACATGAGTACATGAAATGATAATCGAAGGATTCAACGATCCTTCTTGCCCTTACCCTTGAGCAAATCGAATACCTTCTGGAACATGCCACGGTTGTGACGGCGATCATTTTGCATCTCCCGTCGCATGCTATCGATCCCATGCAGGATCTCCTGAACCTGCGGCGGCGACATCATAGGCGCCGGTGGTGGTGGCTGGAAGTACTGCGGCTGCGGCGGCTGGTAAGGCTGCGGCTGCGGTGGCTGTTGGTAACCCAGAGGGTAACCAAAAGTAGTCTGCCCAGCAGTCCAAGGGTCTCCCAACGGACCACTGGGTGGGAGTGAGCTGTAGTTCACAGCTTGCCAATAAGGGTCTCCCGTGTAATCATAACCCTGAGGGAATACATGCTCGAACGGGTTGAACTGAGCGGCACTAGCATAAGCCGGAATCGGCTCTCCAAAATTCTGCGGCGGCAGAGGCGGGATCGGAACAGAAGTAACCTCCGATACGGGATGCTGAGACTCCCCTGTCTCGGACTCCCCGGGTAGAGACGTGTAGCGGCTGCTACTAACACGTGGAGGGGTGCTTATGCGAATCCCTCCGCGCGTAGACATGCGTGCATTCCTCCTCGGCCTCTGAGGTGGAGGAGGTAAAGCTGGCGGCGGCGGTGGTGACGGAGTGATCACGTCACGCCACAGGGCCTCAGATAGGTCCTGCGGTAGAGGCGGCTGCTGCTGGAGCTGCTGCTGCTGCGAGTGGTGCTGCGAGTGCACCGGCGAACCATGGAGTGATTGGAGCATCGGAGTACCATGGAGTGATTGAAGCATCGGAGAGTTGTGGCTAGGGGTGAAGTACCAATCATGCTGCTTAAACCTCTCCTGAAAGCTGTCCCCACCATTATAGGGTGATCCCCTAAATGGCGACCCATCCGATATCTCAATCGGATGGTTAGGCGTACCTGATGGTGGTAGCGACGGGTCCGTATCCTCGTCTACGTCCATCTCGTGCCCTCCCTGAAAATGGTCCTCCGGCCCGAGTGGGTTGTGGCCCACTGGCTCCTCCACATAAGCATTAGGGTTATACAAACCCTGGTAGACGGGCGCAGGATACTGCTGCGGTGACTGGTGCAACGGTATGTATGATCCAAGCGAATCATGGGGCCCGTTCTCTGAATGGGGCCCAAACGAGTGGGGTAAAGAGGGTGAAGTGCTGGCGGACACCGAGTGTCTAGCAGGCTCGGCGAAAGACCTCCAAAGGTCGTTGGCGGCTGTGTTGTGCGTGGCGGATGGTGCTCGCCTATGTGAGGGCCCTGCCTCATGGTCGTGGGTAGTAGCAAATCCTCCTCGACCTCTCATTCTTGGCGGCATAGTGATCCTGTCAAAAATCAAACAAGTTGCACAACAATATATATAAGACAATGCAATAATAAATAAAAATAAATTAAACGAAAAGTTGAACATTCCTAAGTTCTTTGTCTAGACTCGAAAATCGAGGAATGTGCAATTGTGTAACTGAGATTAAACACAAAAGACTAGCGTTTAATTCACTCAGCGTTGGCTCTGATACCAACCTGTCACACCCCCAAATTTCCACGTGTCACCGATGGGCCCGGTGTGGGGTACAGTGACGTAGTTGGCATCGTCATAGACAATCAACACAATATAATAATGCACAGCGGAAGCAGAATAGAAACATTTCAACTTTAATTTAAGTGCAATAATAAATATCACAGTCGTTGAAATGGATCCACAGGCGGATCAAATAAAAATAGAAATAAATAGTTCAACAGATAATTGTCGTCCGAGTTTGCGAGACTATTGTGGACGCTCTCTAGGAAACAGCCAGCCTATTTCCGTATAGTACCTGCACTTAATCTTTTGGGAAAAATACGTCAGTTTACACTGGTAAATACAAATCAACCGACTCATTTTGAAAATGATTTAAAATTTATTTAAATGCACAAGGCATAAATATTTTTATTAACTTGGGATAATTATATAATATAAACTTGTGAACGAATTACATGCACTTATATCTCTGGTGGCCCGGGATCTACTGTCCGGGCTAGAGATTTAATTGACACACCACATTAAAGAGTTATACACGACGAGTGTACGCCTACACCCCGTGCTCTGGTCGTGGCCATCTCGTAAGATAATGCCAAGGATATCCGGGACACGGTCAATAACCCCCCAAAGCCTTTAAGTAAGACAAAACTGTTTAAACGAGTCGCACAAGCTATTCAAGACTGTACACCCATAAGGCGCAGGACTTGTGCGCCCGATCAAGCGGTATTTTAAATACCGTACCCCAAGCCCGTATAGGGAAAATAAGTCAAAATGTATTTACCTGAGCAAGTATAAGTCACAAACGACAAGTGTTGGTAGCTTTTACCGGGCTTCCTAATCTGGAACAAAGGTTTATAATTAACCTATTAGATTCCTAACGGCCTTTTATTTAAGCTTAAGCTTTGACCGGTTAGTTTTAGGAATGATACGGTTTACGCACGATTAAGCGAAAGACCGGATAGAATGTGATTTAGACCCGACAAGTTTGAATACTTGTATAATATGGGTATACTAAATACATTCTGGATTTTGAGATAAAAATGATAATGTTTGACCCGTTTCGGTCAATTTACGCAAAGTAGTTACGTAACCAGAACCGAACGCGAAAAGGGCGATACGGTTAGGCCAATGATTCAAATGCAAGTTCCCTGAGATAATATGCTTAAAATATGATATTATATCAGTAAGTTATGTTCTATATTGCCCGGAATAATTTTAAACCCAATTTATGCCTTAGAAGGGCATTTTGGTCATTTAAAAGATAATAAAAGGGTAAAATTAGAAATCTGAGTTTCGGGTCTGGTTCATACAGTAAATATACTTAATATAGCATATTATATCAGTAGGGTATGACCCATATACCAAATATATCATTTAAAACCAAACTATGCACCGTAGGGGTAATTTAGTAATTTCACAAGGGCTAAAAGTGCCAAAACTGGAAGTCTGAGTTTATATACTTATACTTACTGTTTTTATATGAAAATATGCTAAACACATCAGTAGGTATAGGTCTTATATGTTTAAAACAAGTATAACGCTTACTATGCGTTTAAAACGCTAAATATGCGATTTAAGGGCGTTTTCGGGTTTTCAATTTAAATCTGAGATTTTTATATTTCCAGAATACTTAAAATAATTTATTCATCATATAAAATCAGTAGAAAAAGGTTTCGGGTCAAAAGGATGTGTAAAACTCATTTTATGGCTAAAACGGTCAAAACCGACATAAGCCGAAATGACTAGGCGATCTAGGATCCGTTCAGCCAAAAATTAATTAAAAATCATCAAAATTCCCAGAATATTATATTACTTCTGTTGGTAAAAAGTTTTGTACCAAAACGTGGCCAGAAACGGGTTCTATGCGAAAAGGACCGTTTATGTAAATTTATAATATAGTTTTACGCTAATGGCCATAACTCACAATCGGGACCACCAACTGATCCGAAACTTTCGGTGCAAGTTTATATAATAAAAATAAAGATTTCTATCCTTTCACTTTTCCAAAAATCCCGTTTTAAATCAAAAAGGGCAAAATAGTCAACTTTATGCATAAACCGGAAACATGCATTCGAATAGGCTAAGCATAGACTCAATCAAAGAAAATTCCAGAAAGTTTAACTAAAATAAAAATAGTCAAAAATACTATCCAATACAGATCTCGAACATGCATGTATGAATCCGAATCGATAGTCTACGAAATAATCGTTTTACAAGACTTTCGGTTCCGATTCGTGGCTATACTATAGATTGTCGAGTTGGTGATGATTAAAACACATTCATATATATATTACAAGTTATTTTTAATGGTCAATCAGGTTGCATGTCATCTATATCATTAATCATGTCATTTTTCACAAAAATCGCTTCTGTTGACTTTTTAGAAATAGGTTTGACTCGACATTTAGCATGCATGTAGTGGGAATCAGGTAGTGCCCTTTAGAGGGTTTGTTTCCCACATAAATACCAATCTATAACAAGTTTCAATTCGAGAAATGACTGAAAGAAATCCGTTTAATCAGAAAGTCAAAGGTTATGAACACCCAGTTTGACTTTTACTAATAAACAAAGCAAAAACGGATTAAAGAACGAATTGAAGGCTTACAAGAGTCCTATGGGTGCTTAGTGAACACTAGGAGTCGGCCTTGTTGATCAGATTTCCTCCAGAAAGCTTGTTTGAAGTTCTTGATAGAGAGGGCACTTGGTTACTATGAAAAATGATCAAGAAATGTGATCAAGACCTGATTTAAAGCCAAAATTTCGAGGCCACTGTAGTAGTAGCCATGCAAGACATGTCATTGGTGCATTTGGAGGCGAAACCAGCTGTTAGGCACCCAAAATCGGACTCAAATAACCCATTTTCGCATTTCTGCACGCTGGGCAACCCACGCGGCCCGCTTGGGCCTTCCCAGGCGGGTCGCCTGACCCTGGTTCAGTCAAAACAAGTTTCAAACTTGACAGCTTTGACCCCTGAACTTGTACGCGATGTTTCGGCTACTTTTCTCGACCCGTAAACCCCCAAACTTGGTTTCTAAGAACCTTAGGACTTTTACCAACATGGTAATGTCCTCGGATAACTTTGCGCTCAACCGAAAAGCCCTGAAATTCGACGTTGACGCTTTTAGTCCCTCAAGTACGGTTTTGGCCATAACTTTCTCATACGTTGACGAAACTTCATGAAATTTTTACCACATATTCTAGTGAGTATATTTTAGCTATACAAAGCTTCGGGTCTGCCAAAAGTTCACTCAGAGGTATAAATTAAACATGTTGACACTTTTGGCCCGTATAGTTTACAATACTTCACTTTTGTGCAATTTCCGCGTCGTATGATCCATGAACCATCCGTTTAAGGTTATAAACTTTATGTAGGGTTATCATAGAGCCTATTTATCCATTGTTGACACTTTGGACCCTTACGTTCCATAGTTTTCACCGTTTGTCACTTTTAGTCCCTCTAAAGTATGTTTTCACATAACGGAACCTTATGACACGTGTCAAGACATTATTGGACGAAATTTTTCGAGGTGTTACATGAAACACATGTAAAAATAGGTACGTCAGCATAAAAATGCATGTGAGATACATAGGTTTTGTTTATGTAGATTCATGACTAGTATTTGAAAGAAGTGTTTAATAAAATGTAGTCATGAACCTTATAAAATGTTTTCCTTTGTAAAACCATGTGAAAATCAATGAAAATCAAATGATGATGAAATGATAATGCATGGTTAAATAAATAACCAAGTAGAAGTGAATTTGTATAAAATATGTAATTTGTAAAACAATGTCATGTTTATGTATGAAATGTTTCTTGTCTTGCCCAAGTGGTTTATATAACGCAACGATGTATAATACGATAAAAGCACTTATATATAGGAAGTACCAGCAGCGTATCCACCATGCTTTTATCATATAACACATAGCCCCGTTATATAAGTCACTTATCAATAACTAACCGTAGTGTCATGTTCAAAGTCAAAATGTTCATGTATAAACCATGTATAATGTCATGTGTAATATGTATCATGTATAACTAATGAAATGCATAGCAAGTAGGAAATCATCTACTTAACTATGTAATGATGTCAAAGGTGAAAACAAATGTCATGTATGGTGAATAACTAGAAGTTACTCAACCCCATAGAAAATGTACAAAACAATGTTTTTGAATAAACCTAAGTTTACATCAAATGTTATGCTTTGCAGAAAAACAATGCTTTATGATTACAAACATTTATGCAGTAATGTAAATCGCATACATTCAAGCCTTGCGACTGTGGCGACAAACCCTTAAACGAATTAAAGGTTCATCTAAAGTTATGTAGTCGGATTTTGTCATTCCCAACTTCCAAACAAACCTAGGAAGTCGGAAACGGGAGTTGTCAATTCCTATGGTACCATTACATACGTCCGAGCGGCGTGATCAATGTTAATGAATGTATTATTGTCCCAATTTAACATACCAAATGTCATAACCAATGTAGCATGTGAAAACCATGTACTAGGTATGCTAAGTAAACATGCCTAGTAGAAATGTTCATGTAAAACAATGTGTTCCATATGCTAAGTAAACATATGCAACAAATGTGTAATAAATCAATGTGCTAGCATGCTTGACATACATAGCAAAACATAATTGAAAGCATGTACTATAAGTGTACTAGGTGAAACTAGCATGTTTATGTCATAAAAGCATGAAATGCACGAAAGTAACACGTATGTACATGTGTATCACCCCAAAGTATTTGAAAACGGTAAAAGAGGGGAACTATGTACTCACTTGGGATTGCTAATTAGTCTTGAGAATAAGACCAATTTAAGCTCCAAGGGTCACGGAATCAACCGGCACCTAGTATAGGTAACTATGTTAATAAGTCGGCTCCTAAATCGGGAGATCGGATAGAATGAGGTTCTATAAATCAAATGAGTAATTGAACTCATATGGTATGATTTAATAGGCCCTACATTCTGATTGGAAAGCCTACCTAAGTGCTTTTGACCCGTTTCGACACATTATGGTAGCGTAAGTTACTATAAGGTGTCGTTTGCGTACGACTATGCTCGGATGGTAATCTATGTGCTATGTCGAGTCTTACATGCCCAATTATCCCTAAACATGTTACTAAATCAGATTACAAGTCAAAAATATGTTCACAAAGTTAAATTACGGATTTATGTTTCAAAAGGGCATTTTGGTCATTTCCTATGGGCATACAAGCTAACAAGCATATGACTAACCAATCCTATGTTGTAACATTTGTGCTTGTAATCATTGTGAACAGTTCAATTATCAATAAAACAATGTTATTTTATCCCAATGTTTGTTTGGTTGTGTTTTACATTTTTCATGTTTTGACGTTTATTCAATTCCAAACTCTACATCACTTTCTGGAGAATTATACGCAAACTGGTGCGTAAACGTACTCAGTTTAATGCGACAAATACTACAGAACATCAACATATACTCAACATACCTTAAATAACCTTTACATAACTTAGAAATAAGTTTTGAAGGCTTCGGTATGGCAAAAACAAGTTAATTCGCTTACAGGGACTAAACTTGACAAACTGCGAAAGTATGCCAATTTGAACTGTAACAAACATTCCGGAACATGTCCATAAGCTAAACATACCATAAATATCCTTTACATAGCTTAGAAATAGGCTTTGAGGGGTTTGGTATGCTAAAACAAACTTTTGGATCATTCAGGGGCTAAAAGTGTCAAAAAGTGCACAAGTTTGCACTTTTGCGCATAACTTACGTTCTGAATACATCCGGAAATCCAAAAATTTATGTAAGCATCCTTATATTATGCCTTAGTGTATGGCATGAGAAAAATCCATTCGTCGCGCAATTTGGATCGTCTTTCGCGCTTATGCGCATTCCGTCGTAATTAACCGAACATCGCGACCGTACGGCCAAACGAACCGACATCCGAGATATTTTTGAGCACATTTTAAGTTCCCTATACTTTAACTTCATTTTAGAGCTTTGAAATGGGGTTAACGGGGCTTAAACGTGTCAAAAATGCATCAAATATCATGTTTTGGGGCTGCAGGGACCAAAACTGTAAATCTGCCAAACTAAGGGCTTACGGACCGTAAGCCATCACCCATACGATCCGTAAGGCATCCCCAGTACAGCAGATTCAGCTTTAAATGCAGTTGCCTCTTCATGAAGCGAAAAGCCAAACTTGCCCTTGTCTCTTCCAGCCAATGAGGGGCAAAACCTGCTGTACCATAACATTGTGACAAGTGTATGGACAAGATCATGGCACGATATTCGAGAAACGATCCTAACGGTTATGCTTTTCCTATAAATACCCCCCCCCCCATTCTTGCAAAAACCCACAAAAATCTGATCAAAATGCTCTAAGTTGATGCCATTGCTTCATACCTGAGCTCTTTGATCTAGATTAGCATTCGGGGACCCTTCGTAAGTGTTCTTTCGTTCTTTTATTCGCTTTTCGAGTCCGAAAGTCAAAGTTTTGTTTGACTTTCTGTGTGACCAGCCTATGGTCAACACGAAGTTCATGGAACTTCATAACGTGAGCGTGATCACGATGGTTATAGTCTGTAGTGACTATACCTACTGATTACCACGTTATCTAGGCTCAGTGACGAGTCGTAGTTTCGGCCAAAATGCGCATTATTGCGTATTTTGTAACCAAACTACTCGTGGGTATCAAAACCGTTTGTTTTGATACCAAACCTGTTTTCTAAACTTAGTTAAGCATGTTCTAACATGCTTAGCTCGTCACTTTTAGTATAGTGCTTATATAGGGTCGTAAGGTAAGCGATCTAAACAATCGCTTATACTTTCGAACCCGACCCATTTGGTCGATCATTAGTATTCGACCAAACACATTAGGTGACCATAGCTATAACCTTCCGAGGTTATGCCTGTGGTCACGATGTTAGGCGTTCCAAACGCGTTATACACGAACGACGCGTTAAGGTGGCATAAGCTACCTAAACGGGCCGAATTCGATATACATAACTGATGGAGGTTGTGAAATCCGAGTGTTAATGTGTTTAATTTGTGTGAGTTATTGTCGTTTACGTGATTGTACGGTTGGAATATGTTTATTGCGAAAGTTTGTGTTAATGCAAGTAGAACGCACAATTAAGATAAATTGGGATGCTTAGTGATGAACGGTACAAGTAAGGATGATAATTGAGACATATGGAAGTAACCGAAACTTGTTTCGGGGTGAAAGATACATTGGAAGCTCAAAAGATGCGAGAGAACGAAGTCCAGGGGCTGCTGAGTAATTTAGTGAAATATGAGTTGTGGCTAAAATAAATAGTCAAGATGTCCAAATAATATTCAGCATGTCAAGAACGTAAGCTATGGGTTTAAAGCGTAAGCTACGGTGGAATGTAGCTGAATTCAACAGATTGTACGGGACATCATCATATATGCACGGTTGGTGGAGCCGCCATTCACGTGACTTTGGGTTTTTAAGATATCAAATTATCTACAAATATACATATATATATATATGCGCACGTGAAGGGGATAGAGGTGGATTGCTAAGCAGCCAACAATTCAAATAGGAGGAAAGTCAACAACACCACATGACCACAACGTGTAGATTTGGATCTTATTTTGGATTGGGCCGATTGGGGGCCCATGTTCACGTGGACTTGGGGGCTGCTAGTTGGACTATTTTGGGCGGCAGACTTGGTGGAATTGGGTCACACGCATATGTTAATTGGGCTTATCATATCAACATTAATCATCACATCATTGACGGCAGGAGGAAGCACGAAAACGGAGGCAGAGGGTTTTCAACAGTGGTTCAAGCCTATGAAGATCATCCCACCCTATTGAGCGGTTAGTCTTTTTAATGGTTTCCTCCGGATGGAGGATTTTTGTAAGTTAACAGATTTTATGTGTTTGGTGACAATCGTTTGACTCAGTGATCTAAGCATTCGATGCTTTTCACTTGTGATTTAGTTAATTAATTGTAATCGATTGCATTTGCTTAACCTTAATCTTTGATCATTCAGTTCCCGAGAGTTCTAGTAATTGGGATATATTTGTTATGGGATTAGGGTTGGTAATTGTGATTGGTAACCACTAGATAACCTCCCGTTATGTATTGACCGGAGTACTTAGTCTTTGGTTATCACAATTAGTTGATTAGGTTAGTCCACTTATGTCTATGTAAGTGTTCGATCAAACATATAATTGAAGTTAACTGCAAATCCAAAGTCCGGAGGAACCATTGTTCTCTCCCATTGTTTACAACTTCGTATTTTCGTAATTGTAGTTTAATCAATCAAACCATCAATTGAGTTTTACTTTTTCTATAGTAGTTAATTAAAACTGAGCATTACACACTTTCCACAACCTCCTCTGGTTCGATATCCGACTTACTCTAGCTGCTAGTTTATTTCGGTTTTTGCATGTCCCTAACGACAGACATCAAAATGGCGCCGTTGCCGGGGAGGTGTGCGCAAAGTGCTTAGTGTTAAGTTCTAATTTAGTTAAATATACAAAAATCCAAAAAAATAGTGTCTTTTTAGTTTGTTCTGTTTTGTTCGGATTTACGCGAGGTTTTCTTGTTTTTGTGTGTGTGCAGGTGATCTAGGAAGTGTATGCATTATACTCGGAATTCCGGGAAGTCATCACCATTAGTGTTCGACCCAAAGATCGAGAGAACAGTAAAGCATACAAAACGAGTACTACATCGTGAGAACAAGATTCTACAATCACCTATACCAACATCTAAAGCAATGGAGAACTTAGCAACACCGGAGAAACAACCCGCAACTTCACAACCACAACAATTCTCGCCAACACCTACCCAACCTTCACCAAACACTACCATACCACCACCACCACCACAATCTACACAACCTACTTCTACATCTCCAGTACCATCTTTCTCAACCTTTTTCCCAAACTTTGATAACAATCAACCAACTTCCACCCAAACAACATCTCTTCAACACCCAACTACAACCCAGACTGTCAATTTACAGCAGTCGTCTCCTTACGTTAGAATCATTCCTGATGACACTCCATCACCGATTCAAACTCAAGCACCTAATGCAACATCAATTCAGCAAGCCACTCGACCGGTTATTTCACAGCAAAGTCAGCCAATGCCAAATCTTTATAGATCAACCATCTATGATCAAGGAAATAACTCACGTGATTTTGATGATGGCTATGAGGAATATGATAACTACATGGGTCAAAACGAGAGACAAGTGGTTAACACGGGTAGCTATGAGAGGCAAACAGTCGGATTGGGTGCGGCCGAGAGAGTCAATCAAGGGAACGTAGTGTATCAACAATATATGCAACCAATGCCTATACAACAGATGCCACAACAATATCATCAACCTGACCCACTCAATCAGCAGCCTGCTCCGAGAAGGCCGGTAGTGGACATTCCATTACCACCGCCGGCACCTCAGATGCAGGGTCAGGCAAGACCGCTGCCACGAAATTTACACCAACCGGTGATTTTACCGGAAGGAATTCCACGTCGAAAAAATCAAGGTCCAATTCGAGGTATAGAGAGCCACTTCAGGCCTGCTATAGTTAACAACCCATCACCGGTTGTGATCCCGCAATTACAAGGAGGGCGGTCATTCGAAGTACGAACGCAATCAATATCCAGCCTGCCTAAGTTTCATGGTCACGCACATGAAGAACCATATTTACACATTGCTGCATATGATGCACGTTGCAACACAATCAGCAGCCAAGGTTTCTCAGTTGATGATGTGAAATTGGTACTTTTCCAATTCACACTTGAAGACAAAGCACAACAATGGTTTCATTCGCTACCTTCAGCTTCGATCTTCACATGGGGCGAAATGCAGCAACAATTCTTAGACGAATTTTATACTCATCTGCGTACTAACAATGCAAGGAAGGATATTCGAGGGTTTCGACAACAGCCCGGTGAGTTATTTCACGAAGCGTTCAATCGTTTCAAAATGATGCTCAAGAATTGTCCACATCATGAGATATATTTGTGGGAGCTTATTAATACATTCCACGAAGGTCTAACAGATGAAGATGCCAGGGATGTAAATTCAATATCCAATGGTACTTTTGGAATGAATTACGAAGAGGATGATTGGGAATATTTGGAAAGAACCGCAAGGGCGTCAAAGCGCAAGGCTCAATCTTCTAGAAGTACACGACAATCGGTAGTGAGAGCGGTGGACAATCCACCAAATTTTAGTGGACAATACCCATTGTGCGGTCATTGTGGGGATATAGGGCACATCGCTGATCAGTGCCCTAATATAATTGGCAAGCAGGATGATTTGAATATGCTGCAAAGTAGTGGGAACAGGTATTCGGGTTCCCAAGGCAACAATCAGTATTACCAGCCCCGAAATCAAAATAACTATCAGAGGGAAAATAACGTCGGTTATCAAAGGAACTACCAGCAAGGTAATGGTCAGGTGAATAATGATATGATGGAGATGTTGAAAGCAATTCAGCTTGACTTACAAAATCAAAGGCTTGAATTGAAAAATCTTGCTCAAAAGGAGGAGATGCGAGATAAAGCCGTTCAATCATTAACCATACAAATGGTCCAACTTGCAACCGATGTGAAGGAGCTGAAGCAGCAACAAGGGAAGCTGCCAAGTGATACTCAACCAAACCCCAAGAATCCACGGAGCACATTGATCAGTGGGGTAAATCCAGTTCCTAATAATACTTGTTATGATAATGGTTTGTCTGCTTCGAATGTGATTGCAGGTCTAAATGAAGCGGTTGTGGAAGAAAGTGGAATCGATTTGGGGGAGCCGGTTGTCTCCATCAGAGTTGGGAAGTTCAAAATCCACAAGGCATTGCTGGACTATGGAGCAGGAGTGAGCGTGTTACCTGGTAGCTTGTATGACCAGTATGACTTCGGTCCGCTACAAGCGTGTGATAGCATGGCCATGTTCGCAGATGCAAGTTTGAAACGACCACGGGGGGTTGTGAAGAATGTGGTCATCCAACTTGGCTGTCACACCCCGACCGCGTATAACATGCAACCGCGGCGGAAAACGTCGGGGAGTGTTGTGAACAGAATTAATTGTTTCATAACCATGGCATACAAGTTGTATTTTATTTATAAACAAGAGTAGTACATTGTTTTAAAACAAGAAATACCAAGTTCATAACATATTTATACTAGCCTATCTTCATTGTTAGGCTCTAAGGCACAGGTCCGCCCTAGTGTCGTGTTCATCGTCCTATGGAACAGCTCCTGAAAACACATGTGAAAGTAGGTACGTCAGCATAAAAATGCCTGTGAGATACATAGGTTTTGTGAAAATGGGATTCATGACTTGAGTTTAAAGAATGTTTAATAACAGTCAGTCATGAACCTTGTAATTTGTCTTGCTTTGTAAACTATTTAAAAAAAAAGATAACATCAAATGATATGTATAGATAAGTGCAAGGTTAAACGAATAACCAAGTAAAATGAGTTGAATGAGATAAGTTGTTTGTGAAAATAATGTCTTGTGAAGAATATGTTATTTATGTGAAATGTAATGTGTCTAAACTGAAATGACTTAGATAACGCCACGATATGTAATATTATACAAACATTTATATATAGGAAGTACCAGCGGCGTATCCACCATGTTTGCATTATATTACATATTCTACGTTACTCAAACCATTTACCCAAACCAATCCACCATGTAAATTGTTCATGTATAAACCAAATGTTAAGTGTTGTTGTGTAAACCATGTCAAATGTTTATGTGCAATGTAAATCATGTAATGTGTATCCCAAATTGTATCATGTATGGTAAGCGAAATGTATCAACTTAAACCATTTGTAAAATGCACAAAACAAGTCGTTGAAGTAACACGTGGTTTAAATCAACGTTATGTTCTGTGGAAAAATGCATGCTCTATTGATATTAACATTTATGTGGTATTGTAAACTATGCATACATCCAAGCCTTGAGACTGCGGCGATAAACCCTTAAACAAATTAAAGGTTTATCTAAGTTATGTATATCGAATTCGGTCACTCCTTCCAGTCCTATCAAACCCAGGACTTCAGGAATGGGAGTTGTCAATTCCTATGGTACCACTACCTACTAACGAACGGCGTAGCTAATGTTAATGAATGTATTGTCCCATGTTAAACAAACCAAATGTCATAACAAAATGAAGGCATGTGATGTAAACAATTGTACTAAGTATGCTAAGTAAACATACGAAGCAGAAATGTTCATGTAAATCAATGTGTCCATATGCTGAGTAAACATATGCAACAGAAGTGTTCATGTAAATCAATGTGTCCATATGCTGAGTAAACATATGCAACAGAAATGTTTATGTAAATCGATGTGCCCATATGCTGAGTAAACATATGCAGCAGAAATGTAATGTAAATCAATGTACTAAGTACGCACACAATGGGCATACATAGCATAAAATGTAATGAAATCATGTACTATAATGTACTAATGAGCATAGCAGATATACGATGTGAAAACATGGAAAGCATGAAAGTAACAGATAGGCACATGTGTTTCACCCCAAAACAGTTTGGAAAACAGTAAAAGAGGGGTTCAATGTACTCACCTGAGATTGCTTTGAGTTCCTTGTATAATAACCAGATAGTGCTAAAGATCACGGAATATCAACGGCACCTAATAGGTAGCTTATGTTAATATACCGGACCAAATCGGAAGGATCGGACAGTACGCGGGTTCGAAAACCAAACGAGTATGGAGACTCGTGTAATATGGTTTAACAAAGCCTACATACTAAAATGAAACTTAACCTAAGTGCTTACGGTCCATCACGACCCGTTGAGGTAGCTTATGCCACCCTAACGCGTCGTTCGCGTAGAACGCGTTCGGAACGCTTAACATCATGACCACAAGGTATAACCTCGGAAGGTTATAGCTATGGTCACCTAATGTGTTTGGTCGGATCCTAAAGATCGACCAAATGGGTCGGGTTCGAAAGTATAAGCGATGGTTTAGATCGCTTACCTTACGACCCTATATAAGCACTATACTAAACGTGACGAGCTAAGCATGTTAGAACATGCTTAACTAAGTTTAGAAAACAGGTTTGGCATCAAAACAAACGGCTTTGATGCTCACGAGTAGTTTGGTTACAAAATACGCAAGAATGCGCATTTTGGCCGAAACTACGACTCGTCACTGAGCCTAGATAACGGGGTAATCAGTAGGTATGGTCACTATGGACCATAACCATCGTGATCACGCTCACGTTATGAAGTTCCATGAACTTCGCATCGACCATAAGCTGGTCAATGCAGAAAGTCAACAAAACGTTGACTTTCGGACTCGAAAAGCGAATAAAAGAGCGAAAGAAGACTTACGGAGGGTCCCCGAGTGCTAATCTAGATCAAATAGCTCAGGTATGAAACAATGGTTCCAACTTAGAGCTTTAGATCTGATTCTTGTGGGTTTTTACACAAAAGGGGGGGTATTTATAGGAAAAGTGGAAGCGTTAGGATCGTTTATCGAATATCGTGCCGCGATCTCGAGCGTACACTTGTCAAATTCTTGTGGTAAGTCAGATATTGGCTCTTGGCTCTTAATAGGGTGAAAGGGCATCGCCCCTTGATCGAACGAAGGGCCAAACTGCATTAAATGCAGAATATTTTCTGTCAGACACCCTCACGCGGCCCGCGTGAAAGTGCATGCAGATCTTACGCGGGCCGCCTGGTCCCGTATGATCTGCACCACTTGCAGAATTTACATATTTGGTCCCTGTTGCGTGTTTAAGCTATTTTCAGCCCTTCTAAGACCTGTAAAACCAACTTTAAGGCCCTAAAATGATGCCTAAACATTGAGGACATGAAACATGCCCAAAAATATGTCGGATGTCGGTTCGTTTGGCCGTACGATCGCGATGTTCGCTTAATTACGACGGAATGCGCATAAGTGTGAAAGACGATCCAAATGACGCGACGAATGGATTTTTCTCATGCCAAACACTAAGGCATAATATAAGGATGCTTACATAAATTTTTGGATGTCCGGATGTATTCCGAACGTAAGTTATGCGCGAAAGTGCAAACTTGTGCACTTTTTGACACTTTTAGTCCCTGAATGACCCAAAAGTTTATTTTAGCATACCAAACCCTTCAAGGCCTATTTCTAAGCTATGTAAAGGATATTTATGGTATGTTTAACTTATGGACATGTTCCGGAATGTTCGTTACAGTTCAAATTGACATACTTTCGCAGTTTGTCAAGTTTAGTCCCTGTAAGCGAATTAACTTGTTTTTGCTATACCAAAGCCTTCAAAACTTATTTCTAAGTTATGTAAAGGTTGTTTAAGGTACGTTGAGTATATGTTGATGTTCCGGAGTATTTGACGCATTAAACTGAGTACGTTTACGCACCAGTTTGCGTATAATTCTCTAGAAAGCGATGTAGAGTTTGAATTTGAACAAAAGCCAAAACATGAAAAATGTAAAACACAACCAAACAAACATTGGGATCAAATAACATTATTTTATTGATAATTGAACTGTTCACAATGATTACAAGCACAAATGTTACAGTCTCCCCTACTTGTGGAAATTTCGTCCCGAAATTTATTTAGAGGAAACTGATGTTTTGCCTTCATTTGATCTTCACGTTCCCAAGTAAACTCGGGTCCACGCTTAGATTCCCAACGAACCTTGACCAAAGGAATGCGCTTGCGTTTAAGCCACTTGACTTCACGTTCCATGATTTCTACCAGTTTTTCAACAAATTTCAGTGTTTTATCAACACGAATTTCGTCAAGCGGTATGTGGAGGTTTTCATCAGCTAAACACCTCTTGAGATTGGACACGTGAAAGGTTGGATGAACATTTCCAAGTTCAGGAGGTAACTCAAGTCTGTAGGCTACCTTACCGATTCTTTCGACGATCCTGAATGGTCCAACGTATCTAGGTGCAAGTTTTCCTTTCTTTCCAAATCTGATCACACCTTTCCAAGGTGAGACCTTAAGTAATACACGATCACCGACTTGAAAATCCAAGGGTTTGCGTTTTAGGTCCGCGTAACTCTTCTGACGGCTTCTAGCTATCTGAAGGTTATCACGAACTTTCTTTACCTTATCTGTTGTCTCTAAAATGAGGGCAGGTCCAGTAAGTTGAGCCTCGCCAATCTCATTCCAGCAGACTGGTGAACGACATATTCGACCATAGAGAGCCTCGAAAGGAGCCATGTTGATGCTGGAGTGATAACTGTTGTTGTAGGAGAATTCAATCAATGGAAGATGTGAATCCCAACTACCACCAAAATCTATCACACAAGCTCTAAGCATATCCTCCAGTGTCTGGATTGTACTTTCAGATTGACCATCCGTTTGCGGATGATAAGCTGTGCTCAGATTAAGTTGAGACCCCATAGCAGATTGCATGGTTCTCCAAAAATGAGAAGTGAAATCCGTTTGCGGATGATAAGTTGTGCTCAGATTAAGTTGAGACCCCATAGCAGATTGCATGGTTCTCCAAACATGAGAAGTGAAACGAGCATCCCTGTCAGAAATGATGTTCAAAGGAACACCATGTCGAGCTACAATTTCATCTACGTAGATTTGAGCAAGTTTGTCAGCCGAAAAATCCTCGCGGATTGGCAAGAAATGCGCTGACTTTGTAAGACGATCAACGACTACCCAGATGGCATCGTGACCTTTCTTTGTGCGCGGGAGTTTGGTAATGAGATCCATAGTAATGTTTTCCCATTTCCAAACTGGGATCTCTGGTTGCTCCAATAATCCGGAAGGACGCTGATGTTCAGCCTTAACCTTAAGACAAGTAAGGCATTTGGATACGTATAAGGCAATGTCTTTCTTTATACCAGGCCACCAATACTGAATACGAAGATCCTTATACATCTTATCTGAGCCAGGATGAATAGAATAACGAGACTTGTGGGCTTCATCCATAAGCAGGGTACGAAGATTATCTTGGCTCGGGACCCACAAACGGTCCATGAAGTAATATGATCCATTGTCCTTCAGTTCAAGAGCAGGTGTTATGTGATAAGGAAATTCCTTATCCATTAAACCTTGTGAAACACAAGCTTGTTGGCCTGAGAAATACGGGCTTGGATATCGGTTTGAATAACAGATTGGACACGTACACAATGAAGCTTAGTACGTTCCTTGCGACTTAATGCATCGGCTACGACATTCGCCTTACCAGGATGGTAGCGGATCTCGCAGTCGTAGTCATTTAGAAGTTCAACCCAACGTCTTTGCCTCATGTTGAGTTCCTTTTGATTGAAGATATGTTGAAGACTTTTGTGGTCCGTGAAAACCACACATTTTGTACCATACAAGTAGTGTCTCCAAATCTTAAGAGCGAAGACAACTGCACCCAACTCAAGATCATGAGTGGTGTAGTTCTTCTCATGAATCTTCAACTGTCTCGATGCGTATGCTATGACTTTGTTTCTTTGCATCAGGACGCAGCCAAGACCTAATTTAGATGCGTCGCAATAAACGACGAAATCATCATTGCCCTCAGGCAATGTTAGGACAGGCGCGTCGCAAAGCTTTTGTTTCAAAGTCAGAAACGCTTCCTCTTGCTTGACTCCCCAGTCAAAGGGCTTGTTCTTCTGAGTTAGAGCAGTTAGAGGAACTGCAATCTTTGAGAAATTCTCAATGAAGCGGCGGTAATAACCCGCCAGACCAAGGAAAGAACGAACTTCAGTAGGAGTAGTAGGCGTATCCCAATCCTTAATGGCACTGATCTTGGAGGGATCCACATGTATACCTTGTTCGTTGACAATATGTCCTAAGAATTGAACTTCTTTAAGCCAAAATTCACACTTGGAGAATTTGGCGAAAAGCTGCTCTTTCTTTAGGAGTTCCAATGTAAGACGTAGATGTTGCTCATGATCAGCTTGCGTCTTAGAATAAATCAGGATGTCATCAATGAAAACGATGATGAACTTATCCAAATAAGGCTTGCAGACCCTATTCATCAAGTCCATGAAAACAGCAGGAGCATTAGTCAAACCGAATGGCATGACTGTGAACTCATAATGTCCATAACGAGTACGGAACGCTGTCTTGGGAATGTCTTCTTCATGTACACGAAGCTGATGATATCCAGATCGTAGATCGATCTTTGAAAAATAAGAAGCGCCTTGCAATTGATCAAAGAGATCATCAATGCGAGGTAGGGGATATCGATTCTTGACGGTAAGCTTGTTAAGCTCACGATAATCGATACACATCCTAAAAGATCCATCCTTCTTCTTTACAAAAAGAACGGGAGCACCCCAAGGTGAAAAGCTAGGACGGATAAAACCTTTGTCGGAGAGCTCCTGAAGCTGTTTAGATAATTCTTGCATCTCAGACGGTGCAAGACGGTATGGAGCTCTGGCAATGGGATTTGCACCAGGTACGAGATCAATACGAAACTCGACTTGGCGTGCTGGAGGTAGACCAGGTAAGTCTTCAGGGAATACTTCGGAATAATCCCGAACGACAGGAATATCTGAAATAGTCTTACCCTTGCCTTTATCTGCTGTAACATGTGCTAGGAAAGCCACATAGTGCTTTCGCAGATACTTCCGTGCTTTAAAACAAGACATAAGTTTGAGACCACCGGCAGGCTTCTCACCACGAACCTGTAGGATCTCGCCTGTAGACAGCGGCACACGAACAATCTTCTCAGAACAAACTATCTCTGCGCGATGCTTAGATAACCAATCCATTCCCACAATAACGTCGAAGCTTCCAAGTTGCATTGGCGTGAGGTCGATAGGAAAAACATGGTCGTTAAGATTCAACTGGCAGTTGCGCAGAACAGAATTTAGAACCATGGGTTCACCACTGGCAACCTCTACTGTCAAAGGTTTACCTAGTTTCGTTCTAGACACGCGAAGCATTGTCTCAAAAGACAATGACACAAAGCTCTTGTCGGCACCCGAATCAAAAAGAACAGATGCTGGCTGATTATTAATAAAGAACGTACCGTTCACCACCTCGTTGTCTGCTTGTGCTTCTTGTGCATTCATGTTAAAGACTCGACCTCGAGCCGGTGCCGGATTCTGGTTTGCATTCTGGTTCTGGTTGACTAGTCTTGGACACCGATTTCTGTAGTGGGTCAGATCCCCACAATTATAACATGCACCTGGTGGGTAGTTTGGTCGTGCAGCCTGACCCTGTTGCTGAGCAACCTGTTGAGCAGGGTTCTGGACTGCGTGATTCTGAGCAAACCGACAAATATCGGCAAGATGACCCGACTTCCCACAGTTAGTACAGAAATGGCACTGATATTGTGGCTGGTGGTGACTGTTGCATCGATTGCACAAAGGTGCACTTCCTGAATAGGGTTTCTTGGCTGGAGGCTGTGCGGCTTGGTTGGGAGCTGCCTGGTTAGCTTGGGCAGTCACAGCAAAATTTTGGGAAGCCTTACGCTTCCTTGACCCCTTTGAGGAACCAGAATCCTTCCCCTTCTTGTTTTGACCTTTCTTGCTATCTTCCTTGTCAGCCGACTGTTTCTTGCCCTTGTCACCCTTCCTGTGTAGCTTATTCTTCCGAATCTGCGACTCAGTCAGTGTCGCTGATAACTCGATTGCCTGACGGAGTGTGGTAGGGTCGCTACCAGTGAGAATATCTTGTACTGAGTCAGGTAGGCCGTCAATGTACCTTTCGATGGCCTTATCGAGTGGGGTAACCATAGTTGGGCAAAGAAGACTCAACTCCTCAAACCTATCCGTATAAGCCCTGTGCTCGCCACTATCTTGCTTCAAAACATCAAATTCTTTCTCCAACGCTCGTTGTTCATGTTGAGGACAAAACTCCCTCATCATAAGAGCTCTCAGTTCGGCCCATGTCTGAGCTAGAGCAACTTTTGCACCTTGATCTCTCATAACCCCATTCCACCATGTAAGAGCCCTCTTCTGAAACACGCTTGAAGAAAACTCGACTTTGCGATTGTCAGGACACTGCACATGTCGGAAAGTGTTCTCGATGCTCTCGAACCACTGAAGAAGCCCAGTTGCTCCCTCAGAACCACTAAACTTGAGTGGCTTAGCCGAGCTAAAATCCTTGTATTTGCATGTACCATTGTTGTTGTTATTGGCCAGGTTCCATTGAGCAAAGAGATTCGGAAATTGAGCAGCCATCTGCTGCGCAATAATCTCCGCCAGCTCGGCAGTAGCTATCTGGTTGTCGCGTCGAGGAGGCATTCTAGAAGAGAAAAACATGAAATGAAACGAGTGAGATGATTAGATGAAGAGAATGAGATGAAGCAAAATCAACAAAAGCAAAGATGGCGGTTATGCATCGCAAAGCAACTAAGTGACATGAAATGTCTAGTCAAAGTAAATGGGTCAGGATTAGTGTATCGCGAAGACATGCTCGCCTATAAGTGAACACTCACCCCAAGAGTTCCCAGGTAAGAGTGACTGGTCCGATTATGTGGATTTGTACGAACACTCTAGCCTTAGACAGAAAACCCAGGGTACAGGCATTCACTCTTCCAGTTCGCACGTTTTCACACTATTAACCCAAAACTTTGACGGGATTTTTGAAATCCAAAGACGTTCAAAACCATATAACAGAGGGTTCAAAACCTTATAAAAGAGGGTTCAAAACCTTACAATAGAGGGTTCAAAACCTAGTAATCAATCATCCTAGAACAGATGATTAATTTTCAAAGCGGATTCGGAACCGAAGTTCCCGTTGTGGTTATCACCTAAGGATAGGTGATGTGCATGTTTTAAACTCTAAACACAAGATAACTCGTGTTAGGGTCCTAGAAAGTTATAGTCTAGGTCAAAGCATTACTAATAACCTAATTCCCTATAACCAATGGCTCTGATACCAACTCTTCTGTCACACCCCGACCGCGTATAACATGCAACCGCGGCGGAAAACGTCGGGGAGTGTTGTGAACAGAATTAATTGTTTCATAACCATGGCATACAAGTTGTATTTTATTTATAAACAAGAGTAGTACATTGTTTTAAAACAAGAAATACCAAGTTCATAACATATTCATACTAGCCTATCTTCATTGTTAGGCTCTAAGGCACAGGTCCGCCCTAGTGTCGTGTTCATCGTCCTATGGAACAGCTCCTGAAAACACATGTGAAAGTAGGTACGTCAGCATAAAAATGCCTGTGAGATACATAGGTTTTGTGAAAATGGGATTCATGACTTGAGTTTAAAGAATGTTTAATAACAGTCAGTCATGAACCTTGTAATTTGTCTTGCTTTGTAAACTATTTAAAAAAAACGATAACATCAAATGATATGTATAGATAAGTGCAAGGTTAAACGAATAACCAAGTAAAATGAGTTGAATGAGATAAGTTGTTTGTGAAAATAATGTCTTGTGAAGAATATGTTATTTATGTGAAATGTAATGTGTCTAAACTGAAATGACTTAGATAACGCCACGATATGTAATATTATACAAACATTTATATATAGGAAGTACCAGCGGCGTATCCACCATGTTTGCATCATATTACATATTCTACGTTACTCAAACCATTTACCCAAACCAATCCACCATGTAAATTGTTCATGTATAAACCAAATGTTAAGTGTTGTTGTGTAAACCATGTCAAATGTTTATGTGCAATGTAAATCATGTAATGTGTATCCCAAATTGTATCATGTATGGTAAGCGAAATGTATCAACTTAAACCATTTGTAAAATGCACAAAACAAGTCGTTGAAGTAACACGTGGTTTAAATCAACGTTATGTTCTGTGGAAAAATGCATGCTCTATTGATATTAACATTTATGTGGTATTGTAAACTATGCATACATCCAAGCCTTGAGACTGCGGCGATAAACCCTTAAACAAATTAAAGGTTTATCTAAGTTATGTATATCGAATTCGGTCACTCCTTCCAGTCCTATCAAACCCAGGACTTCAGGAATGGGAGTTGTCAATTCCTATGGTACCACTACCTACTAACGAACGGCGTAGCTAATGTTAATGAATGTATTGTCCCATGTTAAACAAACCAAATGTCATAACAAAATGAAGGCATGTGATGTAAACAATTGTACTAAGTATGCTAAGTAAACATACGAAGCAGAAATGTTCATGTAAATCAATGTGTTCATATGCTGAGTAAACATATGCAACAGAAATGTTCATGTAAATCAATGTGTCCATATGCTGAGTAAACATATGCAACAGAAATGTTTATGTAAATCGATGTGCCCATATGCTGAGTAAACATATGCAGCAGAAATGTAATGTAAATCAATGTACTAAGTACGCACACAATGGGCATACATAGCATAAAATGTAATGAAATCATGTACTATAATGTACTAATGAGCATAGCAGATATACGATGTGAAAACATGGAAAGCATGAAAGTAACAGATAGGCACATGTGTTTCACCCCAAAACAGTTTGGAAAACAGTAAAAGAGGGGTTCAATGTACTCACCTGAGATTGCTTTGAGTTCCTTGTATAATAACCAGATAGTGCTAAAGATCACGGAATATCAACGGCACCTAATAGGTAGCTTATGTTAATATACCGGACCAAATCGGAAGGATCGGACAGTACGCGGGTTCGAAAACCAAACGAGTATGGAGACTCGTGTAATATGGTTTAACAAAGCCTACATACTAAAATGAAACTTAACCTAAGTGCTTACGGTCCATCACGACCCGTTGAGGTAGCTTATGCCACCCTAACGCGTCGTTCGCGTAGAACGCGTTCGGAACGCTTAACATCGTGACCACAAGGTATAACCTCGGAAGGTTATAGCTATGGTCACCTAATGTGTTTGGTCGGATCCTAAAGATCGACCAAATGGGTCGGGTTCGAAAGTATAAGCGATGGTTTAGATCGCTTACCTTACGACCCTATATAAGCACTATACTAAACGTGACGAGCTAAGCATGTTAGAACATGCTTAACTAAGTTTAGAAAACAGGTTTGGCATCAAAACAAACGGCTTTGATGCTCACGAGTAGTTTAGTTACAAAATACGCAAGAATGCGCATTTTGGCCGAAACTACGACTCGTCACTGAGCCTAGATAACAGGGTAATCAGTAGGTATGGTCACTATGGACCATAACCATCGTGATCACGCTCACGTTATGAAGTTCCATGAACTTCGCATCGACCATAAGCTGGTCAATGCAGAAAGTCAACAAAACGTTGACTTTCGGACTCGAAAAGCGAATAAAAGAGCGAAAGAAGACTTACGGAGGGTCCCCGAGAGCTAATTTAGATCAAATAGCTCAGGTATGAAACAATGGTTCCAACTTAGAGCTTTAGATCTGATTTTTGTGGGTTTTTACACAAAAGGGGGGGGGGTATTTATAGGAAAAGTGGAACCGTTAGGATCGTTTATCGAATATCGTGCCGCGATCTCGAGCGTACACTTGTCAAATTCTTGTGGTAAGTCAGATATTGGCTCTTGGCTCTTAATAGGGTGAAAGGGCATCGCCCCTTGATCGAACGAAGGGCCAAACGGCATTAAATGCAGAATATTTTCTGTCAGACAGCCTCACGCGGCCCGCGTGAAAGTGCATGCAGATCTTACGCGGGCCGCCTGGTCCCGTATGATCTGCACCACTTGCAGAATTTACATATTTGGTCCCTGTTGCGTGTTTAAGCTATTTTCAGCCCTTCTAAGACCTGTAAAGCCAACTTTAAGGCGCTAAAATGATGCCTAAACATTGTGGACATCAAACATGCCCAAAAATATGTCGGATGTCGGTTCGTTTGGCCGTACGATCGCGATGTTGGCTTAATTACGACGGAATGCGCATAAGTGTGAAAGACGATCCAAATGACGCGACGAATGGATTTTTCTCATGCCAAACACTAAGGCATAATATAAGGATGCTTACATAAATTTTTGGATGTCCGGATGTATTCAGAACGTAAGTTATGCGCGAAAGTGCAAACTTGTGCACTTTTTGACACTTTTAGTCCCTGAATGACCCAAAAGTTTATTTTAGCATACCAAACCCTTCAAGGCCTATTTCTAAGCTATGTAAAGGATATTTATGGTATGTTTAACTTATGGACATGTTCCGGAATGTTCGTTACAGTTCAAATTGACATACTTTCGCAGTTTGTCAAGTTTAGTCCCTGTAAGCGAATTAACTTGTTTTTGCTATACCAAAGCCTTCAAAACTTATTTCTAAGTTATGTAAAGGTTGTTTAAGGTACGTTGAGCATATGTTGATGTTCCGGAGTATTTTCCGCATTAAACTGAGTACGTTTACGCACCAGTTTGCGTATAATTCTCTAGAAAGCGATGTAGAGTTTGAATTTGAACAAAAGCCAAAACATGAAAAATGTAAAACACAACCAAACAAACATTGGGATCAAATAACATTATTTTATTGATAATTGAACTGTTCACAATGATTACAAGCACAAATGTTACATTGGCGATTTTTACTACCCGGTTGATTTTATGGTAGTCGATTATGCACCATCGCTTACATACGAGCAGCCGCTGGTAGTTTTGGGTCGCCCATTCCTATATACTGCGAATGCCCAGATTGATTGTCGAAGCGGAATGGTCACCATGAGCTATAAGAATCGTAAGTTGTACTTTAATGTGTTTTTAAAAACTATTTCTTACGATCCTGTTAATGATGCTTGTCACACAGTTGCTACTAATGAACATGATTCAAGTGTGACAAAGGACAGGTTAGAGGCGAGTGGATATCGGGTGAAGAAGTCAAGTGTGAGAAGGCCATTTGGCGGAGGAAAACCACCTGATGGTGGGTTTGGATGGGGTAATGAAACTGTAGTTAACCCCAACCGAAGTGAAACGGTGACCCTCCCTAAAAACTGGATGGATATGTACGGAGAGACATGGGAGGGAAAACGTGCAGCTGAACCACCTTGAACATCAGGTACGGTCTGGCTGAAGACCTAAAACTTAGCGCTCTCGGGAGGCAACCCGAGGATGTAGAGCAGTGTACCTTGTTTTGTGTTGTTTTGTGTTTGTGTTTTGTCAGGTTCTTGATTCTATCTTCACGGATGCAATAATTCAAGTGTGGGGATGTTTCGCAACATCCCCGGTGAGATGTCAAAGAATCTATGGAATACGTCCGTCACACCCCCAAATTACCACCTAGGGTATGTCCCTATTGGAGGTGCAACGATCCAACAAAGAGCCACCAATCATATCAAACACAAATCATAATGTATTGAAATACCCAATTGAAATAAATATAACGTTTGAAAAGTTTAACCAAAACCAAAGTATTGAGCGGAAGCATAAAAGTATAAATGTATAAGTGTGTCGAAACCCAATCAATATAAATGTTTATCATGACCATAACCACTCCAGCAGCATCAGACAGCAAGCTCCCAAGTTCCCTCAATAGTTACCTACAAGCATGTAAACAAGTGTGTCAGACTACGCTGGTGAGTTCAAGGTTTGTGTTTGTTTACCAAGTGGTGTTACCGATCATGTTAGTAAAACAGTTTACAAAATGATATGTTACTTGTTGTTATGATGTTTGACGTTTTGATGTTGTTATTACTCGAGTACCGAATGGCCATATGATATGTGATTGCCAACCCCAATGCCTCTATCAAAGCATTGGTCATGTTTTAAGGTAATTAGTTCACGCTCGTTCCCCTTGAACGTCGTGAGGGTGCCAAACCTAATAGCGCTATCAACTAATAACCCTCGTTGCCCTACAAGCAACGACCCGGTAGATGTAGTGGTCTTACAATGATAGAAAACTGAGTACAATAACCAACATCCCATTACCCATGCATTCCTCATCGGAACGTTACCCGTTATCCCTTCACTGGGATCCATGCTTGAGAAAAAGCAATGAACTCACCTTTGGTTTGCTCGGTAAGATTAAATATCTTGTTTATTAATCGAACAAAGCACGCCCTAAAAGGATTACCGATTACAGTCAGTTTTACATGCATATGCACCACACCGTTCACGTACAGCTAATTCACGTATTCGAGATTCACATCAAGTATGATCATTGCTCATGTAACACACATATGCACTACAACACATGACAGCCTATTCGTCCATTTAAAGTATCGAATGATGCTCAACATGTAATCACGCACACACACCATTTACATTCCTACCAAAATCAACTAGCAAGTGTATGACCCAAAGTTTCAACATATGCGTATCACGATATCTAACAAAGCCAAACATTCAATGTCCGACCCAAATCACATCATGTGCTGCCCTATAGATGTTGGGCCGAATAACATAAGCCCAACCCTTGTGGCCAGCCCATTAACAAACCAGAAGTCTCAATGAATTCGATGTACATACAGTATCCAACAACCAAATAGATCATGCAAGCAATTAAGTCACGAAATCCTAGAACAATAAACAACCAGACTTACAATTTACAACTTATCCGTATATGGTTAATTATTTTGTTTGGCCCATCATACCAAGGCAGCCCACTCGCACCTGGCCTATCTAATTAACCAATTCCTAAACATCATAATCCAATTCATGCAGATCGGCCCATACCTAATCGTCAACGTTTTAACATTAAGACCATTGTTCATCATTCATTAATCAGATTCTTTATGAACAAACAGGAGACCATTACTAACAATTTTGATTAGCAACATAAACACCATCTATTTTCCTCCGATCTCACTTGCTACGCATTAAAACATCATGCTATTATTCCTGTTTTGATCAGCAATCCAATACATCAACATCAAAATTATTCACACAGCACACGAAGGCAATTAATCATGTTTGGTTATCACAATATTTACAATCTTGGGCGGCAAAGTGGAGATGATTGGCTAAGTGTTCAAGGGCAATAATGTCTTATCAGACCATCATCACAAGGCCAACGAGCCCATTGCAAAACATAATACGAATACATTCATGTATATATATATCGAACATGAGATTCACACATGAACAATATCACACAACCATGAAGATCAACAAATACGAATTACTAACCAGGAACTCGACTAAACGAGCGGATGTTCACAGATTACAAGATTGCTTCGAGAGGGGGGGGGGTCTCCTACGTCTGCCGTATGTAGATTTGAGAGAGAGATAGGGAGTAGAGTTTGTTAGTAGAGTTTGCTATGATTTTAAACTAAGCAGAATTCGTCTTGGAGTATAATACGTATTCCATATCCATAGGAATTAGGATATTGGGCTGATTAGTCTATCTAATCAAGCAATGAAAGGGTTGGGCCGATTAGCTACACACATGAAGAAGTTGGGGCCGGTGGTTCATTTAGCCGGTCATGGGCTCAAGCCCATGTAAACAATATATATATACAACACATTCATTAAGTGGGCTGATCATAACAACATAGTCATGTGGGCTGATAGATTGTTAGTTAATACACAAGTGGGCCAAATTAAATAACACCTACACAAATGGGCCGATAGATTGTTGCCAAGTCGCGTGGGCCGAAGATAAGCCCAAACAACTTATGTGATTTGATTCGTATGGACCGGACTAGGTTACATGTTTAACCCGTTTAACAAAGCAAAGATCATGAAAGAGAAATAGCGCGGAATCGAGATTACAAACTAATCTCGGATGTTCGGGTTGTCACATCATCCCCAACTTGAAAGAAATTTCGTCCCGAAATTTGGCAAGTAAGCATTGAGGAGTGAAGTGAGGAAATCAAGATTGCTGCGGATTTTTCTCAGGTGTGACATCATCCCCAACTTGAAGGAAATTTCGTCCCGAAATTTAGCAAACGGTCGCTGAGGAAGCTAGTTTTGTTAAGCGTTTTCGCGGGGTGTCACATTATCCCCTACTTGAAAGAATTTTCGTCCCGAACATTGATCTAAAACAATGGCTTGAAGTGAGTTCCGACGAACTCGATCTATAGATACTTTACAACGCCTGGGGGCTAATCTTGTGATCGGTGGAAATCATGGTATGGTGGTTAGCGTCTTGTTATATCAGTTGCCAATCAAAGAAACAGGGAATTAATGAGGTTCGTACAAAGAATCGAGCGAAACAGGGGTCCATTAAACATCCGAAGGATTTGGCCAGCAAATTTGTTGTCAAGAAGTAATTTCCAGTAGTGGTGCATGGCGGCATGGCACAACAGGGAGGTTCGTCACATTGCGGTCGCGCGAGTGTATCATTTGTCCAAAACAGAGTTTGGTGGGTAAAGGTTAGTGTTGCAACACGACATACGCGTGTAACTGTGACTGCTTCACTTCTAGCGGCGATGACAAGTGAAAGTGATAAGGTTCGTCTACAGGGATGCGTGGGTATAGTTCTCCTAATCCCGTGTTCGTTCGGAAGTTCCATCTAGCGATGCCATCACATGGTTAGCTCTATTGAAACAAAGGTGCACTGGAGGCCCTTGTGATTGGTCTAATTGGTGCATTCGGTACCGTCCAAGTAATGCCCTCCACTTAAATCCAATGACCATGGTTTCCACCGGAGGTTGTAGGTCGTGCAGTTCCTCTCCGTAACACCATCATGGTATATCGCTGGATCATCGGTACCCTCGGATAGAAGCGATGCTCCGCGTGTTGTAGGGTTGGGTTTTCAAAAGCTGCAAAGACGTTCTCCGATTTTACTTCTCAGGGATTCACAGCTCCCCGCTATGCTAAGGAGGTTGAAGTTGCGAAACCTTCGAAAATCCTATGATGAAGCTGTGATAGTATCTAGCGAACCTAAGGGATTTCCGTTTCCCATAAGGAATCTGAAATTGCATAAGGTCAAATCTGAAATTCCGCCTAACGATGTGGAAGTAAACCAGCTCACTCTTCAGAAGGCATGTCAGAAAATTCATGGATAAGTGGAAGACACTCGATCTTCCTTTCTTAAAGCGGCAAATCGGTGACAAGAGCTAGTATGGCAGGGTAGCCCTTCCGTAGACACTTCTGGGCTTTCACGACTGTGACAATGCCAACAACGGCACCACTACGATGATCTTAAACTGATAAGCATTCCCCACTGGGGAGAGGGAACGCACGATTTTCTGTTTGCAGAGAATTTTCCGCTTGATACCTAGATAACCAAGTCCATGTCAACGACCATGTCAAAACTTACAAGAGTATTGCCTCAACCAATAGAGGCATTGCATCCACCCATAGGCACCGGATAGTACAAAGGCCAGCGAAAGGTTTACCATAATTAAGGTAACTGTCGTAGAGTCAAAGATGTGACTCTTGTGGTGCAAGGGTAAAAAGAGGTAAGGTGACGACTCAGTACAAGAAATATCCTTTAAACGATAAAATAAGAAACCCATTCAAATTAAACCATATAAGTCACTACATCGAATATCCGCAAAAGTTTTAATCATCATGATTGTTTATATGAAAACAACTGAAAGAAAAATAACTAGATAAACGATTGAAAGACGAGTCAGTCGTCCACGTCACCATCCCCGAGGTCACTACCATCATCATCGTCTCCGTCATTAACCTCCTCTGGCTCTTCTTCCTCCTCTTCCGGCGCTTCCTCCTCCTCTTCGGGCTCTTCATCAGACTCTTCCGCCTCTGGTTCGGGAGGTGCCGGGACTGGGGCTGGCTCGGGTTCAGGTGCGAAGCGGGCTTCCTCCAACTGATGGACCCTCCAATCCATCATACCTATCCTTTCGGCATGCGAGTTAAGCCTTTCATGATCCACTCGAGCGTCTCTCAGTATCAGACCTTGTACCTCACGCCCTTTTAGGGCTTCTTGTCACACCCCAACCGATGGCGGAATCATCGGGGCGCGGCACTGAGCGAAACAGATTGTTCAGAAGTTTCCACAACAACTATCATACAAATTCAGTTATATAACACGTCCCATACCGTGTCCCAAATAAATAACAAGTTATCATAGAAAACATCTAAACAAGTTAAGAGCTGTTCCGACAACTCAGATTCTTAATTATTACAGACTGAATTAAATATTGTTTGTTGACTTCTAAGACGGCTAACTGTAGATCCCACTGACTACAGGTGCCAGTACAAGATCTACAGATAACTATGACCCTGGAGCAGGTACGTGGACACTGATCTATGGTCACAGGCTCCTAGAAGCTTATTATTGCCTCGCTTCCCTAGCAAGCTAGTAGCTTAAACACCTGTCACATACGTTAAAATAAAAGTCAATACAAATAATGTAAAGGTGAGTACACAAGTTTGATATAGCATATAGAGTTTGAATAGTTTACGCATAACCAAGCACGTACACAAGGGAAAACGATGCATGTAAATTATCAACATGGGACCATCGATACCAACGACTTCGAGTTGACTGTCCGAGACAGTTCGCAATACATGATTACCACCGTAATCCATGCAAGTAATTGTCCTTAGCAACCCCCGTGTGAACGGGTGCTGAGTCCAAACTATAGTACTACGTTGCTAAAGCAGGCAGATAGCACTCCACGTGTAAACATAATAAACAGCAATCATTTAGACAAGTAATACATGCAAATAGGTTAGCGTTCAAATAGTTTGTGTTGTTTGTGATTTTGATAGATTACGTATGTAACACCCAAAAGTGCTGAAAGCAAAAAGGGATCGAGTATACTCACAGTGGTTGATTGTGGATTGAAGGGAGCACTGAGAATAGGTTAGCCTGACTAGTTCGATAACATAACGATGAGTAACGCGGAAAAAGTAAACAATGTACTTGGATCGAGTAGACCGTTCGATCGGATGGCTGTTCGATCGAGTGGGCTGTTCGATTGGTTTGAAAGTCCGTTCGAACATCCATTCGATCGGCCGGCTGGCTCGATCGGCTGGTTCTTTCAAGTGGATTGTTTCTTCCTTTGATGAGAAGGATGTGTTTGTGTATGATGGTTTGAACTTTTGAAGTTCTTGCAGCATTACCTTTCAAGTTGGCCGATCGAACGGCTGTTCGATCGGTTAGCCCAACCGATCGGTTAGCAGTAAGGACTTGACATCATGTTACTCGATCGGGTGGCATGCTCGATCGGGTGACATTCCAATGTTTCGAAAAGGTTAAGTGTTGAAGTGTAGTATCTCATGATTCGATGAGTAATGTTTACAATCGAGTGGCTCGATCGATCGAACATCACTTCGTCAATACTTCACTTGTGAGTTTGTGGGCCCAGGTGCTAGTCGATCGGTTAGCCTAATCGATCGGCTGGCGTAGTCGTTCGGCTGGGCTGTTCGATCGAATAGCCTAGCCGTTCGGCCAGCTTTTTGACTTGGTTAACCTATCATTTAACACTTGGTTATTCCCGTTACTTGATGATGTTTTAGAGATATTTTGACTACGAGTTGAACCATGAAACCTCAGTCTCTACTTGACTCACTGACTCGGCTGGAATCACCCAAGTCCGGTCAGCGGGCGTTTCAGGACCTAAGTCTAATGTTTAACCCGTAATCGGTAAATCTCGTGGTAGAAACCCGAATTTTGAACCATGTGTTTGTTTAGAATGGTTTATAAGTCGGTTCAAGCTTCGTTTTCACCGGTTGAGTGTAAAAGAGTTGAAAGATAGATGAAAACCCGTCTTCCAATCCTTTTCCACCGTGAAATGTTAAGATCTTTGGTAGATTTTAGGTTGTTTATATGGAAATCGGTTAGATCTAAGTTATTCATGGTGGAATGATGCCAAAACTTAGTGTTCTTGAAGAACACCATGATGACATCACCCAAGAACACCTAGATCTTGGTGATTTCACGGTTGAAATTCAGATTTCGATAGATAGAAAGATGGAGAATCGATTAATGAACGAAAACGTACAAAGATTGGAGTGAAATACTTACCGGTTTGGGAGAAATCTGAGATTTAGCGAGAATAGAAGGCTGGTCGGTCAGAGCTTTTCCAAAAGTGGAAAGCTTGACAAGGACAGCCCTATTTATAGGGTTCCAAAAGAGGAAAGGGCAGCTGATCGAACAGTATCCCTGATCGAGTGGGCTGCTCGATCGAACAGCCTGTTCGATCGGCTAGCCTGTTCGATCAGGTTGTCCTGTTCGATCGGGTAGCCCTGTTTTGAGTGTTTCGCGACGATTTTTGATATTTCGATTTCGATGGATGAGGAATAGAGTAGGATAGAGTTTCTATTCAAATTACTTTTAGTAATCGGGACTATATCTAACATACAAGCATCCTTACAACCTATTTTCAAAGTCGGTTTCGATTGAGTTTGATTATCCGTCGAGTCTTGATTGATTTGATTGATTCACCACACACTTTAACATGAAAGTAACATGCACAAGTAACACGTAAGGCACACGCACACGTATAAAAGCATTAAAAGTATCCACATTGAGCTCGATTATTGATTCGATTGTCTTGATTGTTGATTGATTGACTTTATCGCATTGTTAGTTCCTACTATTCACAGTCGGTCGTCGATTCACAGTTCGATTATCGGTCGATTAGTTTAATTATACAACACTTACTCAACATAATATGAAAATCAAAATGAAACTAAAATAAAATTAATCTTTATTGATCTTTAATTCCAATCACAGTCAACACTTGACTTTGACTTTGACTTTTGGAAAACACGGGGTGTTACACTTCTGCCTTCAAGTCAGTAGTTCTCCTAGTAAGTTCCTGTATCTGCTTCTCTTGAGCTTCCAATCGCCCTCCTTGGGTATCAACCTTTCTTAGTAATTTCTGATTTTGCTCCATTAAGACTTGGTTTTGTTCTATTAGAATCTGGTTATAATCTCGGAGGGCCTTACTCACAGCCGACTCGGCCTGAGCGCTGAGGGAGTTAACTGGTAGTGCATGCGTAGGTCGGGAGGACGACTCCCCGCCCTGTGCGAGTCTCTTCCTATAAGCAGCACGCGTCTCCATCTGACGCGGGGGTGAGTGAGTATCAGCGGGTGCCTTCCCTGGCGCCCGGGATTGGTCGAAAGATGCGGACGGTGTAGACATGCCTGTCGAGTTGATGACGTAACGCAAGTTAAACGAAAGAATGCACACTCACAACGTTCCAAAAGAGGGTATTAACGCAGAAAGGAAAAAAATGACAGAAAGAGTAAGCACACAAGGTTTCAATCAATAGTTGCTACGTCCGTTTCCTCGTCCACTCATGTTTCTATATATGGAAATGAACTAATTTAGGGGTCGAAAACGAGGAAAGTGTTCAGGTTTATCACGTTAAGAACGATTAATTACCATGTTCATACACAAACAGGGAAGAACCCCTCTTACACTCGTTAAGCCTCATTGGGATTTGCATGCACCACGCGTTATTATTATGTGTGCACCCATGATAATAAGGCGGTTTGCATGCTTCTCTCAATGCTTCTTAACTTATGTTTGAAGTTTCTCCCACTCCAATCAACACAAAATAAGCACTACCAACAAGATTAGAATTTACCAGATGCAAGTGTTATGTTACACTATCAATGTGTCATGATGTCTACCATGCCGTATCATGTATGCTATAAATATATAGTTACTTTTACTAGGCATACAAAGCATAAGCTAAGGAGGAACGAACCTTGCAATCTGAAGCTGAGCGTCATGGTCATCGTTTGGATCAATTCGGTTATAGTCTGGTTTTATGAAAACAATTTTTAAAACCGAGTTCTCTATAACCAGTGGCTCTGATACCAAACTGTCACACCCCCAAATTACCACCTAGGGTATGTCCCTATTGGAGGTGCAACGATCCAACAAAGAGCCACCAATCATATCAAACACAAATCATAATGTATTGAAATACCCAATTGAAATAAATATAACGTTTGAAAAGTTTAACCAAAACCAAAGTATTGAGCGGAAGCATAAAAGTATAAATGTATAAGTGTGTCGAAACCCAATCAATATAAATGTTTATCATGACCATAACCACTCCAGCAGCATCAGACAGCAAGCTCCCAAGTTCCCTCAATAGTTACCTACAAGCATGTAAACAAGTGTGTCAGACTACGCTGGTGAGTTCAAGGTTTGTGTTTGTTTACCAAGTGGTGTTACCGATCATGTTAGTAAAACAGTTTACAAAATGATATGTTACTTGTTGTTATGATGTTTGACGTTTTGATGTTGTTATTACTCGAGTACCGAATGGCCATATGATATGTGATTGCCAACCCCAATGCCTCTATCAAAGCATTGGTCATGTTTTAAGGTAATTAGTTCACGCTCGTTCCCCTTGAACGTCGTGAGGGTGCCAAACCTAATAGCGCTATCAACTAATAACCCCCGTTGCCCTACAAGCAACGACCCGGTAGATGTAGTGGTCTTACAATGATAGAAAACTGAGTACAATAACCAACATCCCATTACCCATGCATTCCTCATCGGAACTGTCACACCCCAACCGATGGCGGAAACATCGGGATGAGACGAACAAATTGCTCAAAACAACATAACTCTAATTGTGACAATATAATTTAAATTCAATTTCATAAATTCTAAAATGTCATACATTGTTCAAATGAACAAAACAAGATTTCCAACATAGTTTATTTCTAGGTGTGTTTCTAATCCACCCTAACTTGATTCTTGAATTCTTCATCTATCAACCTGCAACATGTATTAAAATAACATCAACAAAAATAATGTTGGCGAGTATACAAGTTTGATACATAGCATAGTAGAATAAAATGTTTAAAATGTGCTCATATCCAACATGAATAAGATGATACATGTTACTACTTTGTCATTTAATATCGTTCAACATCGTTCAATCTCGTTCAACATCGTTCAACATCGTTCACATATCGTTCACATATCGTTCAACATGCATAGCATAAGAGATTAACAAGCATCAAATTATTTCATGTTTAAATGTGGATAGAGTGTGATTAAAACAAGACTCAAGTGTTGTGTAATTTGAATACGGAATACATGTTGCAGCCAAATGTGTTTAAAACGAAAACGGGCTCGAGTATACTCACATTGATTGCGTTGCGTTTTTCTTGGTAAAGAGATTAGAGATTGCCCACGAGATTCCAAGCGATTTGTAACAAGTGCAAGAGATTTACCCTATGGTGATTGGGGATTCATTAATTTAGACTGGTAAAGTGATTTATATAATAAAGGGAATTTTGTAGAATTAACGATAATTTATTAATAATGATAAAAATTATGGAATTTCTAATTTAAAACAATGGGGACTTTTTAGAACTAATAATAAATATAAATTCTGACTTTGTAATACACACTTGCTCAAAATAATAAAATTCTGAGTAAGGGTATAAAATGCTAAATTTGACTGGTTTTTAATATGATACAATGATTTAGGGTATAATTTTTATAATGTTCATGATTAATATATATCAACATTACTGATTTTAAATAATAATTTTGATTTACAAATCGGAACTAATAAATTCTGATTAAAGTACTAATAATCATAAAAATATAATTTCTGATTTTCTATATATATTAATAACGAATAAATTTCTGATAAATATTACTGATTATTATAACTTCTGACATTATGTAATAATAATATTAGTAACTGACTTTTATTAGTAGTAATGATAATAATAATAATAATAATAATAATAATAATAATAATAATAATAATAATAATAATAATAATAATAATAATAATAATGATAACAGTGAAGAAAATATATATACTGAAAAGATGTGGGATTTAAAACAATGGGGACTTTTTAGAACTAATAATAAATATAAATTCTGACTTTGTAATACACACTTGCTCAAAATAATAAAATTCTGAGTAAGGGTATAAAATGCTAAATTTGACTGGTTTTTAATATGATACAATGATTTAGGGTATAATTTTTATAATGTTCATGATTAATATATATCAACATTACTGATTTTAAATAATAATTTTGATTTACAAATCGGAACTAATAAATTCTGATTAAAGTACTAATAATCATAAAAATATAATTTCTGATTTTCTATATATATTAATAACGAATAAATTTCTGATAAATATTACTGATTATTATAACTTCTGACATTATGTAATAATAATATTAGTAACTGACTTTTATTAGTAGTAATGATAATAATAATAATAATAATAATAATAATAATAATAATAATAATAATAATAATAATAATAATAATAATAATAATAATAATAATAATAATAATAATAATGATAACAGTGAAGAAAATATATATACTGAAAAGATGTGGGCTTAAGAGGCCGGCCCAAACACCAGCCCACATAGTCAGCGAAGAACAGCAAGCCGGGCTCGATCTCGTGCCCTTCGTTAAGTCGGACAGCAACAACACCACTGGACTAGGTCCAGTTTGGTGTTGTATTTTTTTCCTGTTCTTAATTTATTTTAGGTCCGGTTCATCACCTTCTTTATTTGAAAAGGCAACATATACAGGTTACATATATATATCTATCTGTTTAGGTCAGTTGAATTGTTATATGGAGATTTAAACGTATGGAAACAAAGGTTTTACATAGAAGAGGTTATACCGGAAAGTGTTCACGGAGGGTTCCGGCGAAGCTTCCGACGGCTCCGGTGTATTTCGGATCGCAACGAAACAAGACGAATGATATCTCCGGTGACCCCTGCAAGCTCCGTTCGTCTTCTCCGGCGAGCTCCGGCGAGGTGCAGAAGTAGAGAGTTAATAGGGGGAGGTTTCGAGTGGAGATGTGAGGTTATGAGGGAGGTTTCGGTTGGTATTTATTGGTGTGATCGGAGGGTCGGGTTTTGGAAGGTTTGATATAAATGGTAAACGGATTCTTGATTGTTTGGTGATAAAGGAAACGTTAAATCCCGAGATATCAGGATGAAGAACACGGTTACTGTTAATGTTTTCAAAAGGAAAGGAGGGCAGACAAGAAAGGAAAGAGTTGACTGGTGATTCGGTTTGGCGGGGAAAGGTTTAAAAGAAAATGGATGGATCGTTGTCAGCGTTTAAGATTAACAAGTTTCCTTATTTGTTTGGATGTGGCATGCCCGGCCGAGTGGTTGTGTGTTCGTTTCTTAACCAGCGCGTCCCGAGTTCGATCCTTGTTTACAGCAGTTCCCCCCCCCCCATTTTTATTCCCCTTTTTGTTAGTTAACAGAACTAACTGAGTTTTTCTAACTCAGTTAATGGCCCCCTTTATAAAACTAACATAGGGGCTGTTTGTTTACCTCTTAATGAGGCTCTTAATGGTTCGGACCTCACACTGGTTCAGCACTTAATGGTTCAGACTGTTTGTTTCACGAGTAGATGTCTGAATGGTTCAGACATTTGCCTCTGAATGGTTAAGACCTTTAATCTGAATTGGTCAGACATTTGCCTCTGAACGATTAAGCATTATATAGACTCTTAAAGGTTCATAACTCTTACTGGTTCAGCACTTAATGGTTCAGACCTCTTACTGGTTCAGCACTTAACCATTCAGATGTTGCCAAACAGCCCAATAGTTTATCTTTAACTAGGTTATCTCTTAATGTTTCAAAGGATTAACTAACTTAGTTAGTCTAACAAAATTCCTTTTCATTTATTTATTTCATAAAATTTGATAAATAAAAAAAAATAATTTATTTAATTAATTAAAATATTAACTTATTATTACAAAAAAAAATTAATAAATATTATAATCATTTGATTTAACCCGAATTTTCTGGTAAACTACCGAATTAACGTACGAACTCCCGATTTTTGTCCGGGTTAGGGTAATCTCTTGATATCACTTGTTTCGAGAGCCAAGATTAGGATATTTTTCCACAGTTTTTACGTGTTTAACATAGTTTGACGTGTTTTAACGTGTTCAACCACAACATAGAAATCAAACTAACATATGATTAAAACAATGCATTTTTCATTACGATTCAAGTCTCGAAGTGAAATTGGGAATAAACGAGAGTACAAATGACTGAATTGGAAAGTACAAAACATCCTGCTATAAATAGAAAGATCGAAAATGCGAGGCGTTACAGGAACGTTACCCGTTATCCCTTCACTGGGATCCATGCTTGAGAAAAAGCAATGAACTCACCTTTGGTTTGCTCGGTAAGATTAAATATCTTGTTTATTAATCGAACAAAGCACGCCCTAAAAGGATTACCGATTACAGTCAGTTTTACATGCATATGCACCACACCGTTCACGTACAGCTAATTCACGTATTCGAGATTCACATCAAGTATGATCATTGCTCATGTAACACACATATGCACTACAACACATGACAGCCTATTCGTCCATTTAAAGTATCGAATGATGCTCAACATGTAATCACGCACACACACCATTTACATTCCTACCAAAATCAACTAGCAAGTGTATGACCCAAAGTTTCAACATATGCGTATCACGATATCTAACAAAGCCAAACATTCAATGTCCGACCCAAATCACATCATGTGCTGCCCTATAGATGTTGGGCCGAATAACATAAGCCCAACCCTTGTGGCCAGCCCATTAACAAACCAGAAGTCTCAATGAATTCGATGTACATACAGTATCCAACAACCAAATAGATCATGCAAGCAATTAAGTCACGAAATCCTAGAACAATAAACAACCAGACTTACAATTTACAACTTATCCGTATATGGTTAATTATTTTGTTTGGCCCATCATACCAAGGCAGCCCACTCGCACCTGGCCTATCTAATTAACCAATTCCTAAACATCATAATCCAATTCATGCAGATCGGCCCATACCTAATCGTCAAAGTTTTAACATTAAGACCATTGTTCATCATTCATTAATCAGATTCTTTATGAACAAACAGGAGACCATTACTAACAATTTTGATTAGCAACATAAACACCATCTATTTTCCTCCGATCTCACTTGCTACGCATTAAAACATCATGCTATTATTCCTGTTTTGATCAGCAATCCAATACATCAACATCAAAATTATTCACACAGCACACGAAGGCAATTAATCATGTTTGGTTATCACAATATTTACAATCTTGGGCGGCAAAGTGGAGATGATTGGCTAAGTGTTCAAGGGCAATAATGTCTTATCAGACCATCATCACAAGGCCAACGAGCCCATTGCAAAACATAATACGAATACATTCATGTGTATATATATCGAACATGAGATTCACACATGAACAATATCACACAACCATGAAGATCAACAAATACGAATTACTAACCAGGAACTCGACTAAACGAGCGGATGTTCACAGATTACAAGATTGCTTCGAGAGGGGGGGGGGGTCTCCTACGTCTGCCGTATGTAGATTTGAGAGAGAGATAGGGAGTAGAGTTTGTTAGTAGAGTTTGTTATGATTTTAAACTAAGCAGAGTTCGTCTTGGAGTATAATACGTATTCCATATCCATAGGAATTAGGATATTGGGCTGATTAGTCTATCTAATCAAGCAATGAAAGGGTTGGGCCGATTAGCTACACACATGAAGAAGTTGGGGCCGGTGGTTCATTTAGCCGGTCATGGGCTCAAGCCCATGTAAACAATATATATATACAACACATTCATTAAGTGGGCTGATCATAACAACATAGTCATGTGGGCTGATAGATTGTTAGTTAATACACAAGTGGGCCAAATTAAATAACACCTACACAAATGGGCCGATAGATTGTTGCCAAGTCGCGTGGGCCGAAGATAAGCCCAAACAACTTATGTGATTTGATTCGTATGGACCGGACTAGGTTACATGTTTAACCCGTTTAACAAAGCAAAGATCATGAAAGAGAAATAGCGCGGAATCGAGATTACAAACTAATCTCGGAAGTTCGGGTTGTCACAACGTCTATTCCGGTTAAAGCACAACAGTCGCATCACTACAGACACATGATCAGGTGCATGTGTTTATCTATCTTAATTTGTCTTTGGTGTGTTTTGTTGTTTTTCGTGGTGTGAAACTTTATTTTGTTTAGGGGATGTGTTTTGTTTGTTTTGTTATGAGTTAGCCATTCATTTAGGATAGTTGGTTTGTTTTCCCGGGCTTATATTTTAAAAGCACCATACATTGGGGACAATGTATCCCAAGTGTGGGGATGGGGGAGCCCGGGAAGGGATTGTGGATAAAGCTTGAAGAGATTGAGATGTGGTTGAAATCGATGAAAATTGGTAAAAATTGAAAATTTTTAAAATTTTCAAATTTTTCATCGCCTTGAACAAGCTAATTGGATACGAAAACCTAAAGTTTCAATCACTAATAGGCTTCTTACCGGTAGTAAGCTAGATTAGTCCCTTGTCATGGTTGTCTCTTTAAGTTTCATGAGAGTAGGTTTGACAAGTGTTTTTTAGGAAATGAGTTGAAAAGAGATGTCTACTAGGGGTAACATGTTTTAATTTCATATGCTACATGTCGTCAACCTTTTTACCTTTTCTTGGTGAGATCTTGAGCCTGTAGATGGATAGGATACATTATATTATGATTCATTTGTTGAGTGCAGGCTACGTGTTATTCTGTGTTAGAACTTGTATGATTCGATGCATGCTGAGACTGTGGATTTGACATGTGCACATAGATGATAAAGGCATTAGGATTTCCCGTTACACCGTTTGTGTTTGTGTTTCATTTGTGTTATTCACCAAAATTCCCTTAGTAGCCCTGTTGAGCCTAATTACCTTTCGTTTGTTTAACCACTGTTTATTGTGAAAACCCAACCGTGATAATATTGCTATGAAAAAAAAAAGAAAAAAAAAGAGAAAAGAAAGAGAAAAGAAAGAAAAAGAAAAAAAAATCATTGTTATGTTCGTGTTAAATAAATGGGTTGAAAATCACCCAAAGTATTAGTACTATTGTGAATAAGTTGTCATGGGTTGGTATGTTCATTTGTGCTCGCCATATAAACATAAAAAACCAAAAAAAAAAAAAAAAAACTTCCCTACCTTTACCTTTAACCCAAAACCCAAAAGTCCTTTTGATATGTGTTTCGTTACTTGATATAGTGGAGGTGTGATTGCTATACAAGCTTATGATTTCAAGGTAGCATATTTGGTTTTGAGTGAAATGCATACTAGCACATTACACGCTAGTCTTGATTGAGCCGAGAGGAGTGATTATTGTGAGGGGCGTGTGGCATGTGTGTAGTTTCATAAGCATGTTAGTTTTAGTTAGGTAAGTCTTAAGTTGTTTTAAATGCGTATCACTTATTTGTCAGAATGTCAATCTCGATTGTGTCAGTCTATGAGACGAGTATGACTTGGGACCTTAAAGTTATTAAATTAGTGAGGGATTCAATGGTGATTTGTTAATAAGGTAAGTAATGTTTGTAATGGTTGCTTGAGGACAATCAATGTTAAGTGTGGGGATGTGATGGAGGTTGTGAAATCCGAGTGTTAATGTGTTTAATTTGTGTGAGTTATTGTCGTTTACGTGATTGTACGGTTGGAATATGTTTATTGCGAAAGTTTGTGTTAATGCAGGTAGAACGCACAATTAAGATAAATTGGGATGCTTAGTGATGAACGGTACAAGTAAGGATGATAATTGAGACATATGGAAGTAACCGAAACTTGTTTCGGGGTGAAAGATACATTGGAAGCGCAAAAGATGCGAGAGAACGAAGTCCAGGGGCTGCTGAGTAATTTAGTGAAATATGAGTTGTGGCTAAACTAAATAGTCAAGATGTCCAAATAATATTCAGCATGTCAAGAACGTAAGCTATGGGTTTAAAGCGTAAGCTACGGTGGAATGTAGTTGAATTCAACAGATTGTACGGGACATCATCATATATGCACGGTTGGTGGAGCCGCCATTCACGTGACTTTGGGTTTTTAAGATATCAAATTATCTACAAATATACATATATATATATATATATATATGCGCACGTGAAGGGGATAGAGGTGGATTGCTAAGCAGCCAACAATTCAAATAGGAGGAAAGTCAACAACACCACATGACCACAACGTGTAGATTTGGATCTTATTTTGGATTGGGCCGATTGGGGGCCCATGTTCACGTGGACTTGGGGGCTGCTAGTTGGACTATTTTGGGCGGCAGACTTGGTGGAATTGGGTCACACGCATATGTTAATTGGGCTTATTATATCAACATTAACCATCACATCATTGACGGCAGGAGGAAGCACGAAAACGGAGGCAGAGGGTTTTCAACAGTGGTTCAAGCCTATGAAGATCATCCCACCCTAATGAGCGGTTAGTCTTTTTAATGGTTTCCTCCGAATGGAGGATTTTTGTAAGTTAACAGATTTTATGTGTTTGGTGACAATCGTTTGACTCAGTGATCTAAGCATTCGATGCTTTTCACTTGTGATTTAGTTAATTAATTGTAATCGATTGCATTTGCTTAACCTTAATCTTTGATCATTCAGTTCCCGAGAGTTCTAGTAATTGGGATATATTTGTTATGGGATTAGGGTTGGTAATTGTGATTGGTAACCACTAGATAACCTCCCGTTATGTATTGACCGGAGTACTTAGTCTTTGGTTATCACAATTAGTTGATTAGGTTAGTCCACTTATGTCTATGTAAGTGTTCGATCAAACATATAATTGAAGTTAACTGCAAATCCAAAGTCCGGAGGAACCATTGTTCTCTCCCATTGTTTACAACTTCGTATTTTCGTAATTGTAGTTTAATCAATCAAACCATCAATTGAGTTTTACTTTTTCTATAGTAGTTAATTAAAACTGAGCATTACACACTTTCCACAACCTCCTCTGGTTCGATATCCGACTTACTCTAGCTGCTAGTTTATTTCGGTTTTTGCATGTCCTTAACGACAGACATCAAAATGGAACACAAGGCAACATATGTCCTACTCTCAGCAAATGAACATTTATAGCAATTCACATAACAATTAAGTAGGCTCAAATATCTCACCGAACAAAAGGAATAAGGGTTACCAACATGTAGCATATGAAATTAAAACATGTTACCCCTAGTAGACATCTCTTTTCAACTCATTTCCTAAAAAACACTTGTCAAACCTACTCTCATGAAACTTAAAGAGACAACCATGACAAGGGACTAATCTAGCTTACTACCGGTAAGAAGCCTATTAGTGATTGAAACTTTAGGTTTTCGTATCCAATTAGCTTGTTCAAGGCGATGAAAAATTTGAAAATTTTAAAAATTTTCAATTTTTACCAATTTTCATCGATTTCAACCACATCTCAATCTCTTCAAGCTTTATCCACAATCCCTTCCCGGGCTCCCCCATCCCCACACTTGAACCGGTTAGGTTTTCACAAAAACCTATTTAAACTATTAGTATAGAATAAGCAGGGTATCGAACCAAGGGAGGACTGTGGAAAGTGTCGTAATGAAAAGGATTGATTAAATATTACTGAATGAGAAAATCGGTTTGTTTGATTTTGAGAAATTGCTAAATTAATGAATAAAAATTATGTTTTAAATCAATGAGAAGAAAGATGGTTCCTCCAGATTTCAGGTTCTGCAGTTAACTTCAATTATGTGTTTAATCATACCTACATAGACATAGGTGTTAAACTCGATTAATTAATTGTGACAACCAACGACTAAGTACTCCGGTCAATACATAACGGGAGGTTATCGAATGATTATCAATTACAATTTACAAACCCTAACCCCATGTCAAATATATCCCAATTACTAGAACTCTCGGGAACTGAATGCTTAGAAATTAAGGTTTAAATAAACGTAACTGTTTACAATCAAGAAATCAAATCAATGGTGAAAAGCATCGAATGCTTAGATCACCAGGTAAAACGATTGTGTCAACAAATAATATCAATCAACTTACAAAAACCCTTCATCCGGAGGAAACCACAAAAAGTCTAGCCGCTCATCTCGCACGAAGAATCTTCAAAAGCTTGAATTGATGAAGAAATCATGGTTGATTCGATGATCGGATGAAGAATCTTGATGGAATTGAGGTGAAAAAGTCTTCAACTTTGAGTCTTGGAGTGCCCTCAATCGATTGTAGATGATAGATGATGAATACCAACATCACAAACCCCAATATATACCATATAACCTTATTTGCGTCTTTTTTCGTAACCCCATCCGTAGGCTACGGTTTGAGAACCGTAGCTTACAGTTTCAGAATTCTGACCAACATCAGCACCCAATCGTAGCTTACGGTTGGTGAACCGTAGCTTACGGTCGGCAGATTCTTCCAAAATTGTTTTCTTCATAACTTCTTCGTTTTAGCTCCGTTTTACGCACCGTTTTCGCCCACGTCTTCGTAATTCAACGCTCTATCATGCCATCTTCTAATATCTTCATTTTCAATCCATTAACATTCCCCAAAACTCATCCAATCTTCGTATTTAACCTACAAAACATCATTTTCTCATAGTTATCCAATTCCACACATATAAACAACCAAATATGCATAAGATTAGACATTAAACACATATAAATCACATTCCTAAACCCATCCATCAATAACTTAGATAAACCTTTGATTGATTTAAGAGTTTATCGCCACAGTCTCAAGGCTTGGATGTATGCATATTTCACAATACCGCATAAATGTTTATATCAGTAGAGCATGCATTGTTCCACAAAACATGACGTTGATTTAAACCATGTTTTACTTCAACACCTTGTTTTGTGCATTTCACATATGGTTTAGTTGATACATCTCACTTACCATACAAGATATATTTTGGGTACACATTACATGATCTACATTAAACATAAACATTTTGACATTGATATACATACTTGGTGGTTTACATTGAACATAGACATTTCGATATGGTTTACACAATAACACTTGACAATTGATTTATACATGAACAATTTACATAGTGGTTGGTTTGGGTAAATGGTTGGAGTAACGTGGCGTATGTAATATGATACAAACATGGTGGATACGCCGCTGGTACTTCCTATATATAAATGCTGGTATTATATTACATATCGTAGCGTTATCTAAATCATTTCAGTATAAACATATTACATTTTATACAACTAACATATTCTTCACAAGACATTGTTTTACAAACAACTTATCTTATACATACTCATTTTACTAGGTTATTCTTTTAACCTTACATTTATTTTACATATCATCTGATATTATCGTTTTTCAAATGGTTTACAAAGCAAGACAAAATTACAAGGTTCATGACTGACTGTTATTAAACATTTCTTTAAACTCAAGTCATGAATCCCATTTTCACAAAACCTATGTATCTCATAGGCATTTTTATGCTGACGTACCTACTTTCACATGTGTTTTCAGGAGCTATTCCATAGGATGATGAACGTGACACTAGGGCGGACCTGTGCCTTAGAGAATAAAAATGAAGATAGACTAGTTTAATTATGTTTTGAACTCTTTGTTTTTCCTGTTTAAGACAATATAACACTCCTGTTTATAAATAAAATACAACTTTGTATGCCATGGTTATGAAACAATTAATTATGTCCACAACACTCCCCGGCGTTTCCGCCGCGGTTGCACGTTACATGCGGCCGGGGTGTGACAGAAGAGTTGGTATTAGAGCCATTGGTTATAGGGAATTAGGTTATTAGTAATGCTTTGACCTAGACTATAACTTTCTAGGACCCTAACACAAGTTATCTTGTGTTTAGATTTTAAAACATGCACATCACCTATCTTTAGGTGATAACCACAACGAGAATTTCGATTCCGAATCCGCTTTGAAAATTAATCATCTGTTCTAGGATGATTGATTACTAGGTTTTGAACCCTCTGTTATATGGTTTTGAACCCTTTTGAATTTTCAAAAGTCTCGTCAAAGTTTTGGGCTTTAATAGGGTGAACACGTGCGAACTGGAAGAGTGAATGCCTGTACCCTGGGTTTTCTGTCTAAGGCTAGAGTGTTCGTACAAATCCACATAATCGGACCAGTCACTCTTACCTGGGAACTCTTGGGGTGAGTGTTCACTTATAGGCGAACATGTCTTCGCAATGCATTATTATCGACCCATTTACTTTGATTAGACATTATGTGTCGCTTGTTTGCTTAGCGATGCATAACCACCATCTTTGCTTTTGTTGATTCTGTTTCATCTCATTCTCTTCATCCAATCATCTCACTCGTTTCCTTTCATGTTTTTCCTCTTTTAGAATGCCTCCTCGACGCGAACACCAGATAGTAACTGCCGAGCTGGCAGAAATTATTGCGCAGGAGATGGCTGCTCAATTCCCAAATCTCTTTGCCCAATGGAACCAGGCCAACAACAACAACAATGGTACATGCAATTTCAAGAACTTTAACTCGGCTAAACCACTCAAGTTTAGTGGTTCTGAGGGAGCAACTGGGCTTCTTCAATGGTTCGAGAGCATCGAGAATACTTTTCGCCACGTGCAGTGTCCGGATAATCGCAAGGTCGAGTTTTCTTCAAGCGTGTTTCAAAAGAGGGCTCTTACATGGTGGAATGGGGTAATGAGAGACCGTGGTGCAGATGTCGCTCTAGCACAGACATGGGCTGAACTGAGAGCTCTTATGATGAGGGAGTTTTGTCCTCGTCATGAACAACGAGCGTTGGAGAAAGAGTTTGATGATTTGAAGCAAGATAGTGGCGAGCACAGGGCATATACTGATAGGTTTGAGGAGTTGAGTCTGCTTTGCCCGACTATGGTCGCCCCACTCGACAAGGCTATTGAAAGGTACATCGACGGCCTGCCTGACTCGGTACAAGACATTATTACTGGTAGCAACCCTACCACACTCCGTCAGGCAATCGAGTTATCAGCGACACTGACTGAGTCGCAGATACGAAAGAATAAATTACACAGGAAGGGTGACAAGGGCAAGAAACAGTCGTCTGACAAGGAAGATAGCAAGAAAGGTCAAAACAAGAATGGAAAGGATTCTGGTTCATCGAAAAGGGTAAAGAAGCGTAAGGCTTCCCAAAACTATGTTGTTACTGCCCAAGTTAACCAGGCAGCTCCCAACCAAGCCGCACAGCCTCCAGCAAAAAGGCCATATTCAGGAAGTGCACCTTTGTGCAATAGATGCAACAGCCACCATCAGCCGCAACATCAGTGCTGTTTCTGTACAAACTGTGGGAAGTCAGGTCATCTTGCCGATGTTTGTCGGTTTGCTCAAAATCACGTAGTTCAGAACCCGGCACAACAAGTTGCTCAGCCTCCTGCTCAGCAACAGGGTCTGGCTGCACGTCCAAACTACCTACCAGGTGCTTGTTATAATTGTGGGGATCTGACCCATTACAGAAACCGGTGCCCAAGACTAGCCAACCAGAATCAGAATGCAAACCAGAATCAGGCTCAGGCTCGAGGGCGAGTCTTCAACATGAATGCTCAAGAGGCACAAGCAGACAATGAAGTGGTGAACGGTACGTTCTTTATTAATAATCAGCCAGCATCTGTTCTTTTTGATTCGGGTGCCGACAAGAGTTTTGTGTCATTGTCTTTTGAGCCAATGCTTCGCGTGTCAAGAACGAAACTAGGTAAACCTTTGACAGTAGAAGTGGCAAGCGGTGAACCCATTGTTCTTAATTCTGTTCTCCGCAACTGCCAGTTGAACCTTAACGACCATATTTTTCCTATTGACCTCATGCCAATGCAACTTGGAAGCTTCGACGTTATTGTGGGTATGGATTGGTTATCTAAGCATCTCGCAGAGATAGTTTGTTCTGAGAAGATTGTTCGTGTGCCGCTGTCGACAGGCGAGATCCTACAGGTTCGTGGTGAGAAGCCTGCCGGTGGTCTTAAACTCATGTCTTGTTTTAAAGCACGGAAGTATCTACGGAAGAACTATGTGGCTTTCTTAGCACATATTACAACAGATAAAGGCAAGGGTAAGTCTATTTCAGATATTCCTGTCATTCGGGATTATTCTGAAGTCTTTCCTGAAGAGTTACCTGGTCTACCTCCAGCACGCCAAGTCGAGTTCCGTATTGATCTCGTACCTGGTGCAAATCCCATTGCCAGAGCTCCATACCGTCTTTGCACCATCTGAGATGCAAGAGTTATCTGAGCAGCTTCAGGAGCTCTCTGACAAAGGTTTTATCCGTCCTAGCTTTTCACCTTGGGGTGCTCCCGTTCTTTTTGTCAAGAAGAAGGATGGATCTTTTAGGATGTGTATCGATTATCGTGAGCTCAACAAGCTCACCATCAAGAATCGATATCCCCTACCTCGCATTGATGATCTCTTTGATCAATTGCAAGGCGCTTCTTATTTTTCAAAGATTGATCTATGATCTGGATATCATCAGCTTCGTGTGCATGAAGAAGACATTCCCAAGACAGCGTTCCGCACTCGTTATGGACATTATGAGTTCACAGTCATGCCATTCGGTTTGACTAATGCTCCTGCTGTTTTCATGGACTTAATGAATAGGGTCTGCAAGCCTTATTTAGATAAGTTCATCATCGTTTTCATTGATGACATCTTAATTTATTCCAAGACGCGAGCTGATCATGAACAACATCTTCGTCTTACATTGGAACTCCTAAAGAAAGAGCAACTTTTCGCCAAATTCTCCAAGTGTGAATTCTGGCTTAAAGAAGTTCAATTCTTAGGTCACATTGTCAACGAACAAGGTATTCATGTGGATCCCTCCAAGATCAGTGCGATCAAGGATTGGGATACGCCTACTACTCCTATTGAAGTTCGTTCTTTTCTTGGTCTGGCGGGTTATTACCGCCGCTTCATAGAGAATTTCTCAAAGATTGCAGTACCTCTTACTGCTCTAACTCAGAAGAACAAGCCATTTGATTGGGGATTTAAGCAAGAGGAAGCTTTTCAACACTTGAAGCAGAAACTTTGTGACGCGCCTGTCCTAACTTTGCCCGAGGGTAATGATGATTTCGTCGTTTATTGTGATGCATCTAAATTGGGTCTTGGCTGCGTCCTGATGCAAAGGAACAAAGTCATAGCATACGCATCGAGACAGTTGAAGATTCATGAGAAGAACTACACCACTCATGATCTTGAATTGGGTGCAGTTGTCTTCGCTCTTAAGATTTGGAGACACTACTTGTACGGTACAAAATGTGTGGTTTTCACAGACCACAAAAGTCTTCAACATATCTTAAATAGAAAAGAGCTCAACATGAGGCAACGACGTTGGGTTGAACTTCTAAATGACTATGACTGCGAAATTCGCTACCATCCTGGTAAGGCGAATGTCGTGGCCGATGCTTTGAGTCGCAAGGAACGAACTAAGCTTCATTGTGTTCATGTCCAATCTGTTATTCAAGCTCAATCCGATATCCAAGCTCGTATTTGTCACACCCCGAAATATCAGAGCTGGCGTGACTGGACCGGTACCTTCATTGCACAGCGGAAGCAAATAAGCTAAGACTTCTAGAAAATGAACACCGCTAAGTACTCGAATTCCCATGGGTTCTCCTATTCCAACCGTTCCATAGTTTTGAAAATGCAACCTGAGAAAGAACATGCGAAAAAGTCAACATAAAGTTGAGCAAGTTCATAGTTTGTTTTGAAAAAGATTTTAAACAAATCTTTTTGTTTACTGGTTTAAAAGTTGTGGAGAAAATTTAGTAAAATCATTTTCTCGGCATGTCATATGAAAACTGTGGGTTTAGCCCACGAGAGTCTTTGTGCATTGCACGTGTGAGAATGAGTCAAGCCCAAAAGAGTCTTTGTAAGCAGGACCAACTCGTCCTCTTACTTGTACATAAGTTGAAAACATTACCGAAGTTTGTAAATACATGTGTATGAGTTTGCGTCAAATGAATTTTAAAAACATATGAAAGTTATAGTGTTGTAAGTTGGTATGTAAAGCGTCTATGAACATGTTGATCATTAATGTTTCGCGAGGACATTAATATATGCGACGACATAGGAGGTACTCAACCCGCGTAGGCAATTTTAGTGTCGAACTCTCGACGATGGACACAACAGCACTCTAGTGGTCACCCATGGACCGTGAGTGGGGCTCGCCCGTACCCATTAGATCTAACCTTTGTTCCTTGGTCCTCAAAAGGATTAATGGCACCTCAGTTACAGCCTATGCCCACATGATCTAAGAGTTCATTCCATAACTTAATCATACCTAAGTTTGACATGTATTTCCCCCCCCCCCCCCCGAAAGTTGTAAACCGAAACATTGAAAGAAAAAGGGGACATGATCTCACTGAGTTGTCTCGTTTTTCGTACGCAGGCCAACCCAGTCCCGTTGTTGTAACTAGGACATTCTTGTCACTAGTCATGAAAACCATGCACGTTTTGTAAAACCGGTATGTTTGTATAAATTGTTCGTAAACCATTCAAGTTTCCTTGAAATCCTTCGCAACATGGTTGAGAAATATGAGTTTTCGTTCATCGAAAAGTTATTTACGTTTGCAAAAACTTGCATGTCTTTCCACCCCCGAAAACATTTATAAAAAAAATGTAAAACAGTAAAAAGTGGGGGTTATGAACTCACCTTGACATTCCTGTGCAAAGCTAGCTTAACGTGATTCCGTGATGTCATTCCAAGAATGTGAAGTCACTAGCGTGCAACTAAGGCATTCCTAATCAAGGAATAATTTATAAGTTTCTAATTAAACGTTGCTAAACTACGTGTCCGAGCTCTACCGAGTCGTAAATAAAACGACTCTAAAAAGGTGTATTTTGGACTTTGAATAACCAATCTATGGTTATTTGATCCCGTTTATAATCGGGATAAAACTAAGTCGCGAAATAAATTAGTTCTCGAAGGGTGTAGTATGTATATATTTATATATACTTATATAGGCGTAACAATATTAATGAAGCTGTATTAGTCTTTACAAATAGTAGGTGTAGGTGAATATTAGTTTGTATTCGAATGTCGTATATGCTTCGGTAATATACAGTTGAAATCTTCGTAGGATGGAAATAAACCAATATATACACACACATATATATATATATGCGAAAACTTAACATTTGAACGAATATAAACGATTATACTTATTTTATAAGAATATTCGGGTTCTAAACGATCGAAATAAATATAAATGATTATATTTATATTTTATAAATTTCCGAATATTAAATGTTTGAAGTATGAATCCCGAATTTCCGACGTTCGAAATAAATATAGACGATTGTATTTATTTTTATAAAAGTATATGAGTTAACAACATTGAAAATAAATATAAACAATTATATTTATTTTATAAAAATTATGCAAGTAACGACGTTTGAAGTAAATAGAGATAAGTAAATTTGTTTTCTAAAAGTTTTCGAGTTATCGTTGACTTGTAAATCGTGTTTTGTCGAAGTGTCGTAAATTCGTTTTATAAATAATAAAACGTCGCCAAAACAAATATACATATATATTTATTTTATAAGAAACTTCAACTTCGACAAGTGTCCTTTTTAGAATATAATCACATGTCGTGCTTCGGATTTTTATTAAAATCGGGCAGAGTTTCCTCTGTTTTTCGAATAACCCGACAATAAAAGTCGTCGTATTTTATCAAACTCAATCAATTGTCAATCAAACAATATATGTTTATATAATTTTCTTCAAAATGCAAAATAGTAAGTAAATCACCATATGTATTCGGTTTCGAGCTCGGTCGCGTATAAATATGAAATCTAGAACTATAATTAAACTAACGAGATAAGAATTTCGCGTTGTTTGAACTTTACCGAGTCAAGCATTGACTGGTTTTGACCGGACTGTTGACCGTTGGCTACCAAAGCTGACTTGTCTGACCGCGTGTTGACCAAGTCGTTGACTGAGTTGACTCGGTTTGACCGAGTCAAACCAAGTTGAACCAAACCTTGACCCGAACACCGAACTGAGTCGCGAACTTGAACCATTCTGTTGACCACTTTGACCTGTTGACCGAGTCGACTTGGGTTTGACTGAGTCGACTAGGTTGGACTGAGTTGACCCAACTTAGCTGAGTTGACCCGGACTACACCCGAACCCACAACATAACCTGAATCAGAACCGTGACTGAACCGAACACCCTGCTGAACCGAACTCGTGCGAACCCGAGACTAAACTCGATTACCACTCCAGCCGTAGTGCCGCCGTCTCCACCACTGCCGGCCGCCGCGAGTGGCAATCGGCACCACTTTCTTCCTGACCGACTCCCCGAACCCCACAACACCTCCGCCGCTGTCATAACAGCCTCCCCGCATCACCTGAACATCAAATGCTTGCCTGAGAATACATGGATCTAGAACGAAAATGAGAATTTTTATGAACCTACCTGCTTCAGACTCGAGAAACGCGGCTGCCATTGATGTTCTCGTCGGACTGATGTCATTCACCGGAGATCGTTGCCGGTTCTACCGGCTCTCTCTCTCTCCCTCTGATCTCATCGCTGCCGTTCGTCATACGCCACCACCAAACGGTGGTGGCCGACCGTTTAATGTTGAGAAAGGGGGGTGTGTCGAGTGGTTGTTGTCATCGGAGGAGAAGAGTCGCTGGGAGTTGAGGTGTGAGCGGCGAGTGTGTGTGTTACCGGAGAAGAAGGGTGGGGGTGTGGGTGTATCAGTGCCGGAGATAAGCAATCGGAGAAGGAGGGGCGTCGGCCGGAACTTCGATCTCCTGGTTACTGGACTTCGAGAGGGGGAGCAGAGGAAAAACTGCTGTAGTTGTGTGCGTGGTTGAAATCTGTGATATGAGAATAAAGTGGGCTCCTGTAACACCTCGAATTTTTGTGTCCAATAAGGTGTTAACACGTGTCATTTGATTACACGTGGCATTAATATTAAATAAAGGACTAATTTTGACAAACCTTCAAAGTATGTAAATTCGAGGGTTATAAATGTCAACCAAGGGTAAATATACTGTATAGTAACCCTAAATGATGCTCGTACCTTCAAACGAATAAATCATGGATCGTACGGAAGCGAAACGCGGAAGAAAGTGAGAGATTACAAGCTACAGGGGTTAACTGTGTCAACATGTTTAATTATACCTCTGAGTGACCCTTTAACGTTCCCGAGGCTTTGTAACAGTATAATACACTCACTAGAATGCGATATATAAATTTCGCGAAGTTCCGTTTTAAAACGAGAAAGTTATGATCAAATTCGTAGGAAAAGGGTTAAAAGCGTCAATAATATAATTTAAGGTTTTTCCGGATAATAAATAAATTAACCGGGGGCTTAACAATGCGGGTAAATAACGCGAGGTCCTTAACTGTAATTAATCAAGGGCCATATCGCAAAGTTACCCCTTCAAACCCGAAAGGTCAGGTTATTAATTACCAAAGATTCGATATTAATTACAAGATTTAGTAATCATTTCAAAAAGATACAATTTTAACCCCTTACGGACCGTAAAGGGTATGCCTTACGGACCGTAAGGAGGAAAATGATTGATTTCGATCCGCCTATGGCTTACGGACCGCAAGGCCTAAGCCATACGGTCCGTAAGCGATGCCCAGCGACAGAAAGTTGGCTGTTGGTTGTCCAAAGCGGTAAAACACAAAGTAATGGGTTTCTCGGGGTCATGGGTGCCCCCTACTCGACCCATAACTCTCTAGGACACCTGCCATTCATCCATGGTCACTTGTAGACCAATGTGTGATGATCTTGGACCTTGCCTTTGACTATAAATAGACTTGCATTGTTCATAACAATCACACAACTCAAAAACACTTCTCTGGTCATTCCAAAAGCTTCCAAGTGTTCTTCTTTGTTCTCTAAGCAAGCCTAAGCTTCTGTAAGTCGTTTAGATCCTTTGTGGTTCAATTTTACTTAGTAATGTAGCTAAAAACCAAACCGTCGTAACTACGGTTTGACTTCAAAATAAATCCGTAATGGCTCAGTCTTATGACGGATCAAAAGTAGTTATGAGTTGGTATTTATGTGGGTAATAAACCTCTAAAAGGGTTCCCTCTGATCACCACTCTAACTAGCTCAAATGTCGAGTCAAACGAATGCTTAAAAAGTCAACAGAAAGCTATTTTTGCGATTCTTGCATAATCTGTGATATAAATGATATGCAACTTGTTTAGACACTCATAAAACATGATATTAAGTATATAAACTTGTTTACGCTCGTTTGAATCGACCATTTGCTATATTGACCCGGTTCGGAGCCGAATGTCGCAAAAGTTTGACTTTTGCTTTGACTTCAGTTCTGACCCGTTTTAGTGAGGTATAGATATGCCTTAGGACTCTATTAGGACCAGGTTACATGATGGTATAAACCTCTGTGACCGGTTCATTGGTTGTCCGAGTCTTTTACGCATTTCCGTTAATCGCCTAAAAGTTGACCGTAACGGCCTTTTTAAAATAAAACGAGTATTTCGGACGTGTGAACGGACCATAACCTTGCTTACTAAATTATAAGCATGTCCTTAAAGTTTCACGTCAATCCGAGGTCTAGAATGAGAGTTATGCTAAATAGCGCATTTATAAGAAACTTTTGTAATAAACGGCGCAATTAGCATAACACCTATCTAAACCAAGATTTCGTCACCAAAACTTTTACCCACTGTTATAAAATAATATTTTTGGAATTTTAAAGATTTTTAATAATTTTTACCTTGCTCATAACCTGCGGTTATGGCTACGGTTCGGTAAATACCGAATATGCCCTTTTTGGCCGAAACTTGAGTTCTACAAGGTCTTTTGACCCGATTCCAGTTGCTACTGATTTTAAATGATAAATAAAATATTTTAGACTTTATAAACTGTTCGGGAAACTCAGATTTCCTGTAGAACACGAAAAGCTCTTTAAAAGTCTTTAAAATGACTGAAAAACCCCTATGGGGCGAGATATTAACTAAAACTCGTTACGGGAATCACGGAAGGTATCCTACTGATACCACAACCTCTTTAAGGCATATTGACTTAGGAAATAAGCGTAGGACTCTCATGGTTAACCGTTTCGCCTATTGCGCGCACGGTTCGGCTTGTGAAACTAGTTTTCGTAAATTAGCCGATATGGGTCAAATTATATCATTATGACCCCAAAACCCAGAGTGTGAACCTTAAACCCATATAGGACAAGTCTCTGAACTTGTTGGGTCAGAATCACACTCCTTTCTCGGTTTTCGCCTTTTCGCGCGATTAAACCGTATTTATATTTCGGAACCAACCGGTCTAGGCTACGGCCAATATAAAGACCCGTTAGGATTCTAATAGGTTAATTAAAACCTTCGTTCCAGAATAGGAGCCCCAGTAAAAGCTATCTGTGACGTAATTCATTAAGGAATATACTTGCAAAGGTAAATACTTTAACTTATTTTCCCTTATACGGGCTTGGGATACGGTATATTAATACCGCTTGATTGAGCATTATATCTTCCATCGCTTAGGTGGTTAATTGAATAATGTGATCGGCTCATTTAAACAGTCTTGTTACTTAAAAACCTTTGGGGGGTTAATGACCGTTGTCCCGGATATCCTTGGCATCATTTTACGAAATGGCCACGACCTCGACATCCCGGTGTAGGCGTACACCCGGTATATTATGTCGACATTATTATTATTAAAAGACGTAGCCGTTGGTTTTTACACTACGGTTTTACGCAATTGTGGTGTGTCTATTAATCTTTAACCCGGACAGGATCCGGGCTACTGAACGCATAAAAGGACATGTAATTCGTTCACAAGATTTTAATAATTTTCCCAAGTTATAAAAGAGTTTGTGCCTCGTGCATTCAAATCAATTTTAATAAACATTTTCAAATGTGTCAGTTGAACGTATTTACCAGTGTAAACTGACGTATTTTCCCCAAAAGATTAAGTGCAGGTACTACACGAAATTTGGCTGGTAATAGCTTCCTAGCATCACGAATAGTCTCGCAAACTTGATGTCGTACCTGATTGAACAATACTTTATTTTATTTATGATCCCCTGTGGATACAATTCGACTTCTGTAATACACTTGATATTACATTCAGAAGGTTGAATTATATTTATCTTTATGCTTCCGCTGTGCATTCATATAATTGTGTGGTTTGACTATATTGTTGCCAACTACGTCACGGTAATCCCCCACCGGGCCCACCGGTGATACCCGTGGAAATCGGGGTGTGACAGGTTGGTATCAGAGCCAACATTGAGTGAATTAAACACTATCCTAACGTGTTTAATCTCAGTGACACAATTGCACATACTTGAGTCTAGACAAGAACATAGGGCAAATTCGAATTGTTATTCCAATTTTGTCTTTTCTTTTATTATTGGTATTTAAAGTTTTATAAAGCAGGAAATATGCCGCCAGTGATTTTCCGAGGACGAGGAAGGGGAAGAAGAGGCAGAGGAGAGATCGTTACTCATCACGATCACGAAGCCGGGCCTTCAGGTACGCGAGCTCCTTCGACTACAAGGAGTGAAGAACCACAGAGGCGAAGAGACCTTTACGAACCTGCGAGGCATTCCACCTCGCACAGCTCGACGCCATCATACCGGCACTCATTCGGGCCAAATTCCGAGAATGATCCCAACAACCCGCAACCCTCCTTCATACCTCTACAACGTTCGGTATCACACCGAAATTTTGACGACCCTACTCCATACTTCAGAGGTCAGTTCAATCCAGCTGACTACATCCAGGAACCTTCAGGCTTTGTCCCGTTAGGGCCACAAGATCATTCCTCCGAAGATCATATGGACGAGGATACTGATCCGACAGAACCTGCCCGTGGTACGCCCACGCATCCAATAGAAGTCTCTGATGGGTCATCCTTCCATGGCACACCCTATCAGGGACCTGATAGCTTTCAAGCGTTGTTCGACCGACATGAGTGGTACTACACGCCACCTCAGCAAACATCACAACAACCGCGACATCCGCAAGATCCTTCCGAGGATTCACGCTTCGTGGCAGTTACGCCACCACCTCCGCCACCGGTACAGCCAGTAATGCCTGATCCGCCAAGGCATAGGAGAACAAATGCTCGTATGTCCACACGAGGAGGAGGGGATTTCCACTTCAGCACCCCTCGTCACTCTAGTAGTAGCCACTACCCGCCACTACAAGAAGAAGGACCTTCAAGTCCTGTACAGGAGGCGAACTCCGCACCAGCTGCACCAAATTCGCCACCATTTGGGTATGACCAACCCATACCTGCTTACACGGGTCCAACGGCTTACAACCCGTTCAAACCGTCATCACAAGCACATTACAACTACAATTATGAGCGCGACCCATATGTGGTGTCGGCCAGGTGTAATGCACGATATCCCGACGGAGCTCATGGGAACATGGGAGCACCGGACTACTCAGCTCATGGGTATCCAATACCTCCCAGACCTCCAGTTCCGCAACAGGCGCCACAACCACGTTTCTCTCCTCCTGAGCAGGAAGAGATACTCCAACGATTGGATCGCGTGGAGAGAGAGTTCGAGGAAGAGAAAAAGAGCCACCGAGGATTTCTCAAGGGCTTAGCAAACCTACTAAAGGGCAAGAAGAAGAAACGTGACCATTAGTCCTTATGTATTTTCTAATGTAAGTTTATTTTAAAAAGAAGTCCCTGCGTGGACATTTATCGTATTTCAGTCCCTACGTGGACTTATCTTTTAGTCCTTGCATGGACACTTATCTGGTATTAGTCCCTGCGTGGACTTATCTCTTGTTTTAAAACCTCTATGTAGGTACGTACTATTTAAAAGTCCCGTTTAGGGCGGTGTGATTGTATTTGAGATTATGGAATGTATGTTATGAGTTTTGTTTTAATATGTATGAAATAAATCAAAACCATTCCTTTTAAATTGATCTACCTAAATAAAGAATCTTAAGAGTGAAACCTAGCCTGGTATCTTTTAAGATCCGGCCAAGATGGTACGACCTAATTAAAAGATTCAGATTCTCTGTTAACCTCTGTAAGCATGTTAACAATCATGGCAGATGTGATTCGTTAAAATCGCACACGTCATTCTTATACAATAATCCTTCTAAGGATTTCAAAAACCCTACTAAATGATTTGTAAATCATGGGTTAAATCATCAATTGAGGTGATCATTTGTTTAAACATCCATTGGTGATGTAGTGCCTACGGGCCAATCTTAATAAAACATCCATTAGTGATGTAGTGCCTACGGGCCAATCTTATTAAAACATCCATTAGTGATGTAGTGCCTACGGGCCAATCTTATCTAAACATCCATTAGAGATGTAGTGCCTACGGGCCAACCTTAATAAAACATCCATTAGTGACGTAGTGCCTATAGGCCATAATAATTGTCTTATAAGGACAAAAGACAATGGTGGTCTATGACTCCCTGTCAGAAAGGGGTAAAATAACTACGGTTCAAACCTCTATGCCTTTGATTCTCTGAAATCTCAGCTAATATTATAAAACATCCTCGTGATTAGGCTTTATGCCGCCAATATTATTGTTATAGCTAAAATAGGATATATTCAAATCCTAAAACTAAGTACGTAATAAGTTAATCAGATATGGTCTCTGTTACCATGGTTAACAAATTGTCATAAAAGACAATTCCATGATAAGCTTCTAAATAAAATTATGTTATCTTCTGTAACAGATACAAGTTACGATGGCGGATCCCAACGGAGAAAACAACGATACAAACGAAGATGACTACGATAATGCGCAAGTGCATCTGACAGGCGCACAGCTAAAGGCTCTGATTGACAACGCAGTTCAGGCAGCTCTTGATCGTCAATACACCGAGTCTCATAGCAGAACCGTATCAAAACCACCCTCCAAACCAAAGTCACAATCCAAACCACTCTCCAAACCCATGAAAGATGACGATAATCACTCGTCCGCTGAGAATAGTATTCGTCGTGAACGAGAATATACTGATGCATCCGGTGCCAAGGGTTGCACCTACAAGTACTTCGTGTCTTGTAAACCCCGGGAATTCACAGGGGAAAAGGGTGTTGTTGATTGTATCACCTGGCTGGATGAGATGGACACTATTGTGGACATCAGTGGGTGTGCGGAGAAGGATGTGGTGAATTTTGTGTCACAATCATTTAAGGGCGAGGCCCTAGCATGGTGGAGAGCGTTGGTACAGGCATCCGGTAAGTCTGCTCTATACAAGATGACATGGGAGGAATTTATTGCTCTCATTAAGGAAAACTACTGTCCTCAGCATGAGGTAGAGAAGATCGAGTCTGATTTTGTGTCACTGGTGATGACAAACCTGGACTACCAGGCCTATTTGACGAGCTTCAATACGATGTCTTGCCTGGTCCCGTACCTTGTGACACCAGAGTCCAGAAGAATCGCTCGTTTCATTGGGGGATTAGAACCCGCGATAAAAGCTAGCGTGAAGGCCTCTCGGCCGACGACTTTCAGGTCAGTGACTGATCTCTCCTTGTCTCTCACTTTAGATGTTGTCCGTCTGAGGACGCAAAGGAGCAAGGAGGCGGAAAAGAGGAAACGTGAGGACGACACCTCACGAAGGTCAGGAAAGAAACACCGTGGAAACGGTGATGGCAAGAGAGGGGCTGAAGCAAAGAAAGATGGGCAAGCTGGAGAAAGACCCAAATGCAAAATCTGCCAGAAACCCCACTCCGGGAAATGTAGGTTTGGGTCGAATTCACAGTCCCAGCCAAAGTCTTTTGCCTGTGGACTATGCAAGTCCAAGGACCATAAGACGGTGGACTGCAAAAAAATCAAGGATGCAACATGCAATGGTTGCAACAAAAAGGGGCATGTCAAGAGTAACTGTCCCAAGAATGCCAGGAAACCGGAAGAGAACAAGAAGACGAATGCGAGAGTCTTCCGTATGGATGCAAAGGAGGCTGTGCTGAACGACAATGTACTTACAGGTACTTTTCTCGTAAATAATATATTTGCAAGAGTACTTTTCGATTCAGGCGCTGATAAATCCTTTGTAGACCAAAAATTTTGCAAACTATTGAATATGCCTATCAAAACCCTAGATGTGAAATACGAGGTAGAGTTAGCAGACGGCACGATAGAAACCGTCTCCACTGTTCTAGAGGGATGTGAAGTATCCATTAAGAACCATTCTTTTCCTCTATCTCTACTTCCCTTCAAACTGGCGGGTTTCGACGTTGTTCTGGGCATGGACTGGTTGTCCCACAATCAGGCCCAAATCATTTGCAACAAAAGGCATATAGTACTAAAGACTCCGAGTGGTGAATCGCTTACCATTTGAGGAGATACACAGTATGGATTACCCAAAGACGTATCTATGCTCAAGGCCTCTAGATGCTTGAACAGAGGCTGTGTCATTTACATGGCTCAAGTGATAATTGAAGAGCCCAAGCCAAAAATAGAGGATCTTCCCGTTATTTCTGAATATTCCGAGGTTTTCCCCGAAGAACTACCTGGTTTACCACCAGATAGACAAGTGGAATTCAGAATAGATATCATACCTGGAGCAGCTCCTATAGCTAGAACGCCTTACAGGCTTGCTCCGACGGAAATGAAGGAATTAAGGACCCAGTTGGATGAACTGTTGGCAAAAGGTTTTATCAGACCTAGTTCGTCTCCCTGGGGAGCACCTGTCCTGTTTGTAAAGAAGAAGGACGGATCGATGCGGTTGTGCATCGATTATCGTGAGCTAAATAAAGTTACCATAAAGAATAGATATCCTTTGCCAAGGATCGACGATCTGTTCGATCAGCTGCAAGGAGCAAGCTATTTCTCAAAGATCGACTTGAGGTCGGGCTATCATCAGCTAAAGGTCAGAGATGAGGACGTACATAAGACAGCATTTAGGACTCGCTAAGGTCACTATGAGTTCCTAGTGATGCCTTTTGGGCTCACAAATGCATCGGCTGCGTTCATGGATCTCATGAATCGCGTCTGCAAGCCGTACTTGGACAAATTTGTCATCGTCTTCATCGATGATATCCTTATATATTCAAAGAACCAAGCTGACCATGAGAAACACCTCCGTTGTATTCTCGAATTGTTACAACGTGAGAGACTCTACGCCAAATTCTCTAAATGCGAATTCTGGCTACGAGAGGTTCAATTTTTGGGTCACGTTGTAAGTGAGCGTGGAATCCAGGTGGATCCCGCTAAGGTAGAGGCGGTCATGAATTGGCAAGAGCCAAAGACGCCTACCGAAATTCGTAGTTTCCTGGGGTTAGCAGGATACTACAGGAGATTTATTGAGAATTTTTCGAGGATTGCTGCGCCCTTGACTTCCCTAACCAAGAAGAAAGAAAAGTTCATTTGGGGCCCAAAGCAGCAAGAGTCCTTCGAAATTTTGAAGCAGAAACTAAGCAACGCACCTGTGTTGACACTACCGGAAGGTACCGATGAATTCGTAGTTTACTGCGATGCATCACACACAGGCATGGGGTGTGTGCTTATGCAGAAAGGCAAGGTGATTGCCTATGCTTCAAGGCAATTAAAGGTGCACGAAAAGAATTACACCACCCATGATTTGGAGTTGGGTGCCGTTGTATTTGCACTAAAATTGTGGAGGCATTACCTCTATGGTATTAAATTTGTGATCTATTCTGATCACAAAAGCCTTCAACATCTGTTCAACCAGAAGGAGTTGAACATGAGGCAACGCCGTTGGATGGAAACCTTGAATGATTATGATTGTGAGATCAGGTACCATCCCGGCAAAGCGAATGTAGTCGCTGATGCCCTGAGCAGAAAGGAAAGGGTGAAACCTATTCGGATCAATGCCAAGAGCATTGAAGTCAGGAATAACTTGATTGAAAGGATCTTAGCTGCACAGCGAGAGGCTGTGTTGGAAGCTAATTATCCTAAGGAAAAGTTAGGAGTAACTGAAGAGCAGTTAACTCTTAGCAAGGATGGAATCCTTAGATTGAACGGACGAATATGGGTTCCGATTTATGGAGGACTACGGGATGTTATCCTCCAGGAAGCCCATAGTTCCAAATATTCTGTCCATCCTGGAGCAGACAAAATGTATCAGGACTTAAAGGCAAACTACTGGTGGATAGGCTTGAAAAAGTCTGTAGCCGCCCACGTAGCAAAGTGCTTGACTTGTGCTCAAGTCAAAGCTGAGCACCAAAAGCCGTCTGGCTTGCTACAACAGCCTGAGCTTCCCGAGTGGAAGTGGGAATGCGTAATGATGGATTTTATTACCAAGTTACCAAAAACCAGGAAAGGAAACGACACGATATGGGTCATAGTCGATAGGCTGACTAAATCAGCTCATTTCTTACCCATCAAGGAGACGTATAGCTCCGATATGTTAGCCCAACTTTATGTTGATAAGATTGTAGCCTTACATGGCATACCTGTGTCTATTATCTCAGACCGAGATACTAGATACACGTCTCATTTCTGGAAGAGTTTCCAACAATCTTTGGGCACGCGTTTGAACTTCAGTACGGCTTACCATCCACAGACGGACGGTCAGAGTGAGCGTACTATCCAAACGCTAGAAGACATGCTTCGTGCATGTGCGATCGATTTAGGTGGTAACTGGGATAAGAATCTACCCCTAATCGAATTCTCCTACAATAATAGCTACCATACCAGCATAAAGGTTGCGCCTTTCGAGGCATTATACGGTAGGAAATGTAGATCGCCTGTTTGTTGGGCGGAAGTAGGAGAGGTCCAATTATCAGGACCAGAGATAGTTTTCCAGACAACGGACAAGATTGTCCAGATTCGGGAACGTCTCAAGGCTGCCCGCGATAGGCAGAAGAGCTACGCTGATCCGAAGCGTAAGGATTTTCACTTCGAAGTAGGTGAAAAGGTGTTGCTTAAAGTGTCACCCTGGAAGGGAGTGATGCGTTTCGGCAAGAAGGGTAAGCTGAGTCCGAGATACATAGGACCTTTTGAGGTCATTGAACGTGTCGGATCAGTCGCCTATAAGTTGAACTTGCCTGAAGAGCTCAATGGAATTCACAATGTGTTCCACATCTGCAATCTCAAGAAGTGCTTCGCCGATGAATCATTGGTGATCCCACACACAGATGTGCATATAGATGAGAGCTTAAAATTCGTAGAGAAGCCGTTGTCGATTGAAGATCGACAGGTGAAAAAGCTTCGACGAAAGCACGTACCGATTGTAAAGGTCAAATGGGATGCCCGTAGAGGTCCCGAATACACGTGGGAAGTCGAAGCCACAATGAAAGAAAAATTCCCTTATTTGTTTGAGTAAATCTCGGGTCGAGATTTATTTTAAGGGGGTGAGGATGTAACACCTCGAATTTTTGTGTCCAATAAGGTGTTAACACGTGTCATTTGATTACACGTGGCATTAATATTAAATAAAGGACTAATTTTGACAAACCTTGAAAGTATGTAAATTTGAGGGTTATAAATGTCAACCAAGGGTAAATATACTGTATAGTAACCCTAAATGATGCTCGTACCTTCAAACGAATAAATCATGGATCGTACGGAAGCGAAACGCGGAAGAAAGTGAGAGATTACAAGCTACAGGGGTTAACTGTGTCAACATGTTTAATTATACCTCTGAGTGACCCTTTAACGTTCCCGAGGCTTTGTAACAGTATAATACACTCACTCGAATGCGATATATAAATTTCGCGAAGTTCCGTTTTAAAACGAGAAAGTTATGATCAAATTCGTAGGAAAAGGGTTAAAAGCGTCAATAATATAATTTAAGGTTTTCCGGATAATAAATAAATTAACCGGGGGCTTAACAATGCGGGTAAATAACGCGAGGTCCTTAACTGTAATTAATCAAGGGCCATATCGCAAAGTTACCCCTTCAAACCCGAAAGGTCAGGTTATTAATTACCAAAGATTCGATATTAATTACAAGATTTAGTAATCATTTCAAAAAGATACAATTTTAACCCCTTACGGACCGTAAGGAGGAAAATGATTGATTTTGATCCGCCTATGGCTTACGGACCGCAAGGCCTAAGCCATACGGTCCGTAAGCGATGCCCAGCGACAGAAAGTTGGCTGTTGGCTGTCCAAAGCGGTAAAACACGAAGTAATGGGTTTCTCAGGGTCATGGGTGCCCCCTACTCGACCCATAACTCTCTAGGACACCTGCCATTCATCCATGGTCACTTGTAGACCAATGTGTGATGATCTTGGACCTTGCCTTTGACTATAAATAGACTTGCATTGTTCATAACAATCACACAACTCAAAAACACTTCTCTGGTCATTCCAAAAGCTTCCAAGTGTTCTTCTTTGTTCTCTAAGCAAGCCTAAGCTTCTGTAAGTCGTTTTGACCCGGTTCGGAGCCGAATGTCGCAAAAGTTTGACTTTTGCTTTGACTTCAGTTCTGACCCGTTTTAGTGAGGTATAGATATGCCTTAGGACTCTATTAGGACCAGGTTACATGATGGTATAAACCTCTGTGACCGGTTCATTGGTTGTCCGAGTCTTTTACGCATTTCCGTTAATCGCCTAAAAGTTGACCGTAACGGCCTTTTTAAAATAAAACGAGTATTTCGGATACGTGAACGGACCATAACCTTGCTTACTAAATTATAAGCATGTCCTTAAAGTTTCACGTCTATCCGAGGTCTAGAATGAGAGTTATGCTAAATAGCGCATTTATAAGAAACTTTTGTAATAAACGGCGCAATTAGCATAACGCCTATCTAAACCAAGATTTCATCACCAAAACTTTTACCCACTGTTATAAAATAATATTTTTGGAATTTTAAAGATTTTTAATAATTTTTACCTTGCTCATAACCTGCGGTTATGGCTACGGTTCGGTAAATACCGAATATGCCCTTTTTGGCCGAAACTTGAGTTCTACAAGGTCTTTTGACCCGATTCCAGTTGCTACTGATTTTAAATGATAAATAAAATATTTTAGACTTTATAAACTGTTCGGGAAACTCAGATTTCCTGTAGAACTCGAAAAGCTCTTTAAAAGTCTTTAAAAATGACCGAAAAACCCCTACGGGGCGAGATATTAACTAAAACTCGTTACGGGCATCACGGAAGGTATCCTACTGATACCACAACCTCTTTAAGGCATATTGACTTAGGAAATAAGCGTAGGACTCTCATGGTTAACCGTTTCGCCTATTGCGCGCACGGTTCGGCTTGTGAAACTAGTTTTCGTAAATTAGCCGATATGGGTCAAATTATATCATTATGACCCCAAAACCCAGAGTGTGAACCCTAAACCCATATAGGACAAGTCACTGAACTTGTTGGGTCAGAATCACACTCCTTTCTCGGTTTTCGCCTTTTCGCGCGATTAAACCGTATTTATATTTCGGAACCAACCGGTCTAGGCTACGACCAATATAAAGACCCGTTAGGATTCTAATAGGTTAATTAAAACCTTCGTTCCAGAATAGGAGCCCCAGTAAAAGCTATATGTGACGTAATCCATTAAGGAATATACTTGCAAAGGTAAATACTTTAACTTATTTTCCCTTATACGGGCTTGGGAAACGGTATATTAATACCGCTTGATTGAGCATCATATCTTCCATCGCTTAGGTGGTTAATTGAATAATGTGATCGGCTCATTTAAACAGTCTTGTTACTTAAAAGCCTTTGGGGGGTTAATGACCGTTGTCCCGTGATATCCTTGGCATCATTTTACGAAATGGCCACGACCTCGACATCCCGGTGTAGGCGTACACCCGGTATATTATGTCGACATTATTATTATTAAAAGACGTAGCCGTTGGGTTTTACACTACGGTTTTACGCAATTGTGGTGTGTCTATTAATCTTTAACCCGGACAGGATCCGGGCTACTGAACGCATAAAAGGACATGTAATTCGTTCACAAGATTTTAATAATTTTCCCAAGTTATAAAAGAGTTTGTGCCTCGTGCATTCAAATCAATCTTAATAAACATTTTCAAATGTGTCAGTTGAACGTATTTACCAGTGTAAACTGACGTATTTTCCCCAAAAGATTAAGTGCAGGTACTACACGAAATTTGGCTGGTAATAGCTTCCTAGCATCACGAAGAGTCTCGCAAACTTGATGCCGTACCTGATTAAACAATACTTTATTTTATTTATGATCCCCTGTGGATACAATTCGACTTCTGTAATACACTTGATATTACATTCAAAAGGTTGAATTATATTTATCTTTATGCTTCCGCTGTGCATTCATATAATTGTGTGGTTTGACTATATTGTTGCCAACTACGTCACGGTAATCCCCCACCGGGCCCACCGGTGATACCCGTGGAAATCGGGGTGTGACAGCTCCCATTGTGCATTGTACAACCGTCTAACTGGCCGCGTGATGATTCAGCAAACATAGAAGGACCATGAGATGATCCAGAAACAGCAACAGTCATAGGCTGCATATGGGAATCTTGGGATGCTACATGTGAACATTATGGAATATGTTTGAACAATGCCATATCTGGGGAAGAAAAAAACAAAACCAGTGTATAGAAAAAACAAACCTTCTTCATTATCCATAACCTGGTCATCATTAAACGCGCTGTTCATGAAATTGTTGGATATCACAACATCCGGGGATCTAACAGGGGCTTCAGATGACCGAGAACAATCAACATGCATATAAGTGTATACAGAAGCTTCGAATGGAACAAGTGAACATGGCCATGCAGTATAGTTTGGATTATTAGATTAAAAAGTTGTAAAAGACAAAAAAAACAGAACTTCGAGAACAGTTAATTGACATATATGGACAAACCTGGAGTATTAAATTCCTCATCATTTTGAAAGTCGCTGCAAAAGAACCGGTTTGGGAAACTATGGACCGGCGACATTAATTCTGAGGTTGGTGGATTTGTCTCCATGGATATTAATGGAGTTACTTGCTAATTTGGAGTAAAAGTGAAATGGGGTTTTTCTGATGAATGTTGAAGAAGATATAAAGGAAAAAATGAAAAAGAAATATGGGGGAGGGTGAATAGTACATACGATTTGATGGGCAATTAATGAACATGTCAATTCATATTGGGGATAGTTCTTGGTGGTTAAGTTAATTTACTAATATAACCTTGTTGCAAAAAGTAATAGAAAGGGGATCTGTGCAACGTGGCTAAATGTAAGCCACATATATAGTTTGCTAAGTTTTCTAAAATAATGGGGTTTCTTACTAAGCATTATCCTATCTATGTATATATATATATATAGGATGAGTTTATGAGAGAGAAACATCCTTGTTTGTGAACCGTGTAAACCAATTTGAGCCATTGATATTTTTTAGATGTAAAAGATATGATGATAATTAATCAGTTTAAATTAGAAAGTTATATTTTTGGTAACATTAAACTAACTACCCCTTATGATCTTTAAATAGTTAAATTCATACGTTAATATTTTTTTTTATTTAAATACACCATAATAAAAACGAGTTTTTTATTCTCTTTTATTTGAGTATGATATTGCTATAGTTTTTTTAATAAAAACGAACATGCATTTTTTCGTTTTCCAGCGTTTTATTGTTTATATACACAGGTGTACATGAGTACAATATATAGATGTACAACAGTGTACAGTGTACGAACTACAGCCTGTAGACTTGTGTACATGAGTACATTGTAGGAACAACGGACTGTACACTTGTGTACTCGTATCATTAATTAATAACTGACATCCCTGGTTTAAAGGGATTTGATTTTGTTATATTTAAAAAACAATATTCAATTCTGATAGGATACCAAAATTACCAATAGTACACATTTACGTGAATACCCCTGTCAGCTCTATTTCTTTCTTATATTTAATTTAATATTTACAAGTTTGCCATTAGCATTAATTTTGATCATCTAACAAATGAAGGGCCATGATCTGTTCATTTTGTTCACAAGTTAACCATTGTTCACTCTAGAACCCTACCCTATATATATATATATAGAGTGGGAGTGGCTAGAAAGTCTAAGTTTCCTAGAAAGTCTAGGAAGCAATAGGGAGGTGACATATGGCTTTTAGTTTTTTATTCAAAAGGGCATGATGGTAATTTGATACATGCTCGGATATTCTAGCGTTGAACAACATGTTGTTGAGTAAGGTCATCTGGAACGCATGGGCACTTTACTTATCACCCACTGTAAAGTTTCTATTCTTTGTTTAAAGTAGAGCGTTTTGGTTCGTGATATATAATAACAATAACCGAGGACTATGTCCCATTATGCATTAAATTTTATGATGTTTTACGATGACTGGATTCGAAAACGGGCTTTGAAGGTGTGATCGGGCCGCTCGAAACACTCATAACAGGCTTGTGGGCTTGGGCCCAAGCCCATTTAAAACACTCTAGAATATAAAGCAAGATCAAAACCCTAATATCCCATTCTTGTTCATTTCTCTGCACACACCACACTCACACCTGCGCCTCTCTCTCCCTCAGATCCAATCACCAGAATCCGACGAGGGTTCCGGTCAGCTCCTGCTTATACTCCGGTCGTCACACACCCCCTAAACACCATTCTTCCTCTTGTATGTGATTACTAGATAATTAAGACAATTAATTTTTGCAACGGTCATTATGGAAAAGGTTTTTTTTTTGTCTTTTTATGGACCGGCACCAACGTCTCAAAAGACACGAAGAGGACGAAGCCGCAGGGGGGGGGGGTGTTTGGACAGGCGCCGGACCAAGACGGAAGGGGGACGTTCCCCCATACCGTCAAGCCTTAGGATTAAATCTTCAATATGTACCCTCTAGGACTGACTATGCAAATCGGCAAAAAATAATGGTTAAAGGTGCATTCCCGAGATAATTAGTTGCTTTCACTTCCCAATGGTTGATATAGTTTTGAAGATTTCACTTTTTTGAATCAAATATAACAAATTAAAGATGCTTATTTTGACATGAATTATGTTATCAGATTTGAAACTTCTTATTGATGGACGACAGATTTAATCAGGAGGAAGTTAAGTTTAGGAGGGGTTGTTGCTCATGGTTCCAATGGAACTGTTTGTTTCGAAGGAAAGTACGGAAGGTGCGGGAGACGTACATTTGTAAAACGTATGGAGCTTCATTTTAGGGTTGACGAAGAAGTAATTAAAAAACTTACTAGCGATTCCTATGACAACATTCCAGCTTTTGTTAAGATCTATGAAATTGAAGAGGATGATAATTTCACTCACTTATGCCTAGAGCGTTGTAAATCCAATCTTTATAACTTGATTATGGATGAGATCTATAACAAATATGTAATACCAAATAGCATAGTCCGGTCTCGTGAATTATTACACCTGATACAATAAGTTCAAATGCTTACGTTTGTCTTCTAGGGGCATCGTTGAAGACCTCTGTGAGTTGCATGCCATGGGGATTATCCACCGGAATTTGAAACCACAGAATGTGTTGATGGTCGAATACAATAACAAAACATATACTAGAATTTTCGATATAAGAGTCATCAAGGACCATACTCATTTGGTAACTTTGAAATGACGGGTGCGAGAACAGATTTTTAGAGAAGAAACAAAAGAAACAGATTTGTCAGCTTAGGCTACTTAATATATTTTTGTCTTACACGTAAAGAAGATTTGTTTGCTGAAAATATTTCTGGAAGAGATTTTAATGTTGTTGAAGAAAAAATTTTTGTTAATGTGTTGCAAAATTATCCTGAAGCGTTTAATCTATGCGCCCAATTACTAAATTCCAATCCTAAAACTAGGCCACAAGCATCAACGGTATTACACCATCCATTGTTTTGGGATGTCTCGAAAAGTATTCGTTTTTTGAGCGTCTCGAGTGATCGGTTAGAAGCGAGATGTCTCTCAAATTTCATTAGAGCACCTCAAGGTAAAATTTTATAGTGGAGAGAAGTGGGATAATCGTTTTGATCCAAACTTTCTCTCGTACATGGAGAGATATAGATCCTACGACTACAAAAATGTTTCTGAATTGCTTGGTCTTATTCGTAATATAAATCGTCATTTCATGGATTTGCCTTTAAATTTTCAGGTTCGATTTTCACTTAAAACCTACTAAATCGTTTTTTTAAACTCATAAGTCATTTCATGGATTACCTGGCTGCCCCCCCCCCTTTTTTTTCTTGAAACGCAGAATGCGTTTGGTAGTACGATTGAAGGGGTAGAAGATTATTTACGTAAGAGGTTTCCAAGTTTGGTGATTGTAGTATATTTTTTTATGTCCTTCAATAATCGTGAAGCACAAAAGCTAATATTATTTATCATATGAATTCAATCATATCTAATCTAATCTAATCTAATCTAATCTAATCTAATCTAATCTAATCTAAATATTAATAAAAACTCAATTTAATGCCATATGGCACTCTATCCTACAATCTCTCATTTTTATTTATATTTTATTTAATAGATTTAATAGATTAATAGAATTTAATCAAACTCAACTCCTTCAATTTAAATTTTTAGAAACTTAATTATCTTTGTCTTTTATCATTTTCTATTATTATCGAAATTGTAGTTCATTATATTGATTACGTACAAGTTTTCTATACTTTAAAAGAACAAATCTTCTAATACACGATTTTAAAGAATGTCACGTGTCAACATCATATCATCCCTAAAAATCATTTCTAATCAAAATTGAATTTTTTTTTTATTTTTTAAATCATGTTAATATCGTGTAATGAAAATATTGCTTCTTTTAAAATCGTTACCTTAATATACGCTCCTACTTCAAATATATTTTTAATTTATAATTATACTTTTGTGTTAAAACTTACTAAAAATAGTTAAATTCTATTATATTTATAAGAGTAAGAATAATGATACTTTTGAATTAAATTACCAAAAAAAATTGCAGAATCTATGGATTTTTAAATGTTTGAAACAAACTTTGAGTTACTATGGAGAATTATCAAATGTAAACTGAAGTATGAGTTTAAATATTTTTAACATTTAACCATATTACATGATTTAACACTTTAATCTTTTTATTAAAAAACTTTTACCTTTATCAATACTAGCGGGAAACCGTACGTTGCAGCGGGCTCGACAATTTCCGTTTGTTTTATATTAGGTTGTGAATCACTTAAAAGAATTCATTTTAAAAATACTCCACGCTTTGGGCCTTGCATATTTGAAGAAAATATTATTTCTACTTTTAGGAAATGTAATCGCTAATTACTTTCTCTTCAAAGGTAATTGTAAATAAAACAATTAGTACGCTCAAATCGCATTAATAAACCGACCCTGCAACACGGCAAATCAATTCTAGTTTAAATAATTAAACAACATTCACAACATTGAATCCCTCAACATGTTCATCAGAGTTATATATTCGAAATAATTTGTTTGAGCTAATTTCACATGATTAATAAAGTTTTTCCTTGATGAAAGTTCAAATTATGGATATAGCATTTGTTTGGTAATTCTAAGTGTATATTATGCTTTTTCTTATCCATGTTATATTTTATTTGAAAGGCCTTATACATGTGCTTTTTCAAGTACATTTTCTTCACTTTTTTTCTCCCTTTGGTCCCAAACGTTGTCGTTCTGATGGGTATTTAAGTAAATACCGAAGGTGTTTGGAAAGAACAGGGGTTCCTGGGTGCCCAATGGGATGCAGAAGACCAATTACATTGTGTTCAACAATCTCTTTTGTACCTCCTGCTTCTGTTCCAAGCACCTCACCAACAAACACAAAGGATATAACGGTAATTTTCGTTATTTATACATAACTAAGCTTAAGAATTTATCATACCGGTATACCAAATGCCATTGCTTCACTTGTTACTCTTCCAAATGTTTCTCCGATCCCGTGTGGTCATTTAAAAAGTTATAAAAAACTAATGTGTTGATTATGATTATCTGTAAATAGAATTTAGGTGAACTGTCAACACACTGACCCTGACTCGGTAGCTAATTTTGTTTATTTGATCGTCTTACAATAAAACAGAATCCAAATCCACCAATTCACAATTGTAAAATTTGATCTTTTGTCATTAATAAACTAACGATGTGACAAACACAGAGTAACTTATAAGCAAGCATAATAATATACCTGGGAATTTATAACACAAACGCCTGCTGTAGAATAAAGAGAAGCAACCCGTGTTGTTGCGGAATACGAAACCAAGAAGTGATTTGACATAAATAACCTTATTACCCTTTGACCCAACTGAACCAATTAGAATCTTAACATCTTTCACCTTCTTTTCTTCACTCCCCTCAACTGTTTTTTTTAAACTTTCAACGTAATCAACCGTGCCACCTGGCATTTTATTAGTCGCCATGTGTACCGATTCAAGAAGCAACAGATGACCCTTTGTAGGGTTTATACTACTTAATGCCCTAACAAGCATATCACTATATTTTAACCCCATTGACTGATTTTCTTAACAAAAGTTTCTTTTCGAGCATTTTTTCGGTGGTGAATGCAGGGGTACTTAGGGAACAAGAAATTCCAGCTACGAAAGCTAGTTCCTCGTTGACCGAAAGTGGAACTACAGAGGGCATGTGTTTAAATTTAATATTTTCTTCTTCACACCAATCTAGCCATTGCTTAGATTGTGATTCAGAGAGAAATGCTAATGTTTTAACGCGATTCAGAACGAGCTTAGATCGGTCAAAATATTCCCGTCGGTTTTCCATGATCCACCAAACACGTTGTCGTGTTCCCGCCATTGAATGGTCAAGATACTGTTCTGTATAATACTTAAAACTGCATGATTTAAGGCAATATGAAAAAGAGGTCTTACCAATCCATGATGCACAAACAACTGAACCTGCGATAACAAGATCTGCTTTCGAGGCCGCTTTGAAACTGAGTTTATCTTTATCTTCAACAACTTTAATTCCTTTTCTAGAAAGTTCTGGAAGCAATCCGCCTCTTCTGCAGTGGCGGACCCAGAAATTTTTTTCTGGGGGTGCGAAATATTTTCAAAGATTTTAGGCTTCTAGCTGTATAAAAATATCGGTTCATAGCGGGTCGGGTCGGATCATGTAAGACAAAAGAACATCAAACTAAAATTTATAAATCATCAAAAACACGTCAAACGTCATTACAAATTACAAATCTATTTAAAATTGGGCCCTACAGTTTTTTTTTTTTGAAATATATCCAAAATATCATCTAAAGATACTAAACACGCTATAAGTTCATTACATTCTTAGTCATTGTTCTTAACACATATAATTTGCTCCATAAGTTCATAAAACAACACTAAACACTTAAACAAAATAAACAATCATGTTCAACCATAGCCCATAACTTTCAATTATATTTTTAAACATTCAAGCCCTAATATTAAATATTGATTACTTGTAACTAATCATTTAAACAAACAAAGCTATAAATAAAACAACTAAATCATTTAACTACAAGTCTAGAACAACAAAAAAAATATAAAAAATATAAAAAGACTAAACCCTTACACATCTATATTTTCTCCTAATCATCACATAAAACAAAATAAATAAATAAACCATACTAGTTCTATATTGGAATTCTAACGTAATATGGGTCGGTCCAACCGGAATTTTGGTTTTTCCGGTAAAAAAAGTCACCAGGTCGTGAGCAGTGGCGTCAAGTCGCTGGGAGTTTTTATGGGGGCGTGATTTGGAAATGGAATGGGTGGATGAGTTTGGGTTATTTTATTTAGTTCAAATTTCTTTAGGTTGGGTTTGGGCTTGTGTTAATAAAAATTGATTGCATATTGGGCTTTGATTGGATAAAATAATTAAATAAATAAGTGGTTAATAATTATTTTTTTTCTAAGTGGGGCGGCTGAAAATTTTCAAGGGGTGCGAGTGAAAAATTTCAAGGGGTGCGATCAGAATTTCCGGCAAAAAATAACACTAAAAAATATTTTTTCATGGGGTGCGCCCGCCTACCCTTGGCTTAGGGTGGGTACGCCCCTGTTCTTCTGCCAAGAGCAACTACATAAATTGTGGCTACACAGAGCTCCGGTCATTGAAAACGCATGAAATATCAAAACACATTTTCTTGACCAAACAAGCCGAGCCAATTGACTTCCTCTATCGCATGTTCCAGATCTCTTCGTAGGACTCCATTCCAAAACCTGGTCTTCAATCGAACCAAACGGGCGACAAGCATCCCGTAAGTCGAATTTGTTTGAGGAATTAATGTTTCAGGGCCGGCTCCGAAAATCACAAAAAACGTTTTGGCCTTGTTCGAGATAAAAAAAATTGGGCCCTATTCGCAAATCTTCATATAACATAAACTCCATTCGATGGCCGTATAGCTGTTTATATTTAGAAACGGGAGGCATAATTTCTACATATTAACGAAAAACATCCATTCAATCACAATTCACACGAAGTCTAATACATTTAAAGTATAATTAATAAACAACACTTAGAGAAACAGACAATTTAGTCATAAAGGTATGATTTTTTTTAAGAAAAACATAAATTATTATTATTATTATTATTATTATTATTATTATTATTATTATTATTATTTTATTATTATTATTATTATTATTATCATATCTCATGTACTGGCTCCATACACAAACCATCATATTAATCATGTCTCATATAACAGATGACTGCTCTTGATTACTTTTCCTTTTGAGGATAAGAATCAAAGACTGGAAAAACAATTAATGTTTAAAGCAAATATACCAAAATTGAGGAAGAACAGAGAACTTACATGATGGGGATAATCACAAAATTTAGAGCCAAAGAAGAAGCTAGTGCTACAATAGCCAATAGCTCTGAAAAGGAACCAACGTAAACTTGAATATAAAATACTAGCATGGAAATAGAACATGGTTCGGAATGTTGACAGTATGTATGCATAGTTGTTAATAGCGAATAGCAGACGATAGCAACAAATTACATATAAACTACGTAGCGATAGCGATGAACTAGCGGGCGTTGTTTTATGACGCAACTAGCAACATAGAGATGATTAACAATTGCATAACCTCAAATCAGGTCCAATTCTTGGCCAAACTTATTCCTGTTGCCTAAAGGATCTTTTTATAAACTTGAAAGACATCTTAAAACATAAAACAGGTTCCTTTACTGTCACGGATGCGACTCGAAACCGTACTCGGAACCGTGGTTGCGACTCGTAACAGATAATAACAAACAAAAATCAACAAACAAATACCTCCTGGCTCCTACTACGAATCTGCGGATGATGATGATGATTATTAACTGCGAATCGCGATGATGATGAATCCCTGCCACGACGTTGTGTACTTTTGTTCGTAATCGTCTGTTCGCAGTTCGATCAGAAATCCCTGTCGGTATACTAGTATTGATTTAATGATTTGGGGCCTTGTACGGTTATAAAATTGGGGGTTTTTTACAAACTTTGGGCTTGTACAGATTTGGGCTATATATACATAAAGAAAATCAAAAATTTTTGGGCCCCTTAATGATTTGGGCCTTGTTCTCAAGCCCATGCTGCACATGGGGATAGCCGGCCATGTAATGTTTCCTATTAAAACATGCTTAGAAACTTTATGCACCTTAAACTTTAGTTAAATTATACTACACATTCTATAAACCTAACAAAAATCTATATACAATCACAGATATAACTTTGATGAAAACTCAAGCAGCAGCAGCGCTGGTCGCCAGCGAATCAGCGGGGGGATTTTCAGCCGGGGCAACAGGTCTGCGATGGAATGTCCAGTTTAGTCTAGATAAAGATGTAAAGTGGGTGACAATAAGTACGTTTAATCGATGGATATTAAAATAAGTAGAATCTGTAGAGAAAATAAAGAGGAAGATGTTTGGAATTCCTAATTGAATGTCTGAGATAATCAAGGGATGGGGGTTTGATTCAGAGGGTGTCGATTAGGTTTCTTGAGGGCAGAGAAGGAAAGAATTGTGAGTGGGTGAGTACGAGTGTAGGTGTAATTTACTATTAAACCGTTTTAGTGTCTTAAAAACTTGAACTCTTTACAATTTTACCCTCTCAAAGGGGGTGTTTGGGATTCCTTCTTAAAAACAACTTATTAACTTATATAAGTCATAAGTTATAAGTTAGAATTTCTAACTTCTCAAAAACAATTTTTTCACACACAAAAACAACTTAAATAAGTTAAACCAAACACTATATAAACAACTTATTAACTTTTATAAGTCAATAAGTTATAACTTGCTCCAAAATAAGCTAACCCAAACACCCACAAAACAAGCTTTTTTTAATTGTACATATAGCTTTAAGAGTTACACGATGTAAAATTACGTTTGTGTACGCCACATTTCCTTTATATATTATTATTATTATTATTATTATTATTATTATTATTATTATTATTTATATTATTATTATTATTATTATTGTTATTATTATTATATATAGCTTAACAATTAATTACTACAGCCTAACAGTTTTTTTTAATTATACTTGAGACATGATAAGATAATTTGTATTACAAAATAAGGAAAAATAAACTTATGGGTCATAAAAATGTTTTTAGAGTTTAACTACATAATGTAAATATAATTACAAAGCTTCCTAAAGAAATTGATGAATATGCACTTTAGAAGCAAATTGAGTATTGATTACTACAAGCAAAAGATTGCAAGTTTGTGAGATGATTATTATGTACATCTACTTGTCTAATTTAATCTATAAATTTTTAAATGTTTGAAACAAACTTTGAGTTACTATGGAGAATTATCAAATGTAAACCCAAATATGAGTTTAAATTATTTTTAATATTTAACCATATTACATGATTTAACACTTTAATCTTTTTGTTAAAAAAACTTTTACCTTTATCAATATAGCTTAACAATTAATTAATACAACCTAACAGTTTTTTTTTTTATTATACTTGAGACATGATAGGTTAATTTGTATTACAAAATAAGGAAAAATAAACTTATGTGTTATAAAAAATGTTTTTAGTGTTTAACTACATAATGTAAAAATAATTACAAAGCTTCCTAAAGAAATTGATGATTAAGCACTTTAGAAGCAGTTTGAGTATTGATTACAATAAGCAAAAGATTGCAAGTTTGTGAGATGATTATCATATACATCTACTTGTCTTATTTATCGTGCAAACAAATAGTTTTTATTATTTAAGTCGTGTAATACACGGGACTGTAAACTAGTAGCTTAATACTCAGTATCGTTTGATGTATATCAACTTACAAAATCTATTAGACCATGTGTAGTGGTTTAGTGAACAATGCCCCACTCTTGGGCGTTTTCCGCCATGTGGTAGTCTAGTCAGCAAGGGGACATTATTGAGCGTTTTTACAAAAGGGCATAGTGGAATAATGCCCAATAATACCCCAACTAATCATTACACAATTATTTTTTTTTAAATTAAAAACTAATAATACTTCATTAAATAACGATCTAAAAAATTACAATACTAAAAAATTACATTGCAAAATTTTAGGTGTTATAAAAGATCCAAATGAGACATTTAATAAACAAAACTTTAAGGACTGATTTAACATTTTTGAAACTTGTAATATTAAAGGTTTTGAAGTTTAAAACATCTTTTTAAATAGAATCAAAGTGTAGGGACTGAATGTGCAAAATCATCTTCTTCTTCCTCACAACAACCTGCAACATCATCTTCTTCAATCTTCTTCTTCCTTTAAATATACACACAAATATTATTTCTTTTGTTTTTCTTAATTAAAACTAATTATACACACACATGGCAAGGTCCTATTGGGCAAACAAAAATCTTCTTCTTCCTTTCAGCGTGTTTCAAAACACGCCAAGGGGGGGGGGGGTTTGAGGCGTGTTTGGGAGAAAAAACGCTAGGATCTAGCCCACTACGGGTGGTTTTAAAATCATTCTTTTTGCGACCATAAGATCCCCAACCAACTATCTTTCCATTTTCCAATCATGAAATCAGATAAAACAACTAATAACCCTTGATTTAAAAGCTCATCACCAAAATCAACCTTAAAAGGTTTCTAAATTCAAATTTGCAACTTCAATTGATAACAAACAAACATACGTTCAACAATCATCTATTAATAACCAACAACAATGAGCTACATTGAATCATAAAAGTGCCAAACTAACAAATTACAAACATGCCGCAACCCCTTTTGAATTGCAAAATCGATCATACCAAAGAAGAAACGACTCTTAAGGGTCGAGAAATTACTATTCATGACCCGCTAGACCATGTTCAGAAGTTACTGGACCCTGTTCAGGAGTTCCACTGGAGCCTGTTCAGGAGTTCCACAGCTCTAGGGATAGAAGTATAAAAAACAAATAAGTGTCGGTGTATTATATATTCTTTTCATGAACGATTGTTTGTGTTCGTTTGTTTCCATTTGTGTTCATGAACATTAGTTTGTGCTCATTTGTGTTTGTCAACGTTCATTGCCTAAAATTAACAAACAAACACAAACAAGTTCATTTCTTAACAAACAAACACGAACATAAAATCTCGTTCGATAAGTGTTTGTGAATGGTTCGTGAACACATATATTTCTTAACAAACGAACATGAACAAAGTCTTATTCGTGTACGTTCGGTTCATTTACAGCCTTACCTTTGAGGATGGTCCAACACACTAAAACAATGGAAATGGGAGGATGATCCTACCCCACAAGTTTACTTTTTTTTAATTCATCTACTTTTTTAACATTTATCAAATAAGATAAAAAATAAATTCATTAATATTAAAAAACATTACATACACTTAAAAAAAAAATCCTAACTTTTGATACTTCTTCATGAAGTCCTCTTAAAGTAGAGCGTTTGGGTTCGGGATAATTATCAACAATAACCGAGGACTGTGTCCCATTATGCATTATATTTTATGATGTTTTACGATAATTGGGTTCGAAAACGGGCTTCGGAGGTGTGATCGGGCCGCTCGAAACACTCATAACAGGCTTGTGGGCCCTGGGCCCAAACCCATTTAAAATACTCTAGTATATAAAGCAAGATCAAAACCCTAATATCCCCATTCTTGTTCACTTCTCTACACACACCACACTCACACCTGTGCCTCTCTCTCCCTCAGATCCAATCGCCGGAATCCGGCGAGGGTTCCGGTTAGCTCCTGCTTATACTCCGGCCGTCACACACCCCCTAAACACCCTGCTTCCTCTTGTATGTGATTACTAGATAACTAAGGCAATTAATTTTTTTTATTTATGCAACGGTCATCATGGAAAAGGGTTTTTTTTTTGTCTTTTTGTGGACCGGCACCAATGTCTCAAAAGAGACGGAGAGGACGAAGCCGGGGGGCGGGGCGGGGCGGTGTTTGTAACACCTCGAAATTTTTGAGCCCAATAATGTATTGACACGTGTCTTGAGTTTACACGTGGCATTTAATATTTAATAAAGGACTAATATTGACAAACCTTGAAAGTATGTAAATTCGAGGGTTATAAATGTCAAACAAGGGTAAGTATACTGTATAGTAACCCTAAAAGATGCTTGTACCTTAAAACGAATAAATCATGGATCGTACGGAAGCGAAACGCGGAAGAAAGTGAGAGATTACAAGCTGCGGGGGTTAACTGTGTCAACATGTTTAATTATACCTCTGAGTGACCCTTTGACGTACCCGAAGCCTTGTAACAGTAAAATACGTTCACTAGAATATAATATGTAAATTCCACGAAGATCCGTTTTTAAACGAGAAACTTATGACCAAATTCGTACGAGAGGGGTTAAAAGCGTCAACTATATAAATTAAGGCTTCTCGGATAATAAGTAAACTATCCGGGGGCTTAACAACACGAGTAAATAACGCGAGGTCCTTAATTGTAATTAACTGAGGGCCATATCGCAAAGTTACCCCTTTAAACCCGAAAGGTCAGGTTATTAATTACCAAGATTTTGGTAATCATTGTAAAAAGATTTAAAAAGATTGTTTCTTAACCCCTTACGGACCGTAAAGGTCATGCCTTACGGACCGTAAGGGAGCGCATGATTGAATTAGATCCGCCACAGGCTTACGGACCGCAAGGCCTAAGCCATACGGTCCGTAAGCGACGCGCAGCGACAGAAATATGGTTGTTGGCTCTTTTAAGCGGCAAGACAATTATGGATGGGTTTTCCAAAGGCATGGGCGCCCCCTACTCGACCCATAGCACCTTGGGACACCTGCCCATCATCCATGAGCACTTATAGGCCAATGTGGGATGATCTTGAAGCCTTTCTTGCACTATAAATAAGCATTCATAGTTCACAACTCAATCACAACTCAAAACACCTTCTCTGATCATTTCTGGAGCTTCCAAGCTTTCTCTTGTCATCCTATTTTGTGTCAAGCTTCTGTAAGTCATTTAGATCCTTTGTGGTTTAGTTTTACTTAGTAATATAGCTAGAAATCAAACCGTCGTAACTACGGTTTGACTTCAAGATAAATCCTTAATGGCTCAGTCTCATGTCGAATCAAAGGTAGTTATGTGTTGGTATTTATGTGGGTAGTAAACCTCTGAAAGGGTTCCCCATGATCACCACTCCAACTAGTTCAAATGTCGAGTCAAACGCGTACTTAAAAAGTCAACAGAAAGCTATTTTTGCGATTCTTGCATAATTTGTAATATAAACGATATGCAACCTGTTTAGACACTCATAAAACATGATAATAAGTATATAAACTTGTTTACGCCCGTTTGATTCGGCCATTTGCTATATAGACCCGGTTCGGAACTGAATGTCGCAAAAGTTTGACTTTTGCTTTGACTTCAGTTCTGACCCGTTTTTGTTGGTGCACTACATCTGCTGATTACGTCTTGTATCGAGTCATTATCTTAGAACGTTAGATCTGGGCTCGAAATATGAGAAATAGTGAAATGTATAGGTTTTAGATAGTTGGGCCGCTTTTAGAGCATGGGCCGCTCGAACGGACATGCTGGTCCGCTCGAATGACAAACAAGCTGGATCGCTCTTACGGCAATACATGTGTGGATCGCTTTTACGTCACTGTCATTCGAGCGATCTAGATTTACTTTATATATGTGTGTGTCATATAAGCGGTTCAGAGAGAAAACAGTTGGATAGAAATCGTACCGAAGTTCTGCCGGTGCGAGATTTGAGCTGTAAACGTTTGAAATCAATAAACAAGTAGTTAAAAGTGATTTGCCTGCTGTTTCTACCTTAGTTTCTTGTTATTCCGCACCTGAAACCAAGGAGAAAGCCTCTGAACGACTCGTTCGGGTCATCACACGATCCTACAATTGGTATCAGAGCTCAGGAGGAGGTTCTCTGCAGAAATCAGTTGGATTTAGTCACTTTTTCTTCTTCTACACTTTCTTTTTCACGTCAGACCAAGATTTCACGGTCCGTTTTGGCTGATTTTTGAGTATGTTGTGCGAAATGTGTTGATTAAAAACCCTACCAAGTTTCGGCTCGAAATTCCAAGTCGTTTGGGAGATATAGAGGTTTTTCTGTTCGAAATTATACCTGGATCGCTTATTAGACCATTGTGGTTCGCTCGAACGAACAGGCTGGTTCGCTCGATCAGACAATTAAAACAGGCTGGTTCGCTCGATTGGACTCTGGATCGCTCGAACGAACAGGCTGGTTCGCTCAATCAGACAACTAAATCTCTGGTTCGCTCGATCGGACAACTAAGTCTCTGGTTCGCTCGATCGGACAACTAAGTCTCTGGTTCGCTCGATCGGACAACTAAAGTCTCTGGTTCGCTCGATCGGACAACTAAAGTCTCTGGTTCGCTTGTTCGGACAACTCGCATTTCTGGACCGCTCGAGTGACAACTGTGGACCGCTCGAGTGACAACTGTGGACCGCTCGAGTGACATATTCTGGACCGCTCTATTGAAATAGCTGATCCGATCGAATTGAATTGTTGGTCCATTTTTGTTAATTCAATTGGATCACTTTTAAGTCCAATTTCAGTTCTTTCGATTAATCGCCAGGGTTTGCTTGGTTTGAGTTATCTGATCCGATTTTTGAATTCGGATTTACGTACAGACCGATTTTTCCGAACATCACAGTTCCGCTTATCTCTCACAGTGTTTGAAAAACGTGTTACTGAATCATGGGTTTTAATATCTTTAACATGACTCAAGAAATAGTTGATAAAAGAAGAGTATTAACGAAAGAGTTTGATTCGTTTTCAGGTTTTCAAGGAGAAAGTACAAGATGTGTCATTGAGAGATACAAACATCTTGTTAGTTCAATGTCCGAAGTTGGTTTAACCAAAGCACCAGAAGAGTGGGTTGAAAAATTTATCAGTGCTTTACCAAAAGAAGAATGGGAAGATTATGTCTTGAACTTGAAAAGTTCTAGAGAATTTTCTCAACTGACAATTTCTCCACTCATTGGTAAGATTGAAGAACAGATGGTGATCAAAGACGAGAAAAAGAAAAAGGAAGCTGTAAAAGTCAAAGAATCTGTGAAGAATGAATCGTCAACGTCTGCATCAGTATGCTTAAATTGTCACAACTTCAAGACAGTCAATAACAAACTTGTGAAGGATGCAGAAAGTTTGGTATTAAAAGTCAAGAAGTTGGAAAAAGAGAAGCAAACTGATGATAAGCAGATTCTGGATTTACAGGAAAAGTGTGAGAAGTTGAAAGCTGAAAGTGACAAACTGTTGGATGGATTTAACAGTTTGATATTTGAAAACAAGAAGTTAACTGAAAAAGTTAAAGGTTTTGAAATTGAAAAAACTAAAATTAAGAAAGAATTTCAGAGTCAAATGAAAATTCTTGAAGATGGGATAAATGTTTTTAGCCAAAACAACATTGAAAAGCAGAAAATGATAAATTCCCATCTTCAGAAAATTATCATACTTGAAAAAGAAGGTGAATATGCTCAAATGAGAATTAAAGAGTTGGAAAAAGAGATTGAAAGTAAACAGAAATCATCAGAAGATGCAGATTTCTGGATCAAGTTGGAAAACAAGAACTTGAAAGCGAATGAATCAAAATTTCAAGAACAGATAAAAGTTCTGGAAGATAAAACATCTGTTCTTGAAAATTTGAAAATTGAGAATGAAAATTCCATCAAGTCTCATCTTGAGAGAATATTTCAGCTTGAAAAAGAAGCTGAGAATTCTAGGATCATGATAGATGAACTTGAAAAGAAGTTGATCGGTTTTGTGACTTCATTAGACAGTTTGAAGTTTCCCTGTCCAAAACCAATCAATTCTGTTCCAATAAGTGACAATGTCACAAACTTTGACTCTGTCAAAGTTGAAGATTGTGATGAGACACCTGATGATGAAAATGTTAAAAAAGAAAAACAAAAATTGTTTGTAAAGTTGAAAGAAAAATTTCAGAAAACTGTTCTGCAATCAACTGAAGAAGGTGAATGCTCTAAGCAAAAATCTTTGAAGAAGAAAGCAGAACAGAAACAAAAAGATAATAAAAGTTCATCGGGTCGATCATCCAATCAAAAACAATTATTACAAAAAATAAAAAATGAAAATTCAAAATTTGTTGGTAATAAGTGGTGCAGGTCAGACCACAGTGCTAAAGCGTCAAATCCAGCAAATATGAGGAAAGAGTATCACCAAGCCAAACAATGTTTTGATCTGAGTGTTTGGACTAAAAATGGTGATAGGTACGATAATAGAGTGTGTTACAGCTGCGGCTATCATGGACACATTGCTGTTAACTGCCGGTACTGGAGTTATGAGACCAGGAGATGCTTTAATTGCAACATCAAAGGTCACATTGCCAGAGATTGCCCAAGGAAATCAAATGAAAGATTGAGGGTTAATTCTCAGAAAACGGCAAAGATTCCAGTCAAAGTCAAGCCCCAGGAACAGAAGGTTTTGAAACCTAAAGTTCAAGAACAGTCAATTCTGGAAAAGAAAGTCAAACTTTCACAGGGGCAGAAAGACAGACTGAGGAAAAAGAGGAAGAAGGCGAGAGAGTATCTCGAGAAGATTTTGTCCTCGGATTCACAAAATAGAAAGATTAAAAGTTCTGATGAATCAATTTCCTCGATTGCAAAGTCTAGCAAGACAGATTCATCAGATACAAATTTGAGGACTAAAGAGGAAAAGAAGAAAAAGGAGAAGGTCGGCGATGAATCTGACAGATCAAAGTCGGACAAGCCACCTTCAGGCAATGATTCTGGTATGGTAAAACCAGAGGAGCCATTGGTTGAGGTAAAAAAGGAGAATTCAGGTTTAGCAATGGATGATGCAAATTTTCCACCATTGTTGAACAAGAATTCGAAATCACCCAAGGACCGTCAGGCTTGGGTGAATCTGTTTAAATGAAAAACCTGACTTGCCGGAGATCCCAAGATGGTATTGTGGATCAGGAATCGGCACATTTCTTGAGAAAATTCACTCTGGTGATTTTTCGTCTTCAAAAGATAAATCAGGGACATTAAGTTGTACTTGATTCATCTTTCCTATAAGTGGTAATTTGAAAAACAATGTGATGAAACCCCGAGTTTATGAAATGTCACACAAACTAATTTTTCCGGAAAAACCATTTTGATTAAAACAAACTTGAGTGTTTTGAAATCATTATGGGAAAATAGTTTGTTGTGAGGGGGAGTTCTGATTGTTTTTGCACAAGAATGGTGGATTGAGGTAATTCACATAATGTTGTCAAATTTCTTGTATAGTTTGTTTTCAATTTTTCCTCAGAAAATCAAAATTGAAACATATTTTGATTTTAGGGGGAGTAAGAAAATTTTGAAAAATTTAAAAAATTGAAAAATGAAAATGAGTTTTGTTGCAAAAAGAGGAGATGATAGTACATTGGTGGACTATCACAGCATGCTAGAGATTTGTAAATTCAAAAATGTTTTAAACAAGTCTTACTAATGATGTGTCAGTAGACTTCGCACAGTTAGTAAATTGTATTCGAGATATAAACCTAAAATCAAACTTACTTATTTTGTGGGGAACACTACTTGGATATATAGGTAACCCCTGAAATCTCGTTTGAAAGGTTTCTTATTTTGAAATACTAGGTTCTTATACTCAATTGATGTCTGGGGTATTATTCCGGGACTTCTGCTGAACGGTGGTTCTGACCTAGTCCCTGGCTAATACTTGCTTCAATATGCTTGAAACATAGCATAAAGCCCTCAGCTGATTAGACAATAAAATTGATGATCAGTTGTTGTAGCTGAAAAGATCCTCTAAAGGGGACACACTGCTAAGTCGAAACTGATATCTCTCTGCTGAACGGAAGTTCTGACCTGAGATCCCTCAGTCTTCGCATTTTTCCCCTAATTTATATACAGATATTATTTGTAGTACATTTACCTGTAAATCAAAATATTGAGATCTGGATACGGGAGTATATTCAAGAGGTGGGACACTCAAATAAGTCTAAGTTCTAAAACATTAAATACGTATCTTGAATCAATTGAAAATTTGTGTAGAGGTTTAAGTGGACAACAATACTGACAATCAGAAGTAAATTTGTTTTTAACTTTTGCTGATTAATCAAGATCAACGGTGTTGGTGATATGTCTCAAAAAACCGATATGATCCTCTTGCACAATCTCTCAAAAATAGTGTTCATTTTTGTATTTCATTAAAATTCAAAAATCCAAAAATATTGTATTTTTGTTTGATATTTGAAAACTTCACAAAGATTTTCGACAACAGAGTGTGAAGAACTGATTTTCGACATTTCAAGTGTAAAACATGTTGAACTTGTGGTTTGGGAGAGTGTGTTAAATTGTGAAGATTTGAAATGCAAAGTTGGTTCATTAACTTGATGACAAAGTTGAATGGTAGCCTACAGTTTGATCTTCATAGTTTTTCTTATATGATTTGCTAATTCATTAAGTTGAATTGCAAATTGTATTGTTTTTGTGATAGTGTGTTTGAGATTTGCAGGTTTCTGATCCTGATGCTACGAATAGCCAGGAGATACATCAGAACTAGAGGAGAGCTTAAACAGAGAAAGCCAGGAGTTGATTTCAATGGTGATAACGATTTCTAGACAGAGATCCCAGCATGATGATAGGGGGAGTCTGATGAAAGTTAGAGCCAGAGGATGATCCAGGCATATTATTTCAGGCTGAGTTCCTGAAGCTTTATAGAATGTCAAAGAAAGCGAAGCCCGAAGACTGATCAAGACTGAAGAACTAAAGACAGCATTGTTGTGACTCGATAGTCGACTCCATCAACATCTGAGGGGGAGTCTGTTGGTGCACTACATCTGCTGATTACGTCTTGTATCGAGTCATTATCTTAGAACGTTAGATCTGGGCTCGAAATATGAGAAATAGTGAAATGTATAGGTTTTAGATAGTTGGGCCGCTTTTAGAGCATGGGCCGCTCGAACGGACATGCTGGTCCGCTCGAACGACAAACAAGCTGGATCGCTCTTACGGCAATACATGTGTGGATCGCTTTTACGTCACTGTCATTCGAGCGATCCAGATTTACTTTATATATGTGTGTGTCATATAAGCGGTTCAGAGAGAAAACAGTTGGATAGAAATCGTACCGAAGTTCTGCCGGTGCGAGATTTGAGCTGTAAACGTTTGAAATCAATAAACAAGTAGTTAAAAGTGATTTGCCTGCTGTTTCTACCTTAGTTTCTTGTTATTCCGCACCTGAAACCAAGGAGAAAGCCTCTGAACGACTCGTTCGGGTCATCACACGATCCTACAGTTTTAGTGCAATATAGATATGCCTTAGGACTCTCTTAGGACCAGGTTACATGATGGCATAAGCCTCTGTGACCGGTTCGATGTTGTCCGAGTCTTTTACGCGTTTCCGTTAATTACTTAAAAAGTTGACCGTAACGCCCTTTTTAAAATAAAACGAGTATTTCGGATACATGAAAGGACCATGACTATGCTTACCAAATGATAGGCATGTCCTTAAAATTTCACGTCAATCCGAGGTCTAGAATAGGAGTTATGCTAAAAAGCGCAATTAAAGTAAACTTTAGTAATAAACGGCGCAATTAGCATAACGCCTACCTAGACCAAGATTTGGTCACAAAAACTTTTACCCACTGTAATAAAATAATATTTTGGGATTTTTAAAGATTTTTAACAAATTTTAACCTGCTCATAACCTGCGGTTATGGCTACGGTTCGGTAAATACCGAATATGCCCTTTTCGGCCAAAACTTGAGTTCTACAAGGTCTTTTGACCCGATTGCAGTTGCTACTGATTTTAAATAATAAATAAAGTATTTTAGACTTATTAAACTGATAGGGAAACTCAGATTTCCTGTAGAACTCGGAAAACCCTTTAAAAGTCTTTAAAATGACCGGAAAACCCCTACGGGGCGAATAATGAACTAAAACTCGTTACGGGCATAATGGAAGGTATCCTACTGATACCACAACCTCTTTAAAGTATATTGACTTAGGAAAACAGTGTAGGACTCCAACGGTTACCCGTTGCGCCTATTGCGCGCACGGTTCGGCTTATGTAACTAGTTTACATAAATTAGCCGATACGGGTCAAACCATATCATTTTGACCCCAAAATCCAGAGTGTGAATATTAAACACATATAAAACAAGTCTCCGAACTTGTTGGGTCAGAATCACATTCCATTCTCGGTTTTCGCCTTTCACGCGATTAAACCGTATCTATCCCTCGAAACTAATCGGTCTAGGCTACGGCTAATATAAAGACCCGTTAGGATTCTAATAGGTTATTTTAAAACCTTCGTTCCAGAATAAGGAGCCCCAGTAAAAGATATCGGTGATTTAATTGATTAAGGAATATACATTGCAAAGGTAAATACTTTTAACTTATTTTCCCTTATACGGGCTTGGGTTACGGTATATAAAATACCGCTTGATTGAGCATCAAATAATTCCATCGTTGAGGTGGTTAATTGAATAGTTTGATCGGCTCATTTAAACAGTCTTGTTACTTAAAAGCCTTTGGGGGGTTAATGACCATGTCCCGGATATCCTTGGCATCATTTTACGAAATGGCCACGACCTCGACACCCGGGTGTAGGCGTACACCCGGTTGATGTCTATACTATTAAAAGACGTAGCCGATGGTTTACCCACCTCGGTTTTACGCAAATGTGGTGTGTCTATTGATCTTTAACCCGGCACGATCCGGGCTACTGAACGCAAAGAAGGAACATGTAATTCGTTCACAAGATTATAATATTAAATAATTTTCCCAAGTTAAGCAAATATGTTTATGCCATGTGCATCCAAACCAATTTTCAATCATTTTACAAAATGAGTCAGTTGATTGTATTTACCGGTGTAAACTGACGTATTTTCCCAAAAAGATTAAGTGCGGGTACTACACGTAATTGGCTGGTAGTAGCTCCCTAGCATCTAAGGAAGTCTCGCAAGCTTGATGTCTATCTGTTGAACAATATTTTTATTTATTTTGATCCATCCTGTGGATACTATTCAACTACTTGTGATACATTTGATATTACAGTAAATGGTTGAATTATATTTATCTTTATGCTTCCGCTGTGCATTCATATATTGTGGTTTGACTATATTGTTGCCAACTACGTCACGGTAATACCCCACCGGGCCCACCGGTGATACACGTGGAAATTGGGGTGTGACAGGTTGGTACCAGAGCCAACATTGAGTGAATTAAACACTATCCTAATGTGTTTAATCTCAGTGACACAATTGCACATACTTGAGTCTAGACAAGAACTTAGGACAAATTCGAATTGTTATTCCAATTTTGTCTTTTCTTTTATTATTGGTATTTAAAGTTTTAAAAAGCAGGAAATATGCCGCCAGTGATTTTCCGAGGAAGAGGAAGGGGAAGAAGAGGCATAGGAGAGATCGTTACTCATCACGATCATGAAGCCGGACCTTCAAATACGCGAGCTCCTTCAACCACAAGGAGTGAAGAACCGCAAAGGCGAAGAGACCTTTACGAACCTGCGAGGCATTCCACCTCGCACAGCTCGACGCCATCATACCGGCACTCATTCGGGCCAAATTCCGAGAATGATCCCAACAACCCGCAACCCTCCTTCATACCTCTACAACGTTCGGTATCGCACCGAAATTTTGACGACCCTACTCCATACTTCAAAGGTCAGTTTAATCCAGCTGACTACATCCAGGAACCCTCAGGCTTTGTTCCATTAGGGCCACAAGATCATTTCTCCGAAGATCATATGGACGAAGATACTGACCCGACAAAACCTGCTCGTGGTACGCCCACGCATCCAATAGAAGTCTCTGATGGGTCATCCTTCCATGGCACACCCTATCAGGGACCAGATAGCTTCCAAGCGTTGTTCGACCGACATGAGTGGTACTACACACCACCTCAGCAGACATCACAACAACCGCGACATCCGCAAGATCCTTCCGAGGATTCACGCTTTGTGGCAGTTACGCCACCACCTCCGCCACCGGCACAACCAGTAATGCCTGATCCGCCAAGGCGTAGGAGGACAAATGCTCGTATGTCCACACGAGGAGGAGGGGATTTCCACTTCAGCACCCCTCGACACTCTAGTAGTAGCCACTATCTGCCACTACAAGAAGAAGGACCTTCAAGTCCTGTACAGGAGGCGAACTCCGCACCAGCTGCACCAAATTCGCCACCATTTGGGTATGACCAACCCATACCTGCTTACACGGGTCCAACGGCTTACAACCCGTTCGAACCGTCGTCACAAGCACATTACAACTACAATTATGAGCGCGACCCATATGTGGTGTCGGCTAGGTATAATGCAAAATATCCCGACGGAGCTCATGGGAACATGGGAGCACCGGACTACTCAGCACATGGGTATCCAGCACCTCCCAGACCTTCAGTTCCGCAACAGGCGCCACAACCACGTTTCTCTCCTCCCGAACAAGAAGAAATACTCCACCGTTTGAGCCGTGTGGAGAGAGAATTCGAGGAAGAACGTAAAAGCCACCGAGGATTCCTCAAGGGCTTAGCAAACCTACTAAAGGGCAAGAAGAAGAAACGTGACCATTAGTCCTTATGTATGTTCTAATGTAATGTTTATTTTAAAAGAAGTCCCTGCGTGGACATTTATCGTATTTCAGTCCCTACGTGAACTTATCTTTTAGTCCTTGCATGGACACTTATCTTGTATTAGTCCCTGCGTGGACTTGTCACTTATTTTAAACCTCTATGTAGGTATGTACTATTTAAAAGTCCCGTTTAGGGCGGTGTGTAATCGTATTAAAATTTTGGAATATTATGTTATAAATTTCATTTTGTGATTACTATATATGAAATAAATCAAAACCATTCCTTTTAATTTGATCTGCCAAAATAAAGAATCTTAGAGTGAAACCTAGCCAGGTGTCTTTTAAGATCCGGCCAAGATGGTAAGACCTAATTAAAGGTGTCACACCCTGGCTTTGCGGAAGCGTGGTTAATTTTGGTGTGACTTCTTAATACCATAGCTTAGTCATAACAAAGCTATATGAATTAAAAACATGCAAGATCATTCATTAAGTTGTAAAAACCAAATACAATACCATTGTCTCAGCGGGAAAACACCCTAACATCCATAACATTGTCCAACAACACAACATGACATAAACATGGTGTAAGGACTGTGACTTGTCCAGGAAAGAGTCACATTCCCTAAACCCCGGATGACCTCGGAAACTAGTGCAGCGGGAAAACGTGCCATACCGTGCCAGATCTTTTAATTCCCTGAAATACATGTAAGTTGAAAAATCAACAATAATGTTGAGCGAGTTCATGTGTTTAGTATGTGTGCGCGAATAAACCTTTATAACCATTGTAAGTGTGAATATTTTGTAAACTCTGGTATGAAGGCAAATAAGGAAACATATCAGTTAATGTGTAACCACATGGTCCAACCTGCGGGCGCATGGGGGGATAGGACAAGGTCACCACATGGTCCAACCTGCGGGCGCATGGGTGGGGTTACGACAAGGTCACCACATGGTCCAACCTGCGGGCGCATGGGTGGGGTTACGACAAGGTCACCACATGGTCCAACCTGCGGGCGCATGGGTGGGGTTACGACAAGGTCACCACATGGTCCAACCTGCGGGCGCATGGGTGGTGTTAAGACAAAGTCACCACATGGTCCAACCTTAGGGCGCATGGGTGGAGTTTGTTATGCTCAAATAGGCCTATCACTTGTATCCCTCGAACGTACTACGAGGACTAATGTTCTTAAGGTTTCACCTACCCAAATCACATAACCTAACAGTTCCTTCCTTACCTGACCATACCATGTAAGAAATATTCGTAATCATAGTAACATGTATTTCACCCCCGTAGTTTAGAAAACTGAAAACAGTTATGAGAAAAGGGGGACATGAACTCACAGTCGGTGCGTCTCCACCAAGTATACTCCAAGTCAGGCAGCTGTGCAACGACCTACATGTGCTAATTCTATTAGACGAACGACCGTGCCTTAGCTTTATAGTTTAAGTTTTTGAGAAATAGTTAGACAACTATTTCAGATTTACTTTTCGTATGTACTTGGTAGTTAATCTCCTTCCCAAGGATGGGGGATTTAATACATGTGCGTTCGAATTATATCATTAAGTCTCACTTAATATATTTTATTTTTAATTCCAAAATATAAATATTTTTCTCATGTTTTGGCACTTTATTAGCCAGCTAGAAGCTGAATTGTTCATTAAAGTGCTGTGTTTTGTGCTTAGAGTACGTTTTAGGCTCATCCAGTCATCGTAACTTATTCCTAGAGACGCAGTTCTACAACCCTTGTATCCCTACACTCACTATGGGTGTAGTAAAATATTTCTGGCTCATACAGGCCTTAGAGGCAACGTCTGCCTGATGCTGGCTTTATCAGCATGTTCAATAGATTATACGTTCATAGTGCTACTGTGCTTTTGTGCATCATGTTTGTCACTAGAGTTCAGCATGTAAATAATGTAGTGACGGAAATCAAAGTATGATGCAGATATGTACAAGTATCAACAGTCAAGTGGTAGTTCATCAGTAATTTCAAGTAAGCACAGTAATTAAGCAACAATTAATTATTAATTAAACCGTACGGATACCTGGTTTAGTTGGGGTTGTCACATTCTCCCCCCGTTAGAAAAATTTCGTCCCGAAATTTTAAGTTCTGCTTGTAGAAGCAGGGTTCTTAGGAAATAAGTGGGGGTATTTCTCTTTCATTCGGTCCTCACGCTCCCAGGTGAATTCTGGACCATGCCTAGCATTCCAACGAACTTTGACGAGCTTGACACTGCTCCGGCGGGTCTTGTTTACTTTCCAATCCGTGACCGCAACAGGTTCTTCAACGAAGTGGAGTGTGTCGTCAACATGAATTTCGTCGATAGGAATGGCAATGGTATCTTGCGTTGGACTTCTTTTCAGGTTGGATACATGAAATGTATCGTGAACCGAATGGAGTTCAGCAGGTAGATCCAACTTGTATGCTACGGATCCAATTCTTTCCAAGATTCTGAACGGTCCAATATATCGCGGATTCAACTTCCCACGCTTCCCAAAGCGTGCCACCCCCTTCCAGGGTGATACCTTCAACAAAACCATATCACCTACCTCGAACTCTTGAGGTTTCCTGTTTCGATCCGCGTAGGCTTTCTGCCGGTCACGAGCCGCGCTGATGCGATCTCGTATCTGTGCAATCTTATCGGTGGTTTCCTGGACTACGTCAGGACCAACCAACTGTCTATCACCGGCGTCAGACCAACAGAGCGGTGATCTGCACTTGCGCCCATATAAAGCTTCGAATGGCGCGGCACCAATACTGGTGTGGTAGCTGTTGTTGTATGAAAACTCAACTTGGGGGGTAAGTGCTTATCCCAGCTACCGCCCAAATCCATAACACACGCTCTCAGCATGTCCTCCAACGTCTGAATCGTCCGCTCGCTTTGACCGTCGGTCTGCGGGTGAAACGCGGTGCTCATATTCAACTTCGAGCCAAAAGCTTCTTGGAAGGATTGCCATATCCTTGATACGAACCTTCCGTCTCTATCGGAGATGATCGAGAGAGGTACTCCATGGCGCGTAACAATCTCTCTCATGTAGATTTCAGCCAACTTGCTTGTGTTATCCTTTTCTCGGATAGGTAAGAAGTGTGCTGACTTCGTTAATCGGTCCACTATCACCCAGATAGTGTCATGGCCTCTTGGCGTTCTTGGCAACTTTGTAACAAGATCCATGGAGATTTGTTCCCACTTCCACTTGGGAATCTCTGGTTGTTGCAGAAGTCCTGAAGGCTTCTCGTATTCCGCCTTAACCTTGGCGCATGTTAAACATTTGCTCACATAAACAATAACATCGCCTTTCATCCTAGGCCACCAATAATAGTCTTTAAGATCCTGGTACATCTTATCCGCTCCAGGATGGACAGAGTACCGTGACTTGTGAGCTTCATCGAAAATAACCTTCCTTAGATCACCAAACAAAGGAACCCAAATCCTTTTCTCAAAACATAACGTTCCTTCCTTGTTCGGCACCAATAACTTCTCCATCCCACGGAGATACTCTTCTGCAAGGTTTCTTTCCTTGAGAGCCTCTTTCTGCGTTGTACGAATGCGCAAGGAAAGATCGGTCTGAATAATCATCTCCAAAGCCCTAACCCTTATGGGTTTGATTCTCTATTTTCGACTTAGGGCATCGGCGACCACGTTCGCCTTCCCTGGGTGATACTTTATCTCGCAGTCGTAGTCGTTCAACAACTCGACCCATCGCCTTTGCCTCATATTCAACTCCTTCTGGTTGAATATATGCTGTAGGCTCTTGTGATCTGTGAAGATTGTACACTTTGTACCATAAAGGTAGTGTCTCCAGATCTTTAAAGCGAAAACCACTGCGCCAAGCTCCAAATCGTGAGTGGTATAGTTCTTTTCGTGTACCTTCAGCTGGCGTGATGCGTAGGCAATAACCTTTTGGCGTTGCATCAACACACAACCCAATCCTTGACGCGAAGCGTCGCAGTATACCACAAAATCATATGTACCTTCTGGTAGAGCTAAGATTGGCGCGTTACAAAGCTTATCTTTCAATATCTGAAACGCTTCATCCTGTTTGATTCCCCAATCAAACTTCTTATCCTTCTGCGTGAGGAGCGTCAATGGTTGAGCGATCTTTGAAAAATTCTCAATGAACCTTCAGTAATAGCCAGCCAAACCCAAGAATTGCCGAATCTCGGTTGGCGTTTTTGGCGTTTCCCAATCCTTGATCGCCTCGATCTTGGTTGGATCCACGTGGATTCCATCTCCATTTACCATGTGCCCAAGGAATTGCACCTCCTCGTAGCCAAAACTCGCACTTAGAGAACTTGGCATACAACTGTTCCTTCTTTAGCAGCTCTAGAATGGCTCTTAAATGCTGCTCGTGCTCAGCCTTCGTCTTTGAATAAATCAAGATATTATCGATGAATACTATCACGAACTTATCCAAGTACGGCTTGCAAACTCGGTTCATCAAATCCATGAACAATGCAGGTGCGTTTGTCAACCCAAACGGCATAACGAGGAACTCGTAGTGCCCATAACGAGTTCTGAAGGCTGTCTTCGGGATACTTTCCTCTTGTATCCTTAACTGATGGTATCCAGATCGAAGATCGATCTTTGAATAAAAGCTCGAACCTTGCAGTTGGTCGAACAGATCATCAATCCTTGGCAGAGGATACCTATTCTTGATCGTCAACTTGTTCAACTCCCGGTAGTCAATACACATAAGAAAACTACCGTCCTTCTTCTTGACAAACAAAACTGGAGCTCCCCAAGGCGAGAAGCTTAGTCGGATAAATCCCTTGTCTAACAACTCTTGAAGTTGCGTTGACAGTTCCTGTATCTCAGACGGAGCAAGTCTGTAAGGTGCCTTAGCCACAGGTGCGGCGCCTGGAACTAGGTCAATGCGGAACTCCACTTGCCTCTGAGGCGGCAAGCCAGGCAAGTCCTCTGGGAAGACTTCTAGATATTCCCTCACGACAGGGATGTCTTCGATCTTCGGTTCTTCAGCTTTCTTACCCACAATGTGTGCCAGAAAAGCAACACATCCTTTGTGCGAAAATTTTTGTGTCTTCTTTGCCTGATAATCCGCAGGAGCGTATCCTGCTCCATGAATCACAATCATTTCTCCGTTCGTCGTCGGGATGCGGGTGACAATCTCCGCCGGGTGGTTCGACAACCAGTCCATCTTAATTATCACATCGAAGCTTCCGTTAGGCTTGTTCTATCGAGAACTGGGTATCTAGGTTACTTACTACCAAAACAACTATATTTTCTGAAGCTAAATTTGGCAATACTGTCAAATAGAGCGTAACATTGACTAGTATGAGACATACCGATATCCACGCTTGGATTTTATCCCCGCTGTTGAGCTTTCATCCACATGTCTGAGTGTTCTTAGGGCAATACTTCCTGAAATGCCCCACATCACCGCAATTAAAATATGCTTGGCCACAGCCTTGATCGTCACCATCCCTGCCTTGATGGTTGTCGTCGTCGTTATTTCCTCCGCGATTTCCGTTACCATCTTGACCTCTATTTCCATGTTTAGTACCTTGCCGACACGTTTCCTTGACATGTCCCACCTTGCCACAGTTACCACATTTTCCATATCTACACCGCCCGTTATGGTGACATCGACAGTTGTCGCACTTTGGTAGGATACCCGTGTACTCTTTTCTCTTTTTGGCCTTGTCGTCGCTACTCGACTGGGTACCCTGTTTGAAATTCGCCAACTTCCTCTTGTTGTTCCCAGATGACTCTACATGAGTCTCCTTCTTCCCCTCAGAGGTTGAAAATTTGTTCATCCTGATTGCCTCTTCCGTCAGGGCTACACTTAGATTGATGGCCTCAGTAATTGTTGCAGGCTTTGATGCCGTTACCATGCTCATGATTTGGGGTGCCAATCCCCAAATGAAACGCTCAATCCTCTTAAACTCCGGATCTACCATGTAAGGAACGATACGCGATAGAACATGGAACTTCTCCACATACTCAGCTATTTTTGGACCTTCCATCTTCAAGTTCCAGAACTCAGTTTCTACCTTCTGGCTTTCTGTTCTCGAACAGTACTTTTTATGCATTAGCTCTTTCAGCTCGTCCCACGAGAGAGCATACGCAGCAGCCTCGCCCATTGTCTGAACCTGAAGTTTCCACCATGACAGAGCCCCATCTCGGAACAGCCCGGAAATGTACGTGACCTGATCTCTTGGGGCGCATTTGCTCGCACGCAAAACAGTGTCCGTCTTCTCAATCCAGCGTACGAAGGCTACGGCACCCCCAGTGCCGTCGAAATGTAGGGGCTGGCAGCCTAAGAACTGCTTGTAGGTGCAGCCGTTGGGTGGGTTATCTCCTGAGGTACCTCCGTTGCGCTCGGAGTGATGGGCCTCGTATTGTGCGATGACTGCAGCAATGATTCCCTGAAGTTCCGCCTCATTGGTGGGTATGCGTACATCCCGTTTTGGAGGCATCTTCCTATGATGATCGTACGGGTCAGGTCATAGTAAGTAAAATGTGCGTAAGTATACAACAATATCAACACATAACATCTCATGTCATCAATAAATCAATCACGTAACATCTCGTGTTATAGAACATAAACAATAGATCACTTCGATTTCATTGCCACAAATCCAGACCAGAATGTAAGGTTTGCAGGAACCCAACTACAACATCAATGACTTAGTAGGTGACGACCCTTGGCAAGTCGTGCGATTGCTGGTCATGTTCAGGAATCTCTGATTCGTCCATTTTCAAATTCCAGGACTCCATCTCAAGCTTCTGTTATTCCAGTCTTAGAACCATATTTCTCCTTAATCATTTCCTTGAGCTCGTCCCAGCTCAGTGCATAGGCAGCATTCTGTTCCAAGGCCTGACCCTGATGGTCCCACCATGAGAGTGTGCCATCTAGAAATGACCCCGAAGTAAAGGTAACACTCGGTTGGGGTGAACAGTTAGTCATTCTTAGTATGAAGTCAATCTTTTCGGACCAACGAACAAGTGTAACGGCGCCTCCTGCTACGTCGAAGTTCAAAGGCTTGTAGTTCAGGTGCTGCTTATAGGTGCAGTCAGCTGGGGGGGGGTTATTTCCAGTAGTGCCATTGCTGTGCTAAAAGCGGAGAGCTTCATGTCATGCAATTGCCTATGAGTTGCGTTTTTGCAGCTCGGCTTTTATCCTTGGCAACGTACTGGTGTTTGTGTCATGCCTGGGTGGCATTCTCTTTTGCCGAAGTGGCATGGAGCGGGTTAGACATCATCTCAATAGCACCATAAGCCATCATGTACTCACCCAATTTTACACAATGTGTGGGTGGGGAAATAAATTTTTCTGAGCCTTCACATAGGCTTGCCAATTTGGCTTGTTGCTAGAAATAGAATGAACTCGAGGCTTGGTCATTCGTGTTCGAGTTATTTCCTGCTACGTTGGTTTTCATTAGCTTGACCCGCAGAGTCCACCAGGATTTCTGTGCACTACAAGTCATTATTACGTGGGCCCCCGTAATAATAAATTGTCTTGCACGGTTACCCCAAATTTTCTCTCGTCCAAGCAGATGATCAATCAAGGAGCAACAGCAGGTGCATCGGCATGAACAGGGTCATGCTCCAATGCGGTGTTAGGAGTAATGCCTGGCTTAGGGGCCACGGCTGGCTCCATCTCAAAATCAGTTGGATCAACCATCACAGAGGGTTATAGGATCCTCCAAGGGCTGGTCTAAGTGTACGAACTCAAGGTCATGGTCTGGATCAAAATCGGGTGGAAGAACAAGATCACCCTCAATACTGTGATCAAACTCAAAGCTGTGTGCGGGAACCGGTGCAGCTGATGATGCCGTATCAGGGTCGGCGTCGTGTGAATGGTGCTGCACTCCCTGTATATGCGAAAATACGGATGTCAGGAACTCAAATGAGTCTGGGACAGGGGAATGGGCATGAGTTTCCCCTGCAGGAGCGTCCGCAAGCAGTAGGCTAATACCAGCAGCAATAGGGCCTTGCCCTCGAATGGGTTCTCCTCTAGTAGATAGTTATCGTCGTCAGAGGCCACGTCGGGGGGCATATCAACAACGGGAGAAGCGGTAAGGGCACAGGAGCAGGGATCACCGCGAGTGGCAAATTCTCAACAAGATGGCCATCAGCAGGCTCTGCTACGACATCAGGCAGCGCGAAGGGCTGAAAGTCGTCAATGTCTGTGCCGGTAGTATCAGAAATGTACACCTCGTGCTCCGATGAAACTATGTCGTCTGATGCTATGGCCATGGGATTTGTAGTGTCCATCTTTCTAGTACATGATGAAGGCATGTCGTTTGTGACACATACGTATAACAATCAATCATATAATCATATAAACATATTAGTCACCAAGTAAGAAATCAAATAATTCTCCTAGTCCCACTAGCCTTCCAGCCTCTTAGACTGCTCTTCCTAGTCCCACTATCCAATTCTCCTAGTCCCACTAGCCAATTCTCCTAGTCCCACTAGCCTTCCAGCCTCTCAGACTGCTCTTCCTAGTCCCACTAGCCAATTCTCCTAGTCCCACTAGCCAACCACCTCGACTCCCAGACCGAGCCGCGGCCTCCAAGACCGAGCCTCAGCCTCCAAGACTGAGCCTATAATTAATAAATAAAATGTGCTCAACATTTGTTTGTAAAAACGTTTTGGATCTGGACTTAAGTGGTATGCAGTAAAAATGTTTTCGTGAGAGCCCTAGTGATCATAGTCTAGACTCGAGAAGGAATCCTAGTTCGCTATGATCAGAGCTCTGATACCAAGCTGTCACACCCTGGCTTTGCGGAAGCGTGGTTAATTTTGGTGTGACTTCTTAATACCATAGCTTAGTCATAACAAAGCTATATGAATTAAAAACATGCAAGATCATTCATTAAGTTGTAAAAACCAAATACAATACCATTGTCTCAGCGGGAAAACACCCTAACATCCATAACATTGTCCAACAACACAACATGACATAAACATGGTGTAAGGACTGTGACTTGTCCAGGAAAGAGTCACATTCCCTAAACCCCGGATGACCTCGGAAACTAGTGCAGCGGGAAAACGTGCCATACCGTGCCAGATCTTTTAATTCCCTGAAATACATGTAAGTTGAAAAATCAACAATAATGTTGAGCGAGTTCATGTGTTTAGTATGTGCGCGCGAATAAACCTTTATAACCATTGTAAGTGTGAATATTTTGTAAACTCTGGTATGAAGGCAAATAAGGAAACATATCAGTTAATGTGTAACCACATGGTCCAACCTGCGGGCGCATGGGGGGATAGGACAAGGTCACCACATGGTCCAACCTGCGGGCGCATGGGTGGGGTTACGACAAGGTCACCACATGGTCCAACCTGCGGGCGCATGGGTGGGGTTACGACAAGGTCACCACATGGTCCAACCTGCGGGCGCATGGGTGGTGTTAAGACAAAGTCACCACATGGTCCAACCTTAGGGCGCATGGGTGGAGTTTGTTATGCTCAAATAGGCCTATCACTTGTATCCCTCGAACGTACTACGAGGACTAATGTTCTTAAGGTTTCACCTACCCAAATCACATAACCTAACAGTTCCTTCCTTAGCTGACCATACCATGTAAGAAATATTCGTAATCATAGTAACATGTATTTCACCCCCGTAGTTTAGAAAACTGAAAACAGTTATGAGAAAAGGGGGACATGAACTCACAGTCGGTGCGTCTCCACCAAGTATACTCCAAGTCAGGCAGCTGTGCAACGACCTACATGTGCTAATTCTATTAGACGAACGACCGTGCCTTAGCTTTATAGTTTAAGTTTTTGAGAAATAGTTAGACAACTATTTCAGATTTACTTTTCGTATGTACTTGGTAGTTAATCTCCTTCCCAAGGATGGGGGATTTAATACATGTGCGTTCGAATTATATCATTAAGTCTCACTTAATATATTTTATTTTTAATTCCAAAATATAAATATTTTTCTCATGTTTTGGCACTTTATTAGCCAGCTAGAAGCTGAATTGTTCATTAAAGTGCTGTGTTTTGTGCTTAGAGTACGTTTTAGGCTCATCCAGTCATCGTAACTTATTCCTAGAGACGCAGTTCTACAACCCTTGTATCCCTACACTCACTATGGGTGTAGTAAAATATTTCTGGCTCATACAGGCCTTAGAGGCAACGTCTGCCTGATGCTGGCTTTATCAGCATGTTCAATAGATTATACGTTCATAGTGCTACTGTGCTTTTGTGCATCATGTTTGTCACTAGAGTTCAGCATGTAAATAATGTAGTGACGGAAATCAAAGTATGATGCAGATATGTACAAGTATCAACAGTCAAGTGGTAGTTCATCAGCAATTTCAAGTAAGCACAGTAATTAAGCAACAATTAATTATTAATTAAACCGTACGGATACCTGCTTTAGTTGGGGTTGTCACAAAAGGATTCTGATTCCCTGTTAACCTCTGTAAGCATGTTAACAAACATGACAGATGTGATTCGTTAAAGCCACACACGTCATTCTTATGCAAGAATCCTTTAAAGGATTCCAAAGCCCAACTAAATGATATAATCAATCATGGGTTGAATCATCAATAAAGATGATCACTTGTTAAACATCCATTAGAGATGTAGTGCCTAAGGGCCGAATTATCAAACATCCGTTAGTGATGTAGTGCCTACGGGCCATAATTGTTGTCATAATAAGACAAAAGACAGTGGTGGTCTATGACTCCCTGTCAGAAGGAGTAAAAGAACTACGGTTCAAATCTTCATACCGTGATTCTCTGAAATCTCGGCTAATATTATAATAACGTCCTCGTGACTAGGCTTTTATGCCACTAGCAATGTTAATTGTGATTAGGATAAGTATGTTCAAATCCTAAGTGTAAAGTGAGTAACAACTTAACCAGATATGGTCTTCAATACCATGGTTAATGAATTGCCATAAAAGACAATTCAATGATAAACTCCTAAATAGAATTTTCGTTATCTTCTGCAGCAGATACAAGCTACTATGGCGAATCCTAATGAAGGAAGTAATCATACAAATGAAGATGAGTATGATAATGCCCAAATAAATCTAACGGGCGCTCAACTTAAGGCACTTGTCGACAATGCTGTGCAAGCAGCTCTGGATCGACAATATACAGAGTCCCGAAGAAGAACAGTTTCCAAACCACCATCAAAGCCCAAGACACAATCAAAATCCCACAGCAAACCACTATCCAAACCAAAGAAGGACGACGATAAACACTCGTCCAAGCCCAAGAAAGACGACGACAATCACTCGTCGAATGAAAATAGTGTTCGTCACGAACGGGAGTATACTGATGCTTCCCGTGCTAGGGGCTGCACGTACAAGTACTTCGTATCTTGTAAACCCCGAGACTTTACGGGGGAGAAGGGTGCCGTTGAATGTATGACATGGTTGGACGAGATGGACACAGTAGTGGACATCAGTGGCTGCGCTGAAAAGGATGTTGTGAAGTTTGTGTCACAGTCATTTAAGGGCGAGGCCCTAGCTTGGTGGAGGGCGCTGGTTCAGGCCGCAGGAAAAGCTGTACTTTACAGCATGACGTGGGAGGAATTCGTTTCTCTCATCAGGGAAAACTACTGCCCTCAGCATGAGGTGGAGAAAATAGAGTCCGATTTTGTGTCATTGGTGATGACGAATCTGGACTGCCAGGCCTACTTGACGAGCTTCAATACGATGTCTCGCTTGGTTCCTTATCTAGTCACCCCAGAACCAAGGAGGATTGCTCGTTTTATCGGGGGGTTAGAACCCGCGATAAAGGCTAGTGTGAAGGCCTCTCGGCCAACGACCTTCAGGTCCGTGACTGACCTCTCTTTGTCCCTCACGATGGACGCGGTCAGACTGAGATCGCAGAGGAACAAGGAGGCTGAAAAGAGAAAGCGTGAGGAAGATACCTCACGAAGGTCGGGAAAGAAACACCGTGGAAACGGTGATGGCAAGAAATGGACCGAGTCGAGAAAGGATGGGCAACAATCGGGAGAGAAGCCCAAATGTAAGAACTGCCAGAAATTCCACTTTGGGAAGTGCAGGTTTGGGCCAAACTCACAATCCCAGTCAAAGACGCACACTTGTGGACTGTGCAAGTCTAAAGACCACAAGACTGTGGATTGTAAGAAGATCAAGGACGCGACCTGCTACAACTGTAGTGAAAAGGGGCACATCAGGAGCAACTGCCCCAAACTCGCCAAGAAGACTGACGAACCCAAAAAGAATAACGCTAGAGTCTTCAAAATGGATGTGAAGGAAGCCCTGCAAGACGACAACGTAATAACAGGTACTTTTCTCGTGAATAATATTTTTGCAAGAGTACTGTTCGATTCAGGAGCTGATAAATCCTTCGTAGACCAAAAATTTTGCAAGTTGCTGAACATACCTATTAAAGCCCTAAATGTAAAGTACGAAGTAGAGCTAGCAGACGACACTGTAGAAACCGTCTCCACTATATTAGAGGGATGTAAGATATCCATTAAGAACCATTCTTTTCCTCTATCTCTACTTCCCTTTAATCTAGCTGGTTTTGACATTGTTCTGGGCATGGACTGGTTAGCGCACAACCAGGCCCAGATAGTCTGCAATAGAAAACAAATTGTGCTAAAGGCCCCGACTGGTGAATCGCTCACCATTCGAGGGGATACGCAGTATGGACTGCCTGAGAACGTATCTATGCTTAAAGCTTCAAGGTGCTTAAAAAGGGGCTGTGTCATCTACATGGCACAAGTAATTATTGAAGAACCCAAAGCAAGGATAGAAGACATTCCTGTCATTTCGGAGTATCCAGAGGTTTTTCCCGAAGATCTACCTGGGTTGCCACCAGATAGGCAGGTGGAATTCAGAATAGATATCATTCCTGGAGCGGCTCCCATTGCTAGAGCACCCTACAGGCTAGCACCGACTAAAATGAAGGAATTGAGAACCCAACTAGATGAACTGTTAGCAAAGGGATTCATCAAGCCTAGTTCGTCTCCCTGGGGAGCACCTGTCTTGTTTGTAAAGAAAAAGGACGGATCGATGCGTCTGTGCATCGATTATCGTGAACTTAATAAAGTCACAATCAAGAATAGATACCCATTGCCAAGAATCGACGATTTGTTTGACCAATTGCAAGGGGCTAGCTATTTTTCAAAGATCGACTTGAGGTCGGGCTACCATCAGCTGAAGGTCAGAGATGAAGACGTACACAAAACAGCATTTAGGACTCGCTACGGTCACTACGAGTTCCTAGTGATGCCTTTTGGGCTCACAAATGCACCGGCTGCGTTCATGGACCTCATGAATCGCGTCTGTAAGCCGTATTTAGACAAATTCGTCATCGTATTCATCGACGACATTCTCATCTATTCCAAGAACGAAGCTGACCATGAGAAACACCTACGATGTATTCTCGGATTGCTACATCGCGAGAAACTCTATGCCAAATTCTCCAAGTGCGAATTCTGGCTAAGAGAAGTCCAATTCCTTGGACACGTCGTAAGCGAGCGTGGTATCCAAGTGGATCCCGCTAAGGTAGAGGCGGTCATGAATTGGCAAGAGCCAAAGACGCCCACAGAGATCCGTAGTTTCCTGGGATTGGCAGGATACTACAGAAGATTCATTGAGAACTTCTCAAGGATTGCTGCGCCCTTAACTTCGCTAACCAAGAAGAAGGAAAAGTTTATTTGGGGCCCTAAGCAGCAAGAATCCTGTGATATTTTGAAACAAAGACTGAGCAACGCTCCTGTGTTGACGCTACCAGAAGGTACTGAAGAGTTCGTAGTTTACTGCAACGCGTCACACACTGGCATGGGGTGTGTGCTTATGCAGAAGGGCAAGGTGATTGCCTATGCTTCAAGATAGTTGAAGGTGCACGAAAAGAATTACACCACCCATGACTTGGAGCTGGGTGCCGTTGTATTCGCACTAAAACTATGGAGGCATTATCTATATGGAATCAAGTTTGTGATCTATTCAGATCACAAAAGCCTTCAACATTTGTTCAATCAGAAGGAGCTAAACATGAGGCAACGCCGTTGGATGGAGACCTTGAATGATTATGATTGTGAAATCAGGTACCATCCCGGCAAGGCGAATGTAGTCGCTGACGCCCTGAGCCGGAAGGAAAGGATAAAACCCATCCGAATCAATGCGAGGAGGATGGAAGTAAGGAATAACTTGATTGAAAGGATATTAACTGCACAACGAGAGGCTGTGTTGGAAGCTAATTATTCTAAGGAAAAGTTAGGAGTAACTGAGGAGCAGTTAACTCTCCACAAGGATGGACTTTTGAGACTGAATTGGCGGATATGGGTTCCTATTTATGGAGGACTACGAGATGTTATCCTCCAGGAAGCCCATAGCTCCAAATATTCTGTCCATCCTGGAGCAGACAAGATGTATCAGGATTTAAAGGCAAATTATTGGTGGATAGGCTTGAAAAAGTCTGTAGCCGCTTATGTAGCCAAATGCTTGACTTGTGCGCAAGTTAAAGCTGAGCATCAAAAGCCATCTAGCTTGCTACAACAGCCTGAACTTCCTGAATGGAAATGGGAGTGTGTAACTATGGACTTTATCACCAAGTTACCAAAAACGAACAAAGGAAACGACACAATATGGGTTATAGTTGATCGACTGACTAAGTCAGCTCATTTCTTACCCATCAAGGAGACCTATAGCTCCGATACATTGGCCCAGTTATATGTTGATAAGATTGTCGCCTTACATGGCATACCTGTGTCTATTATCTCTGATCGAGATACTAGATACACGTCACACTTCTGGAAGAGTTTTCAACAATCTTTGGGCACACGTTTGAACTTTAGTACGGCTTACCATCCTCAGACAGACGGTCAGAGTGAGCGTACTATTCAAACGTTAGAAGACATGCTGCGAGCATGTGCTATCGATTTAGGTGGTAGTTGGGATAAGAACTTACCCCTAATCGAATTCTCCTACAACAATAGCTACCATACCAGCATAAAGGCTGCGCCTTTCGAGGCATTATACGGTAGGAAGTGTAGATCGCCTGTTTGTTAGGCGGAAGTGGGAGAGGTCCAATTATCGGGACCAGAGATAGTTTTCGAGACAACGGACAAGATTGTCCAGATCCGGGAACGTCTCAAAGCTGCCCGTGATAGGCAGAAAAGTTACGCTGATCCGAAGCGTAAAGATTTTCACTTTGAGGTAGGTGAAAAAGTGTTACTAAAAGTATCACCCTGGAAGGGGGTGATGCGTTTCGGTAAGAAGGGTAAACTGAGCCCGCGATACATAGGACCTTTCGAGGTTATCGAACGTGTCGGGTCAGTTGCCTATAAATTAAACTTACCAGAAGAGCTCAATGGAATTCATAATGTGTTCCACATCTGCAATCTAAAGAAGTGTTTCGCTGATGAATCATTGGTGATCCCACACACAGATGTGCATATAGATGAGAGCTTGAAGTTTGTGGAGAAGCCTTTGTCGATTGAAGACCGACAGGTGAAAAAGCTCCGAAGAAAACATGTGGCGATAGTTAAAGTTAAATGGGATGCCCGTAGAGGTCCCGAATTCACGTGGGAAGTTGAATCCACGATGAAGGAGAAATATCCCTATTTGTTCGAGTAAATCTCGGGCCGAGATTTATTTTAAGGGGGTGAGGATGTAACACCTCGAAATTTTTGAGCCCAATAATGTATTGACACGTGTCTTGAGTTTACACGTGGCATTTAATATTTAATAAAGGACTAATATTGACAAACCTTGAAAGTATGTAAATTCGAGGGTTATAAATATCAAACAAGGGTAAGTATACTGTATAGTAACCCTAAAAGATGCTTGTACCTTAAAACGAATAAATCATGGATCGTACGGAAGCGAAACGCGGAAGAAAGTGAGAGATTACAAGCTGCGGGGGTTAACTGTGTCAACATGTTTAATTATACCTCTGAGTGACCCTTTGACGTACCCGAAGCCTTGTAACAGTAAAATACGTTCACTAGAATATAATATGTAAATTCCGCGAAGTTCCGTTTTTAAACGAGAAACTTATGACCAAATTCGTACGAGGGGGGTTAAAAGCGTCAACTATATAAATTAAGGCTTCTCGGATAATAAGTAAACTATCCGGGGGCTTAACAACACGAGTAAATAACGCGAGGTCCTTAATTGTAATTAACTGAGGGCCATATCGCAAAGTTACCCCTTCAAACCTGAAAGGTCAGGTTATTAATTACCAAGATTTTGGTAATCATTGTAAAAAGATTTAAAAAGATTGTTTCTTAACCCCTTACGGACCGTAAAGGTCATGCCTTACGGACCGTAAGGGAGCGCATGATTGAATTAGATCCGCCACAGGCTTACGGACCGCAAGGCCTAAGCCATACGGTCCGTAAGCGACGCCCAGCGACAGAAATATGGCTGTTGGCTCTTTTAAGCGGCAAGACAATTATGGATGGGTTTTCCAGAGGCATGGGCGCCCCCTACTCGACCCATAGCACCTTGGGACACCTGCCCATCATCTATGAGCACTTATAGGACAATGTGGGATGATCTTGAAGCCTTTCTTGCACTATAAATAAGCATTCATAGTTCACAACTCAATCACAACTCAAAACACCTTCTCTGATCATTTCTGGAGCTTCCAAGCTTTCTCTTGTCATCCTATTTTGTGTTCAAGCTTCTGTAAGTCATTTAGATCCTTTGTGGTTTAGTTTTACTTAGTAATATAGCTAGAAATCAAATCGTCGTAACTACGGTTTGACTTCAAGATAAATCCTTAATGGCTCAGTCTCATGTCGAATCAAAGGTAGTTATGTGTTGGTATTTATGTGGGTAGTAAACATCTGAAAGGGTTCCCCATGATCACCACTCCAACTAGTTCAAATGTCGAGTCAAACGCGTACTTAAAAAGTCAACAGAAAGCTATTTTTGCGATTCTTGCATAATCTGTAATATAAACGATATGCAACCTGTTTAGACACTCATAAAACATGATAATAAGTATATAAACTTGTTTACGCCCGTTTGATTCGGCCATTTGCTATATAGACCCGGTTCGAAACCGAATGTCGCAAAAGTTTGACTTTTGCTTTGAATTCAGTTCTGACCCGTTTTAGTGCAATATAGATATGCCTTAGGACTCTCTTAGGACCAGGTTACATGATGGCATAAGCCTCTGTGACCGGTTCGATGTTGTCCGAGTCTTTTACGCGTTTCCGTTAATTACTTAAAAAGTTGACCGTAACGCCCTTTTTAAAATAAAACGAGTATTTCGGATACGTGAAAGGACCATGACTATGCTTACCAAATGATAGGCATGTCCTTAAAATTTCACGTCAATCCGAGGTCTAGAATAGGAGTTATGCTAAAAAGCGCAATTAAAGTAAACTTTAGTAATAAACGGCGTAATTAGCATAACGCCTACCTAGACCAAGATTTGGTCACCAAAACTTTTATCCACTGTAATAAAATAATATTTTGGGATTTTTAAAGATTTTTAACAAATTTTAACCTGCTCATAACCCGCGGTTATGGCTACGGTTCGGTAAATACCGAATATGCCCTTTTCGGCCAAAACTTGAGTTCTACAAGGTCTTTTGACCCGATTCCAGTTGCTACTGATTTTAAATAATAAATAAAGTATTTTAGACTTATTAAACTGATTGGGAAACTCAGATTTCCTGTAGAACTCGGAAAACCCTTTAAAAGTCTTTAAAATGACCGGAAAACCCCTACGGGGCGAATAATGAACTAAAACTCGTTACGGGCATTATGGAAGGTATCCTACTGATACCACAACCTCTTTAAAGTATATTGACTTAGGAAAACAGTGTAGGACTCCAACGGTTACCCGTTGCGCCTATTGCGCGCACGGTTCGGCTTATGTAACTAGTTTACATAAATTAGCCGATACGGGTCAAACCATATCATTTTGACCCCAAAATCCAGAGTGTGAATATTAAACCCATATAAAACAAGTCTCCGAACTTGTTGGGTCAGAATCACATTCCATTCTCGGTTTTCGCCTTTCACGCGATTAAACCGTATCTATCCCTCGAAACTAATCGGTCTAGGCTACGGCTAATATAAAGACCCGTTAGGATTCTAATAGGTTATTTTAAAACCTTCGTTCCAGAATAAGGAGCCCCAGTAAAAGATATCGGTGATTTAATTGATTAAGGAATATACATTGCAAAGGTAAATACTTTTAACTTATTTTCCCTTATACGGGCTTGGGTTACGGTATATAAAATACCGCTTGATTGAGCATCAAATAATTCCATCGTTGAGGTGGTTAATTGAATAGTTTGATCGGCTCATTTAAACAGTCTTGTTACTTAAAAGCCTTTGGGGGGTTAATGACCATGTCCCGGATATCCTTGGCATCATTTTACGAAATGGCCACGACCTCGACACCCGGGTGTAGGCGTACACCCGGTTGATGTCTATACTATTAAAAGACGTAGCCGATGGTTTACCCACCTCGGTTTTACGCAAATGTGGTGTGTCTATTGATCTTTAACCCGGCACGATCCGGGCTACTGAACGCAAAGAAGGAACATGTAATTCGTTCACAAGATTATAATATTAAATAATTTTCCCAAGTTAAGCAAATATGTTTATGCCATGTGCATCCAAACCAATTTTCAATCATTTTACAAAATGAGTCGGTTGATTGTATTTACCGGTGTAAACTGACGTATTTTCCCAAAAAGATTAAGTGCAGGTACTACACGTAATTGGCTGGTAGTAGCTCCCTAGCATCTAAGGAAGTCTCGCAAGCTTGATGTCTATCTGTTGAACAATATTTTTATTTATTTTGATCCATCCTGTGGATACTATTCAACTACTTGTGATACATTTGATATTACAGTAAATGGTTGAATTATATTTATCTTTATGCTTCCGCTGTGCATTCATATATTGTGGTTTGACTATATTATTGCCAACTACGTCACGGTAATCCCCCACCGGGCCCACCGGTGATACACGTGGAAATTGGGGTGTGACAGTGTTTGAAGCGGCGCCGGACCAAGACGGAAGGGGGACGTTCCCCATACCATCAAGCTTATCACCAACTGTAAAGTTTCTATTCTTTGTTTCTAATATCAATATTATTCGAACCATTAGGATTAACTCTTCAATATGTACCATCTAGGACTAGGACTGACTGTGCAAATCAGCAAAAAATAATGGTTAAAGGTGCATTCCCGAGATAATTAGTTACTTTCACTTCCCAATGGTTGATATAGTTTTGAAGATTTCACTTTTTTGAATCAAATATAACAAATTAAAGATGCTTATTTTGACATAAATTATGTTATCAGATTTGAAACTTCTGATGGACGACAGATTTAATTAGGAAGTACCTAGGAAGTTAAGTTTAGGAGGGGTTGTTGCTCATGGTTCCAATGGAACTGTTTGTTTCGAAGGAAAGTATGGAAGGTGCGAGAGACGTACATTCGTAAAACGTATGATGAAGCTTCATTTTAGGGTTGACAAAGAAGTAATTAAAAAACTTACTAGCAATTCCTACGACAACTTTTGTTAAGATCTATGAAATTGAAGGGGATGATAATTTCACTTACTTATTATGCCTAGAGCGTTGTAAATCCAATCTTTATAACTTGATTATGGATGAGACCTATAACAAATATGTGATACCAAACAGCATAGTCCGGTCTCATGAATTACTATTACATTTGATATAGTAAGTTCAAGTGCTTATGTGAATTATATTTTCAACATTTTGGGGTTTTTTTATATGTTTGATGTTCTTTGTCTTCTAGGGGCATCGTTGAAGATCTCCGTGAGTTGCATTCCATGGGGATTATCCACCGGAATTTGAAACCACAGAATGTGTTGATAGTCTAATACAATAACAAAACATATACTAGAATTTCCGATATATGAGTCATCAAGGACCATACTCATTTGGAAACTTTGAAATGGCGGGCGCGAGTACAGGTTTTTGGAGAAGAGACAAAAGAAACAGATTTGTTCAGCTTAGGCTACTTAATATATTTTTGCCTTACACGTAAGGAAGATTTGTTTGCTGAACCGGTGCTGTTACAGCGGAGAGATGACGTCACCGACGGTTTAGATTTCTAACCAGAAGAATAAGATGAAGAAGATGACGTTGAGATTGATTTGGTTTCATAGAGCCATTTTTGTAATTAGTAGACATATTTTTATTTTTATAAGAAAGAGTTCAATAAAGGTTCAGGAGTTGTGTTACAGAGAGAGTGTGAAGGTGTAGAAAAATAGGGGAGTTAATGTAAACGAGCCGGGCCGAACCTGAGCTCGACTAGGCTCGTCATGTTTATATATAGCTCGAGCTCGGCTCGCGAGTAAAACCCAAAGTTTGAGGTATTTTGAGAACAACCTCAAACGAGCTTAAAGCTCGAGCCGAGCTCGCTTCAATATCACGTAAACCAGTCAAAGCTCGGCTCGCCAATGGTATCATCATTATTATTATATTATATATAAAAAAACTAAATTTTTTTGTTTGAGTTCGTTTAGGCATGCGAGCCTATAGAAGCTTTGTATTTTAGGCTCGACCAAGGATTTGATAACTATATGAGCTCTATTTCGGGCTCGTTAAGGCTCGGCTCGTTCGAGCTTTTAACCAAACCGGTCACTAATAGCTCTCGAACCTCTGTGCTTGTTTACGCCCTAGTTTTAATCACACGTTTAATCATGTAAATCTATTGTTTTCTTTGTTTAATATTATTTTATAACGGCTTCTAATTCTGAACCACTTTTATTAATCATTTACGTATGCATTTTGTAGCAAGATAAAATATTTGAACCTTTCATTTACGGCTCATTGTGGATGCTCTAGGAGTGAAGGGTAATGGGCACCTTTTTCCAAATGAATCCAAATCAACCAACCATCAATTGATATCTCATTGCACCCAAAGGAAAAATAAACTTGTATTACAAAATAAGAAAAAATAAACTTATGGGTTATAAAAAATGTTTTTAGTGTTTAACTACATAATGTAAAAATAATTACAAAGCTTTCTAAAGAAATTGATGATTAAGCACTTTAGAAGCAGATTGAGTATTGATTACAATAAGCAAAAGATTGCAAGTTTGTGAGATGATTATCATATACATCTACTTGTCTTATTTACTGTGCAAACAAATAGTTTTTATTATTTAAGTCGTGTAATACACGGGACTGTAAACTAGTAGCTTAATACTCAATATCGTTTGATGTATATCAACTTACAAAATCTATTAGACCATGTGTAGTGGTTTAGTGAATAATGCTCCCACTCTTAGGCGTTTTCCGCAATGTGGCAGTCTAGTCAGCAATGAGACATTATTGGGCGTTTTTACAAAAGAGGTGTAATGGAATAATGCCCCAACCAATCATTACACAATTATTTATTTTTTAAATTACAAATTAATAATACTTCATTAAATAACGATCTAAAAAGTTACAATACTAAGAATTACATTGCAAAATTTTAGGTTTTATAAAAAATCCAAATGAGACATTTAATAAACAAAACTTTAAGGACTAATATAGCATTTTTGTAACTTGAAATATTAAAGGTTTTGAAGTTTAAAACCTCTTTTTAAATAGAATCAAAGTGCATGGACTGAATGTGCAAAATCATCTTCTTCCTCACAACAACCTGCAACATCATCTTCTTCAATCTTCTTCTTCCTTTAAATACACACAAATATTATTTCTTTTGTTTTTCTTAATTAAAACTAATTATACACACACATGGCAAGGTCCTATTCGGGAAACAAAAATCTTCTTCTTCTTCCTTTCAGCGTGTTTCAAAACACGCCACGGGGGGAGGGCGTTTTGGGGCGTATTTGGAGGAAAAAATGCCGGGATCTACTACGGATAGTCTTAAAATCATCCTTTTTGCGACCATAAGAGCCCCCAACCAAATATCTTTCCATTTTCCAATCATGAAATCAGATAAAACAACTAATAAACCCTATTTAAAAGCTCATCACCAAACTCAACCTTAAAAGGTTTCTAAATTCAAATTTGCAACTTCAATTGATAACAAACAAACATATGTTCAACAGTCATCTATTAATAACCAACAAAAATGAGTTGAATCATAAAAGTGCCAAACCAACAAATTACAAATATGCCGCAACCCCTTTTGAATTGCAAAATCGATCATACCAAAAACAAAACGACTCTTAAGGGTTGAGAAATTACTATTTATGACCCGCTAGACCCTGTTCAGAAGTTCCACTGCTCTGGAGATAGAGAACCAAAAATATAAAAAACAAATAGAATAAACACCTGTTAATTTTTTAATCAGGCTTTCTCGTGTTTAGCTAATCAATCAAACTACAAGTTAATCATATTTAATCAACAAAAACAAACAAGAAAAACAACCACAAAACTAAAAAAATACTATATAACAATTAAAAAAAACAGTCCTATAATGTCTTCTTCCACTTTCACAAATCACAATCCAATCCAACCCTTGTATCTATCTAATAGTAATCACACCCCCAACAAACCCAAAAAACTTTCTAAACCAAACCCACTTCACATAACCCATCCCATCAGATCCGGTTCACCTTATCAGCTTTAACAACCGGGTTCGCCTTCATAATCGCCTCCCTCCCGGTTTTCTTAAAATCAAACTCACAATCATGTTCTTCAGGGTACCTATGACTCCCACAAAACGTCTCTCCACACTTACACTTAAACCCCATCACACCCACCTTCTTGTTACAGCTCAAACACCGGTTCGAAACCCTAGCCGCCGTTGTCGTAGGTTGTTCCACCGTTTTCGGCGCAGTTAACGTTGTTGACGATGAAGAAGAAGATGCCGGAGACAAGGAGACCACTTTGTTCACCAGCTGTTCCATGGCGGCTGTTTGTTCTTCTTTGATCCGACGGTCACGATAACACTTTGAGCACAGGTTCATTGTTGTAGCCGAGCCGAAGAAGCCGCACCCGTTGGCGCAGAGTACAGGTTGAAACGACGTCGTGTCGTTCATCTTGTTCGCTTCAGAACTCATCTTTTTTGGATTGAAAATAAGAATTTTGGAATTTTAAAATTTAAAATCGATGAATTGGTTGAATGAATGAAATTTTTTTAATGAAAGAGGTTGTAGGCGTTCAGGCGAAAAATTAGTTTGACTTTGTTAAGAAGTAATCAACAATGACGGCGGAAGATTAGGCAAAGACTTTAGTACCCCACTACCCCTACTAGAGGATGAACTCGAATGTACATGAACAAGGGTTGTTTAGTCTCTTTTTGAAAGGTTAAACCGCCTATTAGTAAATGGTTTAATTTTTTTATTTTTTTTTACTATTTTGGTGTTTTCGGAGCAACCTTTTTCTAGAAGGATCCAAATTGTTCTGATTTGCATAATTCTAGAAGGATCCAAATTGTTCTGATTAATATTGCGTAAAACGAAAAACCTAATAAATTCAAAAACAAGTGATCACTACACTAGGGTCTGGAGGGAATTGGGTTGGGAGAATTGATTGATAGGTGGTAGGTGTGGCCTTTACCGCACATTCAAAAAAGTGGGGTGTAAAAGGGGTGTGGTCAGGTCGGAGTTAGGGTGCCATGTGGCACTTAATTTCAAACTAGTTAAACGATCATCAACACCCAACCAACTATTGCCAGACACGTCATCGTAGACCAGCACCCCACGCCAAGCGGGCAACGCCCACCAAAACGCCAACCCGAGGTGGTGTACAACGCCCTTCGCCACTCCCACACCCACTATTAGATTTGATTAAACGGACACGTGATTACGAAACTAATAAATCGAAAATATATAAGGAAGAGAAGTTATTGAATATGTTATCTGAATAAGTGGTATAAGTGATGTAATTTTATTTTAGACTGAGTTGTCCGCGATACTGTATAAGTCGTCGAAAGTGTTTCAAGGTTTCCTCTTAGAAACTTGAAGACATGATTATAAAACTTACGATTTGCGATTGCGGTGTATTTATATTTATCAATGTTTCGACGAGTTTTTTCATAGGATCAATAATAATGTAAACTTTGTCGAAATTGATTGTTTCATCTTTCAACATCCCCGGTGGACGGTCTGAACTTTCTTTTTCTTTTTTCACAAGTTTAAGTTTCATCTATTATTTCTTTTAAAGGTACCTATTATTTCTTTTAAAGGTTTTCAATCGATTTATAACATGTGTCGATGTCTTTTTCAACATGTTACGGTTACATATTTTGGATATTCGTTTTAGCGAGTGTCGCTACTATACGATAGTCTAGCTTTCACTTTGTATTTCTTCAAATCCTACTTAAACCATAATCAATTATAAGGCAACAATAATTAGTAGTACAACAAAGTTGAAAATTCAGCATGTAGCGCTTGATTAAAACAATTGTGCTAATAAGAGTAGTCGATTTAGCAATAAACGTTAAGGTAGATGGAGTAATGGATTACTGCAACGGAGAAGCAAATGTAGGATTTGAGGTTATTCAAAATCCTCTATTCTTTACTTTGTAAATGGTAATCGATTTAAGATTTCTAATTACCTATAACAACAATCATCATGGCAGAGAAGGATTTCTAATTACCTATAACAACATTACCTATAACAACAATCATCATGGCAGGGAATAGTGTTTCCCTGCCATTGGTCGAAATGGACGGCTAGCTGTTACGCTGTCATTTCCCCATTGGTTAAGCTAAATTACGATTTTGCCCGTTTAAGTTTACAGTTTTACCATTGGTTTTGTTTTTCTTCTTTCTCAGCTAAATTACGATTTTGCCCTTAGCTCAAATTTACAGTTTTGCCATCCTTTTTTTTCCTGTGAAATTACGGTTTTGACTCCAGTGTAAAATTACAGTCATGTCATCGTTTTAGTTTTTTTTTATAAAATTATGGTAGTGTTTTCTTTTAGTTGGTTGAATCGGTGTAATTTTTATTCGTGCCAGTCGGTTGTCTGAAAGACGCTCATTTGTCCTGAAAAATTAAAATTTTGCTCCCATTTAAAATTATAGTGTTTCTATCGTTTTAGTTTTTTTTTGAACAAAACTATGGTATTATTTTGTTTTAATTGGGTGACTCGATGGAATTTTTGCCAGGTCGTGTTATGAGCAGTATGTACAAATAACCGAATCATAGACCTATATGTTATGAGAGAGAAATATTCAGCTTAGTGTCCCATAACGCGAACGAGGAAAAAACTAATTGAACATGAAAATGAGTGATGGGCTTCATCTCATTGCGGTTCGTGGGCCATATGCATTATTTTACTACAAAAATCTTGACTTGGCGGACCCGACAATTGAGCTGGCCCAAAAGCCCAATGAATCTTAATTTATTCCTTTTTTTTTCCATTAAAGCAATCGTAGCCATTTCCAGGGGTGTTCAGAAAACGTAACCAAATAAAAACTATAAATCGAACCGTAACTGTGACTGAATAAACCGATCCGAACAACGAATTTGATTTTTGGTTTGGTTTATAACCGAAACCGAATGGTGAATATGGTTTTTGGTTCGGATTTTGAATCCACATATTTTTATTTGATTTATTCGGTTGATTTGGATAACCGAATAAACCGTTAATTTAATTAATTATAAAATAAATATAATAATGTTTAATAAACTATATACAATTTATTATCACAAGATACAAAGTCTAATATCTAAGTATATGTATCCCCATGGTTTGGAAATTATTTATATTTTTTGTCATTAGACTTGTTAACTGTTTATAGTTTCAATGATCTATGTCTTGAAGTTTTAACTTTGTGATTATTTGTACGACTATTTTATGGATATGTTTGTTTTATTTTGCTATGTCTTTTATTTATATATTGTTAGGTTTAAATTAGTTGCCGATTTGATGTTCGGAAGTTAGACAACAAACATAAATATAAATTAGGAAGAAAAGTACTTAGGTACAATTTGGTTAAATTTAGTTGAATTTGGTTTATTTGGTTTTTAACTAAAACCAAACCGAATTGAATTTGGTTTGGTTTGTTTTTTGGTTTGGGGTATAAAATTTTGAAAAACGAATTAACCAAACCAAATAAACTAAATAAACCATAAACCAAACCGATGAATACCCATTTCATCATTTGACCCAGGCTAGCACCTAACCTCTTTTTCTCTTTTCTTTTTCCAATTTTTCTTTCTAAATTAAATTGTTTATAAAAATAATTTATTCTAAGAACATTATGTTTCCTCTTTTTATTTTCAGTTCTTAGTATTTAGAAAAAGTAAAAGTTAAAATTAACTCTTTTACAGCACACATTTCCTATTTCTTTCAATTTTTCAAATTTCTATTTCTCAAATAAAATGTTTTATTTAATATACAATATTTTTGAATCTATCGGTTCTTCAATAGTGGCAAAGTTATGATGATTTCATAACATATATTAAACGCAAATGCCTCTACAAAGACAATTACTATTGTTACTTCAACTTACTACTACTTAGTCAATTAAAAAAACCTATGGTATACAAGGTAGAGTGGTGAGGATAGGTTTAAGTGAAAGTTGAGTTTTATTCTAAAAAAGGTATTTTAGTTTATATTTTAAGTTGTTCAAAATATCAGTTAATTATAACTTTTAGTTCATAACATGATTAAACAGCCTATAGTTTCATACAATATCTACATTTGTTACCTCTTGTTGTTATAAATCTGAATTCTCAAGAAGTACCAATACTATTAGTATTAATATTATAATTATAACTTTCATAGCATTATTATTATTTGTATTATTATTATTATTATTATTATTATTATTATTATTATTATTATTATTATTATTATTATTATTATTATCATTATTATTATGAACATTTTCTTCTTTTAGTTTTATTACATGTTATGTTTCTTGAATATTATAATTTCAAAGTTGAATAACCATTGTGACTAGTAGTATTGTATATGATGATGGTGAAACTCTTAAGCTAAGTGGACTTCAGTGGTATCTCTTGAATTTGTTATAATAGCTCAAAATGCAATCAATTGCACGGCACTCATGCCATGTCTATGGTCCAATATATATTATTACTATTATGTACTATTTCACATTTCAATTACTATTCTAATATATATTATTGGTTCATGTTACTAAATATCCTAGATGCTACATAAATATTTATGATATGCGATGATTGTATGCATCAATATAATGTTTTAACGCACAATTGCAGTAGACTATTTAGACTCACCTTACATTAGCAATCATACAAAGATTATCAAATGGACTCTTACTAATCACTAACCTCATTCAAGCGACATTGGAACCGTCTCATCGAACTCTACGATATGAGATTTTAGTTTTTCACTTTTGAACTTATAGGTTGTAGATTTTAGAATTTTTGTTTATTATCATTGTGTCTCTCTACATTTGCGTTATTGTGTCTTTTTTGCGACTAATTGTGTTTTTTTCCTCGAAATTGTGTTATATTTTTGGGATTGTGTTATATTTTGCTCGACATTGTGCCATCTTTTACAATCCATTGTGTCTTTGTACTCTTCTTATTTTTAAAAGTATTTATAGAATAGCTTATTACACTATATAGTTTATTGAATTTGTTATTAACAAAATTGCATAGAATAAAATTTCTAAAAATGCGGTTCTTGAGATGAGAAGGGGGTGGGCATCTACTGATCCAGTGTGATGTGTGAAGTCCACTGTCCACTCAACCCTTACATGAAAGTTTGGGCTTTAATGGGCCACCTTCTTCTCAAGGTAACATTTGACTCTTAAGATGTATGTTCAAATAAAGCATGATGAGAGGGGAGAATGGATTGAACTTTAAAAGGATCATCAAGTATGATGAATTAGGCCTTAGGGTTACCTCAATTCTTGATCCCCACAAATTCCTAATTAGTCCAAATGCAATCATACATGCATAAGGGTGAACGGGGTGGAGCGGCGAATGTTTGCGGGGAGGAGGTTTGCCGCATGAGGGGTGCACCGCCAACATCAATTTGACCCACTCTCTTTCAATCAATCATGTCTTTTTTTAAATGGTTTGGGTGAAATAACCCTTTATGTTTTTTGGGTAAGAGTGGTGTATGAGAGGCGAATTTACATGTCACTTCATGATTTGGTGGGTGGAAATTTCCCCCCATTTCATGAGGGGTGCACCCCTTCACCCTAAGTGATTTAGTTTAGAGTCAACAAATTGTCTTCGCTACCTTAATAAACATGCAAACTGAGTTATCGTTTCAAACATGGGCGGAGGACAATGGAGGCCTAGGGGTGCCCCGGTCCCTACCAATTTTTTGCGTGTGGTGTTAGTTTTACTGAAAATTTTCAAAATTTTGTTCTTTTTAGTGTAAAATATTGGATTCTAAGAGTCCGCCGTCCACCGATTTGAATTTTTAGAGTTTGGCCCCCACCGAGTTTCCGTTTAAGCTTCGCCACTGGTTTCTCACACATCATAAAAATGAGTAAAATCATATTGGATTACTGATATTGTTTTGTGTCTTTAAGCCTGGTCAACTTTTATATGCTAACCTTGAAACATAAAACTAAACCAAGAAATTAACATTTGAGTAATAACTTACAAGAAAGCATATTAATTTTGCGACTACATATTCCAAAATTGAAAGGTGAACTAATGGTTTATATCACCGGTTTCAATTTATTCATTAGCGTCAAACTTGGTTTGAAAACTTGTACCGTATAAATGTCAAACCCACCAATTTGATTCGGTTACGATTTATTTGGCTTCTTATACATGTGTTTGTTATTATTTAATAGAGATCTTTAAGGATCATGACATAGATAGGCTATATCGGTGTTACGAATAGCAAACGTACAATCTATATCTATATCTATACTCTATAATAAAAGAAATCAGTTTTTTGACACTTGTCATTCTCTCATTTAATTGATTAAAATTATTAATAATACTAATAATAATAATAATAATAATATTTAATCTAAAGTAATACAAATTTTATTATTAATAATATTTAATCAAATCTAAAATCTAATCTAATACAAATTTTTATTATGAAATGTTCAGCTTTTAGTAATTGTAATTCATGGTTGATGTCTGATTCATGTTTAGAATTCAGGGCCAGTAATGTGTAAAATAATCAAACAAAACAACAAAGCAATTTGGTCCTCATGAGCAATACGTACTTCTTTAATACTGATGAATCGAAACGAAAAACAAATTGATTTCGTTGAATAATATTTTCTTTTTGTTAAATAATTGAATACCATATCTAAAAGAAACCATGTTAGGGACAAATAGCGTTCTATGAGGCAGTCTTAATTATTTTTCTAAATATTTTTTATGATAAGTTATTTATTGATAATATTAAATTTAAATTTTGTAGAAGATATTTTAATGATAAAAACAAAGATAACTGATAATAATATATTAATTATTATAATCATATGTTAATTAATTAAAATCTAAAAAAATATATTAGCGTTTTAAATATTTATAAAGATAAAGATTTTATTTAATTGGTAGTTTTAATTATTTTTATATTTTGATGATAAGGATAAGGATAACTGATAATCACATATTAAAATAAAAATATTTATTTTAATCAACTGTTTCGTTAAAAGGATTTATTATTCAATACATGTAGAACATATATATTTTTTATACATGGTATATTTAGAATCATAATTCTAATAAAGGATCTCATTATCCCGTTTTACACTCCAATAAAATAATAATATTAAATCATAATATCCAGCTTATCTATTATATATTTAATATTTTTTACTAAAATATTTCTGTTCTTTTTTTTTCTGCTAATTATCCAACATCAGGTAATACGTAAGTTTCTAACCTAATAATAAATAAAAAAAAACAAAGTAAAATGTTATAAACCATGTAATACACAACTCTCTAACCTAATAAAAAATTAAAGTGAGATGTTACACTAAGTAAATAGTGCCTCAAAGTTCCTTTTGTTAGAAAACACATCTTGATGACTAAATGTTTTAACGGATTACATTATTCGTGTAAGACACGTGTTTATTCAAATTGTGCAATACACGAATTTTAAAAAGATGTAACTATTTTATTACTTAGTATATAAAATTATATTTATTCAACCCGTGTAATACACGGGGTTCTAACCTAGTATATAATATATAACAAGAGGATTGATAAATTAAAAAAAAAGAACCGCATTGTAATTGTAGCCATCGCCGCCGCATCGCGCGGGTCCCTACAGGTATGTGTGTGTATTTGGTCCAAATTTTGCAATCCAGGTCGAATTTTGGAGATCCGGTTTTGACGGATGTTACAATACCAACCCTCCGAGCTTCACCCCAAGACCAAAAACAACGAATCAGAAGACAAGCATGGGGCCGTGCCTCACTCAAGATTTTAGAAAGAAGAAGATAAATAGAAGCAGACAAGAGATACGGGACCGTGTCCCAAGAACACAGGCCGCTGTCAACTCTCATATATGCAAATCTTGGATAGTACAGCAAGTACAATGGCCATAGGGCCGTGCAAGCATCCGGACTGACAAGCTCATTTAATGAAGACAAAGAAGATGGATGACACGGGTCCGTGTGAACAATCTATTTCCAGCTATAAATAGAGGTAAGTTTTAGGTTGTATGATCTGCTTGAGATGTTTTCGATGCTTCCTTCTAGCTTACTCTTTTGGGTTCCATCCTTGAAACCAAAACAAAAGAAATAAAGGAAATCATTTGCTCTTTCTCAGATGTTATTCGAGTTTTCACCAAAAAAAAAAAAAAAACCTTCGTTGGGGTTGTTGTGGCTGAATTCTTAGAAGTTTTAACCCATGACTGTTATGGATAATTCTTAGAATCATGTGATTGAAGTGAACCATCAACCGATGAAGTGTATGTGTTTATTAGAAGAGAGTGAGGGGGAAACAAAGTTGGAGATTTGATAGGTTACTACTTACTAGTTTGTTTAGTTATATGATAATTTGTTGGATCTTCATTACATGTTCTATAGATTTGAGAATTGCTTGATCACTTGTATATATGCTTAAGCATGGATTGATTGGTGTCAAAGAGGACTAACCCAAACTACTCGACAAAACTGGCCCTTGATGTACGATATTTTACTTTTTTAAAAGCATTTTTTAACTGACCCAACTCGACCCAAACCAAAACAATAATTTTTTAATTGATCCGTTTAACCCTTTTGCGAGGTTGAGAGCCCACGAGGGAGCACCCTTACACCCTAATTAGGGATGACAAAAATACCCGAGTCCGATGGGTATACCCGAAACCCAAAGCATTTGGAACGGGTATTGGGCCGGGTATGGGTATGGAAAAAATATTTCGCGGGTATGGGACGGGTATGAGATTAGACGATACCCGACCCGATTACCCGAAACTATATATCCGTTTACCCGAAATGTATACCCGAAAACTTTTAAGTTCATTTAACTATACTTTAGTATTTTTTTTCATTCTTATAGCATTACTATTTGAAAAATAAACTTTTCATTCTAAATATAAACTTTGATGGCATTATTCATATTTATATGCTATGAAAATACAAAATTATTTTTTGATATTAATAGTATAATATATTTAAAATTTTAAAATATATCAAAAATTATTACGGTGACTATGATATCTATGTTATTTATCACAATTTAATATATTATATAGGTTTTAAAAAAAATTATCAAGAAAAGTAAAAAATATATATACATGAAAATCTCAAGCCCGATACCCGATGGGTAAATACCCGTCCCATACCCGACGGGTAATGGGCCGGATATGGGACAAAATTTTACAACCGGATATGGATATGGGATTAGCCATACCCGGTCGGTTGCCATCCCTAACCCTAATTAACTTTGTTTGCGTGCACCCTCTCTATAAAATAACATCCCTAACCCTAATTAACGTTGTTTGCATGCACCCTCTCTATAAAATAACCCCCAGTTAATCATCATCAACCGATTCTCATAACCCCCAATATTATCATCATCAACCAATTCTCATATCTTTTTCAATTTCTCAGATCTCTTCAATCCTCTCAAGGTAATTGTTCTTTGCGATTTTTGTCTCATGTTTAAGTTTCTGTTTATATATTGTTTGATCTGTTAGGATTTCGATCGATTTATATAGATCTGTGATTTTGTTTGATCGGTTAGGTTTTTTTATCGATTTGTATAGATCTGTGATATGGTTTCATAACACCGGACCTAAAAATCTCGAATCGGTTCGACGGTTCGGGTCGGGTAAAGTTGATCACATAATAAAAATAATAAAAAAAACAGTCGATAGAAATTAAAAATGGGAAATTGGCCTGTAATAATCCCATCTAGACCTTATTGGCCATTAATAATCCCATCTCAGAATATTCCTCCCAACAGTCCCACATTTCACCTATTTTTCCTACAATAGTCCCCCTTTAAAAAAACTTAACGGAGTTAAGCTTTTTTTCAAATTACAAACATATTTTTTGGGGCTTTTGATTAGAACAATGATACGGGTCTATTGATATAAAACTTGCCTCGAAACGGTGCTCCAAACGATGAAAACGACGCTTCAATTCAGGTGTTTAAATTTCCAATTAACCAAAATCAAGTCACTTGGAGCACCATTTCGAAATAAGTTTTACATCAATGGACTCGTATCATCATTCTGATCAAAAGCCCTAAAAATCTGTTTGTAATTTGGAAAAAAAGCTTAACTCTGTTAAGTTTTTTTTAACGGGGGACCATTGTAGGAAAACTAGGTGAAAGGTGGGACTGGTGGAGGGAATATTCTGAGGTGAGATTATTAATGGCCAATAAGGTCTAGGTGAGATTATTACAGGACAATTACCCAAACTAAAAAAGTAAGCTTTTTTTTTTGGAAAACGCTCAAAGCATAATGTACAAGTGATGATGCAGAAAGAAGTTACAAAGTTATATATGGAATAATAAGGAAATCAACTATTGTCACTATTAAATTCTTAATAAAAAATGTAAATTATGCATTGTCCGCGTTGCGGGGCGCTAAACCGAATATTTCTTAGTTTAATAACATGTACGCCTTTATTTTGATCACCTATACATGCTACTTATAACACGATCTCAAAAAAATGATACATCGAGGGAACCAATTAAACTAAAACACTACCATAGTTTTGCCAAAAAAAATAACTAAAACGATGGCAAACATGTAACTTAGAGCTGGGGGCAAAACAATAATTTGTTAGGACCAATTAGCGAGTGATAGACAGTTGTTTGGCACTAATAAAAGCTACACTGAGTCAACAAAGTAAAATAAAAACTATCATAGTTTTGTCCAAAAAAACCATGGCAAGATAAATAAAAACTACCATAGTTTTGTCCAAAAAAACCATGGCAAGATTGCAATTTTGAACTGGGGTAAAATCCTAATTTTTAAATGGAGGCAAAATCAAATTTTAAACTGAGGGCAAAACCATAATTTTATTTTCAACTGGGGGCAAAATCGTAATTTTAAACCGAGGGCAAAATCGTAAATTCAAGCTGCGGGCAAAACCATAATTTTATTTTGAACTAAGGGTAAAATCATAATTTTTAACAGAGGGAAAAATCATAATTTTAAGCTGCGGGCAAAAGCAAAATTTTATTTTGAACTTGGACGAAATCGTAATTTTAAACTGTGAATAAAATCATAATTTGGCAGGACTATACCTGGGAGTAAAATCGTAATTGTTAACCGAGGTTAAAATTGTAATTTTAACTATTATATGGTAACTTAAAAAAAAAACTAAAAAACAAAACACTTTTATTGGTTGCCGCCACTTTTTGCCAATAAAAATAGAACTATTCCCGGGGAATTATGTATGTTGGATAACTAGTGTTATGGCCACTCGCGTTGCGGGACGTTAAACCGAATATTTCTTAGTTTAATAACATGTACATCTTATTTTGGTCACTTATACATGTTATTTATAACACAATCTAAAAAAAATCTACATCGAGTGGACCAATTAAACCAAAACACTACTGTAGTTTTACCAAAAAAATAACTAAAACGATGGCAAGCGTGTAATTTAGAGCTGGGGGCAAAACAATAATTTGTTAGGACCAATTAGCGAGTACTAGGCAGCTGTTTGGCACAAATAAAAACTACATTGAGTCAACCAAGTAAAATAAAACATTACCATAGTTTTGTCCAAAAAGCAAACGATGGCATGATTGCAATTTTGAATTGGGGTAAAACCGTAATTTTGAAATGGGGGAAAAATCATATTTTGAACCGAGGGCAAAACAATAATTTTATTTGAACTGGGAGCAAAATCATAATTTTTAACTGAGGACAAAATCGTAATTTTAAGCTGCGGAAAAAACAAAATTTTATTTTGAACTGGTGATAAAATCGTAATTTGGCAGAACCATAGTTGGGGGCAAAAGTATAATTTTATTTTGAACTGGGGCAAAGTCTTAATTATTAACTGAGGGCAAAATCGTAATTTTAAGCTAGGGGAAAACCAAAATTTTATTTTAAACCGAGGGCAAAATCGTAAATTTAACTATATATAAAAAAACCAAACCTTGTATTGGTTGCCGCCACTTTTGGTCAACCAAGTAAAACAACTATTTCCGCCGACATATCAAAGTTATGGTTGTAGTAGTTGTTAATTAGGGGTTGTCAAACGTAACTCCCTTTACCTTATTTTACTTGTTATACATCTCCTTAAATTTCTTAGATAAATATAATTCAACCTTTTTTGTCTTTTTTTCTTTGGGTTAACGTGTTTCAGGTTAATTAGTTCACGTTTTTTTATATTGAGAAAAATGCCCGGATAGTCCCTGTGGTTTCGCATTTTTTCACCTATAGTCCCCAACTTTCTAAAATTACCTGAATAGTCCCCAAGTTTTCAATTTTTGTTCCCGGATAGTCCCTGTGTCTAACTTCAGTTTGTTTTTTCTGTTAAATGGGTGTGAAATGACTAATTTACCCTTTTCTCAAACACTATCTTCTTCTCAACAAAATCATCATACATGTTTCTTTAAATTTTCTCAAATTCCATTTCCTAATTGCAAAGATCCCACCTTCCTTCAATTAACTCCAGTACTCCACTCTACTTTCTCTCTCTAGAACCTTCTCTCTCCGCACACCTCACACTCACCGTCGCATCTCTTCCATCACCACCGCTACCTACTCTCCGGCACCGGCATCTCACCGGAACTCCCCTCCGTCACCAAATTCCTTGACTCTACTGCATCTCTCTCTCTCTGTATACAACATCCACCGCCACAACTTCCATCCACCACCACCACAACCTCCTTCCCCCACCACCACCACTCTTCCTCTACATTACACCGGAGGGCGGTGTAATGTAGAGAGAGGAAGCGTGGTGGTGGTGGGGGAAGGAGGTTGTGGTGGTGGTGGATGGAAGTTGTGGCGGTGGATGTTGTATACAGAGAGAGAGAGATGCAGTAGAGTCAAGGAATTTGGTGACGGAGGGGAGTTCCGGTGAGATGCCGGTGCCGGAGAGTAGGTAGCGGTGGTGATGGAAGAGATGCGACGGTGAGTGTGAGGTGTGCGGAGAGAGAAGGTTCTAGAGAGAGAAAGTAGAGTGGAGTTAGTTGAAGGAAGGTAGGATCTTGGCAATTAGGAAATGGAATTTGAGAAAATTTAAAGAAATCTGTATGATGATTTTGTTGAGAAGAAGATAGTGTTTGAGAAAAGGGTACATTAGTCATTTCACACCCATTTAACATAGAAAACAAACTGAAGTTAGACCCAGGGACTATCCGGGAACGAAAATTGAAAACTTGGGGACTATTCAGGTAATTTTAGAAAGTTAGGGACTATAGGTGAAAAAAGGCGAAACCACAGGGACTATCCAGACATTTTTCTCTTTTATATTGAAAGGTCTAACCTATTACAGACCTTAATAACAATCAATTTAATTGGTTATGGTTGATCTAACACATCTAGAATTTGTTTGCTTTTTTTTTTTTTTTTTTTTTTTTTAAAAAAAAAAACAAAGAAACTAATATAGTATTTTTCCTCTTGTACGATTCAGTTAGTATCATTGAGATTGGAGTACATAAATGTAGTACAAAGTACAAAACACCAAGTACAACCTTCCAAAATATAAGGAGATTCTTTTCTTTTAGTCTTCCATTCATTTTCAACTACCTTTGAATCTTCGATAAGTGATCACAGAGGAAGCGAATCAAGTTTGAGGTGTTTCTTGAACGACGAAGATCATGGCCGCCTGTTTATAGTAAGCAATTTAGTCTTGTATCTATTAATTGTAGCATAAATACATAATATTGATTCTTTTAAGAATACAATGAAAAAAAAATCTGAAAATGGCTTCGGAAGTTTCTTTTTTGTTGAATGAGTGTTTGTGGTCTTTGTTTTAGATTTTGCGAATTGGAAAACTTAAGATTTAGGTAGCTTTTTTTTTTTTTTTTTTTTTTTTTTTTTTTGATGTTTCTTTCTGCAAGTCTTACTCATTCTTAGTAACTGGTTTACATAATTACATTGTTTATTTGAATATCATAATGCTATAAAAAAAAACCTAAAAATTGTATTGGAAGTTTCTTTTTGTTAAAAGAAAATTTAAAGCATGTTTGTGTTGTTTTAGACTTTCGATGCCTAACATTTAAGTTGTTTATGTTTTAGTTTTATTTTATTATTGCAGTTTTTACTCATTGTTTAGGCTACTGTTTACACTGTTTTTTACCTTACGAATTTACTGCTGCAAATCTGGAAAAAAAAAACAATGTAAACGGTAGATAAAACAATCTGTAATAAACTATTTGGTTAAGATCAAATACAAAGTATAAAATAAATAAGAAGGGTAATAAGGATTCTAGTCCATTGATCTTAGATTTGGAGGGTTGAAATTAGTTGTAGGGAAAATAAGATAATAGAAGGGCATAAAGGGAATCCTATATTTATGTATTTTCTCTCTCCACATGCAAGTCGCATGCCAATTCCCCTATCGATTTAAAACATCCATAACTTTTTCATACGATATTTTTTTAAAAAAATTCATCATAGTAACGAGCGTTTTTTTATCTTTAATATGAGTACCGTATTATCATATAAAACTAAAATAAAAAATTTCATTTTTACTAATTTTTTTTGCATTGTGTTAAAGGTTTAGGTCATTGTGTCTTTTAACTGGTTTTGGTCAGTAGAGTTTCTGTACATTGTGTTATTATCAAAACCTATAACACAATGTTAATTTGGGTTCTATCCATTGCGTTTCTATAAGAACCTATAACACAATAAATGACATAATGAAGATGGTGTTATATTTGGGTTTCTATAAATTGTGTTATTAGTTCAGGTCATTGTGTTCAATATGTTATTGATTGTGTTTTGATACGTTGTTCATTATGTTTTAATAATTTGTTCAATTTTTTTTTATTATCTTTGTTCATTGTGTTTTAGTTTGTTGTGTATTATGTTTTTAGTTTGTTTTCAATTGTATCTTCATCTGCTCTCCATTGTGTCTTTTATCTGTTGTCATTAATTGTGTCTTTATCTGTTGTCATCAATTGTGTTTTTATTTAGTCTGATACTGATTGTGTTATATGTTATCGACATTGTGTTATACGTTATGGTCATTGTGTTTTAGTATGTTGTCCATTGTATCTTTATCTGTTGTCATTGATTGTGTTTTTGATCTACTTTATACTGTGTTTTACATCATTTCCATTGTGTTATTATAAAACCCTATAACACAATGTTAATTTGGATTCTATTCATTACGTTTTTATAAGAACCTATAACACAATATATGACACAATAAAGATGGTGTTATATTTGGGTTTCTATAAAGATGGTATTATGTTTTAGTTTGTTTTCAATTGTATCTTCATCTGCTCTTCATTGTGTCTTTTATCTGTTGTCATTAATTGTGACTTTATCTGTTGTCATCAATTGTGTTTTTATTTAGTCTGATACTGATTGTGTTATATGTTATCGTCATTGTGTTATACGTTATGCTCATTGTGTTTTAGTATGTTGTCCATTGTATCTTTATCTGTTGTCATTGATTGTCTTTTTGATCTACTTTATACTGTGTTTTACATCATTTCCATTGTGTTATTATAAAACCCTATAACACAATGTTAATTTGGATTCTATTCATTACGTTTTTATAAGAACCTATAACACAATATATGACACAATAAAGATAGTGTTATATTTGGGTTTCTATAAATTGTGTTATTAGTTCAGGTCATTGTGTTTAATATGTTATTCACTGTGTTTTAATATGTTGTCCATTATGTTTTAATAATTTGTTCAATTTTTTTATTATCTTTGTTCATTGTGTTTTAGTTTGTTGTGTATTGTGTTTTTAGTTTGTTTTCCATTGTGTCTTCATCTGCTCTCCATTGTGTCTTTTATCTGTTTTCATTAATTGTGTCTTTTATCTGTTGTCATCAATTGTGTTTTTATTTAGTCTGATACTTATTGTGTTATATGTTATCGCCATTGTGTTATACGTTATGATCATTGTGTTTTAGTATGTTGTCCATTGTATCTTTATCTGTTGTCATTGATTGTGTTTTTGATCTACTTCACATTGTGTTTTACATCATGTCCATTGTATAATATGTAACTGGGTTTTTGAATTTTTTTTTTTTGAAAAATATAACAATATGGTACTCATATTAAAGATAAAAAAACGCTCGATTTTATGGTATATTTTTTTAAAAAACAAATAATGTATAAAAAAGTTACGGGCGTTTAAAAATTGGGGGGGGGGGAATAACATGTGACTTGCATGTGCATATTTTTCTTTCCTCTTGTAGACAAATTTACCTTTCTATTTAATTTCTTCTAGGACACTTGTCACTCTCTGGTGGCTTCTTATCCTTCTTATCCTTCTTATTTCTAAAATACTTTGTATTATAACTCAACCGATAAACTATTATACAAAATCTTTAAAAACTACATTTTCACTGATTTTGTACAAAGATAGAGTAACACGAAACAAGGCCACTTGTAAAAAAAATCTAGGAATATTCTTTACTACTTACATTTTTTATTGGTTTCGTGTTACTTTAGGAATTTACAACTTATTTTGTGTTACTGTAAGAATATACTGCTGCAAATGTAAGTAAACTACTTACTTTTTACTTGTTTTACTACATTTTTACAGATTTTGTATAAAGGTAGAGTAACATGAAATAAGACCTTCTGTGAAAAAAAAAAAAAAAAAACTTCACGAGTCGGGCTTTTTGCGACATGTAAGAACACAACTACCTTTTTTCACTGTAGCGCCAAGGTGGGTGTGAAACTGCCCCCGTAAAAAAGTGACTTAAATTTTTTTTTTCTTTTAACCTTGAAACCTAATTTTTTAAAATGATTTTTGGTGAACAAAATTTGGAAGTCGAGTTCCTCGGAGTTCTCTTAATTCGATATTATTTCTATATATACGTTTTTATAAAAACCTATAAGAGATTCACTTCATGCAACTTTTTGTAAAGTATTCTAATAAAAATATATTATCTCACTGGATTCTCATTAGTAAAGCGAGTGAATAAACAATAATAAAAAGGTAAATTATTGTGTTTTAGAAAACACTCATTTAGCATTATGGCCATCGTCTTCGTCGTTCACAAACACGTCAAACTTCAGACTTCGCGATGCGGACAAGTAGGTGAGGATAAACAAGCAAGGACGCAAGCTAGCAAGAAGTCATTTAAATGTCCATTTTCATGGATTCTTATCCTTCACAATTTTACAAGGGGTGGAACTAGAAATTCACCTTGGAATAATCAAGTTGTTTTGTTTTATTACAAAACGTAATGTAAATTGTATTTGAACTCTCATACCTTTGTTTTATTACAAAACGTAATGTAAATTGTATTTGAACTCTCATACCTTGGAAAGAAAAAATTGCACTGTTGATTGTTGTGGTTTATCTTAAATTTCAATATAAGATAGTAATAGTTTTTTGTTGTAAAATCAGGTATTAACGTTTTAATTTGTCACAATTTTTAGTCCTAAGGCTAACTAGGGATAAGCAAATGGTATCGGGTACCAGTTCGGAACCGGTACCGCTACCGAATTTCCAGAACCGAGTTGATTTTTTATATCGATTCGGTACCGACATTTAGCGTTTTCGGTATTGGTCTGATACGGTATTGGTATTTACCGAATTTTACCTTCAAAAAACGGTCCGTATCGGTATCGGTTTGTAACGAGCTCATCCTTAAAACAAACCATGTTAATTTTTTTGTTATGTCTTACTAAAATGACTAAAATGCCTTTTAATTACTAGGGGTTATATTTTTGTAATTAATTATATTTGACCACAATGGCTATTATTGTAACTTATAAAATTCAGAATCTTATAATTAACAAAACTGAATTTTATTTGATCATTGAGTTTATGAATAAATTGAATTATTAGTTTTTGAATTTTATTTAAATAAAATTGAATTATAAAAATTACAATTAAAGAAACTTGGATGTGAATTAATCTTATACAAGAGAAAAATGCCCGGATAATCCCTGTGGTTTCACCTTTTTTCACCTATAGTCCCCAACTTTCTAAAACTACCTGAATAGTCCCCAAGTTTTCAATTTTTGTTCCCGGATAGTCCCTGGGTCTAACTTAAGTTACTTTTCTCTGTTAAGTGACCTCACGTGCATATCACGTGAGGGGTATTTTGGTCAGTTTACTTGTGCCTAACATATAAAAGTATCCCTGCACCCCTACTCCCTCATTATCAGTTGTTTTCCCTCCCTCCCTAAGGCGAATCCGGCTCATCATCTGTAACAACCCGCACTTCCGTGCGTTGTTACTCGGTACACTCGTTACGCCTAGCACCAGAGATTCGGATCATAATGTAACTATACCCGTTATATCGCTAAATCAAAGTATAATCTAATAATTACGCATATTCTATCGCCATTACAAATCTATTTTCATAAATTATAACACGCACGATGATGTTGAGTGAGGGCTTAATCTACCCTCCTCGATAAGCGTGAAGTGTCAAAACATAAGCAATCAACGCTAACAAGGACTATCGGGTGAGTACTATGCCTCCAGCCGTCGTGACGATGATGGCAATACGAGCAAGTAGTGCCCCGATAATCATTGTGGCACATCACATCGAAGAACGCACTCGAAGGCACGCATAACTCGATCACCGCACCAAATATTGGATACATAAATACGTATATACGGCCCATTTGTGATCAATTATAATAAATAATTAAATAATTATATATATATATTATATAAATATATGAAAATATGGCCCAAACAGTCGAAATCGCACCAAAAACAGGATCGAAAGGCTTCCGAACGGACCGGTCCAATCGATCAGACCAGTCCAATCGATCAGGCCAGCCCAATCGAACGGGCCAGTCCGATCGCTCGACTCTCCGATCGCTCGACTCTCCGATCGAACGGGCCGTCCGATCGAACGGATTGTCCGATCGAACGGGCTGTTCGATCGCTCGACTGTCCGATCGTACGGGCCGTCCGATCGAACGGACTGTCCGATCGAACGGGTTGTTCGATCGCTCGACTGTCCGATCGAACGGGCCGTCCGATCGAACGGACTGTCCGATCGAACGGGCTGTTCGATCGCTCGACTGTCCGATCGAACGGGCTGTCCGATCGAACGGGCCAATCGATCCAGCCCATGTTTTCCTCCTTTTTCTCTTTCCTTGCCTATAAATACCCCTCCATTCACTCCCAACACTTGTTGTTGCTGCTGCTAACCGACCAAGACGTTCCAGACCCTAAATCTCTCGATTTCTCCCGATTCTTGTAAGTTTTCAACCCGAATCTTGTACTTCCTTGATCTATATGCAATCCTTCACCTTTCTACCTTTCAAATCTCAATCTTTAACCGTGAAATCAACGGATTTGGAGTGTTCTAAGGTGATGTCACCATAAAGTTCTTCAAAGGTGATGTCATCCCATGAAGAACAACTCAGATCCGAATGATTTCCATACGATTCTTCATGAATCTCATTCAAGCAATGTTTTCTAATCAAGAGGCCGTGGATTTGAGATGTTCTGATTGATTCCATCACAAGGTTCTTATGAACTTCAAAGTGTTGGCCTCATATCACCAAGAACAACTCAGATCTCAGGCATTTCCTAAGTAAAATCAAGGTTTTTACATCAGATCTATACATAAAAATGGTAAAACCAGAACTTAGACCGATCTTCTACTTATTTCTTAGTGTCGTGTTGGTCTAGGATCTGATTACTAGCAATAAAATAATCAATTTCGAGTTAAACACGGAAAAACCGTCAAGAACGGCCGGTTCTGATGAACGAGGTGATTCTCGGCCGTTAAAACAGGCCAGAATTGATGGGATTTCAGTTGTTTAACACGTCACCATAACCTCTCGACCAAAAACGCTCGAAAATCATCGAAAACAGCAGAACAGGATGGCCGATCGAGTGGCCCATTCGATCGAACAGGCCAATCGATCGAGTGGCCCATTCGATCGAGTGGCCCATTCGATCGAACAGGCCCCTTCGATCGACCATGCCCGTCCGATCGACCAGGCCCATCCGATCGATCAGGCCCACTCGATCGAGTGGCCTGTTCGACTGGGCCAGCCCAATTTCATTTTTCATCCAATTTCAATCCAATTTTCGCCCAATTTCACGCAAATCGATACCGTTTAACGCGTAATCCAACACTCACGTAAATTGTCTGAAATCAGGACATTCTCAGGCACCGTTCCGTCAATTCAACCGGATACGCACTGTGAGTATACTTGACCCCTTTTATCGAATTTTGTGTGTAACATACGTTCCATAAAAACCGAACTTATCAAACGAATGATTCAATTTGACAATTTATCACTTGCGAATAACTGTTTGCATAGATATACGTGATGCTAGTTGCATGTATGCTAGGACTTATACTCGTGACGTCCCATCAACAACTAGTATAGTACTATTCCACCCGACGGGGTCTAGTTATGCCAGAGTCGAGCATCGAGGACTTAGCTAGTAGTATCAGTTTTGTGAGTATATATGTCGTGTATTACGTTTATGCATGTGGAAATTCGCAGCACTTTTAATCTATCATACTATACATATCAAACCTGTATACTCGCCAATACTTTTGTATTGACAAAGTTTTAACGTATGTTGCAGGTTTAGCCGAAGTTTACATCAAATCAAGCTAGGAAGTCTAGAAACTCATCTAAAATCTAGGTTGTCGGATTTGAATTGTTTGAGAGGACAAGAAATCTGTGATAACTTACGTGATTGTATTGTTTGTTAGTATGGGATGACAAATGTAATAAATATTATTGCAATATAGTTGTTATGGATTCTCTTGAGCAATCTGATTCGCCTAGTGCCGCGCCCCGATGATTCCGCCATCGGTTGGGGTGTGACAGATTGGTATCAGAGCCATAACTATAGGGAATTAGGCAAAGTTTGAGACTCGACCTAGTCCAGGTCGATGTCTTAGAAAATTGACCTAGTCTATAGTCTAAGTACCAACAGGCCGACTCTTACGAACTCGTTAGGGTTCGTTTGGGCCAACATGCTACCCTCGATCGAATTTGTTGAAAGTTACAACTATTGTGTGAACACCGCATACTACAGCTTCACACAAAGAGCCTTTCCTAAGGCTAGAATGTTACTTAGCCTTTCCTAAGGCCGACACAATACACATGTTTTCAAAACTACTTGTATAATAAAACCGAGTGATCTAGTCGAGACCAGGTGTGAAAACCAAGAACTCTCGATAAGATCGCTCACTCAGCGTATTTTTCTAGCACGAGAACTCTTCGTTGAGTTAGGAGTGACATCCGCATCTCGACAAAAGGTCTCCATTTCGAAATTCTAGTGGAACTCTCGGATTTATTCGATGAGCGCCACCACAAATGGGAACGAAGTTGTTAAGTCAGGGGTGAAACCCATACCTTAATCCACTGTTCCACTCCATAAAACGGTTTACAAAAACTCTCACCAAGGACACGACCATGACAACGACTCAGGCTACGCGAAGACTAGAAGAACGAATGTCAGGAGCTGCATCCCAGTGGAAGCATAAGTCCTCTAGGTCAACGCGTATGCCCGAACTTGTTGGGTACAGTTGGGTTACTTGGGTAGCCAACGCCTAAACACCCGAGGCATTCTATCTAAATTTTTACGTATATGGTATCAATTACGTTTAGGAGTTTTCGAATTTAAACTTTACGATTTACCGATTTCTCGATTTATCGGATTTACGATCCTAGATTTACAAAAAGCGCACAACTCGCACAGCCATCGCAATCTAAAACAAAGACCGAATGATCGCAACAAAACCAACGTCTAAGTACTCGAATTCGCTTACGCTATTTCTCTCATCGCGTCCTCGTGAATTCTGAATCAATATCTATGTGTAACCTACAGCTATATCTATATGTATTAAATACAAAACGAATCAATTATGTGAGAGTTCAGGAATCTAGTGTTTACCTATGTGGCTCCTATGTGTTTAAATAATTCTATATCAAGTTTTGATCGAATCAAATCGCATCAAAAGCTCCGAAATCATTATGATCGAATCTCATTCCAAATCCTTCTGTCTAGATGCCTTCCAACAACTCTACTTCGAGACGAAAGGCTAGGAGGAGAGCCAGACGAAGCGCCGATAAGAGGATTGCCTCGCTTGTAACAAGGGAAGTGGTCAAGCTCATTCCTCAAATCGTCGCTCAAGTGCACTCTCTAAGCCACTCCCGAGCCCCGCAAGACGTCAAGACGGAATCTGCATTCCTCTACAAACACTTCAAAGCCTGTGATCCAATGCCTTTCACGGGTGAAGGAGACGTTTCTCAATTACTCCAGTGGTTCGATGCCATCGAGGTTACCCTTCGCCAGAGTGGGTGCCCCGAGGATTTTCAAACTACCTGCGCTACCGGAGTATTCCAATCACGAGCACTCGACTGGTGGACCGCCGAACGCAACAAACGTGGGATCTCCGCAGCTTACGCCCTCTCATGGGATGAGCTGAAGGAACTCATGAAGGAAGAATATTGTCCTCCTCACGAAGTCCAGAAGCTAGAGAACGAGTTTTGGGAAATCAAGCAAACCGAAGGTGACAATGCAAGATATACAGCAAGGTTCAAACAGCTTAGCGTAATCTGCCCAAGTCAAGTCAACACTCCAAAGAAAGCTATCACGAAGTACATTCGTGGCTTACCGGAGTGTGTGGGTGATTTTGTCGAAGCTGCAAAACCTACTACCATCGAAGAAGCCTACCGTTTAGCCGCAGAGATCAACAACAAACGAGTCTTGGACGGATTCTTCTTCAAGAAGTCTGTCAAACGAGCTCATCAAGCAATCATGTTACGCCCTAATACGTATTTGACATAGAGTCGCAGCGGAAATTCGTGCCATAAAATTTCTTTCATTATGAATACCTTGACTCATTTAAAATTTAACTTTAACATAACTCTTTCACATAAATCCATCAATCGACATATTTACCAAGTAAAAACATAGCTTGTGTTTACTACATTATAGGCATCAACGTTCCCGTACAATCTCATTTGTGACTCGGTCTTCGATCTCGACTCTTTGATGATCCTTCGTGACTCGTACTACCTGCACTCACCACAAAATTCATAACATTAGTACACATTGTAACATACAAGATTCATTCTTGTTTACTTTTCAATTTGTTATTCTCTTTACATTCCAGCCTTCCATCTGATTATGCAACCTGTGGTGAGACTTTCTTATTGTACCTGCGTTACACTTCATTCACAAGTTACATTAATAATAATATCCACATTCAGGCATACTGAAACCTTGCGTACATATATACATACATACTTACATACCTACTTACGTACATTCATACCCGTGTACGATCATACATAATCAACTACATACATACATACATACATACATACATACATACATACATACATACATACATACATACATACATACATACATACATACATACATACATACATACATACATACATACATACATACATACATACATACATACATACATACATACATACATACATACATACATACATACATACATACATACATACATACCCACATATAAACACGTTTACGTTAATACATGCATATCTACATACACCCATACCTACATCTTTACGCACACTCATGACGCTATATATATATACATACATATGTCCCTATTTGCAACATAACCAACTCATACATGTCTACTCGTATACACCTTCATATATTCGCGTGTATTTGCTCACACACTTATAAACTTACATACATACGCGCATACACGTTTACATACACTTCTACATACATGTATAGATACATACAAACATACATACATACCTATCTACATATGTGCATACACGTAGGCTCATAAAAACGTAAGTTAAATTAGTCATACGCAACTTAAAACGCGTTTAAACGAGTTCCTAAGACAAAATGGAGCAAACAACAATTTTTGGGATTCAGGGGGGGCGTCGCGTGACGCCTAGGGGCTAGACGCCCCATGTAACAACTGTCATTAAAATCCGTAATTAGGACGATAATTAGTTGATAAGAAAACCCTAATTGAGACACCCAAGTAATTCTGCATAAACCCTGAAATTTCCGGAACAATCGGAATCAGGATCAGGGCCCCTAAAACTCAAGGGGGGCAAACCCTAGTTAACGATTATCTATTTAAAACGGTGTTAAAATCTAATTGGACCACAATTCTAACCTATCAGGGCTAGTCCCGTGGGGGGCAAGCCAAAGAAGTCGGTTCCATCCTTTACGGACCGTAAAGGTTGGTCCTTACGGACCGTAAGCCGCCCAGGTTCCCTTACGGACCATAAGGGTAAGGTCATACGGTCCGTAAGCCAATCGAATTTCTGGCTATAAATAGCCGACCTTGGCACTTGATTTCTGGTGTTCACAGATCGGCCGAATTCGCTCTGTATCTCGAGTTTAGGCTGTTATACCACAATTAAACACACACGATCACGAATTGCTGCCGCAATCAGGGTAATTACTCGATCGCTATTACGATTCATTTCCGGGATCAATATATCCAAGGAATGTCTAAGTGCCGCCCATATTGGGTTATGCTTTGTCGTTTTCGATAATTCGATAATGAGTTGAAGCATTGTACTTTGTCGTTGTCGATAATTCGATAATGAGTTGAAGTACTATACTTTGTCGTTTGTCATTTGATAAATGAGTTGAAGTATTGCACTTGGTCATTCATTGTGAGAATTTGATCTCGCAAATCATCGTAACTGCTGTATTGATCACTAACCTGTTTGCGTGTATGCATTATTATTTGAATTAGGATAATCAAGGCTAATCAGTAGGCTTATACCTTGCCCGTTAAATCTGCAATGTGAGTCATTCCACTTTTATAAACTCTTTTCTCACAGTTTGTAAGTCATTCTTCTTTTTATCAAACTGTTTTACAATACTCCAAATTATTTTCAAAGTGTTATAATTACAGGAATTAAGTCGTGGTTATCCTGATCGCTGGTTAGTGGGGTATTGTGCACATTACTAATTTCTCACGGGTTAGGCAATAAGCCCTAACAAGGGTTAGGCTACAAGCCCTAACAGTGACAAAACGTCACTAATTGGGTGACTGGACCCAATAGTGGTATGACCATCGTCACACGGGTGGCAAGACCAGATATAAAATAAGATACTGCCATTGTAATCGCTCTTATGCTGTAAATTATAACTACGTGTCGTTTTAGCAAAACTGAATGATTCACTCAGTATTTCCCGCTGACAAAACCTTTTTACAACATGTTTCAGGTGACATACTGTGAATTCAGTACACGTGCTACGGAGCACCATCAAGCTTGAAGTAGTGGCTCATATAAATAAATAAACATGTTTGTAAAATAATGAAATGATGAAATTTACGGGGTTTACCTCGAAATGTAAATAAATAATACTTGGGCATTTTCAATATTTAAAACGATCCTGCTAAAGACTTCCGCTGTAAACATGACTACCGCGTGTTTCCTGTCCCGCGGCTCCTGGTCCGGGCAAACCGGGGGCGGGGGCCGTGACACCCCACCTAGCCCCCTTTTTGGTAGAAAGTTCGTTTTATGTTGCTGCATTTTTCCAGCCAAACCAAGTTTTACGAAAACGGACATAACTCATTCGTTATTGATCCGTTTTACACGATTCTTTTTCCTACGCGTCCGTAATTTAATTCTCCATCTCATGGAGTTAAACCCAACATCCGGATTAATAAAATTTCAGACTTTTAAGTCTTTGGCTTACTACCCTTTTTACCAAGAATTAACCCGTTCATAATTTTATCACACCAACATGTTTACTTGAACTTTAAACTCATGAAATTCATTATTTCAATATCTCCTATCATATAATACTCAAATCACGGGTTCTTTACGTGATAAAGTCCCGTTTATGCTTAAATGCTTATTTTGACCCGTTATGGGTATTTGCGCATTAAATGGCCTATGACATACAAAACCATACTCTTCGCTTTCATACATGACCATAACATTACTCTAATCGATTAGCTTGTTTCCAATAGACATTTAAGGTCGTTTCCCGATATACCTATCAAGGGCGTTTTTGTCAACATTGCTCCATCCTTTACAACCAAGGACTTCATTGCATATTAACCAATTCTACCACTTAACTACAACTCTAACGCACATAGCTTACTCGGATCAAAGCTAAGTTCCGTTTAATTCTTCATCGAATCCATACGACTCATTCCTATTTGACCTCGATTATCATACTTAATTAAGTTGCACATAACTTTATATAAACAACTAAAAGTGATTACGGAAATCACTTACCTTGTGCATCCGTGCTCGTAACCGCTTTCTTGCCTCATCTTGACCCGTTATCCTTCCATGCTTGGTCCATGCTTGTGTGGTTTCAAATTCTTTCATGTCGTCATGCCATAATAATGTTAGTATTCATGCCCATTCAAATTGACACACATTTACCAACTCTTATCAACATTGATTTTCACTAACATGCATATGACATGATTTGTCAACCACATTATTCAATACCTTCGAAATCCAAATTCATTATCACACATAACACATAATTGGTCTAACACACATTCCATGATCTCTTGATTCTTATGCTTGTGTCAAAATGCCTAACCATACTATAATTCCTCGGTTGACTTTCAGAAAGTCAACCTTCTAGCATATAACTTCTAACCTTTGAACAAGCATTCATGTTGATATAGTAGACCATATTAATATCATCACATTCATTTCATACATAATGTTGTATGACACATACACTACACGATCACCTAGTCGCATACGTAATATACACATAATCAATTTACACATACTTATGCTTTCATGATTCTACACTTTGGCAACAACATTGCTAAGTTAGACAACTTAATGTAATTCATAACATCATCCTTTTCTTATATAGTCATATGTTATACATTTAATACACATTCACTTCTTGATCGCAATTAAGTGATTAATACAACACATGGCGAGCATCGCTCGTTCAAGCACAATGTAAAAGCCTCTAATGCATAATCTTTGCCATCACATACATTCAACCCGAATTCTTGTACTAGTTCCATCTAAAACACATTCTTTAAATTAGTATACTACTAGTTACATCATTATCATACGTCATTCATATATGTTAAGCCACTTCCTAAAATCTCACATCCTAACTTCACCTAGGCATTTCATCATACACTTGGAGTGCATACTACTTCCTATGCACATAGTACAAGTATTTTATGCATAATATTACTTGTTCATATCAAGATCATCAAATTCCATTAAAATTATGTAATTTTCATACTATACCCAAATTAACTAACACCTACTCATTACATACAACATCATACATCAATCTTATTGAACATGCATGATTATCCATATCATCATTTTCACTACTACAAGTGGTTTTTACCCAAAATCATCAAATTACTTAGAATCTTGCATAGTTCATGGTCTATATTGTGATTCTAACACATCTACATGATCAATTTCATACAAATTCATGGATTGATCATAACCCACTTCATAGCAAGATCATCAAATCATAAATTACAACTTACCACATGTTTGCTAGGGCTAGATCATCAAGAAAACGAGTTCATGCATCGGATTTGAGCTTAATTTCCCTTTCAATTTGAAGATTTTTCATGAATTAGGGCTTGCACCCCTATCTCCCTTTCTCCTGATCGTTCACACGCACACACACCTAGTGTGTGTGTGGAGTTTTTGTTTTAATAACTCAAGTTCTCCTTTTTGACAATCTTGGCCCTTAAAGTTTGTTACTTGATCACAATTGTCACCCAAATTACTTCCCTACTTGTTTTACCTAGTTATTTAACTAGGTTTAATAACGTAGTTATTATATTTCATTCTTTCGATCATGGTATCATACTAGCAATTTAATAATTCGGGTTTTGGGGTGTTACAAATCATCATCAACTCATCCGACGATTCCTCTGGAGAATCGGTCGATGGTTCATCTGACAGCTCCTCGGAGGATTCTTCCAAGGATCGCTCTGACAATGTCTCCATCAAATCATCAGGCGAATCCGAAGACGACACTGCATCAACTCAGGAAGCCCAACCGAGCCGCAAGCGAAAGACCGTGAGCCCAGACTCTTCAACAACTGGACTGCCGCAACCCGAACCTCTCCGATCAGTCCCAGTTCAGTCAAAACGTGCTTACAATGGATCTCATCCCCTGTGTTTCACATGCACGTATCATCACCCGCTAGAAGCAAAATGTCGCTATTGCGCAAATTGCAACTGATATGGACATTATACGTCGCAGTGCCGTACAGGACCGTAACCTTGAAGGGAGTCATCAACAACCACAGTCTCCGCAGGTGTCCTCCACAACAACGTTATTTTGATTCTAATGTTGTTGTAATAATACGACTTATCACTATCATTTCTGGAACTTATTTCATATATCGTCGCATGTGGATTCTATTTCTCTCATAATCGAGCACTATCTAAATGCTAGCACTATGTACTATATTATGTATTTTATCCCTATAACACTCTTAGAATGAGGTACGATATACGTGCAAGGGACAACTAATCACGGGTGCACACGGGATTATCTTGGTCAGTGCACGGAGATCGTAGTGAAGTTCTAATGGTGCCATAACGTTTAAAAGCATGGTCGAGGGTCTTGGCCGTGTCAACAAAGTGTGACACCAAAGCACGGGGCATAAGTAGTAGGGGTAACGCGAGGTATGCTTTACCACACTACCGAAGCTTCGTGAAGGAAGTGCCATGTGGAGCTGGACGTTATTAGACCTGTAACACCCCGTGTTTTCCAAAAGTCAAAGTCAAAGTCAAGAGTTGACTGTGATTGGAATTAATGATAAATAAAGGTTATTTTATTTTAGTTTCATTTTGATTTTCATATTATGTTGAGTAAGTGTTGTATAATTAAACTAATCGACCGATAATCAAACTGTGAATCAACGACCGACTGTGAATAGTAGGAAGTAACAATGCGATAAAGTTAAACAATCAATAATCAAGCTAATCGAATCAATAATCGAGCTCAATGTGGATACTTTTAATGCTTTTATACGTGTGTGTGTGCCTTATGTGTTACTTGTGCATGTTACTTTTATGTTAAAGTGTGTGGTGAATCAATCAAATCAATCGAGACTCGAAGGATAATCAAACTCAATCGAACCGACTTGATAATAGGTTGTAAGGATGCTTGTATGTTAGATATAGTAGTTGGGACTAAAAGTAATTTGAATAGAAACTCTATCCTACTCTATTCCTCACCCATCGAAATCGAAATATCGAAAATCGTCGCGAAACGCTCAAAACAGGGCCACCCGATCGAACGGGGCAACCTGATCGAACAGGCTAGCCGATCGAACAGGCTGTTCGATCGAGCAGCCCACTCGATCAGAGATGCTGTTCGATCAGCTGACCCTTTCCTCTTTTGGAAGCCTATAAATAGGGCTGTCTTTGTCAAACTTTCCACTTTTGGAAAAGCTCTGACCGACCAGCCTCTTCTTCTCACTAAATCTCAGATTTCTCTCAAACCGGTAAGTATTTCACTCCGATTCTTGTACGTTTTTGTTCATCTACCGATTCTCCACATTTCTATCTTCCAAAACTTGGATTTCAACCGTGAAATCACCAAGATCTAAGTGTTCTTGGGTGATGTCATCATGGTGTTCTTCAAGAACACTAAGTTTTGGCATCATTCCACCATGAATAACTTAGATCTAACCGATTTCCACATAAACAACCTAAAATCTACCAAAGATCTTAACATTTCACGGTGGAAAAGGATTGAAAGATGGGTTTTCATCTATCTTTCAACTCTTTTACACTCAAACCGGTGAGAACGAAGCTTGAACCAGCTTATAAATCGTTCTAAACAAACACATGGTTCAAGATTCGGGTTCTACCGCAAGATTTACCGATTTCGGGTTAAACGTTAAACTTAGTTTCTGAAACGCCCACTGACCGGACTTGGGTGATTCCTGCCCGAATCAGTGAGTCAAGTAAAGACTGAGGTTTTATGGTTCAACTCGTAATCAAACTATCTTTAAATCACACCAAGTAACGGGAATAACCAAGTGTTAAGTGATAGGTTAACCAAGTCAAGAAGCTGGCCGAACGGCTAGGCTGTTCGATCGAACAGCCCAACCGAACGACTACGCCAGCCGATCGGCTAGGCTAACCGATCGACTAGCACCTGGACCCACAAACTCACAAGTGAAGTATTGACGAAGTGATGTTCGATCGATCAAGCCACTCGATTGTAAACATTACTCATCGTGTCATGAGATACTACACTTCAACACTTAACCTTTTCGAAACATTGGAATGTCACCCGATCGAGCATGCCACCCGATCGAGTGACATATTGTCAAGTCCTTACTGCTAACCGATCGGTTGGGCTAACCGATCGAACAGCTGTTCGATCGGCCAACTTGAAAGGTAATGCTGCAAAAACTTCAAAAGTTCAAACCATCATACACAAACACATCCTTCTCATCAAAGGAAGAAACAATCCACTTGAAAGAACCAGCCGATCAAGCCAGCCGGCCGATCGAATGGATGTTCGAACGGACTTTAAAACCGATCGAACAGCCCACTCGATCGAACCAGCCGTCCGATCGAATGGCCTACTCGATCCAATGTCCATTGTTTACTTTTTCCGCGTTACTCATCGTTATGTTATCGAACTATTCAGGCTAACCTATTCTCAGTGCTCCCTTCAATCCACATCAACCACTGTGAGTATACTCGATCCCTTTTCGCTTTCAGCACTTTTGGGTGTTACATACGTAAACTATCAAAATCACAATCAACACAAACTATTTGAACGCTAACCTATTTGCATGTGCTACTTGTCTAAATGATTGCTGTTTATTATGTTTACACGTGGAGTGCTATCTACCTGCTTTAGCAACATAGTACTATAGTTTGGACTCAGCACCCGTTCACACGGGGGTTGCTAAGGACAATTACTTGCATGGATTACGGTGGTAATCATGTATTGCGAACTGTCTCGGACAGTCAACCCGAAGTCGTTGGTATCGATGGTTCCTCGTTGATAATTTACATGCATCGTTTCCCCTTGTGTACGTGCTTGGTTATGCGTAAACTATTCGAACTCTATATGCTATATCAAACTTGTGTACTCACCTTTACATTTTATGTATTGACTTTTATTTTAACGTATGTGACAGGTGTTTAAGCTACTAGCTTGCTAGGGAAGCGAGGCAATAATAAGCTTCTAGGAGCCCGTGACCTTAGACCAGTGTCCACGTACCTGCTCCAGGGCCATAGTTGTCTGTAGATCTTATACTGGCACCTGTAGCCAGTGGGATCTACAGTTAGGCGTCTTAGAAACAACAAACAATATTTAATTCAGTCTGTAATAATTAAGAATCTGAGTTGTCGGAACAGCTCTAAACTTGTTTAGTTGATTTCTATGATAACTTGTTATTATTTGGGACACGGTATGGGACGTGTTATATAACTGAATTGTATGATAGTTGTTGTGGAAACTTCTGAACAATCTGTTTCGCTTAGTGCCGCGCCCCGATGATTCCGCCATCGGTTGGGGTGTGACAGATTGGTATCAGAGCCATAACTATAGGGAATTAGGTTAGACACGATCTAGTCCGGATCGCTGTCTTAGAGACCTAGACTATAGCTAAGAACCACGAGACTAAGTTTACATGCTTATACGTGAATGCTTATCCTATTCTATCATTGCACTCGAACTCCTAGCCAAATTCCGTAATTTGGACGGGATTAGGAGTGAAATCCGTAAAATTCCTGCTTAAATTACTGATTTTGTCGATTATTTATGTGTAACTTTCTATCAACAAACGGGGGAAAATTTTACCAAATCACGGCTGAAACCCGCAATTTGATGCAAATTTCCCTCTAAAACTTTCTTAAAACAAGGAAGAAATTGCTAAGCTAGGGGTGAAACCCTAACCTTGGCAGTTGTTCCAACCTTATTTCATCTCGCCAAGGCAATCGACGGACTCCAACGACCTGAACTCACAAGTATGACCTAGGAAACGTGTGTATAATGCCCGAGGACTGAGGCAGAACCACGACCCCTAGAGCCGAAAGTGACGACAAGTCCACTGTGAATAGTTGAATTGCCATGGTTAGTCAAAGTCTAGTAGCCGCAGACAATCTACCTTTCAATTTTAAGTGTTGTTTCGCTGATCTTATATGTTTTTGCCTGTTTACGTGTTTTATGATTTCGTTGGTTACTCGATTTTGTATCACTCAGCACGACCTGTGTCGCTATTCTACCTCGATTCAATTCCCTGTTAAAGTGATCTAGACGAGACCAATATGCTAATACTACGCTAAACGACTAAGTTAGACGATACAATGTGATGCTACTCGATATGCAAAATGAACGACACCCGACTTGTGATTTTAGGTTTCTGTTTTCTGACTGCATCTGTGCTAAAATACGTGCGTGTTTAGGAAATTAAGTGCTCTATTTGCTTACTTGCTTATGTGCCTATGTGATTATGTGCCTCTGTGATTACATGGACTTTGTGAGATCTGTGCTTATATGTCTATATGTGCTACGTGGTGTGAGATGCGACGTGATTCTAAGCTATAGTAAACTAAGACGTGTGGGATTCGAATTCGTTGTGTTGAGCCCGTGGCGATGTCTATTGCAGACTATGTCGTCGTCATCAAGGACTCGCCAACATCTTACCCGTCAGGAAAAGAGAGATCGACGTCTTGCCAAGATCATCTCAAGGTCTGTAGCAAAGGCCGTCAGTGAGGTGTACGAGAACACAAGCAAGTCATCTGAGGAATCCCGAACTCTCACAGAATCCAGCAAAGCTCCGTTTAGCTTCAAGCAATTTAAGGCATGTGGACCAAAGGAGTTCACTGGTGAAGAAGGCCCTACAGGCTTATTTCATTGGTTTGACTCAGTGGAAGTTACCCTTCGTCAAAGCGGATGCCCAGATCATCTCCGTACTCTCAATGCTACCGGTGTCTTCCAATCGCGAGCTTTGGACTGGTGGACAGCCGAAAGGAACAAGCGCGGGAACGACGCTGCATACGAGCTGACGTGGGAGGAACTGAAAGCGATCATGCTGGATGAGTTCTGTCCTCCCCACGAACGCCAAAAGTTGGAGGATGAGTTCTGGACCATCAAGCAAAAGGAGGGCGACAATGCTGGTCTCACTGCCCGTTTCAAGCAGCTGAGCATTATCTGTCCAGATCAGGTCAAGACTCCTGACATGACCATCAAGAAATACATCCGTGCTCTTCCGGATTGTGTTGCAGATTTTGTTCACGCCTCCAAACCCGCACCGATCGAGGAAACCTACCTACTCGCCGCCGAGATTAACGACAAGCGGGTTAAGGCTGGTGTCTGGGATAAACCATCCAAGTCACTGCATCAAGTCACTACCGCATCAACCGACAACACCACCGCTCAAGCCTCCAAGTCTTCAAGAAGAAGGAAGAAGAACAAGAGTTGCGCTGCCGCAACCACTGCTGCTCCACTCCAGTCTGTACCAGCACAGCAGCAGCAACCACAGCGCACTGCGCCAGTGATCAATGCGCCGCCAGCTAAGCGTGCGTACACCGGCCCCCACCCACTCTGTGCTACATGTTCCTATCATCATCCGGTGGGTGTGGCCTGCCGTTTCTGTGCCCACTGCAATGTCTACGGGCATTTCACTGCGAGTTGCCGCTATGGTCCCCGTCAAGCGCAAGCTCAAGCCGCTGTTAACCAAGCTCTACTCCCTGCTCCTCAAGCTCAACAAGCCGCTCAGGCCCCAGCAACCAATGTTCGGACCTGCTTTGCATGTGGTGACCCTAACCACTTTGCGAACCGGTACCCGAACAGGGTGGTAAAACAAGAAGCCCAACAGCCTCAGCAACAACAACAGCAGCCTCAACAGCAAGCAGCTCACGCCAGAACCTTCAACATCAATGCACGTCAGGCTCAGGCCGACAACAACGTGGTCAATGGTACGTTCCTTGTGAATGGTATATATGCATCATGTTTGTTTGATACTGGAGCCGATAACTGCTTTGTGTCGATTGAATTCGAGAAGCTCCTTAGTCGTAGGCGCTCTTATCTTTCGTCGTCATTCGAAGTTGAAGTCGCTACCGGAAGAACCATTGCTGTAAATTCTGTGCTCCGTGATTGTACTCTTGAGCTCAACAATCATATCTTCCCTATTAACCTCATTCCGATGCAGCTCGGAAGTTTCGATGTCATAGTAGGCATGGACTTTCTTCGCGAAAACCATGCTGAAGTTGTGTGCTTCGATAAAATGATTCGATTTGTGTTAGCTAGTGGTGATATTCTATGTGTGTATGGTGAAACTACTGCGAAAGGTCTCAAGCTCATGTCATGTCTTCAAGCTCGCAAGTATCTCCGCAAGGAATATCGAGCCTTCTTAGCCAATATTGTAGTAGCGGAGGAGGAAAAGAAAAAGAAAGTTGAAGTCAAAGACGTTCCAGTTGTCCGAGAATTTCCTCAGGTATTCCCTGATGATCTTCCTGGATTACCTCCAAGTCGTGATATCGACTTTCGAATTGACCTTATTCCTGGAGCCAACCCTGTTGCCAAAGCTCCTTACCGACTCGCTCCCTCCGAGATGCGAGAACTTTCAAACCAACTCCAAGAGTTACTTGAAAAAGGCTTTATTCGCCCGAGCACTTCTCCTTGGGGCGCGCCAGTCCTTTTCGTCAAAAAGAAGGACGGGTCGTTCCGGATGTGCATCGATTATCGGGAATTGAACAAGCTAACTATCAAGAACCGATACCCTTTACCCAGAATCGACGATTTGTTTGACCAGTTACAAGGTGCTCAGTGCTTCTCCAAGATCGATCTACATTCAGGCTATCATCAGTTGCGGATTCAAGAGGAAGACATACCCAAAACCGCTTTTCGAACCCGATATGGCCATTACGAATTCGTTGTCATGCCTTTTGGTTTGACGAACGCACCCGCGGTCTTCATGGATCTGATGAATCGCGTGTGTAAACCATTCCTAGACCGTTTCGTCATTGTATTCATCGACGATGTCTTGATCTATTCCGGATCGAGGGCCGAACATGCGCAGCATCTGCGGTTAGTCCTCGAGTTACTTCAGGGGAATCAACTCTACGCCAAGTTCTCCAAGTGTGAATTCTGGTTGGAGGAGGTTCAATTTCTGGGTCACATTGTGAATAGTCAGGGTATACACGTTGATCCCGCAAAGATTGAGGCAGTTAAAGGTTGGATTACGCCCAAGAATCCGTCAGAAGTTCGTTCTTTTCTCGGATTAGCTGGTTACTACCGACGATTCATCGAAGGATTCTCGAAGATTGCTGTGCCACTTACCTCCCTTACTCATAAAGACAAGCCTTTTGTGTGGGGAACCACGCAAGAGACTGCTTTCCAAACCCTTAAGTATATGCTGTGCCATGCACCGATTCTTACACTGCCGGACGGAAGTGACGACTTCGTTGTCTATTGTGATGCTTCAAACCTTGGTCTTGGCTGTGTCCTCATGCAACGAGACAAGGTTATAGCTTACGCTTCTCGACAGCTCAAGATCCACGAGAAGAACTATACAACCCATGACCTCGAGCTAGGCGCAGTTGTCTTTGCATTAAAGATCTGGCGACACTACCTGTACGGTACAAAGTGTACGATCTTCACCGATCACAAGAGCCTACAACACATCTTTAACCAGAGAGAACTCAATATGCGTCAACGCCGATGGGTAGAACTTCTCAACGATTACGACTGTGAGATCCGTTATCACCCAGGCAAGGCGAATGTGGTTGCCGACGCACTCAGTAGGAAGAATTACGTGATAGGTGTTCGAAACATCCAGGCACAGTATAACCTCGAAGCTCTCATCCGTGAAACACAACATGCCTGTTTCAACGAGCGTACGTTGAAGAGAGAAAGAATCTATCACGATGGAGCTCAGCTCGTAAGCAAAGCCAATGGGATATTCTATTATCTGGACCGAATCTGGGTTCCGAGGAGGACAGATTTGCGAAAGATCATCATGAACGAAGCCCACAAATCCCGATACTCCAATTATCCCGGCGGAGACAAGATGTACCAGGATCTTCGTTACAAGTACTGGTGGCCTGGGATGAAGCGGGATATCGCTCTATACGTTGGTAGCTGCCTAACTTGTGCAAGAGTCAAGGCTGAACATCAAAGACCTTCCGGCTTACTCGAACAACCGCCGATACCCGTATGGAAGTGGGAGAGCATAGCTATGGATTTCATAACTAAGCTTCCGACCACGCCATCAGGTCACGACAGTATTTGGGTGATAGTCGACCGTCTAACCAAATCAGCCCACTTTCTGCCAATACGAGAAGACTATAAGGTGGCCAAACTAGCCCAAATCTACACCGACGAGATCATTAAGAATCATGGTACGCCTCGAGACATCATTTCTGATCGCGACGCTCGGTTTACCTCGAGATTGTGGGAAACTTTTCAAGCAGCTCTGGGTACGACGCTGAATTTGAGTACCGCATTCCACCCGCAAACCGACGGATAGACTGAAAGAACGATCCATACTATTGAAGACATGCTCCGTGCGTGTGTCATCGATTTTGGTGGTAGTTGGAGCAAACACCTACCACTGGTCGAATTCTCGTACAATAATAGCTACCACTCCAGCATCGAAATGGCACCTTTCGAAGCCTTGTATGGTAGGAGATGTCGCTCGCCTATTGTATGGCACGAGGTCGGTCATTCGCAACTGACTGGGCCCGAGATTCTGCAAGAAACGACCGACAAGATCCACCAGATCAGGGAGAACTTGGTAAAGGCTCGGGACAGACAGAAGATGTACGCCGATAAACGACGCAAGCCCCGCGAATTTGCAGTTGGTGACTATGTACTCCTAAAGGTATCCCCTTGGAAGGCTGTAGTCCGATTCGGCAAAAGAGGGAAACTTGCGCCTCGATTTGTTGGACCTTTCAAGATTCTGGAAAGAATCGGAAAAGTCGCCTACAAACTCGAATTACCGGAGGAACTCAGCAATGTCCACCCGACTTTCCATGTTTCAAACCTTCGGAAATGTGTAGCCGATCACGACGCAATAATACCACTTGACGATCTTCAGGTCAATGAGACGCTGCACTTCGTGGAAAAGCCTGTCGAAATCATGGACCGACAAACCAAGCAACTCAGACGCTCCCGCATTCCTATTGTGAAAGTCCGATGGGAAGGCAAACGAGGCGCAGAGTTCACTTGGGAACTCGAAAGTGACATGAAGGCCAAGTACCCGCAGTTGTTCAGATAGATCTGAAGCATCAAATTGGTAAAATCACACGGCGATGTACGGTTCTCGACCTAATTTCGGGACGAAATTCCCTAAAGGAGGGGAGACTGTAACACCCCGTGTTTTCCAAAAGTCAAAGTCAAGAGTTGACTGTGATTGGAATTAATGATAAATAAAGGTTATTTTATTTTAGTTTCATTTTGATTTTCATATTATGTTGAGTAAGTGTTGTATAATTAAACTAATCGACCGATAATCAAACTGTGAATCAACGACCGACTGTGAATAGTAGGAAGTAACAATGCGATAAAGTTAAACAATCAATAATCAAGCTAATCGAATCAATAATCGAGCTCAATGTGGATACTTTTAATGCTTTTATACGTGTGTGTGTGCCTTATGTGTTACTTGTGCATGTTACTTTTATGTTAAAGTGTGTGGTGAATCAATCAAATCAATCGAGACTCGAAGGATAATCAAACTCAATCGAACCGACTTGATAATAGGTTGTAAGGATGCTTGTATGTTAGATATAGTAGTTGGGACTAAAAGTAATTTGAATAGAAACTCTATCCTACTCTATTCCTCACCCATCGAAATCGAAATATCGAAAATCGTCGCGAAACGCTCAAAACAGGGCCACCCGATCGAACAGGGCAACCTGATCGAACAGGCTAGCCGATCGAACAGGCTGTTCGATCGAGCAGCCCACTCGATCAGAGATGCTGTTCGATCAGCTGACCCTTTCCTCTTTTGGAAGCCTATAAATAAGGCTGTCTTTGTCAAACTTTCCACTTTTGGAAAAGCTCTGACCGACCAGCCTCTTCTTCTCACTAAATCTCAGATTTCTCTCAAACCGGTAAGTATTTCACTCCGATTCTTGTACGTTTTTGTTCATCTACCGATTCTCCACATTTCTATCTTCCAAAACTTGGATTTCAACCGTGAAATCACCAAGATCTAAGTGTTCTTGGGTGATGTCATCATGGTGTTCTTCAAGAACACTAAGTTTTGGCATCATTCCACCATGAATAACTTAGATCTAACCGATTTCCACATAAACAACCTAAAATCTACCAAAGATCTTAACATTTCACGGTGGAAAAGGATTGAAAGACGGGTTTTCATCTATCTTTCAACTCTTTTACACTCAAACCGGTGAGAACGAAGCTTGAACCAGCTTATAAATCGTTCTAAACAAACACATGGTTCAAGATTCGGGTTCTACCGCAAGATTTACCGATTTCGGGTTAAACGTTAAACTTAGTTCCTGAAACGCCCACTGACCGGACTTGGGTGATTCCTGCCCGAATCAGTGAGTCAAGTAAAGACTGAGGTTTTATGGTTCAACTCGTAATCACACTATCTTTAAATCACACCAAGTAACGGGAATAACCAAGTGTTAAGTGACAGGTTAACCAAGTCAAGAAGCTGGCCGAACGGCTAGGCTGTTCGATCGAACAGCCCAACCGAACGACTACGCCAGCCGATCGGCTAGGCTAACCGATCGACTAGCACCTGGACCCACAAACTCACAAGTGAAGTATTGACGAAGTGATGTTCAATCGATCAAGCCACTCGATTGTAAACATTACTCATCGTGTCATGAGATACTACACTTCAACACTTAACCTTTTCGAAACATTGGAATGTCACCCGATCGAGCATGCCACCCGATCGAGTGACATATTGTCAAGTCCTTACTGCTAACCGATCGAACAGCTGTTCGATCGGCCAACTTGAAAGGTAATGCTGCAAAAACTTCAAAAGTTCAAACCATCATACACAAACACATCCTTCTCATCAAAGGAAGAAACAATCCACTTGAAAGAACCAGCCGATCGAGCCAGCCGGCCGATCGAATGGATGTTCGAACGGACTTTAAAACCGATCGAACAGCCCACTCGATCGAACCAGCCGTCCGATCGAATGGCCTACTCGATCCAATGTCCATTGTTTACTTTTTCCGCGTTACTCATCGTTATGTTATCGAACTATTCAGGCTAACCTATTCTCAGTGCTCCCTTCAATCCACATCAACCACTGTGAGTATACTCGATCCCTTTTCGCTTTCAGCACTTTTGGGTGTTACATACGTAAACTATCAAAATCACAATCAACACAAACTATTTGAACGCTAACCTATTTGCATGTGCTACTTGTCTAAATGATTGCTGTTTATTATGTTTACACGTGGAGTGCTATCTACCTGCTTTAGCAACATAGTACTATAGTTTGGACTCAGCACCCGTTCACACGGGGGTTGCTAAGGACAATTACTTGCATGGATTATGGTGGTAATCATGTATTGCGAACTGTCTCGGACAGTCAACCCGAAGTCGTTGGTATCGATGGTTCCTCGTTGATAATTTACATGCATCGTTTCCCCTTGTGTACGTGCTTGGTTATGCGTAAACTATTCGAACTCTATATGCTATATCAAACTTGTGTACTCACCTTTACATTTTATGTATTGACTTTTATTTTAACGTATGTGACAGGTGTTTAAGCTACTAGCTTGCTAGGGAAGCGAGGCAATAATAAGCTTCTAGGAGCCCGTGACCTTAGACCAGTGTCCACGTACCTGCTCCAGGGCCATAGTTGTCTGTAGATCTTGTACTGGCACCTGTAGCCAGTGGGATCTACAGTTAGGCGTCTTAGAAACAACAAACAATATTTAATTCAGTCTGTAATAATTAAGAGTCTGAGTTGTCGGAACAGCTCTAAACTTGTTTAGTTGATTTCTATGATAACTTGTTATTATTTGGGACACGGTATGGGACGTGTTATATAACTGAATTGTATGATAGTTGTTGTGGAAACTTCTGAACAATCTGTTTCGCTCAGTGCCGCGCCCCGATGATTCCGCCATCGGTTGGGGTGTGACAAGACCTATCATATTACTATGGTTAATTTGACACTCTACAATCAATCACAAGGCGTAACAAACTAAATCGCATCACTACGCGACTCTCGTAAGTCCGCGTACGCAACGCAATTGCCACATCGATGGACTTAGGTAAAGTTCACCCCGAAGAGCAATTGGGGCAACGCAAGACTGGCCATAGAGTCTAGAACGCTACTCAATCGCGGTTTTGCTAGATCTATCTCGCAATCAAATCACTCGATATATGGCTCGAAATCGCAATCGCATCATGTGTCTGTCTCGAATTCTCTAACGCTGGTTATTATCTATTGTGTGAACCTCTATCAGCTGGTGTGGATCGCCTATTGTGGATCGCTAGTCGAGTATCGAAAATCACTCGCCGCCTTTCACTTTAACGCATATCGCACCCAATCCATCAATTCGATACTCTTATCGTGTTTCGCTATTACATCCCGAAGTATGTATTTTACGCGTCATGTTAGCGCACACGACCTCGCTTCACGAGACGAAACTAATAAGGTTGAGATACGGTGGTGTTTTGACCCTATTAGTTGACTCTTGTGGAAAAAGGCCATGTGGGCTTGCTTTAGTTGACTTTTGTGGAAAAAGGCCATGTGGAATCGAATCGAAATCGCATCTAGTCGAATCAAAATCGTGTCATTCGTTATCCAACCAAGCATACCATATCAGCGTTTGTGTGACCGAACTACTCGCACCCGCTGCCTATGCTTGGTTTGCATCCAATTCACTTCTATTCAAGACTCAGTCTAGCACCCTATCGCTTGGACCAAGGGAATCGAAATTCTATCTGTGTCTTATCGGCACGCGTGACACTGCCTCATGAAACAGAGATAATATGGGTAAAACATGGTGGATACGCCGCTGGTACTTCCTATATATAAGTGTTTTAACCATAATTAACAAACTTTTGTGGGAAGGTGCCACGTGGGGCCCGATGTAAATTGTTTTCCGTATTATTAAAAGAAAAACCAAATTTTTATAAAATTTTATTAAAAACCGTTGGACAGGTGAAATTTCCTTATAACATGGAGAAGACATCGAAGCAGATTAGCCCCATACCCAATGGAAGTTTCATAAGTCCAGTTCTTTTCCTTAAAAACTTTTGCAATGACAGAAAGGAATCTTCCCGAGAACGAGGGTTCGACAATCGAGTTTCAGCTCGAACCCACGTTGTAGGAAAGTTTTCTTAAAACTTATTTTGCCGCTGAATTCTTTTAAAATGTAAAACTCAAAACCCATTATCAATTAACAAAACCCTCCCCATAGCGCTGGTGTGGACATCGATACAGTCAACGCCGCACCATGAGGAGATTTTTCTTAAATGACTTCGAAGATTAATCGAGTATTGGTAAGTTTAAAACGCTATGGAATTGTTTTTGTGTGTATTATCACTGTTGATTATTTGAATCCTACCTTCTTGTCACTCTCACTCGTCGAAACTTACCCGATCGCTCGCTATCTTGACACTATTAATCTCTACTCTCAATCGCATCAACTCTTAACAACCCTACTATTGGATTAATTTCGGGACAAAATTTCCTAAAGGAGGGGATACTATAACAACCCACACTTCCGTGCGTTGTTACTCGGTACACTCGTTACGCCTAGCACCAGAGATTCGGATCATAATGTAACTATACCCGTTATATCGCTAAATCGAAGTATAATCGAATAATTACGCATATTCTATCGCTATTACAAATCTATTTGCATAAATTATAACACTCACGATGATGTTGAGTGAGGGCTTAATCTACCCTCCACGATAAGCGTGAAGTGTCAAAACATAAGCAATCAACGCTAACAAGGACTATCGAGTGAGTACTATGCCTCCAGCCGTCGTGACGATGATGGCAATACGAGCAAGTAGTGCCTTGATAATCATTGTGACACATCACATCGAAGAACGCACTCGAAGGCACGCGTAACTCGATCACCGCACCAAATATTGGATACATAAATACGTATATACGGCCCATTTGTGATCAATTATAATAAATAATTAAATAATTATATATATATTATATAAATATATGAAAATATGGCCCAAACAGTCGAAATCGCACCAAAAACAGGATCGAAAGGCTTCCGAACGGACCAGTCCAATCGATCAGACCAGTCCAATCGATCAGGCCAGCCCAATCGAACGGGCCAGTCCGATCGCTCGACTGTCCGATCGCTCGACTGTCCGATCGAACGGGCCGTCCGATCGAACGGACTGTCCGATCGAACGGGTTGTTCGATCGCTCGACTGTCCGATCGAACGGGCCGTCCGATCGAACGGACTGTCCGATCGAACGGGCTGTTCGATCGCTCGACTGTCCGATCGAACGGGCTGTCCGATCGAACGGGCCAATCGATCCAGCCCATGTTTTCCTCCTTTTTCTCCTTCCTTGCCTATAAATACCCCTCCATTCACTCCCAACACTTGCTGTTGCTGCTGCTAACCGACCAAGACGTTCCATACCCTAAATCTCTCGATTTCTCCCGATTCTTGTAAGTTTTCAACCCGAATCTTGTACTTCCTTGATCTATATGCAATCCTTCACCTTTCTACCTTTCAAATCTCAATCTTTAACCGTGAAATCAACGGATTTGGAGTGTTCTAAGGTGATGTCACCATAAAGTTCTTCAAAGGTGATGTCATCCCATGAAGAACAACTCAGATCCGAATGATTTCCATACGATTCTTCATGAATCTCATTCAAGCAATGTTTTCTAATCAAGAGGCCGTGGATTTGAGATGTTCTGATTGATTCCATCACAAGGTTCTTATGAACTTCAAAGTGTTGGCCTCATATCACCAAGAACAACTCAGATCTCAGGCATTTCCTAAGTAAAATCAAGGTTTTTACATCAGATCTATACATAAAAATGGTAAAACCAGAACTTAGACCGATCTTCTACTTATTTCTTAGTGTCGTGTTGGTCTAGGATCTGATTACTAGCAATAAAATAATCAATTTCGGGTTAAACACGGAAAAACCGTCAAGAACGGCCGGTTCTGATGAACGAGGTGATTCTCGGCCGTTAAAACAGGCCGGAATTGATGGGATTTCAGTTGTTTAACACGTCACCATAACGTCTCGACCAAAAACGCTCGAAAATCATCGAAAACAGCCGAACAGGATGGCCGATCGAGTGGCCCATTCGATCGAACAGGCCAATCGATCGAGTGGCCCATTCGATCGAGTGGCCCATTCAATCGAACAGGCCCATTCGATCGACCAGGCACGTCCGATCGACCAGGCCCATCCGATCGATCAGGCCCACTCGATCAAGTGGCTTGTTCGACTGGGCCAGCCCAATTTTATTTTTCATCCAATTTCAATCCAATTTTCGCCCAATTTCACGCAAATCGATGCCGTTTAACGCGTAATCCAACACTCACGTAAATTGTCTGAAATCAGGACATTCTCAGGCACCGTTCCGTCAATTCAACCGGATACGCACTGTGAGTATACTTGACCCCTTTTATCGAATTTTGGGTGTAACATACGTTCCATAAAAACCGAACTTATCAAACGAATGATTCAATTTGACAATTTATCACTTGCGAATAACTGTTTGCATAGATATACATGATGCTAGTTGCATGTATGCTAGGACTTATACTCGTGACGTCCCACCAACAACTAGTATAGTACTATTCCACCCGACGGGGTCTAGTTATGCCAGAGTCGAGCATCGAGGACTTAGCTGGTTGTATCAGTTTTGTGAGTATATATGTCGTGTATTACGTTTATGCATGTGGAAATTCGCAGCACTTTTAATCTATCATACTATACATATCAAACCTGTATACTCGCCAATACTTTTGTATTGACAAAGTTTTAACGTATGTTGCAGGTTTAGCCGAAGTTTACATCAAATCAAGCTAGGAAGTCTAGAAACTCATCTAAAATCTAGGTTGTCGGATTTGAATTGTTCGAGAGGACAAGAAATCTGTGATAACTTACGTGATTGTATTGTTTGTTAGTATGGGATGACAAATGTAATAAATATTATCGCAATATAGTTGTTATGGATTCTCTTGAGCAATCTGATTCGCCTAGTGCCGCGCCCTGATGATTCCGCCATCGGTTGGGGTGTGACATCATCTTCCCCTAATCTCTTCACAATCTAAACCCTAAATTTGATCGATTGATCATCAGAATCTTCCCACGAAAATGAAGGACGACGATCCTCAACATCCAAACAACAACCGTCAGTGGAATTTCCGGTCTTTCAGTGCATGAAATCGATTGGATGGTGAGAGTTATTCAACTAAATGTTCCTTATGTGAAGTTGTATTACAATTTTAAGATTCCTGAGTTAGATTTAGATGTTGGATTATGTCCTTTAGGTAATGATGGTGATGTTAGGCTTTTGGCTAAATATGTTGCAAAAAACAAACTTATTAAGGTGTTTATAGAACATGGTGAAACCAAGGTTAAAAATTACTTTAGTCTTACACAATCGTCGAAGGTGGTTATTCAAGAATTAGAAAATGAGGGGGGTGCTGTTAATACCATTCAAAGGCCTAGAAGAAAGAAACTTAGGGTATCAAAAAATCTGTTACTTCAATGGAAAGATGTAACTGATGTAGATGGTTTAGAGGCTGCTGATAAGGTAACTAATGAAGTTGTAAATGATGATGTTGAAGAGGGTAACACAGGTGGTGTAGAGGCTGTTAATGCAGAGGGTAACACAGGTGGTGTAGATGCAGTTGATAAGGTAAGTAATGAAGTTGTAAATGAAGTAGGTGGTGTAGAGGCTAATGTAGGTGGTGTAGAGGCTAATGTAGGTGGTGTAGAGGCTAATGTAGTTGTGGAGAATGTATCGTTCAATAACAGTTTTAGCTATGATTTTGACAATGCAAATTTCTCAACTGATTTTCCAATAGATGGTGAGTTTAGGCAAGCGGAGGGTGATGAGTCTGAGGTTGGTCAGTCTAAGCAAGCTGAGGGTGGTGAGTCTGAGCATGATGAGGGTGGTGAGGCAACTGATGGTGCTGAGGCTGATGATGATGAATCATCTGAGGGTGATGATTAAGATGACAGTGACTTTCTAGAGGGGTTAGAGAGTATGGATGAGGCCGAGTGTGACATGATGGACTACCATGCAAATGTTGACAGGGGTGTGGAGTTTATGGGAGCTGAAGTAGAGTCTGTTGGCAATGATGTGGATACCAGTGATGACTTATTAGATGATGAGAATCTAAGTTATGAGTCTTTTGACAGTTTGACTGATGAGGAAATGGAAGATTTCGAAACTAGGAGAAGTTTGAAATTAAGAGAGTTGAGGAGGAAGAAGAGGGCTGGACAATCAACATCCCAAGTGACCTTTTATGTTGGTCAGTTGTTTCCAACAGCCAAAGCGGCAAAAGACAAGATAAACAAACATGCAATTGAAACAAGGAGGTCACTGTCTTTTCTGAGAAATGATAAACAAAGAATTAGGGTGGTTTGTGAGGGTAGATGTCCAATTTTCGTATGTGGACCGAATCAAACTGGGCCCAACCAAAGTGGGCCTGGTATCCATATACAATCTGCAACTTGCCAAAAAGGCAAGGAATCTTCTGCAAGTGGGACAAAAAAGGGGTTTAAAAAGGGATTGGTAGAGTGCAAAGATAAAAGGAAGGGTAGGTTAAATAGTGTGGATTGTCCTTGGGTTTTGTACTTGTCTAGATTGAGCGATGAAGATGAGACTTGGGTGGTAAAGACTTACCAACCAGATCACAAGTGTCTCACATCCAGAAAAATACAGCCTTTCACTTCTATCTTCTTAGCTAATCAAGAGTTTGTGATGAATCAGATTGCATCTAACCCTAATATTTCAGTAAGTAGGCTACAAGAAGAGCTTGGGAGGAAGTATGAGCTGTCTGTGACAAAAATAAAGGTATAAACTTTAATTTCTGCTTCTGTTTATTTTCTTTAATTATAGACCATTAACTAAGTTTTCTTTAATTACAGGCTTTCAGGACAAAGCTCAAGGCTACCAAAAAGATTGAAGGGGACTTCAAAGTTCAGTATGCAAGCCTCAGGGACTATGTCATGGAACTGCACAACAGTTAAATTTGTTGTTGAGCCTGAGTGTAACCCACATGCTCCCACAAGGATCTTCAAGAGGATTTATGTTTGTCTGGGACCACTAAAAGAAGGGTTTATAGTGTAGGAGGGAACTGTTGGGGTTAGATGGGGCATTTATGAAAGGCCCCTACCCTGGTCAGATGCTAACTGCAGTTAGTTTAGATCCCAACAATGGCATTTATCCTTTAGCTTATGAAATTGTTGAGGCTGAGAACAAAGACTCCTGGATCTGGTTCCTACAGTGTATTAAAGATGACTTGGATCTTCCAGATAATGCAAATTTCACCTTCATTCCTGACAGGCAAAAGGTATGGTATTAAATTCAGCAATTATCATAAGTCTGTTTTTTGTATGATTAATGTTTGAAATGTGATGAAACAGGGAATAATACCAGCCATAACTCAGGTATTTCCAGCAGCTGAGCATAGATTTTTTGCAAGGCATATATGGCAGAACATGAAACTTCAATGGAGAGGAGATGCCTTCAAGGATTGTCTTCAAAATGCATCCAAAGCTTATACAGTTCCAGATTTTGAAGCAAAGATGGAAGAGTTGAGGTTGTACAACATTGAAGCTTATAATTGGTTGGCAAGTATTCCACCCATTCACTGGAGCAGGTCTCATTTTACAGGTATATGCATATCAAAACTGTTGTTTACTGCTGTTTATTGATGTTTACTGTTGTTTAGTGCTGTTTATTGATGTTTACTGTTGTTTACTGCTGTTTATAGATGTTTATTGCTGTTTATTGATGTTTATTGCTGTTTATTGATCATTCAGTTTGGCAATCTGATGTTTACTGCTGTTTATTGATGTTTATTGCTGTTTATTTGATATACATGTAGGGCACAATCTGATGTGGTGCTGAACAACATGTGTGAAGTCTTGAATGCAAGGACAGTCAATGGTCGAGACAAGCCTATAATTTCTGCTTTGGAGTTTGTCAGAGAGTATCTAATGCAGAGGATTGTGAATGTTCTCAGGAAGATTCGGCAGACAAATGGTCCACTTACTCCTAGAGTTGCAAAGATCTTTGAAAACACAAAGAAATTAGCTGCAAATTATAATGTTAGGTGGAGTGGTGGGACAAAGTATCAAGTCAGTGGTAAGGTCACAGTGGATGGTGCTGCAACACATAAACAGTATGTTGTGGATGTTGTGGATAGGGTTTGCACTTGTAGAGAATGGGAAGTTTCAGGAATCCCTTGTAGGCATGCTGTGGCTGTCAATTGGGACATGGCAATGAATGGCCAAGAGGTTGGACCCCCGGAATCATGGGTTAATGAATGTTATTATCTTGAAACATGGAAGAGGGTTTACAGTCATACCATTGGTCCCATTAATGGTAGATAATTATGGCCAAAATCACAGGTTCCAACCAACCTAACCCCATCTCTGCACCGCACACCTATCGGCAGACCTAAGAAGAAAAGAAGGAAGGATGCTGTGGAGTTGCAGGATGAAGTTTAAAGGGCTTCACAAGCAAGAAACAAGAGAAACAGGGCTGCTGAAGCTGATAACGAGCAGGCTGTGGTTGGTGGCAAATTCACAAGAAAATGGAAGTCCGTGAAGTGCCAGAAGTGTGGTGAAAAGGGCCACAACCAAAGAACTTGTGGAAGGACCAAAAAAGTTGTTGAGCCAAAGAAAGGGAAGAAACGTAAGAAGAAGAAAGATGGTAATCAAGCTACTGAGGCTGGTCAGGCAGGTCCAAGTGTTTAAGGGTTATGGTTTTCGGGTTGTCGGGTTATGGTTTTTGGGTTGTCTTAAAACAATGATGCAGTCTTTTGTGTCTATTTAGCTTATTAGAACATCTATAACAATTATCATCATATTTTGGACTTGTTATGTTGATGATATTAATGTAGGATATTGTGTATGGTTGGATGTTTAATGGCCAGTAGTTTAAAGTTTGTGGTTTACTATTTTGTGTTTTAGTTTCACGTTTGTCGAATGTTAAATCTGGTCCATTTGTTGAAGGTTGTAGCTGGTATGTTTGTGGTCCATTTGTCGAATGTTAAATCTGGTCCAGTACTTTAAAGTTTGTATGGTTGCAACAGGTCATGCACTTTGGACAGGTTATTACGTTCATTTTTTGCAACAGGTGATGCACTTTGGACAGGTTATTTGTGTTCATTTGTTGCAACAGGTGATGCACTTTGGACAGGTTATTGTGTTCATTTAGGGCAACAGGTCATGCACAATGGATTTAAACGACACATTTTGCAAAATGGATTTAAACGACGCACAATAGAATTAAACGACACATTTCGCACGATACATTTTGCACAATACCTAATTACTTCCAACCAACCACATTCAAACAACCTGCTCATTGAATACTATCCATATTTCACCAACCACATTTAAGACAGAGTTACCAAATTCATTGAATGCATCAGATTTTCAAAAAACATTGGGAATATAGATTGCAATGAAGACATTACAACATCCTTCACATTAAAAACATTACAATATCCAATACATTCAACCCTTAACATACATCCAAAACACAAACCCTAAAAGTATCAAAAGACCCGTAATGATCTTGTTCTTCAGCCGATTCCTTTCCCGCATCTTGGCTAACTCAGCATCAACTTGGTTTCTGTGTCTTAAAAGCCCAGGAATAATTGCCACTGCACGACTGCACATTGGTGGGTCCACCCACCCTATGAATCTTCCACAGTTGGGATTCTACAGAGAAAGAAGAAAGAATCATACTTTTGAAGCCCTAGACTATTAAAACCGGTAATAGTATACATTACCATGGTTGGACAAGAGTAGAATCGGCGACCAGGGTTGAGATCAGTCCATGATGTAGCTATGATTGCATCTTGGCCACAATTGCAGAGAACCATGAGGATGATAGAATCGAGGCTGCTGAGGAAGATGAATAATGGAGAAGACGATGGAATCGATGCTGTTGGTGGTTAGGTTTGTGGGAAAAAGGGTGTTATTTAATAGGCAGAGAAAACAAACAAGTAAACTGACCAAAATACCCCTCACGTGATATGCACATGGGGTCACTTAACAGAGAAAAGTAACTTAAGTTAGACCCAGGGACTATCTGGGAACAAAAATTGAAAACTTGGGGACTATTCAGGTAGTTTTAGAAAGTTAGGGACTATATGTGAAAAAAGGTGAAACCACAGGGACTATCCGGGCATTTTTTTCCTTATACAATAATTGCGGCCGCTATCACCCTAATTCCCAAATCGTTCAATCGAAAACCTAAGTCAACTTCCATCAATTTATCATGCATATGTAATTTTTGCTAACCCATTACCATAGGGATTTTAATGCTTGAATAGAGACAAACAGAAAACGTGCAAAAGATTTACGGGTTGCAAAGTAATTGACAAAGAACGAACGGTGGCCGGAGAGTCCTAGATTCCGAAGATTGCAGGTTGATTCTAGTGAAGGCAAAGAGAAAATTGAGGTTGGTTATTGAGTGGTAAGGGTTCACAATGTTGCTTCTAACTGTGACTGACAAACTTTAATTGGAATGTTTCGGTTTTTAGAGTAAGTGTTCGTTTTTTTTTTAAATTGGATTAATTCGATGATATATGGGTTGAATGATACGCGGACAATTTATGGAATGATTGAACAAATGATAATCGAGATCAAACGGGGTCAAAACGAGTGAAGATCTCAATGATTTTGGAGTTACCGAAAAATTCAGAGATTGTCGGATTTGGACGATTGGAGAAAACAGAGAAGGTCTGGGCGGGTTTTTTTTGTTTTAAACAATTAACAAAACTTGAAAATTTAGTTCCTGAGTTTATGTATGAATTCTAAAAAATATCAAACTTTTCATACTTACAAAACAACATTTGAGAATTAGAATAATGGCCTCTGTGATCAAATATAATTAATTACAAAAATAGACCCTCTAGTTATTAAAGGGCTTTTTAATCATTTTAATGAGAATTAACAAAAAAAAATTAACATGGTTTTGTAAGACCAATACTATATAAACATATATGTTTAATGAAGAAAATTTCATTATATTAAATATAATGTAAATACATGTTCCTTTGTAATTTCGAGCTTCATAAAACTTCGTAAGTGTTAGGATATTTCAACATGTTATCGTTGTTTAGTTTCGTAAACGGTTAAACAAAATGCGGAAGCTTGATCTTTGATTGTGTTCGATCGGTTCTTCGATAAGCTTGATCTCCATCCGTGACTTCAAAATCATTACCTAGATTTCATGAATCATCAAATACGTTAGTTATAAGCAGTTTATAACATAATAAATTGAACCCGAAGGCCCAAAATAACAAAATCAACATTTGCCAAATAGCTCGCCGTAAGCTATGGTTGAGTGGCCATAGTTTACGGCCAAAGTAATCACACGAAATAGTCAATGCCTGTCATAGCCTACGGCTGGCATACCAATAGGGTGAGATGAATGTCTGGGCTGTGACAATTCATCTAGGTTATGTAACTGAGATGACCAGGTAACTCGTCTGGGTTATGCCTCAAAAATTAACTGATAACCCAGATGATCAGGTAACTCGTCTAGGTTATACCTAAAAATAACTGATAACCCAGATGACCAGGTAACTCGTCTGGGTTATGCCTCAAAAATTAACTAATAACCCAGACATAAATTTAACAAGTGTGGGTTACAGAACTTGACCATTTTTGCCCTTTTTAGTAAAAGCTTGGTAACTTCTCCGATATTTATCCGTTTAGCTTGAAACTTGTTTCTAATTACATTTGCTTACATTATTAACCCAAAATCCTCAACCCAAATTCATAACTTTTATGAATTATGCAACCGTTACCTGGTTTATGTGCATTTTCATTTTGACCCATTACGGATTTAAACACTTAAGCTTAAATTATCCACATCTCTTCATATCTCCTATTCCCACTTTATAACCTTCATTCATCTATCATCACAACTTCAATTGTGATAGGTTATGATAGGAGAATCATTATACTACTATTCTACCATCGAATTTGACACTTTTACGAAAATGGCCCACTATGTAACATTAAGTCAAAATAGTTTAAGCCTTCCACTTTATAATACCGGAAAGATTAACTAAGTTATAAAACTCATATTTAAGCTACCCTTAAGGGTCGTTTGCACGGTTTATCATCCGGGGGCATTTTGGTCTATTTTAGTCCTTTTAGCCACGAAGGACATTAAAAAGCTTGTTTTGACCAAGTGGGCACTTTTAATCCATATTCTAGTTGAAATTCATTATGTTCCTAAGAACATAATATCTCCAATTTAAATTACTAGATATACCTCACTTTAGGTAATAAAAAACGTGACCAGATTACCATTTTACCCATTATTGCTTACACCATAAGGTAACTTTCCAAAACTCATTGTTTATTCGTCAACACGTGATCAAATTACCGTTCTACCCTTTTTACCATCAATTATGGTTTCTTACCATTTTTACTTGTTTCGACCCGTATTGGTTCGCGTCAGAACGTCATATTTCAAAGACTCATTTCAAATACTAGATCACTTTGTTATTAACCAATACATAAGTAGATGTTCTACTTAAAAGATGTAAGCTTTACTTACCTTGCATCCGATTATGTTTTTCCCACGTATTTGATCTGTTTGACCTGCTTCTTCCCAAGCTTCCACCTAGCTTTTCAAGCGCCAAACTACCATTTATCATTCGCAAGATGGTTAGATTAGTCATAATTTATCACAACTATCCCACCTTACGGACTTTACATCAAAATTACCATATAATCCTATTATAGGTAAGTTTGACTTTTAAAAGTCAACTGCCTAATAACATATGCAAATGCACAATTAAGTTCAACAAACTCAATTAGGCATTTCATCAAATACTTGGAAGGCATCATTTTTAGGCCACCATTTTAACTAAATTCTCAACAAAGTTCACTCATTTCTTTCACTTTAACAAGTTTATGTAATAATTAACATCAAGTTAACTTAGCTTTCAATTATCAGTACTAGTGCATCCATTTATCATGCTAGACCTGAGGGTTTTCATCTCTATGTAAAAACCCACTTCATCATATTACTAGACATTCATACGAACATCTAATATAATCAAGTTCTCCGTACAAACTAATAGACATGATGATTTCAAGCACCTATCAACATCAACAATACATAAATTTCATCATTTCATATAAACCCATTTCATGTCATGTATGAACACTTAACAAATCCTCTAAATTTTTCATGTATTTCACTCATACAAGCAAACATGGTGGTTATAAACATTACTACACTATTAGTTTCATCATATCATCTAAACCCATCTTAAGATTACTACATTCAAGTTCTTTTTCATGGAACCTCTTTCAACGTGTAAAATTGTAACATACCTTGTGATAATCAAGCATAGATGATCAATAATCAAGGTCCATGCACAAGGTTTAGCCTCAATTCATCCTCCAATTTGCTAGAATTGGTGTTTGAAGGTTTTAGGGCTCTTCTCCCCATTCTCTTCTCTAAACCATGACGCATACACACACTCTTGTGTGTGTTTTTTGTATTTTCATTTTTTAATACCTTATCTTTGTACTTAACCCCGTTTAATCCATAAGGTTCGGTTTTATTATCTTTAAGACACCATCCCCTCTTTTATCAACATAATATGTGTAGTCAACTAGGTTAAACATCCCTAGTTAGATTACCAAATTTAGGGGAGATTTACAATCCGCCTTACTTTATATCTCGATAACCCGGGCCATTTTATAAACTTGTACTTACTAAAAATATTTTTTCACTTTTTATTTAACACTAGATTTATTTAATTAAATCCTAATTTTTATCGGGTATATATATTTTTACCACATCGGTATTTTACCCGCTCTCCAATATTAATGTAGTTTAATTACCAAACCTGTTTTTAGGGTGTTACAGGTTTGGCCTTAGTACTCAACATTGTGACAAATTAAAACGATAATACCTGATTTTGCAACAAAAACTTTTAGTTCCCGACATTGAAATTTAGTAGAAACCACAAAAATCAATGATGTAATTTTTCTCTTGGAAATGTAATAGTAACTTTCAAGATCTCATATTCATCTTGTTTCATAAAGAAATAATTATAGGGGTCATCACGAAAAAATAACTTACAACGGTAGCTGGAATACGAAAGATCAAAATTAACTCATGTAGTTAATAGGCGATTTCATATGTAATGTGATATTTCACTTCAGTCAATTTCTTTGCAAGTTATTTGATACGATCTGGATGAACTGTTCCACGTTGCACGTTGATTTTTCAGTTTTCCCATGCGTTCATCTAGAATGATAAGTAGTTTATCAATTACTCCATGTTCTTCCCACGTAGCAGTAGTATTTCCATGTTCTAGTTATTTACGGTTTTTAACTTTGTTATTTTAAATGTAGGATAATTTTTTTTTAAAGTTGGTGAAAACATTTTTGAAATAATTAAAGAAGGAAAAGTTGGTATGAAATATGGGGAAATGACAAGTGTACACGCTATGCTATTTATCTTCGCCAATTTTTAACCGATTTTTCACACATGAATCCATTATAAATAAGAGGTAAGATCTTACCTATTGATCCACCGCTACTCGATCTTTCTTTCTAAGTTAATCATGTCTTCTTCACTAATTGCCTCCACATTAATAACTTTCTTTCCTTCTCCCACGCACCCAATGAGCCATCAAGACTCGAACCAACCAACCCTGTGGGTTGAGAGTCTCATGCAACGCTGTATCATATGATCACAAACACAAGCAAACCTCACTTCCTTGCTAGAGGCAACAACTGAACCCATAACAACTCTTAATATCACATGAAAATGCAAGAAACAAGTGACTTCAGCTTTTAGATCAGATGGCCCTTTTGCAATGTCGAGAGAATGATGTCTACCTAACCTTGGGAAAATGGTTCAAGACTTCAAGTTTCCAACCGAAAACATAGTGCAGATGAGATGGCCAGCAGATAAAGAGATACAAGAGCAAGTGGATAAATACATAAGAGCCATGCAAGAAGTGAGAAAACTTGATGATGATCACCCGCACAACTTTAAGTGCCAAGCTAAAATCCATTGTGCTTATTGCCACGGAGGTTAACTCAATCCGTGAAACCGGGTGAAGAAAGCGAAATTCAGATCCACATGTCGTGGCTTTTTTCCCTTCCTATCGTTTGTACCTTTATTTCTACGAAAGAATACTAGAAAAGTTGATTAATGACCCGACTTTTGCCTTACCGTTTTGGAAATAGGACGAACCCGTAGGAATGAGGATTCCAGAAATCTTTATCCCTAAAGATATTAATGGCAAGCCAAACCCCATACAGTGTGACGTGCACCGGGAAGCCAGTCATCTCTCAGCAGTAGTGAATCTGAACTATCATGGCGAAGAAGAAGGATTTTCGTAAGAGAAACAGATAGCCTGCAATCTTTATACAGTGTACCGAGAGTTGGTTAAGACCGAAAACGAACCACTAAGCTTCTTTGGGGGCAAATACGTAGCTGGAAGTGACCCTGTTCCGAGCGGAGACAAGAAGTCAATTGGATGCGGATCTGTGGAACGTGGTAGTCACACTGTGGTACATAGATAGGTAGGCAACAATACCTAAACAAATGATGAAGACATGGGTATTTTCTACTCTGCGGGCTATAACCCTTTGTTTTATTGTCACCATGCAAATGTTGACCGTGTGTGGAAAGTATAGAACGATTTAAGGCTAGAAAATGTGGAACCATATTAGCCAGAGTGGTTAAATGCATCATATGTGTTCTATGATGAGAATGAGAACCTTGTACATGTTTACAATAGAGACTCAGGCAACTTGAAGAACCTTAGATACAATTACATCGAAGACTTCAAGGAAGTGTCCCCATGGAAGCGCTAGGGTCGACCTGCCAAACGTATCCCAAGCAACCAAGTTAGGATAACCAAGCCATTAAGACGGTGGAGGAAACAACATTCCTGTTGAGTCTAGAAATGATCCGGAAGGTTCGTGTGAAAAGGCCAGCTGTGCAAACAACTAAAGAAGAAAAGGAGAATATGCCCAACGAAATTTTGTGGATAGATGGAATTAAGTTCGACTACCAAGTTTGTGAAGTTCGATGTGTTTGTTAATGACAACCTAAAAGAAGGTGTTGTAGCCATGCCTTGTAGTCCTGAATACGCGGGTGGCTTTGCACATATTCCACAAGGCGATGTGAACAAAATGTCCATGTCAAGTGCAACTACGTTTGGGCTTAAGGAGTTGTTGCAAGACACAGATATGACCGACAAAGAGTATGCAACAGTGACATTCGTGCCAAGGAAAGGTTGTGAAGATCTCACCATCGGCCAAATCACTATTATCAACCCAGAACCCTAAACCCTAGTAGCATTTGTGAGGTTTTGTGTGGTTTTTTTTATCTATTTAGTCATGTGCTTGAATGTGTGGTCCTTGTTTTACCAAGTCAGTTGGATGGTTCCTACTTACCAGCTTAAGTTTTGTATTTGAATAAGTCATGTTTGTTTACGTTTATATATATATATATATATATATATATATATATATATATATATATATATATATATATAGGGGAAGGTTCATTGGGGAACACTAAAAAAGTGGGGAACTGGCTCAATGAACTCCGATTGGACTCATTCCAGCGGCGTTGGAACCGGCTCGTCGAACTCTAACTAAGATCTCTTAACCCTAAACCCTAAATCATAACTCCTAAACTCTAAACCCTAAAGCTAAAAAACATGGCTAAACCATAAAATCTAAACTATAAACCCTAAAAGCTAAACCCTAAAGGCTAAACCTAAAGCTAAACCCTATAGCTAAACCCTAAAGCTAAACGCTAAACCCCAAAGCTAAACCCTAAAGGTAAACCCTAAGGCTAAACCCTAGGGTTTAGGGGTTATGATTTAGGGTTTAGGGTTAAGAGATCCTAGTTAGGGTTCGACGAGGCGGTTCCAACGCCGCTGGAATGAGTCCAATCGAAGTTGTTTGAGCCGGTTCCCCACTGTTCCCCACTTTTTTAGTGTTCCCCAATGAACCACACACTATATATATATATATATATGTGTGTGTGTGTGTGTGTGTGTGTAGTTGCTTATCTGATGAATACATGCAAACTTTCCAACTTACAAACACTTTTCAACTATTGTTGCTTGGAATCAGTATAGTGGTATCAGAGTGTGGTTACGATCAAGAGAGAGACATTGTAATTATGACATACATCATGGCTGCCAATGCAACTTTCGATTCAAGTTCCTTATTATTAACAGTTCCTCTTACAGTCTTCAAAGTAGAAGGATACGAATTCTAGTATGTACGAATTGGGACCTTGTTGATGTCCCAAGATCTATGGGATACCACAAACACGGGATATAATTCAATGGATCAAGATCGGCAAAGATTACAAGAGAATAAGAAGAGGGATGATATAGCGTTAGCATCAATCCAACAAGCAGTGCATGATAATGTTTTTTTCAAAAGATTTTGTTAGAGTATTAGCAAGACAGACATGGCCTGCTGCAAACAGAGTTACAAGGTGATTCGAAGGTCAAAATGGCTAAACCGTAGACACTCATGCAAGAGTTTTAGACATTACAAATGAATGAAAATGAATCTGTCTTAGAGTTTCTATCCAAAGTCATTATTATCAAACAGAAAGATTATACAACGAGGTGTTTAGTGACCAAATCGTAGTTAAAAGGGTACTACATAACTAGATGGGATCATGTGGCAACAGATATTGAGGAGTCAAAAGACCTCACTACTTTATCATCTGGTCAACACATGGGGTCATTTCATGTACATGAGGGTCAGTGAATTGAAGCTTGGAGACAATGACCAATGGACAAGCTTTTCAAGCAAATGATAATGAACTTATAATGTGACAATCCGAGATCTCAAGGTTCTTTCTCTACACATCACTTGTTTCACAATCCTGCTTTCACAATTCGTTTTACGTTGTAACATGTGCACGTTTGATAAGTGATTAAATTATTGTTATTTTTGGTTGTTTAATGATTAGACATAGTACGTTCATGTTTCATAACTTCCTAACTAAGGTCCTTCGCCAACCCTATTGCTTGACGAAGTTAGTTCTTCGTCATCAACATTTCTTGACGAAGTATGGTCCTTCGTCATTAACATTTCTTGATGAAGTAAGTTCTTCGTCATCAATCACTATTGACGAAGTATGGTTCTTCGTCGAGAGTATTCTTCGCCAAGATGGGCTTTCGGACGAAATGAAACCTAGTTGGGGCCCGACCCTATTCCATTATATATACACACCTTTGTGCGTGAAAACCCGAGGATTTCACCAAACCCTATATTTCACTCCTCCCTCTGTCGGCGGCAACAATCCTTTTAGGTTCAAGGCCTTAGGTTGATCCTTCCAACACTTTTGGGCACACATCGACTTGCGGTTAGTAACATTAACATGATTTGAATAAACTTTCTTGTAATTCTTGTGCACGTGTACTTGATTTGGTTTTATTGTTATGAATGAGTACAAAGTATGGTTTAATGACTAGAAATAAGTAGTTTGATATTTGTATGAATTCTAAAGTGATGTGTGTAATCTATGAATTATCCAAACTATGAATTGGCGATGTCGGCTTGCACGTATACTAGGTTTTGACAACGTCTACATGATAAATCTGTTATGTTATGTGAACATAAGTCTTGTGTGACAACTAGAACAATGATTCCGTGTTGGTGTGAAATAGGATTGAAGGTTTCATGTGTTAAATAACTATGGGAGTTTGGATAGTAACTCGTGTTGGCATATGTTTATAAACTGGATGAATGAGTAGTAAATTAGGGTTCATGATCATAAATAAAAAAGTGTTGTTTGATCTGAATTGGAAACTGTCAACCTGTTAGATACTGTTACTACTTGATTTAAGGGATTTATAACTGTCTGTTAAGTGCAGCGATGAAGTACTCCCCACGAGGAACCCGGGTCGACGAAGATTAGACCTTCGCCAAGGTGATCCTTCGTCGCAACACTCCCAGACGAAGAATGATCCCTCGCTGGAGGATTCATCGTGGAGATGCTACATGTGTATAAACAAACAGAGCAGTTTATGATGTACATGCTGATGGATGTTTGTGCTTATAAGATCTAATTGTTGCATAGAATGAGAAATCTGATTGGAATGGTGTGAGTTGAAACTCCTATGTTATATGTTGATTATGTGCCATTCACATGGGATGTGGACTTGTGTGAGAATAAAGTACTTGCTACATGTTATACACTGATCTTTGTGATGAATACAATCTGTGTGAAATACGTGACTTGGTTGATTATGAAACTGATATTATTGGTAACCACTGTAGGATTTGGTTGACCAAATTGGAACGGGTAATGTAACGTAACATACCGAGCAGTCTAAGGTGAGTTCACTTCTCTTGAGCAAGCGTCCCGGTGGGTGGGACAGTCAAATGGGTATTCCTGAGAGGAATAATTCTTTTGGGTAAAAACTGGAATGTTGGATAATACACTCATTTCCTATCACCTTAAATCTCATCTCCTACCGAATTGTTACCTGAGAGGTAACGGGGTATTAGTTGATAGCGCTATTAGGCTTGGCAAGCTCATACCGTACCTGAGAGGACGGGCGTGAACTAATGACCTTAATCATGACCAATGCTTAGATAGGGGCATTGGGGACGGGAAAAACAATTTGTAGCCATCTTGTACGGTACTCGAGTTATTATCAACATTACTTTCAGAATTGTTATTAAACTGGAATAAACACTTGGTAACCAAACGTTTTCATAAAACTGAGAACCCACCAGCGTTGCCTGATACACTTGTTTGCATGCTCGCAGGTTATAGGTGTGTGGAACGTGGAACTTGCTGTCTGGGAAGCTGGAGTGGTCATGGATCGAGACACATGGAAACACGAGACGAGTCTAATAACTATAATACGTTTGGTTTACGAAATACATAACTAATGATTTATGCTTCCGCTGAAAACGTGGAGTTATACTTTATGTAATGTAACACTTTATCTTAATGAATGAAAGTTTTTTTTATTTAAAATCTTGTATGCGTTCAGTGTGATTGGTGGCTAGAACCTGGTACGTCACACGCCTCGGGGGGTTTACCGCTTGGGGTAGTTTTGGGGGTGTGACATATAATAAGTGCTCATGGAAGGGGACGAGGCTCAGTTTGAGGTCGTGGCAGAGGTTGCGTAGAAAGGATGGTTGGAGAGGTAAAAATCCCATCCAACATCTTAACTACAATTGGTTTGGTCATCTCAAAGCCAACTGTTGGTATCATGCTCAACCTCAAGCTGCCATGAGCAACACAGTTGTCGAAAGTGATAATCGTCGATTGTTTATGGCGATCTCTGGTGAAAATATTCAAACCAAAATACTTAGAACCCCAATCAAGTTTGGTTTCTTAACAATGAGTGCAACAACCATATGACAATATCCAAATCCCTATTTAAGAATTGGAGGAAAGCTAGAAAGTTCAAGTTAAAATGGGTACTAGTAAGTAAATTGGATTAATTGCATATTTACCCTTAAAAAACTCTCAATTGCATATTTACCCAAGCCTAAACAAATATTGTATATTTCCCCTTGATTAAGTAATAGAATGGCAAATTTACCCATTATGATTTGTTACATTAAAATTAAATTAGATAAAGACTGTTTTACCCTTAGTTTTACTAAACCATGAAAAATTTAAACAGATATCAAAATCATCTGGATTTCTCCTCACTTTCACCGAATATACTTGTAGGAAACATTCGCGTAATTTAAATAAAATAAACAAATTTCATTTACTGATTACAATACAAAAATGAAGAAAGCAAAATTACAATACGATTACAACTGAAATAAAAACAAAATACAAGAATGGGGTTGAAGAAGAATGGCTGAGGCACGTGTCTACACGCTTCCCTTAAAACAAATTCCGAGTCTCCCAAGAGTACTCGTTTTGTTTCCCAGGGTACAACAGCCGGAGCAGCGTACTGCCGGAGAAAGCCTACAACCCGAAGGTTACCTTGAAAGCTGCAAGTAAAGGATCAGAAATTCTAGAGAGAAAGTTGTGATTGCTGTTATCTTGCTAGTGTATCTCTGCAATGAGTATGGAGCTGTATTTATACAGCTCCTAGGTTGAAACAGTCAAAAACGAATTAAAGAGAGGTTTAAATTGCATTAAACGTCTTCAATGCAATTTAATACGTCATTTAATTCTCCGTCAAAGCCTATGAACTCGTCAGTTACGAAGCTGGACTGAAACAGCACTGTCATTCAATGCTGAAAGCTTCTACGAGCGCGTGCGCGCGCGCCCAGGTCTGCACGCCATGCGCGATGCGTCCTCTTGGCTCACTGCCATGCGTGCATGCGCCACACTGGCTCAAATCCATGCGCGCGTGCGCCACGTCACCTGTGAACCCATACGAGTGCGCCACACAATCGCGCCGTATTGGCTCACTCTGGTGCGCCACGCACGACACATCAGGACCCAAGCACCATGCGCAACCGCGCGCCTCCGTGCCATGTGTACTCGTGCGCGCATGCGCATGACTGCCACGTCATGCGCCGCATCACCTACCACTTGGTCCTTCAACCCTTGTGTTCCACCACGCGCACGCGCTCAAAAATACAAAGGCGGCTCTCAAGCGGCGATGCGAAGTGCAAAGTGCGCCATCAAAGCGCCATATTGCGCCTCATCGCCCACGCCACGCGCGCGAGCGTGTGCGAGTTAGGGTGCTCCGCACCCTTCGCGAGGACACTAGTGTGTGCTTCCGTGAAACAATAAGGATGGAGAGTTCCACCTTAAATACCCATTTAAGTTCCATCTCTCCTCCGATGTGGGACAAGGTGTTACTTTCCCTTTTGTTTCAGCATTCAATGTTTCAAACACCCAACTTTGAGCATCGATATCTCATTCATCTTAGCTCCGTTTTGGATGTGGTTTAGTTTGTTGCGAAGCTCTTGCAACATAGAACACAAACCCACAAATAATTATATAAAACCCGCTCATTTTATTATATTTATTTCTAGTCCAAAATAGAAAAAAAAAATCATCTTCCTATATTTGTGAAAAATACTATTTTCACCTATTTTTCCAACAATCCCCCATATGAAAAATGCTATTTTCATCAAATTTCCAACAATACTTTCCAATTTGCAAGTTATTAGTCCCATAACCCTCTATATTTGTTACTAACTGCATATGCATTATGATTACAAAATTATCTATTTAATCAATCGTTTTGTTTTGTATAGTTACTACCTGCATATGCATCACAATTTACCAGTGGATTGTTTTGTATTCAAAATCTGATTCACATTGTTATTCAAAACTAAACAAACAATCTACAATCAAATGTAAAAGATTGAACAAAACAACAAATAATTAACTGTAACATGGAACAACTAGTTGACGGCGAAGAGAGACACTGGAACTGAAACGTCGCCGACTAAGAAAGACACCGGGGTAGAAACAGAAACGTCGATGACACCGCCACTGGCTGGGAGAAACACCGGCGTCGAACTGAAACAGCGTCGGAGCCGCCACCGTGGGAGAGACAACGGCACGGAACTGAAACTTCGCCGGCTGGAAGAGAGACACCGGCATGGACACTGAAACATCGCACCGTCATGTAGTGTCCCGACCCCGTAGTGAATGTTGTCTAGTATAGAACAAACACAGTGATTGGGATTGAATTGTATTGAGATTGAATTGTTCAAGAAATTAGGGTTACAAGAGTGGTGTTTATATAGGACACCACTTTGCACACAAGCCCCTATACAATCTATTTTTCTCCTTTCCGACACTCCCCCTCAAGTTGAGTAGTGCGGTCACCAATACCCAACTTGCTCAAACAGCTACTAAACGCGTTTCCATTGACTGCCTTTGTGAGAATATCTGCGAGTTGATCTTTTGATGCTATATACGGGAGCTCTATGATGCCTTCCTCTAACTTCTCCTTGATGAAGTGTCGATCTACCTCCACATGTTTTGTTCGATCATGTTGGACTGGATTTTCTGAGATCTGTATAGCAGCTTTATTGTCGCACATGATTTTGGTTGCTGTAGTTGGAAGAAAGCCAATCTCAGTTAGGAGCTTGCGAACCCACAGAACCTCTGCTAAGCCACGAGCAACCCCTCGGAATTCAGCTTCTGCACTAGACAGGGCGACTACCTTTTGTTTTTTACTTCTCCAGGTAACTAGATTTCCTCCAACCATGGTGAAGTATCCCGAGGTTGACCTTCTCGTTCCTTTATCTCCTGCCCAGTCGGCGTCTGTATAAGCTTGGATTTCTAAGTGCCCATTTGATTTAAACAAAATACCATAACCTGCCGTTCCCTTGAGATACCTGATGATTCTTAATACTGCTTCCATATGACTCGCTTGGGGTTGGTGCATAAAGTGACTCACCACTCCTACTGCATAAGCTATATCTGGACGAGTGTGGGAGAGGTATATCGGTTTTCCCACCATTCGTTGATATCTCTCCTTATCTGCTAGATCTGCTCCATCTTCCATGTGTAAGCCATGATTGACCATCATTGGGGTGTCCGCCGGTCTGCACTCAATCATTCCGGTTTCAGCTAGCAGATCAAGGACATATTTCCTTTGACAGATAAAAATCCCTTGTTTAGATCTCAGAACTTCAATTCCAAGAAAGTACTTCAATCTTCCCAGGTCTTTCATCTCGAATTCCGAAAACAATTTATCTCTTAACATTGACATTTCCTCTTCATCGTTTCCCGTGAGAATCATGTCATCAACATAGATAATTAAGCAGGTCACGAGACTGCCCCTACGTTTCAAAAATAGGGTATGATCTGAGTTTCTTTGTTTGAAGCCATATTTTTTCATTGCAAGGGTAAACCTCCCAAACCAAGCTCTAGGAGACTGTTTAAGCCCATATAAAGATTTCTTCAACCGACATGTTTCTCCAGCCTTGAAATTCTCATTGAATCCTGGTGGAGCGTCCATATAGACCTCCTCGTTTAGTTCCCCGTGAAGAAAGGCATTTTTACGTCAAATTGATGAAGAGGCCAACCTTTATTGGCAGCTATAGAAAACAGGACTCTGATTGTATCAATTTTGGCTACTGGGGAGAAGGTTTCAGAGTAATCGATTCCATAAGTCTGAGTGTAACCTTTTGCAACCAGCCGAGCTTTGTATCGTTCAATTGTTCCATCAGGTCTGTGTTTGACTGAAAACACCCACCGACATCCCACTGGTTTCTTTCCTGGTGGGAGGGTGCATTTCTCCCACGTGTTATTCTTCTTGAGTGCTTCCATTTCGGTCTCCATTGCCTTTTTCCATTCTTCAGAACTCAAAGCTTCCTGTGTTGTAGATGGCATTTGTTCAGAGCACACGGCAGCGGTAAATGCTTTAGCTTCCTTAGACAAATTTCCAGTGGCAATGTTCACCACAGGATACCTAGACCTTGGAGTCACCTTTTCTGGAGAGTATCTCTTAGGAGGAACTCCTCTATTTTCTCTTGGGGGGATAGCATATCTCCCGGTTGTCTCTGCTGCACCTAGTTCAACATGTTCAGTAACTGGTTCAACCTCTTCAACAACTGGTTCAACATGTTCAACATTCGGTTCAACATGTTCTGTAGGTTCGGTTGTTGTGGGTTCTGTATGTTCCCCTGCTGTCTCAAAGTCACAAGACATAGTAAACTCAGAGTTCTCATTATTTCTTACCTCAGGTATCATGTTGGATGGACTATCTTCAGTGGTACTGTGCTCCTCCGATTGTACGGCTGTGTTTGAAGGACTCGAAGCACTGTGATGGGTGTTTTCTGTTGTTACTTCTTCAAATGAGGGAAATTGGGTTAACCAACTCAGAGTGTCTATACTGTCATTCTCCCCCTGACCACTGAGTTGGGTAGTATAAAAGTATTTTGTTTCAAGAAAGTCAACATTCATTGTGGTGAACATTTGACGAGTTGTTGGATTATAGCATCGGTACCCTATTTGATCAATCCCATAGCCGACAAATACACATTTCTCGGCACATGGGCTAAGCTTGTTTCGGTTGGTTTTGGGTATGTGGACGAATGCTGTACACCCAAAGATTCGAGGTTCAAGTGTAAGAGGGTGGGGAATACTAGCGGACTTAGACAGACAATCTAAGGGAGTCTTAAACTTAAGAGCTTTGGTTGGAAGCCGATTTAGGAGATACACGGAGGTTGCAACAGCCTCCGGCCAGAAAGATTTGGGGACCTGAGATTCAATTAGAAGGGCTGGAGTCATTTCAAGAATAATACGATTTTTCCGTTCGGAAACACCGTTTTGTTCGGGGGTATGAGCACAAGATGTTTGATGAATTAATCCTTTGGTTTTAAAGAATTGTTTCATAGATGTATTGACAAATTCCCCCCATTGTCGAATCGAAGGATTTGAATTTGAGTTTGGAATTGAGTTTGGATCATAGCATGAAACGTGACAAATTTCTCGGAAACTTCAGCTTTGTTTTTTAAAAAATATACCCATGTCATGCGAGTGCAATCATCCACGAATAGTATAAAGTACCGAAGACCCTGTCCCCCCATCACAGGAGCAGGACCCCACACATCAGAGTGGATTAGTGAAAACGGTGAAGCAACTTTCGTATTACTAGGTTTAAATGGTTGTCGATGGCTTTTAGCACGAAAACAGGTTTCACAGTCTATTTTCCCATTTGAAGGAAAGAGTTGTTGGAACAAAAGGTGCGAATAGCCAACGGATGGGTGTCCCAAACGTCTATGCCATAGCCAGGCTTCCCGGTTTTCGGTTCCATGTGCCAACATCACAGTACCCTGTTGAGCCACTTCATCCACATAGTATAACCCTTGCCGCTCAGTACCACGTCCAATAATCATACCCGTCCTGATATCCTGTAGAAGACAGAAAGTAGGATGCATTAGTACTGTGCAATTTAGCTCTTTGGTAATATGGCTAATTGAGAGCAGTTTGTGCGATAATGATGGAACATAAAGACAATTTGATAATTTCATAGTTGGTGAAATTTCAATTGTTCCTCCTCCTCTCACTTGCATCATTCCATTGTTCGCATTATGGATTTGAGTTTTTTGAGGATTGGACATTGATCGTATGTCTGATGGTTCAAACGTCATGGTGTCGGTGGCACCAGAATCGAAAATCCAAGCACCGTTCTTGCTATGATTTATTTCCATTTTTATTTTTTCCCTTTTATTTTTTTGGGACAATAAACAACCGAGTGTATTTAATAATCAATCAATTATGCCGAACACCCGCACCAGAAATGAAGCCCGGAATAACTCCGCTAGGTGGTAAAGTTATCTCACGCAGCGAATTTATCAAAATTCACCAGTGACTTGAACTCGCGTTCAAGATTTAAAATCGCCGGATACACTGAAACCGCCCAAACATGGTATCTTACCGGCGTATTTATCAAATACACCAGCAACTTGAACTCGCGTTCAAGATTTTAGTTTGTCAAAAAAGACAAATCCGCTAGTCAAACTTCAACTTGTAGTGGTTTTATAATATGTTTCTCAAACTTCAAGAATGAGTTTGTCAAAAAACAAATCCGCTAGTCAAACTTCAACTTGTAGTGGTTTTATAATATGTTTCTCAAACTTCAAGAAACCCTCACACATACGTCTGTCTCTTAAAGCAAACCCTCACAAACCTAGTTCCCCCCCCCCCCCCCCCCCCCCAAAAAAAAACATCAGATCCGGTCGATTCACAGCGGATCTATTTTTTGAACGGCGTTCACAGCGGATTTATGATGTACTCGAACTATTTCTAGGGTTTATAAACACCAGGTTTTCATCCGACGTTACTTTCTCTGGCGGCTAGTTTCAGTTTGCGAAAAGGAAAAAAAACGGAAGGGTTTGTGATGGTGACGAAGAGAAGACAGTCGGTAGCAGAGGTTGTTGGCGGCGGAGACGAGCGGCCGGTTTGTTGACAAGATGAACGCGGCGATTGTTGATGTCGGCGTCTGCTACTGTTGTTTTTGATGTGGACAGGTTCGTTTTTTCGGCTTTTGATTTTGATTTGGTTTTCAGGTTTTGTTCTGGTTTGAGGTTGGATTGGCTAAGGTTGATTGTAGATGATGAGCAACGTTTTCTAGAATCAGAAACACTGCTCTGACACCATGTTGTCTAGTATAGAACAAACACAGTGATTGGGATTGAATTGTATTGAGATTGAATTGTTCAAGAAATTAGGGTTACAAGAGTGGTGTTTATATAGGACACCATTTTACACACAAGCCCCTATACAATCTATTTTTCTCCATTCCGACAGTGAAACGTAGGCAAAGAGATCTTGAGAGGGAAGAAACCAATCAGTCATGTTTACCTAATTTCCCTGATAAAAGATTTCTTTTTTTTATTTTGATAATGGCAAATTAGTAAATGTAGTAAAAAAGGGGAAATATGCAATATTTGTTTAGGTTTGGGTAAATATGCAATGAAAAGTGTTTTCAAGAGGACATATGCAATTAACCCAAGTAAATTTAAGTTAAAGGGAAACAAAGAATTAAGATAGCAGGGGATGAACACTGAACACTTGAAGTTAGTTTGCTTTAGCAATCGGGTATAACCTACTCATTGTTGCTTAACTGATGCAAGCTGAGTAAAAGCTTATATGTGATGATGACTCGTGTGCTATAATTAACAATAGTTCAGGTAATGTGGTCAATTAAAGAACCTAGGGAATGAATCCCGACTGAGGCTGTCGCTACTGATGTCTACATTCTCAATGTTCCACCCACTATATCGCCCCAAAAAACCCCGTATGAAGTTTGGTATGATCACAAGCCATCTGTAAGTCATTTACAAATTTTTGGGTGTGTTGCTTATATTCTCAAACCAAAACAGCTTCCTAAGAAGTTATTTCGTTTTATTAACGAATGATTATTCATCTAAGTAGCACTGGAACGGGTACGGGTACGGGGACGATACGGGAACGAGGAACTACAAAACTCAAAATTCCAAGATACGGGTACGGCAATAAAAAATATAAAAAAAAAATACATTAAACAAATTCCAAAAATACTACATCTTCCAAAGGTAATTAAATATCAATAATCAAATCATTTTCAAATTCCGGTTCATCTAGTGAGAGATCAGCAATCGATAGAGAATTAGAGATGATGAGACTTGAGAGTTTAGAGATTAGAGAAGCCGAATATGATAGGTCTATTTATTTAATGGCCGGTTGTGGAATTTGAAAGGGTAAAAACCCTAATAATAAATGGAAACGGGCTGGATACTTCTACAAGATACGTCCCCGACATTGGAAAAGTTTAGGAAACGTCCCCAACGAGTACCCATGGTGTTTCCGTCCTCGACAAGTACCCGAGACGGGTACGGCCACATAAATGGAGTCCCCGTGCTACATAGTTATTCATGTATGAGTGGGTGTATTTCTTGCACAACAAAAGTGAAAGCTTTGAGAAATTTAAAGCTTTTAAAGCAAGAGTGGAACTTGAATAAGGAAAACGTGTAATGGATCTTCGTACAAATAGAGGTGAAGAATTTCTTTCTAAGAAACTTTCTATTTTCTATGAAACGCTTGGACTCCATCTTGAGCTAACGGGACCTTATACTATGGAGCAAAATCAAGTGGCAGGGAGGATAAATAGCATTGTCCAAGAGATGGCAAAGTGTATATTACAGTTAAAGAACTTGAGCAATGAATCCCAGGTCGAGGTTGCCGCTACTGATGTCAACATGCTCAATGTTACACCCACTATAACGGTCCAAGAGAAAATCACGTAGGAAGTATGGTATGATCACAAGCCATCTGTAAGTCATTTACATAATTTTTTGGGTGTGTTGCTTATACTCTTAAACCAAAACAGCTTAGGATAAAGTTGGATGCAAACTCAGTTTAGTACATCGTTGTTGGGTACAGCCCCAATTTTAAAGCTTATCATCAATTTTACCCAGCAAAACAGTCTATTATTACTAGCTGAGACGTAGTTAAAAAAATGTTTGAGTAGTTGGTTAAGCTCAGAGAGTGTCCCTTCTTATTTGGGTTGTATTGAGTTAAATTAGGTGACACATTCCTATTGAATAATGATATTAGTCCATGTGAGTTGCTAGGAAAACGCCCCCTCCACCTAGTTCCATCATGGCAGCCCATTTTCTTTTTGTTTGTTTTAGCTTTAGTTCTATAGACCATCTTTTATAATTTGTTGGCATGCTGATTGAATACACCCTACATTAAATGGCCAAATACTAAGTTGATGATCATTATTAGTTTATATACTCCATTTATTATTTCATCAATTTCACATAAGTATATGTGATCTAGTAAATGACATTTATTATTGTTAATAAATGATTTTTTTAAGGCAAAATTCTATCAAGCAAAGAATATACAATAGAGGGAAATTACATACAAGATATTAGAAATTAAATGACAACCAATGAGACCATTCTATAATATCTAACTTCGACCTATTTTTCACCCATGAGAGCATTCACATCCATTCCACCATATTTTCACCCTAAATTACACTAAAAACACTACATTTTATCTCTCCTTTTCAATTAAATAATATTTTTTATACCTTTATCATTACCTTTTCTCTCTCCTTCACTCACAACCACTTTCAAAATATATTAAAAAAATTATAGGGGGTGAACAGTGTCCCCCCAAATATACAGATGAACAGTAACATTTTCTCTCTCCTCCACTCACAACCACTTTTTTACTTTTCATATTTTAAAAATACCACACACACAATTTGATTATTTGGATGTGAATGCTCTAAGAACCCATACATCTTGATCTCGTCCACTAGATTGGGAATGGCAACCTATTTAGAGGAGAAGACCACTTCATACCTCAACTTCTAAATAGCCCAACAGGATATCAGAACTAGAGCTTGAATAACATTCTTCATTATAGCCGACCAGGTACTCTTTCATGTGTGTTAAGCAGATCCGAAAAGTAGAATCCAAATATAGGAGGAATGGAGCACCAATTTGTGATATCTTGCCACACAATAGCCGCAACATAGCACCCAGTAAACAGGTGATCGGTAGATTCCTCGGTCAAGGCACATAGTGGGCAGACACTGGTAGACATCATAATTACCCTTTTGGCTAAGGAGACCTTTGTGGGGATTCTATCTAGAGGCGCTTTCCATCTGAATATGTTGACCTTCTGTGGCACCCAGTTATTCCATTCAAATATGTATCCTTGAGTTGTAGACACCTTTGAAGCTAATATCTTGCATAATGAATGCACCGAGAATACCCCATCCTGATTTCCTAGCCATGTCCATGAATCCTTGCGGTCTTGTTTTCCAACTTGGGAAACGAGAGAGAGCAAGGATTGGAACTCGCTCACTTCCCCCGTCAATAACAACGAGTGATACCAGTTCCACTGTCCCGATGGTGTCGTCCCGACCCAACGTCATCTGTCTCCGACTTTGCATCCTTTGATTTCTCCAACCTGAAAATCACTAGAAATTTATTTTTTTAGGATGCAATCCCCAATCCAGTTATCGAGCCAGAACCGGATCAACCCCATCCTCGAGTGTACCCTTAATTAATTCATTTACTTGAATCAGATGATTTCTAGGGAAAATGATGTAGGGTTGCAACCACACGACTCCATAACCTTTTATTCTCCGCCTTAAATCTTGAAACCCATTTGATTAAGAGACTTGTTAAAATCTTTTAATGTACCCAACCCAAGAAAGACCCCTTGCTTTTATTTGATTAATAAATGAATTTTTTTTATTTAAACTAAATTAGGTTCACAAAAATAAGGTATAAATAATTTTTTTTTTTTTTTGAAAAGAGAACTTCATTAAAAAACACCTTCGACCCAAATGGGCAAAAGGCCAAACAACACACACCCCCGACCCAAACGGACAAAGGGCAAGAAAAAAACAATTACAACATATACATAGGATATTTACACCAATCACCCCAGCTAATATAGTTACAAGGCGTTCTATTTTTAAACCAAACATAACTTCTCGATTTAATCTCCCTCACAATCTCCTGCAGGCTACGACTGATTTGGTTGAAGAACACCTCGTTCCTTCCTTTCCAAATGCTCCAACATGAAATAATCACCGACCCTTAGATAATATTCTTTGCCTTCTTTCCAACTTGAGAATAATTGTGTGTAGGATCGGCGATCTGACCCGAACGAGTCATTCAGAGGAGTTTTACTTCGTTTCAGGTGCGGAATAACAAGAAACGAAGGTAGAAACAGCTGATTCTTCACTAAAACTGCAAATTGTATTGATTAACACTCGATTACACGCAGTTCTTCACACCGGCAGTACTTCGGTATGGAATAAAAGGTTGTGTTGTTGATTTAGCTTATTGATCACCTATTTATAGTGATGGTGGTTTCGCTCCAAGGGACATATGTCGATATGAGCGAAACCTCATGTGTACACATAAGCGAAATCTCCATCTATGACCATATGAGCGAAATCAGCCATACACTTCCTATTTTCTCGTAAATCGTGCCCTAATCTATACAATCCAATGTAAGACTCGATCCAAGACGAAGTCGACAGATGTAGTGCACCAACAGACTCCCCCTCAGATGTTGACGAGTCGACTATCGAGTCACGACAATGTTGTGTCTTCACCTCTTCAGTCTTGATCAGTCTCTAGGCTTTTCTCTCTCTCTATCTTCATCAACAGACTCTGCTTCTCGATTTGCTGGTATTCCTTTGTTCTTCAGCAACATCTGCTTCAGGATCATTGTCTGGCTTTCACAAGTTCAATATTGATGCCTGGCTTTGACTTTGTCCACAGAATCCGAAACCTGGCACTCGCTCAGCTTAGGTCTCAGGATTGAATTAACCTGGCTCAACTTAACCTGCACATTCTTAACCCAGAAATAATTTTTCTATATATAACAATTTGAATGCACCAACACTCTTGAAATAATCAGACGATTCTCTCTCATAAGCATATGCATTAACAACAACTCTCCCTCAGATCATATACATATGATGAACCACTTGTTGATTTAAAAACACATTTAGATATTCAAAGCACACTCCCCCTCACAACAATGTCATCATGTTTAGCACTCGGAATTTTGAAAATCAGCTTTCCAACATCAGTTGTCGAAAATCTTTTTGACTTTTTCAAAAGTTTATGCTAAAACACACACAAAATCTTTTTGGATTTTCTGAAAGAAAGAAAGTAACTAACATTACTTGAAGAAAACAAGAAAATGCAGAAATGAAATATTTACAAACAGTATTTTTGTGAGTTCGTGTAAGAGGATCATATCAGTTTATGAGACATGTCACTAACACCGTTAAGCTTATTTCATTTTATGCTCTAAACAATTCACCTAGATTGTCAGTATATTGGTCCACTTAAATTTTCACACAAAGTTCAATTGATCCGAGATACGATATTAATGTTTTAGATACTAACTTATTCGTGTGTCCCACAACTTGAATATACTCCCGTATCCAGATCCCAATATTCAATCTTACAGGTGAGTATACCACAGATGATATCTGTCAGGGGTTAGATGCGAGGGCCGTGAGAGCTCAGGTCGATACTTCCGTATACGCAGAGAGATGACGGCTTCAACTTTTGGTGTGTCCCCTTTAGAGGATCTTTTTGATTTCAACAGCAGCGACTATCAATTTTATTGTTTCATCAGCATGCTGAGGGCGAAGCTATGTTTCAAGCTTTTGTGGAAAGCATTATCCAGGGACTAGGTCAGTACTTCCATACAGCAGAAGTCCCGGGATAATACCCCAGATATCACTGAGCATAAAGACCTAGTATCTCAGAATAAGGGACCTTTCAAACAAGATTTCAGGGGTTACCTATATATCCAAGAAGTTGTTAACCCACAGAACAAGCAAGTTTGAAATTTTATGTTTATATCTCGTCACAATTTACTAAGTGTGTGAAAAAACTTACATATCCACAGTGAGATTGTTTATCACACTTCATCTTTACAAATCTTTAGCATGTTGTGACAGTCTACTGATGTACTATCATTTCCTCTTTTTCACAACAAAACTCATTTTTGGCTTTATCATGTTTTTGTCTTTTTCAAATTTTCTAATGTTTTTGGATTTTCTGAAATATCTACTCCCCCTAAAAGGCAAACACATTAACGAAAAATTGAAAACAACTAAACTCTTGACCCACTTGAAAACATAAAACTATACAGAAACTTGACAACCGACATTGGATCACATCAAATCTCCATCCACTCAGGCATAAACAATCTGAACTCCCCCTTTCAACAAACCATTTTCTCATTTAGATTTCAAAACACTTAAGTTTGTTTTAATCAAAATGATTTTTCCGGAAAATGAGTTTGTTTTTACCACTTGTAGGTTAGCACCAGATTCGGGGTTATGGTTCATCATATTGTTTATCAATCACAGATGTACTAAATCAAGTACAACTTAATGTCCCTGATTTACCATTTGCAGTTAAGCAACCTCTGTACCACTTGTAAAGAATAACCATTTGTAAATATAACCAACAAATACCATTTGTAGGAATGAGACATCTACATAAACCTCTTTACCACCTGTAAGATTAGTCACAAAGATGCCAATTCCTGCTTCTCAATTACCAACCTGGAAGCTCCGGCGTAGTCCTTTACTTGTAACATCCAAATGCTTATCAAAAACTTTCATACAAAGTCATTAAAAACATGAATGATGCCGATTCCTGATCCACAATTACAAACTTGGGATCTCCGGCATAGTCCTAAGACTTCAAGGGAAACAAACTTCCATCCAAGTCTTTTCAGACTTGATGGCTTTCAATTCTTGCATAGTAGGGTTGGAAGTTGCCTTTTTAGTTGCGTAAAAATCTTTAACCCCCTTTGCTTTCCCATTCAGCATTTTTCCCAAAAATTTTCTTTACATTCCCTTTGAATGTTTTCTAGACATCAATCTTAGTTTTCTCGTTGTAAAACTGATTCGAGATTTCAACATTTCCAACTTTCTTTTTAACTTCTTCAAATTTCAGTGATAACTCTTCATCATTCACTGAAATTTTCACCTCACCTTGTGGCTCCTCTGGCTTTGTGGAACCAGATTCATCGCTGACATTCTCTTCAACCTTCTTAACAACCCATACTTAGTTGTCATTCTCTTTCTTTTTATAAAAATTTCTTTTCGAACACTCACCAATCTCATAAGTTGAATTTGGTTTAACATCAACAACTTTTTCTTTAAGTTTCTCAGAAACTCCCTGTTTTTTCTTATCATTCTTTGGACAGTTCCATGCAATGTGACCAGCTTCATTGCATTTGTAACAAGTTCGAGTTTCCTTTGAATGAGACACTTCAGATCCATTCCTTTTCTTCTCAGCAAGAAACTCTTGATTTGTCTATCTCCAGAATGGTTTCTTCCGTTCCTCTTCTGAGCTTCCACCTGAAACAAATTCTGTTTTTGTTTTAGAATTTTTAATATTTTTATGATTTTCTGGTGGGATAAATCCTAAACCTTTCTTTTTGTAACTACGATTTTGGTTAGGTTTCTTTTGAAAACCAGAACCAGAATTGTAACCCTTTTTCTTTTTTAAACGTTGTTGAACTCTTGAAGTGTATTTTTTAGGTTTTCCAATAAGATTTAAATCTTTTATTTCAGAAATATTAATTTCTGTCATTTTGAAAACCTTTTTGATCACGTCAAAACGAACACTTCTTATTGGAAACTGTTTGTCAGAATATAATTTGTCCGAATCATTTAAAGTGTATGCGATTTCAAATGTTTCATCATCCAAATATGCTTTTGATAAAAAAAAATTCTTTACTATAAGACCTTTTAACCGACGACTTTGGACTGTTGACTGACGAATTTGACCCTCCAGACTCAGACTTTGACTCGAATTCCTCCTCAGTATTCAACACCTGATCGACCACCTTTTTTATTAACTCAGACTCATGATCAGTATCGGACGAGGTAAACGTGACATCAATGTTATCTGGTAAAACGTCAGTTGTGTCGGTTTTTAGCTTTATATTGACTGCTTTTTCAAGTTGCTCCTTGTTTGGTTTTCTAGGAGAGTACCCTTCCCAAATTGGAGGCGGACACTTGTTAATAGTCGGTTTCTTACCACAATCTTTCTTCTTCTTTGGCTTCTCATCTTGAAAAGCTTCCATACCTGCAACAGTTGGGTAAATTCGATCAATGAGATAATCAGAACTAGAATAACTTTGCAATAAACGTCTAATTCTCTCATTCTCGATCCTTTCTGTCTCTAACTCTTGCTTTCACTTAGTAGGGGTGTTCATCGGTTCGGTTTATGGTTTATTCGGTTCGGTTTATTTGGTTTTCAAAAATTTGTACCCCAAACCAAAAACCAAACCAAACCAAATAACGAATATGCAAACCGATCCAAACCAAACCAAATTCAATTCGGTTTGGTTTCGGTTAGAAACCAAATAAACCAAATCTAACCAAATTGTAAAAGTACTATTTTTCCTAATTTATATTTATGTTTGTATTCCAACTTCCGAACATCACAACTAATTTACACCTAACAATATATGAATACAAGAAAGTTTCATTGTGAGATAAAACAAACACACATCCATAAAATAGTAGTAGACACAACCACAAAGTTAAAGTTTCAAAAGATAGATCAAAGAAACTATTGAAAGATTAAAGAGTGGTTTTAGTTGGTCTTTTAGATTTACATATGGTATTTTGAACTACATAAAAAAATAACTATTTTGGGCTAATAAATTGTATATGATTTATAAAATATTATTAATTGTATTTAATAATTAAGTTAAATGGTTTATTCGGTTATCCAAATAAACCGAATAAACCAAATAAAATAAAATGTGGATCCATAAACCGAACCAAAAACCATATTTACAATTCGGTTTCGGTTAGAAACCAAACCAAAAACCGAATTCGTTATTCGGGACGGTTTATTTGATTACGGTTACGGTTCGGTTTACGGTTTTTATTTGGTTACGGTTTTCTTCTGAACACCCCTACCACTTAGCACTCTCTTTGATGTAAAAGTTTATAGCTTTCTGCTTTGACATCATCACAGCATTCATCATTGTTAGTGCTTGTTCTCTTTCTGAATTCGTCTTTTGGAGACCAGTTACTGTTTTGTTCAAGACATCATAAGATTCTTTCACATAGTTGAGATTGAACAGCAACTGCTCCTTCTTCTTCTCGTACTCAGCAATTATATCATCTTTTGCTGCACATTCCTTGCATGCTTCCAAACACTTCGTGCAAGGCTTGACGACTTCAACAATCTTTTCAATTTCGATTGTTTTCACCACTTCAATCACTTTTTCTACTTCTTTCACTTGCTTAGTTTCAATCACTTTCTCATCTTCAGCAACTTTTTCAACATTCACATTCTGAACAACATCTTCAGTTTTCATTTGTTGTTGTTCTTTAGCACTCGTTTTTCCTTCAGTTTCTCCATGCGATCTGCAAAATAGAAATGAAAACTTTCAGGAGAAAGATGAGTTTTAGCAATATTGATATGTTTTTCTTCTTCATCATCACTACTGCTATCAACTGGTGACTGATCAAACTGTATAGATTTTTTAGAATCAGCATCTGATAAGCCAGAATCAGACGGTGTTTGATCAAAAACGACTTCCTTTTCTGAACTAACATCGTTTTGTATACTCTCATCTGAACTTTGTGAGTTTTCATCAGCACTTAATGAACTTTCATCAGAAACAACAGACTCTTCATCCACACTTTTCACAGTCACACCAATAGACTTCATCCACGTGGCAAACATGTCTAGTTCTTTGACAATCTTAGCAATGAAAGCTTTGTATTCTCCTTTTTCGTCAACGAACATATCCCAGCTGAAGCCTTCAGGTAGTCTTTCATCATCTTGATCGACTATACATGCTTTGCTTTCAGGTGATATGTAGTTGTTCCAGTTGAATCTACCAAACACGCTCTCTTTGAATCCTCAATCTTTCTACCATGAGCCGTCTGTGAGTCTTGTGATTGACCAACCTGCAGATAAATGGCTTTCCTGTAGTAGTCGTCTTCTCCGAACGGATTCTGAGCGCCACTAGCTTCCCTGTTCTTGCATTCCCGTTTGAAATGGCCTTTCTCCCTGCATCGAAAACAAGTAACTTTAGATTTATCAAAACCTAAAGTAGATACATGAGCATCAAGAAAGTCATTTCTCCCGGTAATCATTTTGAACTTTTCAGAACGTCTAAGAACACTAGCAAGACAACATTTGATATCCATCAGTTCCATCTCTTCGGCGTCTATCTGATCGTAATCCTCCTTTGTAAGCATAGGATTTCCAATCCGACCAGCCACTAGACCCTCATAAGATAATACAGAACCAAGTAGAGCCATGTGGTCTTTAGCAGTGTCTTCTGAAAAACTTTGACCTTCTGGAAGATTTAGAGCGATGTTGCATTGAATCACATAACCATTTCCTGTCTTTGTGCTCTGAGACTGAAAGCTTGTATTTGACTCTTTAGGATTGACACTAGGAAATGATGAGAATCCACTGCTGCTTTTGTTAGAACTTTGATCAGCTTTTTCTGATGAATCCCCAGCACTAAACGCAGTCTGGATTTTAGGACTTCTCTCAGTTTCTGGAACTGGAATACTGCCTTTGTAGTACATTTTTACGTCCTGTTGACCACTCGGACTGTTCATCCTAGCGATCTTCTGTTGTTCCAGATCTTGACTCTCAATCTTTTCAATGAACTGTGAGATAGTTAGCCCATCATAAACACCCGTATTCTTCAGAATCATCAAATACGTTCCCCACTCTTTCTGCGGTAACGCATAAGCTAGCTTGTCTACCCATTCTTCACGATCTTTAGTAATACTCAACATCGACATTGATCGCACTAGGTGGCAGTAACGTTCAATCAGCTTCTTCGTATCCTCTCCAGGTAAGCTTACTGAACAGATCAAACTCTTTCTTTAGCAATGCCTTTTTGCTCTTTATCATATTTTCACTACCCTCAAATTTTATACGAAGAGCATCCCAAATCGACTTTGATGTCTTGTCATGCTGTAGCAGGATAAAGATATCTTCTTTGATTGCTTGTTGAAGCAGACTGATCATCATCTTTTCGGCTTTATACATATTTCTTTCTTGCTCACTGAATTCTGATAACTCTTTAAGAACTTGCAAATCTGTTCGAGGCAACACGTATTTCTTCAAGATACATTCCCACGACCTAAGATGGTTAGCCTGAACCCAGTTCTCGAATCTGTCTTTCCACCCGTAGTATTCTTCGATACTCATCAATTCCGGGGGCTTTTGGGTGGTTCCCGTCTCGTTTTCTATACTCATGGCTTGAACAATAGCAGATGGACCAGACGATGTTGCAAAAGCATTATAGAACTCGGTATCCATGATGACTTAGCACGTTTTTCAAATTCAGTGACAAATAAGCGAAATCAGGAGTTTAGGGTTGCCTTATGAGCGAAATTAATGTTTTGGATGACCTTGATGTTCACAAGAGCGAAATCCCCAATGTTCACAAGAGCGAAATCCCTGATGTTCACAAAAGCGAAATCCCTGATATTCACAAGAGCGAAATCCTTGATGTTCAAATGAGCGAAATCTCTAGAAATAATGTCTTTGGAGCGAAATCAAATGATTACTCACGAGCGAAACCTCAAAACACTGTGACACAAGAGCGAAATTACAGGATGTCCATAAGAGCGAAACCTAATCGGATGTTAATTTGATCCATTTTTAGTCTGAATTTCAGTGTCAAACTTTCCAGGGTTTGTCTATCTCCAATTGTCTATGATCTGTGAAATTTTGAGCGAATTTTGACCGGTAAAACTTTCTGAAATGATGAAAGAAGGTGTAGAAGTAAGAAATCTCGATGAATTCCAACTAATCTCTGCAGAACTCCTCCTCCTGAGCTCTGATACCACTTGTAGGATCGCGATCTGACCCGAACGAGTCGTTCAGAGGAGTTTTACTTCGTTTCAGGTGCGGAATAACAAGAAACGAAGGTAGAAACAGCTGATTCTTCACTAAAACTGCTAATTGTATTGATTAACACTCGATTACACGCAGTTCTTCACACCGGCAGCACTTCAGTATGGAATACAAGGCTGTGTTGTTGATTTAGCTCATTAATCACCTATTTATAGTGATGGTGGTTTCGCTCCAAGGGACATATGTCCATATGAGCGAAACCTCATGTGTACACATAAGCGAAATCTCCATCTATGACCATATGAGCGAAATCAGCCATACACTTCCTATTTTCTTGTAAATCGTGCCCTAATCTATACAATCCAATGTAAGACTCGATCCAAGACGAAGTCGACAGATGTAGTGCACCAACATTGTGAATATCCAGAATGTCTTTGAATTCCAAAATATAAATCGAGGAGATTTTACACCAAACACTTATATTCGCCCAAACCCGAATCGCCACTAGGCACGTCGTAAAAAAAATGCTCCACCGTTTCCTCAAACTCGTTGCAAAAAGGGCACATGACGGATATAATTCTTAAGTTAACTCTCGTAGCAAGTCTATCCAAATTACCCCTCCAAGCCACAACGTTGCATTTAATAGGCACCCATTTACACCAATCGAAATTAGGAAGCTGACTATTTCCCCTTTCGGCGATCAAGGCCTTCTTAACAGCCTTCACCGAAAAACCATCTTTGCTATCTTCAATCCAGACCCACATATCCTTAGAATTGTTGAGTGACACCGTATTAAGGGTCTCGCTGCATTCCTGCCACTCCTTTAGCTCTACGACCGACTAAGGCTGTCTAGACCAATTCCAAGCAAAACTGCCATTTTCCCTGTTCGTCTCCATTCTATCTGCTACCCTGCAAGTTTTAAGCAATTCCAAACCAAACATATGTGGCTATCTTTCCAAAAAAGGAGTATCTCCTTCCCATGTGTCGATCCAAAACCTAATATCTTCCCCGTTCCCTACCTTACCCAATACCAAATGGTTTAAACCATCCCTTTGATTTTAGTCTTATAGATCGAATTCACTATATTTTTCCAACACCCCCCCCCCCCCAGATTACCTCTAAGATGAAGAAAACATCTCTGATTTATTTTTCCATGACAAGCATCGATCACTTTCCTCCATAAGCTTTGGTTTTCAACCCGGTACCTCCATCCCCATTTAATCAGAAGGGCCTCATTAACTTCTTTGAGACGACTGATACCCAACCCCCCACTTGATTTAGGCCATGTTACCCACTCCCAAGCCACCCAGTTCATTTTGTTATGATCGTTAGAACCCGAAAACATAAATTTTCTCATTTTTGCTTCCAACAGTTTAATGACCCCAGCTTGGGCTTTATAAAGTGAAAAGTAATAGATAGGGAGACTTTCCAGCACATAATTAATTAGGGTAAGTCTCCCCCTATCGAAATAGATTTAGCTTTCCATCACAAAAATAAGGTATAAATATTAGGGATGGAAAAAAGGCCCAAGCCAGACGGGTATACCTGAAACCCGAAACATACGGACCGGGTACGGGGTTAAAAATAGAAAAAAAATCGGGTACGGGTATGGGATTTAGTGATACCCGCCCGATACCCGGCCCATTTACCCGAATAATACCCGGAATTATAGATTTCCATATATATAAACTTAGTAAATGTACTTATTACCTTCTCTATAGTCATATGTGGCTATTTATTTGGCAAGTGTTTAGTTAACATATAACTTATTTTTAAACATATATATTGGATATGGAAGTTATCACCCTTTAGGCTATAGGGTGTGGGGATCATTATTGGGACATGATTTGCCACCTAGAAACATGAATGGAAGGCTACACCACCCCCTTGATTGATCCACCATGGTTTGCATGGATTAAACCATGACAACCATGGTCCTCCTTTCCATTTTTCAACAAATCATTTCCTTTTTTCTTTAGTCAAAGATAAATTAAAATAAATAAGGGGCTAGTGGTTTAGGTCATGACCACACCCGTAGGGAAGTGGTTTTGGATGATGGATTAGAGATGGGTTACATGGCACTAACATGGAGGGTCATGGTGGTCATGAGGGTCATGACCACACCCTATAGCCTTATTATGTGGATGTTTTATGCAAATAGGTGGTCCTGATACAATTATTTAATTAAGTAATCGTTTTAATTTAGTTTAATATATGTGGTCTAATTATGATATGTAAGTTATTAGTCATATTTTCATTTATTATAGTCATTAAAATAGTAAATTATATGAACATCAAAGTGAAAATTGCATATTTGTCCTAACATGTATTTTTAAGAAATTAACGGGTATACCCGATACCCGTGGGTATGCCCGATACCCGACGGGTAGTTACCCGAAAAATACCCGACGGGTAACGGGCCGGGTATGGGCCAAAGAATTACAACTGGGTACGGATCTGGGATTACCAATACCCGGCCCAAGCCCAGCCTATTGTCATTCCTAATAAATATGGCATAAAATCGGTATGAGGTTTAAATGTTTGATCCGCCGCTCAACGACATCTCTTGTTATTTCATGTGCAGCTTCATTGTACGGTTTTAACTCTTTTATTTCCCGCACCTAGAAAATATAAAAACTGATTAAAGTAATGTATTTTATAGTCATTTCATTGTATACTTTGAATTATTAACATAGAAATAAGATATGTATAGAATTCCCTTTAGAATTTAAGAAGTAAAAGTATCTTCTTTTAGATTCCTTGTAGGTGTTGTGACGTTAAGTTAAACTTGATTGAACTGTGTAAAGTTATTTCTTGTTTTAGCTTCTTGTTAGCCAGTTGCTTGAAATATTACATTCGACAATTAAACGTTGAAAATTTTCATTTTTTAAATGACGTGTAACGTATGACCAGTGGCGGATCTTGAACTTATAAATAGATGGGCCAAAAGTTTTAAAGAAAAAAACATATAAGAAGGGTCGGATCCAATACATAAAAAATTTTTAAAATTTTCGGTAAAATTTACATTGTTAGGTGAAAAAAACATAGGAGTCACGGCCCATCTGGGTGTTTGGCAACTTCTGAATGGTTAAGTGCTGAACCAATAATAGGTCTAAATCATTAAATACTGAACCAGTAAGAGGTCTGAACGATTAAGAGCTAGTATAATGTTTAACCGTTCAGAGGCAAATGTTGGACTAATTCAAATTAGATGTCTTAACCATTCAGACTCAGTATAATAGTTAATTATTCAGAGAATGTCTGAACTATTCAAACATTTGTTGGCGAAACAAACAATCTGAACCATTAAGTGTTGAACCAGTAAGAGGTCTGAACTATTAAAAATCTCATTAAAAGCTAAACCAACAGCCACTAAGTAGCTTTAATACATGAACGATCTATATAAGAAAGATTCAAATACGTAGGATGGTATTATATCATATTTTGGAATAAACTTAAAAGTTACAACAAATAAAGGTGAAGATTCCTTGAATATCAAGTTTCAAACCACTTTAACCGTTATTAAGGTTTCTGCAAACGAAAGACAAGGAACAAGTCGGTGTGCCACACATCAAGGGTCATACACATGCACATATATATGCAAGCATATAATCAAGATCATTTCAAGCTTATAAGTCTAATAACAAATCTGTTCATATAATCGATCAAACATAGCATAATCCAAGATGGCGGTATGTATGTTTTCTTTAATTTCCACCTTCATAATAATGGTTGTAACATCGATCGACTTGAAATTAAAAATTCTTGGTTCCATGCATATATAGATCATAGAAATGCGAGTTCATGTAGATTGCCCCGGATGCGAGAACAAGATCCGAAAAGCTCTTCAAAGGCTCAAAGGTACATACACATATACATGTAGAGGCTGATTATTGTACAAATTGCCTTAACGTACGCGATGCAGTATCAACATGCGATTTTTTTTAACATACGATTTTGACTTTTTTTTAACATGCGAATTTAATTTTTTTTTACATGGGAACTTTTGTTATAGCATGCGATATTTGGTTTTTAGTTATACAAGATTACATGTGTTTAATAATAAAGTTATAGGTGTTATATATAGAATGATGAAAAAAAAAACATTTCTTTTTACAAATTGTTGTGAAAAAAGGGCAAATAATTAGAAGAAATTACATATTTTGTGATAGTAGAAGCTTCAATTTAGAAGACAAATTAATGTGTGAATAGCGAGAAGAAGATACGTAATTCATTTTTTCAATTTTAAAAATTTTAAATATATAAGAAAATTGATGACATGTAATGTTTATTCATCTATTTTAAAACTAAAGAAAAACTAATTCAACGAATTTTGTTTATTTATACAACCTACGTATAAAAAAACATAAGAAAATATTTATTCAACGAACTTTTATGTAATATTACATACACATTTGTGTATAACTTTTAACGATTTATGTAATATAACATACACATTTGTATAAAAATTTTAAAAATATATGAAGCATTTGTAAAACTTTTAACGATTTAAGTTTGTTCATGGTTTTTTCGCACTAAAATCCCCCCACTGAAATGAACCTCCCACTTCTCTTACTAGTAGGGGCATAGCTTAGTTGATACATCCCCCCCCCCCCCCCCCACACACACACACACACACCCACACCCACACACAAATTATTTTGCCTAAATATTTATATAATATATAGATTGGGTCCCCGAAACTTTTGGTCAAGCTCCACCACTGCTTTCTAGACTCGTATTTATAATGAGAAAATATATGCCAGGGGTGGAGAACGTAGATATAGACATGGGCTTACAAAAAGTGACAGTCACAGGAATTGCCGACGAGAAGAAAGTGTTAAAAACGGTTAGAAAAACCGGACGGCGAGCCGAGATATGGAACATACCTTACAACCCTGATATCCGTACACATAACTACAACGTTAATCAACATGCTCAACAGCAACAACACCAAAATGGTGCTTCGGGCCCAGCCCCCTCCGTGACATTCTACACCCGACAACCTTCTTCTACGTCATCGTATAACTACTACAAACACGGTTATGATGACCACTATGTTTATAATCCGGTCCAGTCCTCGGGTTTGATCGGACACCAGACGGGTGCTGCGTTTAGTGATGAAAATACCCATGCTGCTTGTAAAATTATGTAGATATATACTCATGTATAATATATATTGATTTGGATGTTATTACTCAGTCCATATATGTACCATGCTATTTGTTATTTTTTGTAATTCATTAATGTGTTTGCTTATTGTCATAAAAGATTAATTATATATCATTATAGCTTGCTATCCGTAGCAAGCTATTGGTGAGATTATTTGTTATATTTTTGTAATTCATTAATAGTGTTTACTTATTGTCATATAAGATTATTTTTCATTTTAATAGCAAGCTATTTGTGAGATTTATCGGGTACGATTGTTGTTGTATCAATAAAGCAACTTGTAATTTATAAGGGTAAGACTATGGGTTCATCAGCTTGGTTTTTTATTTATTCGGATTATTCGATTCGGTTTATTTGATAATGATTTTTAATTGGTCATTACCAATAACGAAACCGAACTAACTAAAAAAACTTGTTTTCGCTTCCGACTAAAACCATATTAACCAAATAATTTTTTGACCAATTTTGGTTTCTGTTTATGTTTCAAGCAACAAGTCAGCTACAAATTTAAACAATACATTCTTTTAACATATGCCAAGACCTAAAACCAAGAGTTTAAATAAAAACATACAAAACACGAAAATAGTCTAAAACTTACAAACTTCAAGCGAAAAACCAAAAAAATAGTTCGTCATAACTAATTAATTGAATTGGGCTTGGACTCTTGGAGTGTTAAGTGGACTATGGACCAAATTAATTTAATGGGCTAAATCATAAGTATATAAAACTAAAAAAAAACTACATAAAATTAGGAGTAAACTTCCGTTTTGCTCCATGTGGTTTGTCGTTTTAATGGTTTTGTCTCAATCCTTTAAAAATAGTTATTTTACTCCCTGATGTTTCCATTTTATTGTCAATTTGCATATAAAACTCAAAAAACAAAACTACGCAAAACTCAAAAAAAAACTAGGTGAACGTTTACACGGTTAAACTGAATCAAGTAAATTGCATAACCGAAAACCAAATCGGTTATTTGGTTACGGTTAGAAACTGAATAAGAATTCCTATCCGAAAAATGAAAAAGCTCCACATCGCTAACATTCAGCTCTACGTCGCTAAGATTCGGCTCTAGCCGCTGCCTAACCATGCATTTTAATCAAACAGCTAAACCAATACAAAGCATCTGGTCTCAACATGACCTAAAAGGACCAAAAATAAACAGAAACAAAAAATCAATTTTGATGAACAAAAGCATGTGCTTTTATGGCCAAACAACAAATCTGAATCCCCCCATAAACAATAATAATAATCATACAAGACTTTAAAATCTTCAAAGGGGTTGATTCTCTGTCTGTCTGTATGCATGCATTCATGACTCAAACCTCTACCCACAAATCTACACTTCCATCTTTTTCTCTTTTACATCCACTGTATACCAACACACAAATAATACACCTTCTTAAACACACACACACACTAAATCCACGCCACCTCTTGCGTACTGCTAGTCCTAGCTCGAGCCTCCGCCAATGAAACCGCCATCGCTAGCATCATCTGCTCTTCAAAGCTCTCCGGAACAACTATATTTCCACCATTTTCAACCTCATCAAGTTGACCATACTGCCCTCTGCTTACATCATCGTTATCATCTACCCTCCGTAAACTACCACCGTACCCAAATTCTGAGTTCTCGTGATTAATTTGGAGATGGTTATCAAGCGATAATAACCCTGTTTGGCTGTGGTTGGGATGCGCGTTGTATGTTGATAGATTCCCGCTGTAGTTGTTGTAATTAGTTGAGGATTCACCTCCCGTTTGCTGGCGTTCGGCGAGAGCGGCTATGGCGCATGCGAGTCCACCGGAAGGGGATGAGGATGAAGCTGAGTATTCGGCTTGTGGGGCCATGGATGCTAAGAGGCGAACTTCGGTTGCGTCTTTTGCTAATTGGGCGGCGTCACCGTAATTAGGGTTATCATGCCTGTGCTTGTTATCCTCCTACAACCATAAACACACTTAAATAATCTTGAAATGAACAAGATGTGGTAATTTAAGAAATTTACGACTGTAAACAACGACGAATGTGTAAATTATACTCGTTTTAAGTACCTGAAACGACAACCAGATGGCTTCCATGAGCATTATGTTTTCAGGATCAAGATCAAACTCGTCATCTCTGCATTCACGTAACACATAACATAAATATAAGTAAAGTGTGATCGTATAACTATTCATTTTAAGCTAGATATACACAAATATGGTGAGATTTTAAATATGTTGGTTTTAAAAGCAAGAAGTGCACAAAAGCGACAAGGTCTAAAACCGAGGCTCCAAGCGGCAAGTGCAAAAGCGCACCGCTTTCGTACCCGAGGCGCAGATAATTATGTAACTTTTTATATATTTCCTAAAGGTTTCTAGCATCATTTACCCAATATTTAGAGACAAGTACGCTTTATATATGTTTCAATATGGAAATTACATACATGTACATCCTGAAAAGTATGTTGTACAACAACCTTCTACACAAAAATATGGGGGATACATAAGGCGCGCGCCTCATGGTCAATATTTAGCCAATAAATCGCACCGCGGCCAGGCTGGCAAATCGTGTCTTAACAGGTTTAACAGGTTTCTGACGGCGTGCACAACATAAGTTTCAAACAAGATTACGACTCGTTTAACTACTTTCTACCTCATGTTTATAAAACAGTTTTATGTTTTATGTACAAAGATGAATAAATGATAGATCCTTACATTGTAATTTTAATTATTTTAAAAATTAAAAAAGTCAAAGGGTGTATTTTTCAGTCAAACAGGTCTAATCGTGTCTTAACAGGTACCAAATTGCCAGCCCTCCGCAGGTGCACTTTTGAAAAAAAAAAATGTAACAAAGCTTGATTTGTTTTTTTCTAAAAAAGGTTTGGTAGTTTTAAACTTTTAGATTCATAATAGAACAAATTTCATAAAAAAAAAGGTAACAAAGTTCGATTTGTTTTTTGTTTGGTAATCATCGTTGTTTACACCCATATGATTATAAACGAAACCAACTTTTGAAAATTTTAATAAAAAACCTGAACAAAAGTTGTGACTTATGGTGGGTTACCCGGTCATAATGACGAAACGGGAACTTACGTGTTGTGCGGTTGACCATGTTGAGCATAGTCCTACATCTAATAACCGGTTAACTTAGAAGATTACCATAAATGAAAACTTTCTGATAGTTTGAGCGTTTATGTAGTGCTAAAAGGATATTACACTGCAATAAGCCGCTCATAATATAAGCCCATTTATAAGAGTCAAACTCGTCAAGGACGTTGGTTGACCATACAAAAGCTTATAATTTCAAAAAAAAAAAAAAGCCTTCCCTAACTAAATTGTTATCTTTTGACTTACAGAGTCAAACATAACATCCTATACTTCAAGCCTTCACAAATAACAATACGTACAATATACGCAAGTAATCGTACCAATTTTCAAAGTCCGCACAACACAATTATCATGGGAAGGGGGAACATAATAGCATGAACCGATCCTAAAAATGCAAGAACTTGGTTCAACGTAAACACGCATAAGAAAAAATATAACCCACCTGTTCTCCCTACTGCGTGCGGGATGTCTCATTGTTGCAGGATTTGAAGCGGAAACTATTTCCTCACCTTCTGAAGAAGACGCCGCTGCATACATACAACTTATTTTACCGAACCGAAAGAAGATGAAAAGGTAAACAATGACCAGCCTAACAAATTAGCAATTTTAACCAACAATTAAATATCTTCGTACCTCCTCTCGAGAAATTGTAACTTGTAAGCAGTAAACTCATGTGAGATGCTTAAAACTATGGTTTGTTTATTGCTGCATTTTTAGTTTTTTTTTTTTCTTTTTGCATATGCTTTTTTTTTTGCAGGAAGAACAAATAGTTATAAAAACCTAACAAACGTGCTTTAAAAAAAACCGAGAAGCGCAGAAAAGCAACAAGGTCTAAAACGAAGGTGCGAAGCACAAAAGCGACAAGGTCTAAAACCGAGGTGCGAAGTGCAAAAGCGCACCACTTTTCGTACCCGAGGCGCAAATAATTATATAATTTCTTATACATTTCCGATAGGTTTCCAGCATCGTTTACCCAATATTTAGACAAACAAGCTTTAAATATGTTTTAATATTAAAATTAAATTTAGAGTAAATTGCCAAAATCGTCCTGAGGTTTGGGCATGTTTGCCATTCCAAAACAACTTTTTTGTACCACATAGTCCATTTTTGGGATTTTTTGCCATTTTCATCCAAACGTCGGACTTTTTTGACAAAATCGTCCCTGAGATTTGGGATTTTTTGCCATGTTCATCCAAATGTTTGATAGAAAAAATAAAGCAAATTAGATGTTTGGATGAAAATGGCAAAAAATCCCAAAAGTGAAGGACTATATTGTACAAAAAAGTTGTTTTGGATGAAAATGACAAACACGCCCAAACCTCAGGGACGATTTTGGCAATTTACTCTTAAATTTATGTACAGCCTAAAAAGCATGTTGTACGACAACCTGCAGCACAAATATATGGGAAACACATGAGGTGCGCGCCTCAGGGTCACTTTTTTGCCAAAAAACACGTGCCTCGGGTACTCTTCGTGTAGCCTGAAGCGATGGGGCCTGCGCCTAGACGCGCCTTAAACACGGCTTTTTAAACCCAGCTAACAAATTGCAAAACCTAACGACTTACTAATTGAAACTATCATTTAATTCTAATTTTACCTCCTCTGGAGAAATATTCAACCTCCGTTGGCTCAATTACCCTGTTTGAAGAACCCGTCTCTTGCCTTTTGAGCATTCTTTCCTCTTCATCTTGAATCTCTTGTTGTCTCATTCTTATTTTCGCTTCTATCACTCTTTGTTCTTCCTGCAAAAAAAAAAAAAAAAAAAAAAAAAAACAAAGTTAAAAATGTGAGCGATAAACCAACTATAAATTAAGCACCCTGCACAAGTTTAACGCTTTACAATTTGCTCTTGCCCCTTTTCCTCTTTAGTTTTCACGCCTCTATACTCGACCGCGTAGTTCAACGTTTTACAAAACGGACATCTTCGTTATGTCAAGAAAACATTAACAAAATAACAAGATATCACAACTTCATAATCATATTATTTTCATTATCGTTATCATTATCATTATCAATATCAACATAATACACCGATAAGGATACTGCGTAGGGCGCGTAGAATTCGGTGTCTTCATCTGCAAAAAACACTCTAAATACAACAACAAAAAAAAAAAGTCAACAAACTTAACATACAAACATTGGCGAAGTATGGAAGGGGCGGGGAGGGGCGCCCGACCCCCCGAACTTTTCGCTCAGTAGTGTTATATATATGTAGTTTTCGTATAGAAATTTTTGGGTATATATGTTTTCGACCCCTGGTTCTATAGAAATTTTTTGGTATATACGTTTTCGACCCCTGTCATTCGGGTTAAGCTTCGTCACTGCATACAAGTACACAATCATACAGTTGACAACTAGTACAATACCTACCTGTACAAATCCCTTTTGTACAACATCTTGATCTATTCAAACTTGGATAATACTGAAACAACCAATTCAAAAACAAACACAAACCCATCAAAGAACATCCACAACCAATCAAAACAAAAGCTTGCAGAACAAGAAATCACAAACCAAGAAACAAATAGGGCATTCTTCAAGATCACAACTGCAATCATCATCACCAGGATAACAAGGAGCAAGCTTTGAGTCAAGAATAAGCTTTCTAAGCTTCTTATGATCTACATCTTTGTGTTGATACAGCCCCTGAGGTCTTGTATACTTTTCGTCAACAACTTGTCTTCTTCTGCCCAACTTATTCCCCATTCAAGATTCACCAAAAACCCCCAATTTGTTTTTTCTTGTTTTGAAGAAAACCCTAATTTCAAAATTCGAAATTTACAGCGGAAATTGGGAGAAGGAGAAGGAGAAGACACGTGGGTGTTGAATCAAGAAGTGGGGGTTTGATAACATGTTGAAGAAATGGTATGGAGATCGAGAGATTTGTAGAGGAGAAGAGGGGACACGATCAGAAGTTTCTGTGAATATATAGGCGTGTGAGAGTGGGTATTGTTGTTGTTGTGTATGTATGTATGTATATATCTTGTTATATATATTTGTTACAATAATAATCATTGAGGGGGATAATTATGATTTATTATTATTTGGTAAAGATAAAGAAGAAAGAAGAAGATTATTATTATACATTGGTAGAGTTTATACTAATTTGGTCTTTTAATATGATGCTGATATAGTAGTTTGTCCACCTGTCATTTGTGTATTTGTGTTTAAGAAAATGTTAAAAGAAGATGAATATAATACGTAAACAGAAATAGATTACATGAGTTAGGTTAACGTATAAGAGCCCTTATCCTAAATTACGTATGCGATCATCTTAGCCGTCAGATCTTCATCCCACATTGAAATCGCATGTTGGTTTTTTGTAACAATTTCGCATGTTAGTTTTTTGTAACAATTTCGCATGTTGGTTTTTTAACATGCGATTTCATCAAAATTACCATATGCGAAATTGTTACAAAAAATCAACATGCGATTTTATCAAAATTATCATTATACATTGGTAGAGTTTACTAATTACTAATTTGGTATTTTTATATGATGGTGATGTAGTAGTTTTCTTTGCTAGAGTTAAATTGGATTATATTAAACTGTCCACTTGTCATTTGGTGTAGTTGTGTTTAAGAAAATGTTAAAAGAAGATGAAGAGACCTGTATGTGAATACATAAACAAAAACAGATTAGATGTTATTGTTGGGTCCAAAAAAAGTTAATATCTTTATGTGGAAGATGGAGATGAATCGTATAGTGACTATAGTGGTGCTAAGGAATAGAAATGTGAATATGGGTTTGGTGGTGTGCGGTCTATCTGGCAATCAAGACAAGTCCAACGAGCATCTCTTCGTTTCTTGTCAATTCGCCTCTTCCGTGTGGAATCACATTAGTAATTGGTGTGGCGTCCCTCCGATTTTTGCTTTTTCGGTTCAGGATCTTCTTACTTTTCACCACAACACGAGACTTGAGAAGTGGAAAAACAAAGCATTACAAGGTGTTATGATAACAACTTGTTGGGTTATTTGGAAGAGTAGAAATAAAAATATTTTCGAAAAATCGGCTATGGTCACTAAAGTGGTGGAAGATATCAAAGCCCTCGGATACCTATGGATGAAGAATAGATCCCCTTTTAGAATAATGAATTGGAGAAATTGGTGTAATTTTGATTTTTGATGTTGTATGTCTCTCGCTAGCTTCTTGCTAGTCGCCTTCTAATGCAAGTAACCGTTCAAAAAAAAACATATTATAAGCAGTTTAGACAGCGTCAGCTATTTCATTTTGGTTGGTAGTATTTGGATGCAAGTTATAAGACCCAGAATTCTGGATTGATTTGAATTCGAATAATTGACACTGAATCGAAGTTGGTCGTGAATTGAGTTCGCAAATTGGTTACTGAAACCATTGTCGGATTATTGATTTTCAGGACAAACAAACTCAAAACCGTAAAACAAGACAAGTTATACATACATATTTATTCACACAAGCATATAGTAATATTTTATGGACTTTGAAAAAAATAGAGAAGATACAATTCTTTATTTTTTGCTATTTGTTTGTTTACACCTTTGAACTTTAATTTGTATTTTATTAAATAAATAGTGGAAAGTTGCATTTCACTTTGGACTTTTGACCAAGTTAATCATATTAGTTGAAAACATTATAACGGATTCTAAATATAGCCTAATTGTGAGTTTGAACGAGATCAAATAGGGTTTTTTTGTTACAATTTCCTTGTTAAAGGTTTGATCTGGTTTATGATCTTGATTTGGGAAGTGTATTTGGGTTATATTTTTCACCTTTAACGTACACGTCGCAAGGTATGAGGATTTTGATGTCGGGTGTTGCTTCAATGTGTATCGTGATTTATAGATTGTACAAGTGGATATTATATATATATATATATATATATATATATATATATATATATATATCGAATGACGATGAATAGTAATTTCAATTTTAAAATAATATATAGCTTTTTAATATTTTATTATATTAATATACTAGAATTAGCACCCGCCGCAATGCGGCGGTGATTCATTAGTTATATATCATGTTAGATGAAAGGCAAATGTATCTCACATGACCACGAGCCTGTGTGTAAAACCGAGCAAAAATAACTAAGTCGATCTCTGACTCGCACGTTGCGACAGACCTGTCAAACGGGGAAAAATAGATGCGATGCAACGGACATGTCAAACAGGAAAAAAATAGATCAAAAAACGTTGAACCTCACACGCACGTTGTGGCATGTTAACTCGGAAATTTAGAACGACACGTTAAACGGAGAACTTATGAAAGATGAAAAGTATATAAGAGATTAAAATTGATAGTAAAAAAATGTTGAGATTAAATTGTAAAAGATGAAAAGCTTTGGATTAAAAGTAAAAAAAATTAAAGGGGTTAAATTTCAAAAGATGAAAACTTTTGAATTAGAAGTGAAAAATCAAATTAATTAAAGGGGTTAAAATACCAAAGATTGAAACTTTAGACTTAAATTGCCAAAGATTGAAACTTTAGCGTTAAAAAAGAAATTAATTTCAGATTATGAAAACAAAAGAGATAAATAGATTTAGTTAAATTGATGTTTATTATTATTATTATTATTATTATTATTATTATTATTATTATTATTATTATTATTATTATTATTATTATTTAATAAAAAGATAAATAAAAAATAAGGGTGAGAAATTACTAGAGAATGGCACGTGTCCAAAAAGGATTTTTGTTTATTAGTATAGAAAGATTTTTTAATATTTATTTTTAACTTTTAATATATTTTAATTTTTTTCTATTTACTTTTAACTTTTAGCGTATTTTTATTTTTCCTTTTCTAAAACCATATTTTCTTTATAATTTATTTTGTTTTCCATGATATTTTCTTCTTTTTTAAAATTTACCTTTACTTTATCAATTAATTTGATATTTCTTGAACAAATTATGTTCGTTATTTTTTTTTTAAAAAAAAACTTAAGTACGTAGTCGAGCTTACTTTTTACCCTCGGTTAATATAAGTTTTATTAAAAACGAATTTATATTCAAAAATAAAGTATTTATTTTCTATCGTAAAATGATACGATGATAAACTGAACCGATTCTAACGGTTTGGCTTTCTAAACAACATTCTGTATTTTCAAATAATGTTTGTCTTACATTATCGTTTGCTCCGTTTCACCGCAACGCGCGACTGAATAAAACCTAGTTGACTATTAATTTACAAAGTTGTGCTTTTCAAATTGGTCTCGTTCACTTATGTGTATATTTCATTTGTGATTTTCTCTATACCAAAGTGAAAAACACACTTAGCGACTCTAAACACTTAAAAAATTAACTACCACATCATACTATAATCGTTCAACATGCACCTGGTGCAAGTTCCGAGCATGAAATATCTTTTTTTAAAAGAAATCTTCATTAACGTCGGCCTGCCTGACAAAAAACGCAGAACCGCACCAAACACTACTTACAACATATATAGGGGGAACTTACACCATTCTTTCCAATCTAATTCAGAAAAACTAGATCTACTTTTAAGCCAAAAAAAAAGCTAAGAGACTTCACCTCCCCTAAAATTTCAGCCCAATTACCTCTACCATTAGAAAAAAAATCTTAAAGTTCCTTGATCTCTATAAGCACCAACATGTCACGGACACTAACCCATGGACAATCTCCTTAGATTTCAGATTCCCCCCATGCTTTTGTGAAATTCCAACAGATCCGCGAAAGAGAAGGCATATATCGGTAGGATTTTGGCCCACTGAGTTATACCGTTCCAGACCCGCATCGACGTAAAACAGGCCGTGAAGAGGTGGTCCACAGTTTCGATCACTTCCCCACATAGAGCACATTCTACATGGCCAACCGAAACATTTCTTCTGGCCATAGCTTGCTTAGTCGGAATCCGATCGAGCGTCGTTCTCCAAATAAGAATGTTACATTTTGAAGGTAACAATTTGCATCCATTCACCGAGTACACGTTCTCCATGGAAGGTTGCACCGAAGCCAAGTCTTTAAAGGACCGAATAGAGAATTTACCTGAAGCGTCCGGAATCCAATGCCATCTGTCTTTATCCATGGATCGAACAATATCAGACATCACAGTCGTGCACTCGTCCAACTCTTCCGTCTCGAGCGAAGAAGCTAGATCCCTGATCCATTCCCATGACACTTAGCCGCCCACCCCCTCAACATCCGATAACCGGTCACTCGACCAATAGTTTTTACTTTTATCTAACGCAAATAAACTCGGCCATCTTGTCATAAGAGGAGTATCGCCAATCCACAGGTCGAGCCAGAAACGGATTCTGCGACCATCTCCCAAAACCCCTTTAATATAGTTTAAGATTCTTTTACTTTTTAACAAAACTTTAGACTCCAAAATCGAAATGTTTTTCCAAACACCCGTCAACCCCTGTTTAGACGGAAGGAGAGACCACTTCCTTCTATTGCCATGACAAGCCGAAATCACCCTTCTCCAAAGACTCTCTTCCTCCACTCTAAATCTCCACACCCACTTCGCAAGAAGAGCTTCATTCACCGTTTTGAGTCTACTTATGTCGAGCGTGTCGCAACCCCCGACCCCTGCCCCGGGAGGCAGGCGGCCGCGGCCTACTCAGAGATGGTGGTATCGGTGTTTAGCATTAATTTGGCAGCGGAATTTCATCAGGACCGTAGTTAGGAAATATTTTATCAGAGTAAAACACCACATTTTTATAATAATAAATACGTTGGGATAAACCCAAGTTTTCATTACAAACATGTGTTTAGGGATAAACCCTAATTTATTGGAATAAAACTTCTTCTTTATTTAGGTAACTTTTATAGCCACTTTTCCAAGCATTCAGTGCTGTCCAGCTGGCTTCTATTTGACTTTCACATTTTGTTACCTGAAATGCGTTTAAAAACATTTTATCAGCAAGAAATACTGGCGAGTGAATCCCAGTTTAATCAAAACAGATTTTATCATTTTACACCATTGAGGGCAACCCAGCAATTACATTTATTTACATCTATTTTAATTACCACCCACGGTACTGTCAATCCTGACTTGTGGTCATGTTACTACTCACAGTGTAGTAACAAATTTTGTATACAAAACTCCAACATACCGACGATAATTGTAGATTTACAAATACTCAATCACTGTTAATTATAAGATAAAAACAATTAAGGTTTTGTAAAAACAGTTTACAAAAAGAAGGATTACTCACATTGCTATTTTAAGTATTTTCCTGTGGCTTCCTGATTATAATCTAGTTAAATAAACAATGCACACGCGTTAGTTAATAACCCAAATTTACATTAGTTATACCCTCCCCGAGACAGCACTCCAACGACTGAGTCAGGCAGAGCCTCGACATGCGTTACGGAGCACTAGATCAATCGGGCAACATATCTAATACGTAACCGGGGGTTATAATACTTACATCGAGGCATAGCTTATCTATTTTAGTGGGTATAATACCCAATATAGTAATTGCTATTCAGAAATTGAGAGAGAAAGATCGAAAATGAACGAATTGGATTGAAGGCCGATCCCCTCTATTTATAGGGTCTGGTCGACCCTTTCTCGCGCCCCGCGAAAGAGACACAAGGGGCTTCCGTGCCCCGCGAGCTAGGTGTAGTAGGGTTTTGGTTTGATCAGTCATGGGGGTAGGTTCGACACGAGGCTGCCACCTGGCAGCTCAGGGTGCGGCTTGGTGGCCAGGCTGTCGCGCCTCGCGATGGATTAAGTGTAGTCTGTCGTGCCCCGCGACAGACTTAAAATATTGTTTTTATTTTATGTTTATTAAAATAAAGGTATTTCGAGTCCACTTTTCGTATACGGGGTGTATTTTAGGACGTATGGGACATGTTTAAGGGTTTCGGGAGAGTTGTTATATCCTCCCTACCTTGTTTTAGAAGTTCTTGAGGTCTACTTGAATAGGTGCGGATATTTCCTCTGCATCTCTGATTCAAGCTCCCAAGTGTATTCTGGTCCTCTCTTGGAATCCCATTTTACTTTGACTAGAACCAATCTCTTGTGCTTGAGGTTCTTGATCTTTCTGACTTCAATCTGTAGAGGCTTCTCTACAAACTTAAGGTTCTCATTTACCTCTGTGTCCTTAAGAGGTACTACTAATGATTCATCAACTAAGCACTTCTTGAGATTACATACATGAAACACATCATGTATTCCTGCCATTTCCTCTGGCAGTTGTAACTGATAAGCTATGGGTGCTATTCTTCTAATAATCTTAAAAGGTCCGACATACCTGGAACTTAGCTTTCCCCTCTTGACGAATCTGACTACTCCTTTCAATGGAGAAACTTTTAATAATACCTTATTTTCTACCTGAAATTCCAATGGTTTTTGCCTGTTATCAGCATAGCTCTTTTGACGATCGCATGCTGCTTTTAATCTTTCCTTGACTTGAATAATCTTGTCTGTTGTTTCTTGTACCATCTCTGGTCCAGATGGTTGCTTCTCTCCATTTTCTGCCCAACAGATTGGAGTTCGGCACTTTCGTCTATAGAATGCTTCGAATGGTGCAGCATTGATACTGGTATGATAGCTATTATTGTAAGAAAATTCTATTAATGGTAGATGATCGTCCCAATTTCCTCCGAAATCAATTACACAAGCTCCAAGCATATCTTCCATTATCTGAATTATCCTTTCACTTTGTCCATCCGTTTGAGGACGATAAGTTGTGCTTAGATTTAACTTGGTTCCCATTGCTTTTTGGAAACTAGTCCAAAAATGAGAAGTAAAACGGTTATCTCTATCAGAAACAATTGATAAAGGAATTCCATGTAATGAAACTATTTCATTTACATACAACTTGGCTAACTGTTCCATACTGAAAGTTTCCTTCAATGGTAAGAAATGAGCAGACTTAGTTAATCTATCTACAATCACCCAGATTATATCATTACCTTTTCATGTCTTGGGTAATTTGGTAACAAAATCCATTGTTATCAATTCCCATTTCCATATTGGCATTTCTAATTGTTGTAATAAACCTGAGGGTTTCTGATGTTCAGCTTTAACCTGTGAACAGGTTAGACACTTGGAAACGTAGGCTTCTACATCCTTTTTCATTACTATCCACTAGAAATTCTTTGTTAAGTCTTGATACATGTTATCACTTCCAGGATGTATCGTATACTTAGACTTATGGGCTTCTTCTAAAATTCGGTGGCGTAGGTTTCCTCGTTTAGGTACCCAAATTCTTTCCTTATGGAATCTCCAAATTCCATCTGTTCCTTGTGCTAATTCCTTAATCATTCCTTTCAATTTTTCAGTATCGTCCTTGATTACTGATTCTTGTATTTCCTTAATTTGTTCATTTAAATCTATTTGCAGATTTAATTTAAGAGAACGTACACTTTTTAGCTTTTCATGATACTTTCGACTTAAAGCATCAGCTACTACATTAGCCTTCCTTCATGATACTGAATATTACAGTCATAATCACTAAGAATTTCCATCCAGCGTCTATGTCTCATATTTAGCTCCTTTTGCCCAAAAACATATCTTAAACTCTTATGATCGGTGAAACTGGCAAACTTACTACCGTAAAGGTAATGTCTCCAAATTTTAAGGGGAAAATTATGGCTCCTAACTCTAGATCATGGGCTGTATAATTCTCTTCATGACTCTTAAGTTGTCTAGAGGCATAGGCTATAACTATTTGTCGTTGCATCAACACACATCCATAACCTAACTTAGACGCGTCACAATAGACTACAAAGTCTTCAGTTCCTTCTGGTAACGCTAATATGGGTGTGTTGGTTAATCTTGGCTTAAGAATTCTAAAGGCTTCTTCCTGTTTTGGTCCCCATTCAAACTTAACTGATTTACAGGTCAGTTTTGTTAAAGGAATGACTATTCTAGAAAAATCTCAGATAAACCGTCTATAATAACCTGCTAGTCCTAGGAAACTTCTAATCTCCGTTGGTGATTCAGGGACTTTCCATTTAGTAATTGCCTCGATCTTTGTGGGATCCACATTAATTCCTTCATGATTGACTATATGTCCAAGGAATTGCACTTCTTCTAACCAAAACTCACATTTCGAAAATTTAGCATAAAGCTTTTCTTTTTTCAATAATGTAAGGAGTGCATGCAAATGCGTTGCATGTTCCTCTTTACTCTTGGAGTAAATGAGAATATCATCTATAAAGACAATTATGAATTTATCCAGATATGGTTTACATATTCTGTTCATCATGTCCATAAATGCGGCTGGGGCATTGGTTAAACCAAATGGCATGTCAGTAATTCATAATGGCCATACCTGGTTCTAAAAGCGGTCTTAGGAATGTCCTCTTCCTGTACCTTGAATTGATGATATCCTGAGCGTAAATCGATCTTGGAAAAGAATCGAGCTCCTTGCAGTTGATCAAATAAATCATCGATTCTCGGTAATGGGTACCGATTTTTAATCGTGACTTTGTTGAGTTCTCGGTAATCAATGCACATACGCATTGACCCGTCCTTTTTCTTGACAAACAAGATTGGTGCTCCCCACGGTGATGAACTGGGTTGTACGAATCCTTTCTTCAGAAGCTCATCCAACTATTTCTTCAGTTCTTGCATTTCTGCTGGTGCCAAACGGTAAGGTGCCTTGGCAATCGGTGCTGTTCCTGGTAACAGGTGAATTCTGAATTCGACTTGTGGTCATGTTACTACTCACAGTGTAGTAACAAATTTTGTATACAAAACTCCAACATACCGACGATAATTGTAGATTTACAAATACTCAATCACTGTCAATTATAAGATAAAAACAATTGAGGTTTTGTAAAATCAGTTTACAAAAAGAAGGATTACTCACATTGCTATTTTAAGTATTTTCCTATGGCTTCCTGATTATAATCTAGTTAAATAAACAATGCACACGCATTAGTTAATAACCCAAATTTACATTAGTTATACCCTCCCCGAGACAGCACTCCAACGACTGAGTCAGGTAGAGCCTCGACATGCGTTACGGAGCACTAGATCAATCGGGCAACATATCTAATACGTAACCGGGGGTTATAATACTTACATCGAGGCATAGCTTATCTATTTTAGTGGGTATAATACCCAATATAGTAATTGCTATTCAGAAATTGAGAGAGAAAGATCGAAAATGAACGAATTGGATTGAAGGCCGATCCCCTCTATTTATAGGGTCTGGTCGACCCTTTCTCGTGCCCCGCGAAAGAGACACAAGGGGCTTCCGTGCCCCGCGAGCTAGGTGTAGTAGGGTTTTGGTTTGATCGGTCATGGGGGTAGGTTCGACACGAGGCTGCCACATGGCAGCTCAGGGTGCGGCCTGGTGGCCAGGCTGTCGCGCCTCGCGATGGATTAAGTGTAGTCTGTCGTGCCCCGCGACAGACTTAAAATATTGTTTTTATTTTATGTTTATTAAAATAAAGGTATTTCGAGTCCACTTTTCGTATACGGGGTGTATTTTAGGACGTATGGGACATGTTTAAGGGTTTCGGGAGAGTTGTTATATCCTCCCTACCTTGTTTTAGAAGTTCTTGAGGTCTACTTGAATAGGTGCGGATATTTCCTCTGCATCTCTGATTCAAGCTCCCAAGTGTATTCTGGTCCTCTCTTGGAATCCCATTTTACTTTGACTAGAACCAATCTCTTGTGCTTGAGGTTCTTGATCTTTCTGACTTCAATCTGTAGAGGCTTCTCTACAAACTTAAGGTTCTCATTTACCTCTGTGTCCTTAAGAGCTACTACTAATGATTCATCAACTAAGCACTTCTTGAGATTACATACATGAAACACATCATGTATTCCTGCCATTTCCTCTGGCAGTTGTAACTGATAAGCTATGGGTGCTATTCTTCTAATAATCTTAAAAGGTCCGACATACCTGGAACTTAGCTTTCCCCTCTTGACGAATCTAACTACTCCTTTCAATGGAGAAACTTTTAATAATACCTTATTTTCTACCTGAAATTCCAATGGTTTTTGCCTGTTATCAGCATAGCTCTTTTGACGATCGCATGCTGCTTTTAATCTTTCCTTGACTTGAATAATCTTGTCTGTTGTTTCTTGTACCATCTCTGGTCCAGATGGTTGCTTCTCTCCATTTTCTGCCCAACAGACTGGAGTTCGGCACTTTCGTCTATAGAATGCTTCGAATGGTGCAGCATTGATACTGGTATGATAGCTGTTATTGTAAGAAAATTCTATTAATGGTAGATGATCGTCCCAATTTCCTCCGAAATCAATTACACAAGCTCCAAGCATATCTTCCATTATCTGAATTGTCCTTTCACTTTGTCCATCCGTTTGAGGACGATAAGTTGTGCTTAGATTTAACTTGGTTCCCATTGCTTTTTGGAAACTAGTCCAAAAATGAGAAGTAAAACGGTTATCTCTATCAGAAACAATTGATAAAGGAATTCCATGTAATGAAACTATTTCATTTACATACAACTTGGCTAACTGTTCCATACTGAAAGTTTCCTTCATTGGTAAGAAATGAGTAGACTTAGTTAATCTATCTACAATCACCCAGATTATATCATTACCTTTTCGTCTTGGGTAATTTGGTAACAAAATCCATTGTTATCAATTCCCATTTCCATATTGGCATTTCTAATTGTTGTAATAAACCTGAGGGTTTCTGATGTTCAGCTTTAACCTGTGAACAGGTTAGACACTTGGAAACGTAGGCTTCTACATCCTTTTTCATTACTATCCACTAGAAATTCTTTGTTAAGTCTTGATACATCTTATCACTTCCAGGATGTATCGTATACTTAGACTTATGGGCTTCTTCTAAAACTCGGTGGCGTAGGTTTCCTCGTTTAGGTACCCAAATTCTTTCCTTATGGAATCTCCAAATTCCATCTGTTCCTTGTGCTAATTCCTTAATCATTCCTTTCAATTTTTCAGTATCGTCCTTGATTACTGATTCTTGTATTTCCTTAATTTGTTCATTTAAATCTATTTGCAGATTTAATTTAAGAGAACGTATACTTTTTACCTTTTCATGATACTTTCGACTTAAAGCATCAGCTACTACATTAGCCTTCCTTCATGATACTGAATATTACAGTCATAATCACTAAGAATTTCCATCCAGCGTCTATGTCTCATATTTAGCTCCTTTTGCCCAAAAAACATATCTTAAACTCTTATGATCGGTGAAACTGGCAAACTTACTACCGTAAAGGTAATGTCTCCAAATTTTAAGGGGAAAATTATGGCTCCTAACTCTAGATCATGGGCTGTATAATTCTCTTCATGACTATTAAGTTGTCTAGAGGCATAGGCTATAACTATTTGTCGTTGCATCAACACACATCCATAACCTAACTTAGACGCGTCACAATAGACTACAAAGTCTTCAGTTCCTTCTGGTAACGCTAATATGGGTGTGTTGGTTAATCTTGGCTTAAGAATTCTAAAGGCTTCTTCCTGTTTTGGTCCCCATTCAAACTTAACTGATTTACATGTCAGTTTTGTTAAAGGAATGACTATTCTAGAAAAATCTCAGATAAACCGTCTATAATAACCTGCTAGTCCTAGGAAACTTCTAATCTCCGTTGGTGATTCAGGGACTTTCCATTTAGTAATTGCCTCGATCTTTGTGGGATCCACATTAATTCCTTCATGATTGACTATATGTCCAAGGAATTGCACTTCTTCTAACCAAAACTCACATTTCGAAAATTTAGCATAAAGCTTTTCTTTTTTCAATAATGTAAGGAGTGCATGCAAATGTGTTGCATGTTCCTCTTTACTCTTGGAGTAAATGAGAATATCGTCTATAAAGACAATTATGAATTTATCCAGATATGGTTTACATATTCTGTTCATCATGTCCATAAATGCGGCTGGGGCATTGGTTAAACCAAATGGCATGTCGGTAATTCATAATGGCCATACCTGGTTCTAAAAGCGGTCTTAGGAATGTCCTCTTCCTGTACCTTGAATTGATGATATCCTGAGCGTAAATCGATCTTGGAAAAGAATCGAGCTCCTTGCAATTGATCAAATAAATCATCGATTCTCGGTAATGGGTACCGATTTTTAATCGTGACTTTGTTGAGTTCTCGGTAATCAATGCACATACGCATTGACCCGTCCTTTTTCTTGACAAACAAGATTGGTGCTCCCCACGGTGATGAACTGGGTTGTACGAATCCTTTCTTCAGAAGCTCATCCAACTATTTCTTCAGTTCTTGCATTTCTGCGGGTGCCAAACGGTAAGGTGCCTTGGCAATCGGTGCTGTTCCTCGTAACAGGTGAATTCTGAATTCGACTTCCCTGTCTGGTGGTAGTCCAGGTAGCTCTTCTGGAAAAACATCGGAGAATTGAGATACTACGGGAATATCTTTCAATTCCTTTCCTTTAGTGTTAATGATTATGGAAATCATATACACTAGTGATCCCTTTCTTGCATAACTTGTTGTTTTCATCACAGAGATGAATTTCGTGGATTGAGATGTCTTATCTCCTTTAATTATGATATTTTCACCTTTTTGTGAATTTACTTGTATTGACTTTTGATCACATAAAATACTGGCTTTATTGGCTATCAACCAATCCATTCCTAATACAATATCAAATCCGGCCAGATTCATTGGGTAAAGATTTGCAATGAAATTTTGGTTTAAAATTTCTATTCTTGCTCCCTGCAAGATTTCAGTGATCTTAATGGATTCTCCATTGGTTGTTTCTACTAGGCATTCTTGTTGGAGTTTAGTTAATGGTTGATTAAGAAGTTTGCAAAATGAAGTACTAATAAAACTTTGGTTCGCACCAGAGTCAAATAATACTTTAGCAAAAACATCATTAACTAAGAACGTATCGGCAATCACGTCCGGAATCATCTTGGCTTCTTCTACAGTCAGAACTAATGCTCTAGCATTCTTAGTAGTCTTGTTGTTCGTGGCTGGAGCTAGTTTCGGACAGTTCGACTTGATATGCCCCTTTTCTCCATAATTGAAGCATACTCCATTATTGGGTTTCTTCCTGCAGTCTTCTTCCTTGTGTCCTAGTATCTTACAGAAATTGCAGTATGTAGAACATCTCCATGAATGCTTCTTCTTGCAGGCCTTACAGTAAGTTGTAGAGGTAGAACCTATATTTTCCCACGGTTGGAATTACCGTAGCGAAATTCTTGGGTAAGCCTTTGAGCTAGATTCTTTCTCTGGTTTTCTTCTTGTGTACGTACCAATTCATCAATCAAGGTATTTTCTTGTTCTACAGCTTCTTCCATAGTTTGTCGTCTAGCTTCCTTGACTACGTGTCTACTCTCACTGATTAATCTCCAGATGCAACCGGAGATTAACACTGGTTCTGGTGATGCTAGGGTTGGCACTATTCCAGCATATTCAAAGAATACGGTAGTGTAACCCTTATAGTATACTCCAGTCATTCTATGGTTTAAGAACTTATTAGTTATTTGTTCTTTTTCATTAGGAGGACATAATTTCCTTTCAACCATGTTCTTAAACTCATTCCATTCCATATTATAGACTCTGTCACTTCCTCTAGATTGGAGGATAGTGTTCCACCATTCTAGAGCTGCATTCTTAAAAGGATTGGAAGCAAACATGATTTTGTCTTCCTCTACACACTTGCTTATTTTTAAGACTGCCTCAGTCTTTTCTATCCAACGTAGAGCTGCAATGGCTCCTTCATTGCCTGAGAAGTCTATTGGTTTACAAGACCAGAATTCTTTGTAAGAACAATCATAAGACATGGTTCTTCTTCTTTTTGGAATAGGCAATTGAAGTAATGGTCCATTGTTTACGCTGTGACTGGGTTCAGTAGGTGGTCGTTTACTTCCACTATTAGTTTTATTATTTTCTACTTCCTTAACCGTTTTGATAATATATGGCATAGCGTCTATAATCCCTTGTGTCACTATGTGTTGGATGGCACTGTTATCTAATTGGTTCCCGTTACTATCATTATTCGGGTTTTCTTGATTCACTTCGTTGTCCATCTGGATTATAAACATTTACCAAATATTAATATCTCAGAACAATATTTAATGCGAACAATCACACAACAAACACATTGATCAAAATCGTCGTGCATTGCGACATTTACTCTATTTCATATATATATATATATATATATATATATATATATATATATATATATATATTACATGCTACAACTGGAAATTAAAATACAATACTAGCTATGCAACAGTAGGTAGTGTACTATCTATATTTTTTTTCAAACTACTCGCATATACATATATATATATATATATATATATAGTAGGGTTCCTACGGAAAGTGTGTTTTTCCTAGAAAGTCTAGGAAGCGATCTTGTCCATCCGATTGGTGTGTTTAAGGGTTGAGATTAAATCAATGGCAATCTTGTAATAATTAACTATATTTAATAGATTGTTTTAAATGAGTAGGGGCAATTTCGTCCTTATGTGTTTTTTAAACCAATCAAAAATAACAGTCAGAGATATCATATCTCCTTAGGCTAAAGGGTGTGGGGAACATGATTTGGGTCATTAATGCCACATAAGATCATTATTGAATTCATATACCATCCCCTTCTATCATTCACCATGGTTGGCATGGATTAAACCATGGCAACCATGAGCCTCCTTTCCTTTTTTAATGTTTCCTTTTCCTTTTCACAAAAATAAATTAAAATAAGAAAATAGTGGTTTGGGTCATGACCACACCCTTAGGGTAGTGATTTTGAATGATGGATTAGAAGTGAGTGACATGGCGCTGATGTGGAGGGTCATGATAACCATTAGGGTCATGACCACACCCTATAGCCTTAATACACGCCAATTTCCCTCTCTCTCTCTTTCTCTCTCTAAACCAAATGCGGAAACCCCCAAAATCATACCAAAAATACCTAAAATCATGGATGAAGATAAGAGATTTTCCTTGTTCCATATACGTAAAATCAAGCTTTCATTGTACTGCGTGTTTTACAAAGCGATTACGGGTGATTCTTGTTTGTAATTGACGGTATTTTGTTGGTTGCAGGGAAGAGATTCAAAAAGCAGGAAACTTTGGAAAGGATAGATAGCAACGGAACATTTACCGGAAGCCGATCGAAAGCTGGGGCGAAATCTGCTGATGTAAAACACATTTGTATGAATCTGCTTGCTGTTAAAACACAGCTGTATGAATCTGAATTGCTGTTAAAACACAGCTGTATGAATCTGAATGATAAAACACATTTGTATGAATCTGCTTGCTGTTAAAACACAGCTGTATGAATCTGAATGATAAAACACATTTGTATGAATCTGCTTACTGTTAAAACACAGTTGTATGAATCTGAATGCTAAAACACAACTGTATGAATCTGCTTGCTGTTAAAACACATTTGTATGAATCTGCTTGCTGTTAAAACACACCTGTATGAATCTGAATGCTAAAACACAACTGTATGAATCTGCTTGCTGTTAAAACACAACTGTATGAATCTGAATGCTAAAACACAACTGTATGCATCTGCTTGCTGTTAAAACACAACTGTTTGAATCTGAATGCTAAAACACAGCTGTATGAATCTGAATGCTAAAACACAACTGTATGAATCTGCTTGCTGTTAAAACACAACTGTATGAATCTGAATAATAAAACACAGCTGTATGAATCTGCTTGCTGTTAAAACACATCACCAAGAACAAACTGTTAAAACACAGTACCAAAAACATGCTGATAGATTCCAGCAAGAAAACGAAGGAATGATTGATATTACGTGAGATCATAAATCGAAAACAAAAAATTCCGAAATTTATGTATAGTTAGTTATTGAAGATAATTTCCTAAAATAAAAATAGATTGTGAAAGTACATAAATGCCCTTTTAGATAAAATCCTTCAATGCCACATGTCGCGTTCTTATTGCTTCCTAGACTTTCTAGGAAAAACACACTTTCCACCCAACTCCTACTATATATATATATATATGGGAAGGTTCAAATGAAAACCACTAGTTATTGTGAAAACTCGAAAACTAATTAAAAAAAGCCAAAAAAACATACAAATTTTTTTTTTATTTAATTTTTTGTTTTTGCAAACCAAATTTCGCAGGTTTTTTTATATAAAAAAATTTCAAAAAAAAAATTTGTGTAGTGCACATGTGTAATACTACACATGTGTATGTGTACTACACATGTGTATTATTACACATGTGCACTACACAATTTTTTTTTTTGAAAAAAAGTTTTTTTTATATATAAAAACCAGTGATTTTTATAAAAAATTGAAAAGAAAAATTTGTGTGATTTTTAGGCTTTTTTTAGTTAGTTTTCGAGTTTTCACAATAAAAGTGGTTTTCATTTGAACCATCCCCTATATATATATATATATGTATATATATATATATATACTATTACTATTACTGAGGGTTCATCTAGAATTGCATGTTTCGCTTGTCGTACTTCCAGACGAGCCTTTCTCCTACTTGCCTTATTCTTTCACTTTCATCTAATAACTCCTCACCAAAGGTACGGAGTTCTTGCACGTTTTCGGTACTCATGGGTGGTGCTGGTGCTGGTATCGGGTCACGGTACGGATTCTCCATATGGGTATGGGTTTTCTAGTATTTTCCGAACATACTGATCGGCATCCCAGTATGGATCTAGAGGGTCAAGGTTTTGGTATGGTGCTAATGGGTTTTGGAATGGGTTCCTCCGGTGGGTAGAGTTCTCGATAATCCCTGTGGTCATCATTCCATGGGTCATAAGCTAGAGGGTTTAGTGCTGGGACTCAAGGGATTTCGTTTGGGTCGAAGGCAGGTATTGCAATCTGGTCTACCGGGTTAGGTTCAATTTCCATGGGTTGAGTTGGGAATAAGGGTAGTGGCTGCGGTGCAATGATTTGTTCTAAGTTTGGGTCTGCGGCAGTGATGGCTAATATGTGAAAATTGGCCAATCTTCTATTGATTATATCCTTGGTCTGGGCATTCATTGTCACACCCTGACTTTTGCGGAAGCGTGATTATGTGTGACTTGCTTAATATCATTGCATTCAACCATAACAAACAAACTATATAATAAAACCCAAGATGTTCATCCATAGATAGTTTCAACACATTACAAACAACATTGTTTTCTAATCCCAAACACGGAATTCATGTTCAAATACAACACCAACAAAGTTTAAGTTCCATAAGGACTTCACAAAAGACACTAATAAACTAGGTTTTGAACTATGTATCTTATCCAGGATAAGATACACAATCCAAACCCTTGACACAGGATGACATCTTTTATTAGTGACACGACATGAAAACTTCAGCGCCCTCCAGATCCACATTTAGTTTCCTGAAATACATGCAGTTTGAAAACATCAACAAAAGTTGAGCGAGTTCATGGTTTTTGTATGTGTACACGAATAAACCTTTGTAATCATTGTAAGTATGTATTTGTAAATCCCGGTATGAAAGTAATAAGGAAACATATCAATTAATGGTTTGCAAGGCCATTAATATGTGCGCAACGGCGTAGGAAGGCCCAAACCTAGCATATTTTGTACCGGGCTTCCGGCTGGAAGACATAGTCACCTCATGGGCCAAATCCCAGTCCTCATGGGTGTGGGCTCGCTACACCCAAATAGATCTATCACTCATGTCCCTCAGTCCTTATACGAGGATTAATGGTCTTAAGTGTGCGCCTACCCATTCACATGATCTAACAGTTCATTCCTTAGCTAACCATACCATTTGTAAACGTTTGTAAGCATTTTGTAACATGTACTTCACCCCCGAAGTTATAAAACAGAAAACGGTTAAAAGAAAAGGGGGACATGAACTCACAGTCTTGCGTTCTTCAAACCCGGTAAAACTCAAAGTTCCTTTTACAGTGCACGACTACCTACAAGCGTACTACAATTTATTAGACAGGTGGGTCGTGCCTTGACATTAGTCTTAATTAGTGTCTTTGAGTTACGTTTCTTTGTGTTCTCAATATTATTCCAAGTCATATAATTATTTGTTAAAATAATAAATATTTTAACTTAAATTATATTTATTAAATTTTGGAATATTAGTTAAAATAATATATTTTAACTTGACACATTTTCGTATTTTTACATGTACAAATTCCCAAGGATGGGTGTATTCATGCTCATATCTTAAACCTGTATATTTTTGCCAAGTATCGGTGGCGTACTCGGTCTGTATTTTGTACGTACGAGAATACGTATTTTTTTGTAATTATTAAGTATCTTATATTTAATTTTTGTATTAACTTTCCGGAATAATATTTCTAATAAAAATGCATCAATATATATTCTCAAAATATATATTTTAAGAAATATTACATAGAAAAATTATTTAAAATTTTCCTTTGGCAAAAATAATTATATTTTCATATAAACCTCAAAAATAATATATTTTCAAGTTTAACTTAGAAAATATATATAAATCTATTTTTCACCCAAGAATAATGTATTTTATGTTTATTTAAGAAAATATACATTTTCTCCCTCTTCTAATATTTTCAAGAAAACATTTATATTTTTATTTACCCAAAAATAATATATTTTCTCCTTGTCAAAAATATGATATAATTTTGTAATAATTGTAAAAATCATATTTTTGTTCTCTTGGTGTCCAAAATACCATTTTCCAAAATATACTTATGAATTAAATTCCGGAATATTTTGTGTAGGTTTTATTCCTTGTTCGGTTTCTCCAATATTTTGGATATAAATTGCATATTCATTTCTTGGAATTTTGGTTATATTTTGTATTGTATTTCTTGGTATTTTGGTGAGTTATATTATTTCAAGTCCTAAAATAATATTACTAATACACATAATATACAAATAATCACACACATGGTGACATCTAAATATATATTTTCCTAAATACATATTTAGTCACTTTTATTATCAAAAACCAACCTCCAATATTTATAATTTTTGTAACAAAAATTATGGCAAATTTTATATGAAAATTCATGGTTTGAAGTATACTTGTAAATATTTGTTTAAAAGTATTTTTCTAAGTGTTTAATTTTTAGAAAAAATTTGTCATAGTTTCCCCTTAAAAATGGAGGTTTCCATGCTTTCAAAGCATATCATTTTCTTTTGTAAATCATCACAATCAACAACAAATCAAATAGCACTTACTGATTTGCCAAAATCAAGCCATAATCACTACTTCATGAACTTGAAAATTTATAAAAATTTGTAGTAACTTACTAGTATGTTTAGTAGGCTTAGTTACCCTTTAAAGTGTGGTTGTTTATTTAAAAACATCATTTTTGAAGAATTTAAATCGTCACAACTTGTAAATCATTTTTCTAAAAATATTTCTTCTTGAATTTTTCTTGTTAAATACATGATCCTACACTTGATTAACCACTAAAATGTGATTAATTTCTTTAAAAACCAAGTTTAAGTAAATCTTGTATTTTAACTTAGTTTCTTGAAAAATTATTCTTTGAAATCATCCATTTATATGATCTACATCACACCTTGTTCATTATTTTTCAAGAAAACAATTTACACTTCAAGTTCATGCCTTAACATAAAGATGATTACTTTGATCTACCGCATAATCATCCTCTCATTTTGCTAGATTATGTCTTTAATCACCATCTAACAAGATCATATGATGTTTAACATCATAAACACAAATAATCATCAATCAAGAAGCATAACAACACTTAACAATATGTATTCTTATGATTTTTAAGCTTATGTTCATGATTTAAGTTCTTGATCATTAGTGTTCTTCATGTTAAGTTACTTGTATCATTCTTTAACCAACTAAATAAGATGAGAAATGGAGTGTAGATGATCTTACTACTAGCTCAAGGCTAGGGATGATCACAAGATGAAGAAGAGGTGGTTAATAGCACTTATGAGAGGTTCTTCAACTTCTAAGAGTTCCTAGCTTCTTTGTATAGCTTCTTACACCTTTGTATGCTTGAAGAATGGATGAACATTGAAAAATGAAGATGGTTGTGTGGGTGTGTGTTCTCGGCCGAGAGTAGAGGGGAGAGGAGAAGAAGAGTGCAAGTGTTGGTTTGTTTTGAGAATGAATGTGAATGTTCTAATGGTTAATCTTATAACACTTTAACACTTGTTAGACTAAGGGTTCTTATGTTTAGTAAAGTTAGAGACATGATCTTATAAAATATTCAAATGAAATCAAAGGTGGGGCCACCTTGTTGGCCGTAAATAGGTAGGGGGTCTAGATTAGGGTGTAATGCTTAGTTAGTTTTGTTAGTTGAAATCCAAGTGTTTTGTTAGGGTGTTAGTTATTAGTATGTTATATAGTGTGTTATGATGTTCCGGGACCATAACTAGCTCAAAAATGTTAAAACAATGCTTCTAGTGAAAATTTGGTATTTCGGGTAGTGTCTGGTTGTTCGGTTGGTAACCGGTTCGTTAAGGTGCTAAACTATGCAATTTAGTGTGCCTTATGTTACCTTTTGCGACAGTTTTGATTCCCGACACTTAGGAAAGCATTCTGGACCATTTAACCATATTTCTGCATGGTATTTAAGTGTTTAAAAGCTGAATTTTGCTGAATTCAGCAATATATGTGAGTTTTAGGCACTTTCTGGCACTTAAACTAACACTAGGAAGACAGTTTTATGATGCTTACTTACCTACACACTATACTAGTGTAACTCCTGGTTTCTGGCACATTCTGTGTCTCAATTCAATTTCTGTCTATGTACTAAACTCCGTCAGCATTTTTCTGATTTATCTGATAACTGTGCTAACTTTGTTTCGTGCATCATTTGAATCAATAAAGGTTACATGCAATAATGATATGACATTTTGCAATATAGGATGCACATATATGTATATGGCAATAATCAGAAAGCAGTTCATGTCATTATTTGTAAATCAGCACAGTCATTAAGTTACTAATTACTGTCTAATTATTGTACGGATACCTGGAATTTTGACAGTTGTCACATTCTCCCCCTGTTAAGATTTACTATTAGCTGCAGAGGAGTTAGGGAACAAATGTGGGTACTTTGCTTTCATACGGTCTTCATGCTCCTAAGTAAACTCTGGGTCGTGACGTTCATTCCATCGAACCTTGACAAGCTTAACACTACTCCTCCGAGTCTTGTTAACCTTCCAATCTCTTAACCTCAACGGGTTCTTCTGTAAAGTGGAGTGTATCATCAATGTGTACTTCATCCGCAGGGATGACCACTGTCTCTTGAGTTGGACTTTTCTTCAGATTAGATACATGAAATGCATCATGAACACCATAAAGCTCCGCTGGTAGCTCCAACTTGTACGCTACTGAGCCAACCCTTTCTAGAATCCTGAATGGCCCGATATAACGTGGGTTTAACTTACCACGCTTCCCAAAGCGTGCCACACCTTTCCAAGGTGAGACTTTTAACAAAACCATTTCACCCACTTCAAATACCAAGGGTTTTCGTCTCTGGTCCGCATAACTCTTCTGTCGATCACGAGCCGCCTTGATGCGCTCTCGGATCTGCATGATCTTATCAGTTATTTCTTGGACCAGTTTCGGGACCAACCATCTGTCTGTCAGTTGCATCTGCCCAGCATAACGACAATCAACACTTACGTCCGTAGAGGGCCTCAAACAGTGCAGCTTGGATGCTTGTATGGTAGCTGTTGTTATAGGAAAACTCAACCAAAGGCAGATGAGTATCCCAACTGCCACCTAAATCCATTACACAAGCACGTAGCATATCTTCAAGCGTCTGAATCGTTCTCTCGCTTTGACCGTCCGTCTGTGGATGAAAAGCGGTACTCAGATTCATCTGAGAACCAAAAGCTTCTTGAAGGGATTGCCAAATCCTTGACACAAGCCGTCCATCTTTGTCCGATATTATCGAGATAGGCACTCCATAGATCTCCCTTAGGTAAAGCTCAGCTAGCTTACCGGTGTTATCCTTTTCTCTGATCGGCAAGAAGTGCGCAGACTTTGTCAATCGGTCGACGATTACCCAAATCGTATCATGTCCCCTGGGAGTCCTGGGCAGCATGGTTATGAAGTCCATAGAAATCTGCTCCCACTTCCACATGGGTATTTCTGGTTGTTGCAAAAGACCTGAAGGCTTCTGATACTCGGCCTTCACCTTGGCACAAGTTAAGCACTTCCCAACATAATTAAGAACATCACCTTTGAGTCTTGGCCACCAATAATAGTCCTTCAAATCTTGGTACATCTTGTCCGATCCTGGATGGATCGAGTACCTTTATTTATGGGCTTCATAAAAAATAACCTCTCTAAGACCACCAAAAAGTGGAACCTAAATACGTCTCATGAAATACAAGGTTCCTTCCTCGTTGGGTACCAACTTTTTCTCCATTCCTCGGATATATTCATCCTTAATGTTCTCTTTCTTAAGAGCTTCTTTCTGTGCAGCACGAATTCGTAACGAGAGATCTGTCTGAATAATCATCTTTAAAGCCCTAACCCTTATGGGCTTGATCCTTTCCTTTCGACTCAAGGCGTCTGCCACCAAATTCGCCTTTCCTGGATGATACTTAATCTCGCATTCATAATCATTTAACAACTCAACCCATCGTCGTTGTCTCATATTAAGCTCTTTCTGATCAAATATGTGCTAAAGGCTCTCGTGATCCGTAAAAATAGTACATCGAGTACCATACAGATAATGCCTCCAAATCTACAAAGCAAATACCACTGAGTCTAACTCCAAATCGTGCGTGGTATAGTTCTTCTCATGGACCTTTAATTGGCGCGAAGCATAAGCGATAACCTTTTGGCGTTGCATCAGCACATAACCCAATCCCTGACGCGAGGCGTCACAATAAACCACGAAGTCGTCGGTGCCTTCGGGTAGGGATAATATAGGTGCATCGCAAAGCTTATTCTTAAAAAGCTGAAAAGCTTCTTCTTATTTGTCTCCCCATTCATACTTCTTGTGATTTTGAGTGAGGGAGGTCAGCGGTTGAGCGATCTTGGAGAAATCCTCAATGAACCTGCGATAGTAGCCTGCTAAACCCAGAAACTGTCGGATCTCGGTTGGCGTCTTCGGAGTTTCCCAATTCTTGATTGCCTCGATCTTGGTGGGATCCACATGAATTCCATTCTCATTTACCACATGACCGAGAACTGTACTTCTTGTATCCAACACTCGCACTTCGAGAACTTAGCATAGAGCTTTTTTCCTTCCTTAGCAGCTCTAAGATGGCTCTGAGGTGTTGCTCATGGTCTTCCCTTGTCCGCGAATAGATCAAAATGTCATCGATAAATACAATCACGAATTTATCGAGATATGGCTTGCAAACCCCATTCATCAAATCTATAAATATTGCTGGTGCATTAGTCAACCCAAACAGCTCTAAGATGGCTCTGAGGTGTTGCTCATGGTCTTCTCTTCCGCAACGGACGAGGGCACCCTATTTTAACAAACTTGTTTTCTTAGTTATTTGAAATCGTATTGACTGTTTACTTAAACACTAATTGTTTTTAGTGTCTATGATACACTTTCTTTAAGGCGGAAAGCGGGCGGAAGGACGACGAAGCATGCAAAGAACCGAACACTCCTAAACTGCCATTTAAGCGGGAGCATCCTTTCGGAAAAGTTTAAGCATGATCATGCGTGACAAAGTTTTGTGTATAAAACCATATTGTCTTTGACTGTAATTTGATTGTATAATAACCCCTTATGTCGGTTTGTTTGGTTTATCAATTAACCCAGACGTGTAAGCTCTAAGTTTTCAAATACACACACACACACACACACACAGATATATATATATATATATATGGTTAGAGTTTACTATAAAGTCCATTTTTCCTTCAAAGTGTAAAAAGTCATAAAACATCATAATATCAACCATAAAACACACTAAAAACCCACAAGTAACAATGTGAAGATTGCTAAAACGTCATATTTGTGGATTTTGTGTTGTGTTTTGGATGATAAGGCTTTGATTATCGAATGACTAACATTAGTGTGTTTTATATTGATTATCATGTTGTGTTTTATATTCATAGTTCTACGATGGTGTGTTTGAAGTTTTTATGGACTGTTAGAGTTTGGATATTGTGCGTTAGTGATCTTCGCTCTGTTATTTGTGAGTTTTGAGTGCGTTTTATGGCTGAAATTGTGGTTTTTATGGTTTTGTACACTTTGTAAGAAAGATAGACTTTGTAGCCAAACCCCACCGACCTAATCTGTCAGATATGTAAGGTATTAGGTATAAACGGGATAGAGTGTTACATATCTAGTGAAAAAGATACTACAAAAAACACGCCAAAACAAAAAAAATAGAGTGGATGAATAAAATAGGTTTGCACTAAGATACATTGCAAATTTTGAGCACACATGACAACTCAAAACATCATAATTCGTGGAATATTTAGTCATCAATTTAAATGAATAATTGGTTTTTTTAACACAGTTTGTTTACTATACGTGTTTGTAATTCTAGTAGCTTGACGGGTGGTCCATTGGACAACCCTTAATCATGTTAAAAGACGAATTAATCCTTCACTTAATTGCGTAATTATCTTGAATTAGATGACTACGGTTGCTTATGTTTCAGGTGCGGTTCGGGAGCTTAAAGTGGATAAAACGCAGCTTTGGACGGTTTGGAGTTGAACGGGTCGCGCGTGGAACGAAAGATGAAACAAAGTGCAAAATTCAGGTTTCCACCGTAATTTACGGTTCCATCGTAATTTACGGTGAACCTGAATTCCACCTGGATTCCACCGTAAAGCAGACTGTCTTCACCGTAACAACATTATGTCCACCGTAACTTACGGTGGCACCGTAAGTTACGGTGGAAGCTGCGGAAAATTGTAACTGCCAATATTAAAATCAGTTTTATTGTGTCTTTTGGATTCTTCTCATCATTGATCAGTTGGAGAACAGACTAGGGGCGATTTTGAGTGATTTTGCTTGGCTTGGAACAATTTCTAACATTCGGTTTGTGATTTCAATTTGTATAAACATTGAACTCTTTGTTATGATGATTCACCAAGCTATGTGTGGCTAAAACTCTCGGTGATCATCTTAGGAGAAGGTTTATCTTGAACTTTTGTGTGTTTATTTCTGAATTTCTAGAATGATAACTTGCGTTGCTTGAATATCATGGTGTATGCATAATTGTTTGTAGCTTGTTAATTGATAGTGCAATTTCTAGTCTCGATCGTACGTTCTTGGTGCCGTTGGCAATCGAGATATCACGGGAAGGGTTAGGGTTGGTTATTGATTAATTGATCATCGGGAAACAACCTCGCATTAGAAATCCGAGTACTTTGTTCCCTTTTATCACTTCGATTATGTATGTACGAGTTATGTCTATGTAACTCTTTCTAGTTGAAATTTCACACAATTGTTAAAGGAAACTGAATCCTAAGATGGTCATTGTTCTCCTAATCTGTTAAACAACCAACTTTTATCTGCAATTAGTTATTAATTTAGTTTTCTAAAACAACAATCCAAATCATTGAACTTTATTTTCTGCAAATTAGGTTAACTATAGTTAATTCGCAAAGCTATAAAATCAACACACTTTCCACATACTCCCTGAGTTCGATACCCTTTTACCACTATCTATAGTTGTTATTGGGATTAAATTTGCGTGTACCACGACAAGCACGTCAAATTTTGGCGCCGTTGCCGGGGAGTAGTGCGCAACGTGTGTCTGTTTGTTAGTTTTGCTTTGTTTTTTTTTCGGGTTTACACTTGTGTGTTTAGTGTGCATGCATACTAGAGGCTCTCACAAAGCGTCACCATTGTCATTTGATCCGGAAATTGAAAGAACGCTAAGGCAAAACAGGGTTTTATTACGAGAAAATAGAATCATTGGTTCACCCACTTCACCCATTACACCAAGAAACATCATGGCTGATTCACAAATCCCACTTACAACGGGTCAAACGACCTCATCATTTATACCTACTTCCACACAACCATCACCAAACACAACCATACCAAATTCCACTACAATTCCTACTCCACCTCATGACACTACACCATCTTACACCACACAACCAATTACCACTCAAAGTGAACCCAATCTTTCCTTTAGCCCATCTACTACGATTCCACCACTCACTCATTTCTTCCCAGTTTCCGGTCAATCATCTTCCCATTATTCAATCCCACCAAATACAACCATTGTCCATGCTACTTCAACATTCAGACCATCGAACCAAGCGGGTTTTCAATATTCAACCCTTCCATTCGGGCAAACTTCGAGTATGGGGGGAGATGGATATGAGGACGGATACGAAGATTTTGAGGGCTATGATGAAGACGGGTATACTTATGGGGGTTATGGTGATCAAGGAGAATTCGGATATGTGCAAAGTCAATCTCAAGGGATGGCAAGTGTCGGTGGAATGCCACAACAACAACAACTCATACCACAACACATTAGGCCGAGACCACAAGGGCCACCAATGCAACATCCTATCCCATTGCAACAAGTTCGGCCACACAATATACAACCACAATTTCAAAGACCACCTCAACGCCCACCGATGCGACAACAACAGTTTCAACAACCAATCGCACCACAAGGGCAAGTACCAAGGCCAATGGGTCCTATTCCTCCAAGAGGTAGGTTCGGTGTACCAAGGAGGCACCTTAGAGGAAATGTGAGGGGCATCGAAGCGCATTTTAGGCCGGTAATCACTCAAAACCCTTCACCGGTAGTCATTCCTCACAATGATCAAGGGAGGACATTTGAAGTGAGGACCAACTCTTTGCAAAGTTTACCAAAATATAAGGGGTTAGCAATGGAGGAGCCTTACTTTCATTTGGAGGCTTATGACTCGATTTGCAACACTCTTAGGAATCAAGGGTTCTCGGCCGACGATATTAAATCGGTATTATTCCAATTTTCTTTGGAAGATAAGGCGAAAAATGGTTCTACACATTACCTTCAGCATCCATATATACATGGGGGGAAATGCAACAAACTTTCTTGGATGAGTTTTACACCGCCCAAAAGACCAACGATGCTAGGAAGGGGTTGAGGAGCTTTCAACAACAACATGGTGAAATGTTCCATGAGGCATTTGAATGATTCAATATGATGATAAAGAATTGCCCTCACTATGGAATTGAATTGTGGGAGTTGATGAATGCCTTCCACGAGGGGTTGAGTGCCGAAGATGCCCGTGATTTAATGTCTATCACCGGTGGGACTTTTGGTACAAATTACGAGAACGATGATTGGGAGTTCTTGGAGAGCATGGCAACTACATCAAAGAGGAAAGCTCAAGCATCAAGGAGAGCACGACCGGCCATTGCCCGACCTCAAGTGCACGCAATCGATGATGGTAATGTTCAAACTACTAACCAAATTTATGATGTTTGTGCTTTGTGTAATGAAATAGGTCATGCGGCTGAAAATTGCCAAGGGATGGTGGAAGGGCAATATGAGGAAGTCCATGCGGTTCAAAGTCAAGGAGGGGGTGGTAGAAACTACAATAACATGAACTCTAATACCTACCACCCCGGGTTGAGGAACCACCCAAATTTTCGGTATGGGAACCCTTCAAATCAAGCTAACCCGAATTTTCAAGGTAGCCAAGGTAACTTTGGTTCACGCCAACCTTACAATAACCAAGGTGGATATCGAGGCGGGAACAACCAAGGCTATCAAAAGCAATATCAAACGGGTCAAGAACAAGGGGGGGTCTTCGGGTGGAAACGAGATGATGGAGATGCTAAAGAGCATGCAAATGGAGATGCAAAAACGGAACCAAATCGATGAAGTTCGAATGCAAAAGGATGAGGTTCGTGACAAAAGCATCCAATCACTAACAACCCAAATGGGTCAATTAGCAACCGACGTGGCGGAATTGAAGAAAAGCAAGGGTCAACTTCCTAGCGACACTAAGGTAAATCCTTCGCATGGTACGTCACGAAGTAATGTTAATGTTCATCATGTTAGTGTTCTAAGAAGTGGAAAAGAGTTTAAAGCCAATTTGTCACCCGAATTGGTTGAGGGGGTAGTTGAGGATATTACGGGTATGGAAAGTGATGATGATGTTTCATCGGTAAAACCAAAAGAATCAAATGTTAACAAACTGGGTTTGGGTGAAAATGAAAAGAGTGAAAAAGTTGAGGGTGAACCGAGTCAAATCCCTTTTCTGTCGGCTTTACTTGACCCGGGAAAAAAAACTTTATTGCATCGAGAGGTCCCCAAAAAGAAGAAATGTGGGACATGTTTAAACAAGTTAAAATTAATCTCCCACTTATTGATGCAATAAAGCAAGTACCCGCCTATGCAAAATTTTTAAAAGAGTTATGTACACAAAAAGGCAAAACAAGAAGAAAATGCCTAAGCGGGTCGATTTAACCGGGCAAGTAAGTGCAGTTTTAAATGGGGAGCTTCCTCCTAAGCTTCAAGATCCGGGCACGCCATTGATTAACATAAAAGTTGGTAATTTTCAAATGGCTAAGGCGTTACTAGATCTTGGAGCCGGGGTGAGCATTTTACCGGGGGGCTTATATGACCAATATGATTTTGGTCCGTTAGCAAGGGTGGAGACAACGGTTGTTTTGGCCGATTTGTCTCATAAGCTACCTCGGGGTATGGTTCAAAATGTAATCGTAAAAATTGATGAGTTTTATTACCCGGTCGACTTTCTAGTCTTGGACTACTCGTCCGCGGACCCAAAACAACAACAAAACGTAATTTTGGGTCGGCCATTTTTGAGCACCGCACATGCCGTGATCGATTGTAGATTTGGTACGGTCGACATGACTTTTGGGAATCGAAAAATGCGTTTGAATATTTTTACTAACAATTCTAATGCTAATGGTGTTGATGAGTGTTTCATGGCAGATATAGTTGACGGATGCAACCCGCATGAGTATGAGGAGGATGGTTTGGATGTTTGCCTGTGTGATTTTTCTGAACAGGTACATGCTTATGCACTCCGGGTTGAAGAGGAAAAACAAGATGCGATGGATTTGAAAGAAGGTAGACCACCATGGACTCATCAGTTTGAAGGTTTACCGGCGGAAATAAATTCGGGTACTAAACCATCGTTAGAGGAACCTCCAAAGTTGGAACTTAAAGATTTGCCGAGCCACTTGAAGTATGCATTTTTAGGGGATAATGACACTTTACCGGTCATTATTGCCTCTAATTTGGAGTTGGCACAAGAGCAAGCTTTGTTGGAAATTTTGAAAGAGAACAAGGGAGCCATCGGATGGACGATTGCCGATCTCAAAGGAATTAGTCCATCCATTGTCATGCATAAGATCATTACTACCGAAGATGCAAAGCCGGCACGAGAAGCTCAAAGGCGATTGAATCCGAACCTAAGGGAGGTAGTTAAAAAAGAGGTAATTAAATGGTTGGATGCGGGAATCATCTATCCGATTTCGGATAGTGCTTGGGTGAGTCCCACCCAACTTGTGCCTAAGAAGGCCGACATTCAAGTAGTCAAAGATGAAAGTGGTGAACAAATTGCCACCCGACCGGTTACTGGGTGGCGTGTATGTATTGACTACCGAAAATTGAATGCCGCCACTTCTAAGGATCATTTCCCGCTACCTTTCATTGACCAAATTATTGAAAAATTATCGGGTCAAAAATATTACTGTTTTTTGGATGGGTATTCGGGTTACAATCAAATCGCAATACACCCGGATGACCAACACAAGACCACCTTCACTTGTCCATATGGCACCTTTGCCTTTTGGCGGATGCCCTTTGGCTTGTGCAATGCTCCGGCAACTTTCCAACGATGTATGATGAGTATTTTCTCGGACATGGTTGGAGAGTCGCTCGAAGTATTTATGGATGACTTCTCCATTTTTGGCACTAGTTTTGATGCTTGTCTCAACGAATTACAAAAAGTGTTAAAAAGATGCGTTGAGAAAAACTTAGTGTTAAGTTGGGAGAAAAGTCATTTCATGGTGCAAGAGGGCATTGTGTTGGGTCATGTAATTTCTGAAAGGGGGATGGAGGTGGATAAGGCAAAAATACGGGTAATATCATCTTTGCCACCTTCGAAAATGTTAAGGGTGTAAGGTCATTCTTGGGACACGCGGGTTTTTATAGACGTTTCATTAAAGGATTTAGTGTTATCACTAAGCCTTTGTGCAACTTGTTATTAAAAGATATCCCATTTGATTTTACTAACGAGTGTATGCAAGCGTTCACTGTTTTGAAGGAACATTTGGTCAAAGCTCCTATCTTGCAACCACCGGATTGGTCAAAGCCGTTCGAAATAATGTGTGATGCAAGCGACACTACTATTGGTGCAGTTTTGGGTCAACGGATTGATAGAAAGCCGATGGTGATTTACTACGCAAGCAAAACTTTATCCGAAGCGCAACTTAATTACACCACAACCGAGAAGGAATTACTAGCGGTGGTGGATGCTTTGGATAAGTTTCGCTCATATATTTGGGGGAGTAAAGTGGTGGTTTATTCGGATCATAGTGCGGTCCGATATTTGATGGAGAAAAAGGACGCGAAGCCTCGTTTGATTCGGTGGGTATTATTGTTACAAGAGTTTGATTTAGAAATCCGAGACAAAAAGGGAAGTGAGAATGTAGTGGCGGATCACTTGTCTCGGATTCCGGTGGAAGGGATCGATGATGTTAGTGAAATCAATGAAAGTTTTCCCGATGAGCAACTCCTAGCCGTCTCCACCTTTGTTGCACCGTGGTATGCTCACTATGTTAACTACTTAGCCACGGGTGCCATCCCATGTCATTGGACGAAGAAGCGCCGACAACAATTTATGGTTCAAGTGAAGCAATATATTTGGGATGAACCGGATCTTTTCAAGATTGGACCGGATCAAGTTATACGAAGGTGTGTGCCCGAGACAGAAGTGTTGGAAATTTTGACCCATGCTCATTCGTCTGCATGTGGGGGTCATTTTAGTTGGCACAAAACAGGCTATCGGGTTCTTTCATATGGGTTTTATTGGCCCACAATTTTCAAGGATGCATGTGAGTTCGCTAGAAATTGCATAAATTGTCAGAAAATGGGAAGTATATTGAAGAGGGATGAGATGCCATTACAACCAATCTTGGTTGTAGAGATATTTGACGTATGGGGTATAGATTTTATGGGTCCTTTCCCGAATTCGAATGGCTTCCTATACATTTTGGTAGCGGTGGATTATGTCTCGAAGTGGATTGAAGCTATTCCAACACGAACAAACGACCATTCGGTTGTATGTAAATTTGTTCAATCCAACATTTTCTCTCGTTTTGGCATCCCGCGGGTTATTATAAGTGATGGTGGTTCGCATTTCAAGAACTTCAACTTTGGGAAATTATTGAAAAGGTAATGCGTGAATCACCGGATTGCCACACCTTACCATCCGCAAACGAGTGGACAAGTCGAAGTGTCCAACCGTCAAATCAAAGAAATTCTCATGAAGACGGTAAGAACGGATAGGAAGGATTGGTCGAGTAAGTTAGACGATGCATTGTGGGCATACCGAACGGCCTACAAGACTCCTATTGGCACAATACCTTACCGGATGGTGTATGGAAAGGGTTGTCACTTGCCAATGGAACTAGCGCATCGGGCACATTGGGCAATTAAGACGGTAAATGCGGATTATGACGAGGCGGGGAAGTTGAGAAAGTTGCAATTAAGCGAGATAGAAGAGATTCGAGACGAGGCGTATGAATGTGCATCGGCTTATAAAGACAAGCTCAAGAAAGTACACGACGCGAAATTGAGAAAAAAAACGTTCGAAGTGGATCAAAAAGTTTGGTTGTACAACTCAAGACTCAAGATGTTTGCGGGCAAGCTTAAAAGTAAATGGATGGGCCCGTATGTCGTTCGGCGAGTTGGAAGGTTTGGTGACGTAGACATCCAAGACGAGCAAACACTTAAACAACAAATGGTGAACGGTCACCGGTTGAAGCCATACTTGGCGAGGAATGACATCAACAACTTAGAGCTTGATAAAGCGGGCTACATCTTGCGCCCGATCGATGAGGAACAACCATGAGAGGCCTAGGTTTGGTAGTGTAAATAGTTAGTATTTCATTTTGTTTGTTTTGTATAGTTTGCACAATTACCGTATTTCCATGAAATCCGTGTTTGAAACAAGTGTGGGGATATTCGGGTCACGAATTATTCTAACATTGTGTTGAGGACAACACGGGACTTTCGAGGGGGTAGGGTGATTTTTACACATTTTAGAAAAATTTAAAAACATAAAAAAATTGGAAAAACTTGAAAAAATATAAAAAATATGCATAAAAATCACATTTTGCAGCAAACCAGAAACTCCCAGATACCACCGTAAGTTACGGTTATACCGTAATTTACGGTGGGGAGCAAAAACATTTGATCGTTACGGTAGTTAGCTACTGGTTTACGGTGGAAATTTACTTCCAGGCCTTACCGTAATTTACGGTTCCACCGTAAATTACGGTGGACCTGGAAGTCAGATGGGTTGTTTCGGTTTCGGTACATATAAAAAAAATAATAATAATATATCACGTGAATAACCCCAGCCACTCGATTTCATTCAACTTTACCCTCTCTCTATTATCATCCATCACTTTCTCACGTCCCCACAAAATCCACAAGAACTTCATAGTCTTCTTCAACCTCCAATCTCCCATATCTCTTTCAATTCTCAACCAAATCTAGTGAAATAGGAGTCTATTTTGGCTAATTTTTCACACACTTTCTAATTTTGAGAAGAGATTTGAGAAAAAACGCAGTTTTCGGGTCCGAATTCCAAACCCTAGTCCGAAAATTTTTGGGGTTTTTTGGAGTTTTTGTTTCAAAAGCATTCTTGCATCTTCAACCCAAGGTATGGAAGTTTATTTGTTGTATTTTGATGATGCATTGTGAAGATTGAGGTTATTTTTGATATCCACTTGCTTGTTCATAGTTTTGACTTGTTACTTGTTACTTGAACATGATTATGGTTTGTAGATGAAGGATTGTTAGTAAAGTAGTGAACTTTTGGGGAATCTCTACATTGTAGAGATACCATGCCCAATTTTTGAAAAATTCTTGATAAATTTTTAGTTCACTAACATCTAAAACCATAGTAACAAGCAAGTGTGGGGATATTTTGGAGAAAAGAGTCTAATTTTGTTTCGTGTGGTTGTGTTGTTTGTTTTAATGTGTGTAGGAAAATGGTTAAGATGAAAGTGAAAGCGGGATCTAGTTCGTCTTCATCATCAAAGGGAAAGGGTAAACAGTCGGAACAACAACCGAAAAAGAGACAACATTTGGGCCGAGTGGATGAAAGTGAAAGTGAGAGTGAGGAAGAAATGGAGTTGGACCCGGCTGAAAAGCCGATATGGAACTCGGGTCCTTTGGATGATCAACCAGAGGAGTGGCAACCAACACTCTATCATGACCGTATGAATAAGTTGAAGAATAAGGCAGCGGCCTTTATATGTGAGAGGGAAGTCCGGGAAGTTGAGTTTAGTCAGTTCGGGGTATTTGACAAGTTCCGGGCTCTAGGTTGGGAGTCGGCACTTAAATATTTTGACAAAGACAAAAGCAATTTGTTTATCACCGAGATACAAGAGTGGATGGCGACTCTTAAATGCAACACATATGAAAAGCCATCGCAAATGAAGTTGATTGGTGAAGTTCACGGGGTTCCAGTGGAGATGTCCTTTGATACGTTGAAGAAGCTCGGGAAATATGATAGCCTTCCAGCCCGTGATTATATGGTTCCCACCCTTGATGACCTTTTGGTGAAGCCGGAGAAGCACCCCCGTTGGAACGACATGTTGGCAACGCTCTTTTTGCCCGGTACTTAGCATGGAGTGTTGTATCGGAAGAATTTAAAAATCGAAGCGAAATTATTGTTGGCAATTTGTTATTTGAATGTTATACCACGAAGGGGGGACAAAGAGCAAGTGAGGTTTCCTGAAGTACCAGTCCTCTATTCATTACTTACTGGGGGGCGCGTTTCCCAATCCGTTATCTAATCATGAACCACTTATGGATCTGCCGAAACAAATATGGAAGGGACATTATCCCGTATTGTCGAATCATCACGGGGTTAATGAAGCAACAAAAGGCTCTTACGTCAGAGGATCGAGGGGCAACGAAAAGGCATCAGCCTTTTACGTTAGACAAGTTGGGGATTGGTTGGACGTATACACAATCGGAGCGATATCATAAGTTTAAATCCGAGGGGCAGAGATAGAGAGCGTTAAAGGCGGGTGCTAGAGATTTGTTACCGGGTGAAGAGGATGAACCCGAGAGTGAGGCGGAGATCCCGAGTGGGGATGAAGATTATGAAGAGCAACCGCAAGGTGGTGTGAATGTGAATTTGGGGCAAGGGGGCCCGGGTGGAGGTTATGGTGGCGCTTTCTACGACTATACGGAGCGATCTTATGTGCCCGGGTGGGCTTATGAAGGTACCATGCAAGAGGTGATAGCAAATCAACGTCCTCCGGCTTCCGTTTTTGAAACTTGGTCGGGTCCGGAGCGGACGTTATATGATCAAAATACCATGATGAGTGCAAGCATAGAGCGGTCCTTGAAACAAAGCTTTGATCGTAGTGAGGCGTGGAATCGCACCTTTGCGTATTCCCAAGAAGTGGAAATGAGTAATCGGTATCACGATGATTAAGAGAGAAGGATGCATGCAGATTGGCATGCCGGGAGGCCGGTGGTTGTGGATCCACAACATGTGGATTATGCCTCGCTACCACCTTATGATGGTAGTGTGTCGTATCCGACTCCACAGCTTCACCACTCACAATGGATTGATCCGAGGCAACAAGAGGGAGTCCAACAACAACAAGGAGGGAGTAGTAGCGGCTCATTTGCGTTTGGAGAATGGAACGACATGATGTCTTCCATTTTTGGACCTCCGGGACCGCGCTATTATTAGTCAGGTTGTGTTCCTCTTTTGTATATTTTGTGCATATTTGTTAGTTTGTTTTGTCTATGGTTGGGTGGTTGGGTGGTGTTAGTTGTTATGATGTGTTTGGGTTGGTGCTAGTCGGTGGTGTATTAGTGTTAAAAAGAAGAAAAATATAAAAAAATTATAAAATGAAAAATCAAAAAAGAAATTTGGGGTTTGAGTGAAGAAGCTTTTTGTTGATGTTGAATGAATTTTAGTGATTAAAGCCTCCTAAAACCATACATTGGGGACAATGTATCCCAAGTGTGGGGATGGGGGGAAATTTTTGGAGATTTTGAAAAAATTTTAAATCAAGCGAAATATTGTGAGAATTTGAACACCCTAGATTAACCCCAAATGGTGCACCGGCAACCCTTGATACCCTTTCATTCTTGGTGAGAGTTGAAGCCACATTTGTATATAAATAATGCTTATCTTTGATGAGAGTGGCTACGGGCGGGGGTACATTAGAACTTGTGCTTGAATGCGGTTTGAGTCCTTAGTTAGACATGAATGCGAAAAGGATAAGGGCATCTAGGTAGCCTCGTCTTTAGTGTGTGTGAGTGTGGGATTTGGGGGATTGGACCTCATAAGTTATATATATGAGCATGGATGCGAGAGGGGCGGGGGTTTGGACATTTAGTTGCCTAATTTTGTGCCTAAAAGCCTATCATTTGTTACCCCTAGTTACTTACCTAAAAACTTACCCAAATTTGACCCGGTCTTATAGTGTTAGTAATAGTAGTATTAGTTTTAGTAGTATGATGTAGATATGTTTGAAGTTTTATTTTATGGTTGCTTGCTTTGAAAAAAAAAACAGAAAAAAAGAAATAGAGAAAAAGCAATGAAATGAAAAAAAAAGAGAGAGATGTTTAGTTGTCTTGTACATAGTAGTTTAGATTGTTAGTGTTAGTTTGCTTTATTGTGTAATAAAAAGACCGGGTTAAGTTTTCGCTACTTCATATATATTCCATTTCCCACCTTTACACCTAGCCACGTTACAAACTCGAAAGTCCCTTTGATTTGCATTCATGTTTAGCACTTGTAGGAGAAGGATCGACTTAGGTACAAGCTTATACTTGTGCAACCACCCGTTTGCCTATTGTGTGTCTAGCTTATCTTTGCTAGTATTCACTTGTAGCCGAGATGAGAGATTTAGAGAGGGGTGTATTGTTTTGGGTGTTAAAAAGGGGTTAGTAAAAGGATTGCATGTTTTGCTTGGTTTAAATTGATCACTTGTATTGAAATTGATTTGATGAGTTGATTGGGACAAGCAACGGTTAAGTGTGGGGATGTGACGGGTGGTCCATTGGACAACCCTTAATCATGTTAAAAGACGAATTAATCCTTTACTTAATCGCGTAATTATCTTGAATTAGATGACTACGGTTGCTTTTGTTTCGGGTGCGGTTCAGGAGCTTAAAGTGGATAAAACGCAGCTTTGGACGGTTTGGAGTTGAATGGGTCGCGCGTGGAACGAAAGATGAAACAAAGTGCAAAATTCAGGTTTCCACCGTAATTTACGGTTCCACCGTAATTTACGGTGGACCTGAATTCCACCTGGATTCCACCGTAAAGCAGATTGTCTTCACCGTAACAACATTATGTCCACCGTAACTTACGGTGGCACCGTAAGTTACGGTGGAAGCTGTGGAAAATTGTAACTGCCAACATTAAAATCAGTTTTATTGTGTCTTTGGATTCTTCTCATCATTGATCAGTTGGAGAACCGACTAGGGGCGATTTTGGGTGATTTTGCTTGGTTTAGAACAATTTCTAACATTCGGTTTGTGATTTCGATTTGTATGAACATTGAACTCTTTGTTATGATGATTCACCAAGCTATGTGTGGCTAAAACTCTCGGTGATCATCTTAGGAGAAGGTTTATCTTGAACTTTTGTGTGTTTATTTCTGAATTTCTAGAATGATAACTTGCGTTGCTTGAATATCATGGTGTATGCATAATTGTTTGTAGCTTGTTAATTGATAGTGCAATTTCTAGTCTCGATCGTACGTTCTTGGTGCCGTTGGCAATCGAGATATCACGGGAAGGGTTAGGGTTGGTTATTGATTAATTGATCATCGGGAAACAACCTCGCATTAGAAATCCGAGTACTTTGTTCCCTTTTATCACTTCGATTATGTATCTACGAGTTATGTCTATGTAACTCTTTCTAGTTGAAATTTCACACAATTGTTAAAGGAAACTGAATCCTAAGATGGTCATTGTTCTCCTAATCTGTTAAACAACCAACTTTTATCTGCAATTAGTTATTAATTTAGTTTTCTGAAACAACAATCCAAATCATTGAACTTTATTTTCTGCAAATTAGGTTAATTGTAGTTAATTCGCAATGCTATAAAATCAACACACTTTCCACATACTCCCTGAGTTCGATACCCTTTTACCACTATCTATAGTTGTTATTGGGATTAAATTTGCGTGTACCACGACAAGCACGTTCAAACTTTGATGTTGAATAGGATTTTCTGATAAGTAGACAGCAGAGACGTTGTCATAGTACACGATAGTGGCACGTCTGATAGGCACATGTAGTTTGAGCAATAAGTTACGGAGCCAAGTTGTTTCAGCAACGGCATTCGCGACCCCGCGATATTCAGCTTCGGCACTAGAGCGAGAGACTGTGGGTTGCCGTTTAGAGGACCAGGAGACAATGTTATTACCCAACTAAACACAATAGCCTGAGGTGGAGTGACGCGAGTCTGGACATCCCCCCAGTCGGCGTCTGAATAAGCAGTAAGTGTGAGACTGGGGGAAGTTGATAAGTGTAGGCCATAGTCTATTGTACCTTGAATATATCGTAAAATCCGTTTCATGAATGCAAAATGGGGTTCCCTGGGTGCATGCATAAATAAACAAACCTACTGCACGGCATAAGAAATATCTGGGCGAGTGAATGTGAGGTATTGTAAAGCCCCTGCAAGACTTCGATAAGCTGAACCATCTGGTAAAAGAGAGCCATCATTAGCGCTGAGTTTGCTGGACGTGTCAACCGGTGTTGCACATGGTTTACAAGTAGTCATATTCGCCCTATGCAAAATGTCTCTGGCATACTGAGATTAAGATAAGAACAAACCGGTATTCGTCCGTTGTATGGTAATTCCAACAAAATGATGTAAAGCACCTAAATCTGTCATAAAAAATTCGCTCGAAAGCAATTGTATAATGCGATTAAGAAACCACGTAGATGATGCTGTCAAAATAATGTCATCAACATATAACAGTAAGTAGGCCGTATGGTTTGCTTGTCGATACACAAAAAGGGAAGAATCACAAAGACTCCCTTTGAACCCGTGAGAACATATATAAATGTAGAGAAGCGTGTGAACCATGCCCGCGGCGCCTGTTTTAGTCCATATAAGGAGCGTTTTATACGGCAAACAAAGTTGGGTCTGGACATATCAACGAACCCTGGCGGTTGATGCATAAACACTGTCTCTTGTAAGTCCCCGTGTAAGAAGGCGTTTTTAACGTCTAACTGGTGTATAGGCCACTTTTGAGATAGGGCTAGAGATAAAACTGTTCGGATAGTCGCAGGTTTGACGACAGGACTAAAAGTATCCATGCAATCAAGGCCAACAGTTTATGATTTCCCGTTAACTACAAGCCGTGCTTTATAGCGTTCCAGTTAGCCATCCGGTTTAAATTTATGTCTAAATAGCCACATGCATCGTATGACCGGATGGGACTCCGGACAAGTAACTAATTCCCAAGTACCATTAGCTATTAATGCTTCATATTCTGTTAACATAGCCTTTTACCAATTAGGGTCACCAAGTGCTTTATAAGGGGAGGTGGGTATGGGGGAGATGGTAGTGGGGTTGAGGGTGTTGAGATTATACTTAGGATTGGGTTTAGAAATGCCAACCTTAACCCGAGTGGTCATTTGGTAAGTGTTAAGAGGTTGTGTAGCGGCTGTGGAGTGGACCGGCGGTTGGGCAGGTGTCATAAGTGGGTTTAGGTTTGGTGGAGGGCTCAGCGGTTGAGAAGAAGGAGGGGTAGGCGAAGAAGGTGGGGTCAGCTGGGTGGCACTGGGTTGGGTGGCACTTGGTTGGGTGGTACTGGGTTGGGTATGGGTCGGCTGTGGGAATTGGTAGAGGAGCGGGCACGGGTGGTCGTCATCAAGAAAGTGGTAGGCACGGGTAGGGAGTGGTTGAGAAAACGGGAAGGACTATTCATCAGATTTGACGTGACGAGAAATGTGAACACGTCTGGTTAACGGGTCAAGGCAATAGTAACCTCGAAAATTTTCGGGATAGCCAAGAAGGATGCACCGGGTAGATCTTGGATGTAGTTTGTGAGGTTGAGTAGCTGACATGTTCGGGTAACATGCACAGCCAAAAACTTTTAGATGATCGTACGTAGGATGACATCGATAGAGAGCAAATGTAGGGGTATTGAAATTTAGTCTTTTTGTGGGAAGGATATTATGTAAGTAAGTAGCGGTGTGTAGAGCTTCGACCCAAAAAGAAGGCGGTAAATGAGCGTGAACTAAAAGAGCGCGTATGATGTCATTGAGTCGTCTAATCATGCGCTCGGAACGACCATTTTGAAAGGAGGTTTGTGGACACGAAAAACGAAACACAAGTTCGTTTGACGTATTATGAAAGGCATTATTATCAAATTCTCCCCCTAAGTCACATCGAAAGGTTTTAATGTGTGTTTGAAATTGGGTAAGCACAAATTTATGGAACTTAACAAAGGTGGGGAAAGCTTCTGATTTAAATTTCAATGGATACACCCAAACATAGTGAGTATAATTATCAATCAACACCGTATAGTATTTGCAAGATGATTTACTTAAAACCGGTGACGTCCACAAATCACAATGTATAATATCAAATGGTGCATAAGTAAAGGAAGTGGAAGCAACAAATGGAAGTCTTTTACTATTAGACAAATGGCACGAATGGCAAAAATCAAAAGAATCCTTTTTGCAATTTATTACACAACGACTCGAAAGTGAATGCAATACTTGGGAACCGGGGTGGCCGAGACGGTCATGCCACTTATTCGACGAAGATGCAAGAAAAGCTTGAACAGGTGATGTAAACGGATAAAGGTCCCCAGTGATCTCATGGCGCGAAACTGTTTGCCCCGTCTTGAGATCCTTCAAAGTAAAACCATTAGGATCAAATTCAATAGAGACATGGTTATCACGAGTAAATTTTCTAACGAAAACAAGATTTTTTACGACGGTCGGAGCATAAAGAATATGGTTTAGGTGAAAGGTTTTATTTGGGACAGTGTGAATACCGTTTCCGGTGCCCGTAATTGGCAAAGTTTGGCCATTTCCAACAAAAATATTTGCATTAAAAGACTTAGATAAATGGGAATTAATTTTACTTCAATCCGAAGTAATATGAGATGACGCACCTGAGTCCATGTACCACTGAGGGTCATATTGGTTGAGATTTAAAGTGCTGAGAGCTGCTCCAAGATCGGTGGGGTTAAGTGGGTCAACCTGGTGCTGCTGAGCCGGAGGCTGCTGGGCTGGAGGTGCAAAGGTGGGGTAGGCCTGCTGTTGTGGGCTTGGCGACGTAGGCTACGGAGGTGAGGTGTTGGGCCTGGCCCAATTGGCGACCCAAAGAGACTGGTGGGGGTGAGGACATGGCGGTGGAGAGGCCCACCAGCCATATCCAGTTTGGTTTGGGTTGTAGGATGTGGGGCTTTGGTAAGGTGGGTAAGAGGGTGCCAGTTGCGAGTTATAGGGTTGGTTAGGGTAACGACCTCGACCACGACCGCCTCGGTAACCGCGACCTCTGCCACGGCCCCGACCACGAGCCGGTTGGTTGGGCCAGGTTTGGTATTGGTCAAATTGTTGGTTGGGTGGTTGGAAGGAGGTGGTGTGGGAGAAGGATTGGGGTCGGGAGGAGCAGCTGTGGTAGTGGTTCTGGGGGCAGCAAGAACGGATTGGGATGCGTGTTGTCTGGTCGCCTGGCGACGTTGTTCCTGGTCTATCATGTCGACAGCCTCATCCCATGTGGTGTTGGATTGAGTGATGAAGGTAGCCGTCGTATCATATTCAGGAGGGAGCCCCGCCACCATCTGTAGAACCAATCGGGACTCGGTAACAGGCTGATCTACGTCGCTAAGTTGTTCAGCGATGTCCTTCAGTTTTTGAAAATATTCGTTCACGTTTGTGCAAGACGCCAGAGTGGTGGTAGTGAACGCTTGAAGAAGATTAGATGCTCTAGAGTTTTTTATTGTTTTGGAAGATGGCTTGAATACGATTCCAAGCTTGTAGGGCAGTAGACTCGGTTTCCAGGACTCGAACTAACAGGTCATTACTAAGCGCGTGCCATAGATCCATTGAAGAACTATGGCATCGATCTTGTTCCAGGACTCGTACTCATCATCAGTTTCGGCTGGGGGTTTTGTTCCGTCGATATGCTTGAGAACTTCATATCCGCGTGCATGGAGTTTGAAGAGTTTCACCCACGATGTGTACGTAACTTTGACACCATCGAGGATCCGGACCTTATTCTGTATATTTGTTATAGAGTAGACCGGGTGCAGGGGTTTGATATTTGCGGTCGAAACCGAAGAGGAGGTTTTATTTTCCGGATTATCTCCCATGGCAGCGGCGAACGGAGGAACACGAAGATGATGATGGCAGCGAAAATAGGGTTTCTCAGAACCGTAGCTCTGATACCATAAAAGTGTTTATGGTATATTATTTCTTGACTCAATACAGAGAATATACAAAGTATATATAGAGTGCAGCCTAACAACCTTTCCTATCAGTTATGGAAACATAATCCTTTCCTATACAATATAATATATACGCTAATAGTCATGACCTAAACTGTTATTCCTTAATTATTTTTAATTTATTTTTGTATAGGAAAAGGAAAAAAAGGAAACACTGGAAAAAGGAAAGATGGCACATGGTTTACGTGGTTTAATCCACGCAAACCACGAACGATGCATGAGGGTGGTGGTGTAGCAGTTGATTAATGTTCCCGTGTGACAACTGATGATCCAATCCACATCCTTCAGCTTTACTCTTAAACTACATCTATGTTTAGTTTTTAACTCGTGTTAAAAATTGAACCTTTGTATTACCCTTAGAGACAAATCCTCTGACCAAAATAATAATCCGGATAAGGAGGAGTATGTATAAAAGGTAGAACACGAAAACGAAAATTTGATGATAATACATTAAGTATATTAATTATAAGGACAAACACTGATACACACACCCCTAACAAATTGTGTGGAAAAACCATAAAAATGGCTTATCTTTACCGACATTTTACGGCAATTTAACTAAAAATTAAAAAACATTCTTAACCAATTGGAATGCGTTGAAAATGAATAGTTAATTTGATGTTGACGTTTTATTTTATAAAAAAAGGGGTAAATAAGGAGAAAAGAGGAGTAGGAGACCAAGTAAAGAATAAAAAGGATTCAATTGTCCACGCGCCCTTTTTAGATGCGTGTACGGCACCTTTGCTTCATTCTTCTACTTCTTTTTTTTTTTTTTTTTTTTTTTTTTGAACGGCCGACAAAAATTTTATTACTTGTAGCAAGAAGCTACCCACCAAAACTTACAAAATGTTTTTCAACACCAAACCGACACCATTACATAGAACTATAGAACTATACAATAAAATTAATCACCTATTTCAAACCGACACCAATTCTCCCATGTTAATGACACCATTTTTGAACGATTCCTGACCCATAAATAAGCGACTGCTTTTATTTCATCCAATATCTTCGTAGTGCTCGGAACCTCCTGCCTGAAAACTACCTTATTTCTCAGCTTCCAAAGGCACCAAAATGATACAAGAATAACGGCATGTTTATTCTTCTATCAATCAATTTAGGTTTTTTATTCTTTGTTAAGCACCGGATTTTACAATTATTTTAATTATTAATCCACATTAATATTTACGTGGGAGTCATTTGGATATGTTTGACAAAGTTTTAAATTGATATATTTATCTCAAATGTTAATATAACAAAATAATTACACCTTTTAAAATTTATTATTCAAACCACGATATTTTTTCGTTCTTATTCAAGAAAATCAACACAACCTAGACTGTTTACCACCACCAATTCACCTCTTCTTTACATCATTGTCCAATACTTCCCTCGTAATCGTCACCTCTTCTTTGCATCATCCTACGATACGTCCCTCTTATTCGTTTTACTACCATGAAGAAAATGGTACTCTTTAGACTTGATATCAAAACTGAACGACATAAAGTGAGTACTTTTATTGTTTGTGCGTCACTCTTTTCTTTTATTGATATCAAAACTGAACGACATAAAGTGAGTACTTTTATTGTTTGTGCGTCACTCTTTTCTTTTGCGCAAAAGATATAGGGAAGGGGAGGAGAGAAGGAATTAGCCAATGGCCGGAATAGAGGGGGTGAAAGGTGCCAACGGCATGGCTCGTACGAATTTATTTGGCATGAGTGGTGTGTCTGAAACTAAAATTTCAAAAATAAATAACTTCTAAGAAAGTACGAGACGGTTTATTATTTTATGGATTTCGTATCGTTTTAAGTTATTTAAGTATGTAGAATGATTAATTTATTAATCACCCATGTATATGTGATCCAAATATGTGCATACAAATGGGGTTATTTTATTGATGTGTTTAGCTTGATATATTGAAATACTTACGTTGCTTTTAAACTAAGCGTGCACACTAATATTTCCTTAAATGTCAAAGTGTGCACATTGTGTTCCAAAACTACGGATACATGACCTTTAATCATCATTTTCATAAATACTTTACGTGTGTGGGGTGCCTCCTTTTTTTAAAGCATTAAATATGTTCTACTAATAATAGAAAAAAATACACTCTTAATAGGGATAATATTATGGTCTCAATCCTATATAGGGTATGTTTGGCAAAAGTAGCTGATGGCTGGTAGCTGAAAGCTGTAAGCTGGTAGCTGGTGATTGGAAGCTGGTAGCTGTAGCTGGTAGCTAGTAGCTGTAGCTTTTTAGATATATTTGATGTTTGGTAGAGTAGCTGGAGCTTTTAATAAAATGTATAAAATTACCAAAATAGACATAACTAAAAATTTAGAAAGTTGGTGCATTAAAAAGTTTCTTATTTTGAGAGGTTAAAATAGTCATTTTTCTCTAAAAGCTTGTAGCTCATTCTAAACGCTACTAGTAGTAGCGTTCAACCAAAAGCTTCAAGCTCCTAACCTAAAAGCTTAAAGCTTCTTCAACCAAACAAGACTTTTTATTAAGTAGGAGCTTTTTGTTAAAAGCTTAAAGCTTAAAGCTCCTAAAAGCTTCATGCCAAACATACCCATAGTATAAAGTATGTATTTGTAAATGACATCGTAAACTTTTATAGATGTTGAAAATGCTTAATGAATTAAGGCTCCCTGCGAATAAAACCGTAACAAATAGCACCAATGCCACACCACCGTCAGCAACCACCAACATTAAAGTTGTGGTGTGTTAATGCGAATAAATTCGACCGAAACTTAAAATATAGAAAATAATAACTAAGTCCATTTAGGACATGCGTGTTGCGGCGAACCTATCAGGTGGGAAAAAATGGACGACATAAAAACGTTGAACCACACACGCACGTTGCGTCGTGTTAACTCGCAAAATCTAGAACGAAGCGTAAAACGAAACGTAAAAACGTTGAACCACACACGAACGTTCCACCATGTTAACTCGCAAAATCTAGAACAAAACGTAAAACAAACAATTTGCCAAATATGAAAAGTGTAAAAGACCAAAGTTGAAAATAAAAATGTTGTGAGGTTAAATTGAAAAGATGAAAACTTTTGGTCTAAAAGTAAAAATTCAAATAATTTTGGGTTAAGAGTATAATATTAACTTTTTTTTTTTTTTTTTTTGAAAAGTCCCCTAAGCATAGAGTACAACACATCCATACACCAACATGTTACTTATTTATATGATGTAAATATGTCACATATCTTTTAACTTTCAGCTAGTACCCATAGTTTTTTTTTTTTTTAATGGGGTCCATTTTTTTCGGTGTTCGAAATTTTCATAACAAAACGTTAAAATTTTCGGGTCGGTCAGAACAAGGTTTGAATTAGATTAAAAAAAATAAAAACACACTATACAAGGATTGAACCCATGATCTCTTGTTAGTAAAAAGCAAAGTTTACCACTACACCAGCTTTCCTTTTCTTTCTATAGTATCCACCTAATTGTATTTATGAGGTCCTTATAAAATTTAATATACCGGAACTACTAATATTTTAAAAAACATTGGGGTTCGAAAACCTCGACCCGCTCTATGTGGGTCCACCCCAGCTTTCAGCCTTCCTTGAAATCGTCCAAGATACAATTCGTCACAACGTGCATTATATATCGTCATGAAAACAGTAAAATAGTCTACCTCAACTCAAATTTATAATAAAATTAGTTTTGATAAGTGTGATCTTGTTGTTAACTAAAAAAATGTCTTGAATAAAATAAATTTGAGTTAACCCACAATACAACCATCAACGTCAAGGTTAGAGTTCGACACTATTTGGGAGCTATAAATGTCACATATTTAAGAAAGTCATCACTCATATATTGATGAAGTTCTAAATATCACATATTTTATTACACATTTATAGTATCAATTAAAGTATTAAACCAAACTTATTATCAAAAGCAAACACTATGAAATAGCAAGGTGTTTCTGTGATGTTACTCCCCTTAAAATTAAGGGTTCAAGCCTCGCTGAAAAAAAAATTGATTTTGGAATCAAATTTATCAAGTTTTGTTTATGACTAACAATATAGAGTAAACTGCCATTTTGGTCCCTGAGGTTTGGTTACTTTTGCCACTTTAGTCCAAAACTCAAACCTTTTGCATCTGGGTCCCTGTGGTTTCAGTTTTATTGCCGTTTTGGTCCAAAAATGAAATCAGGTCATACTTGTCTTATAAAATCCTCCAATTTTGTCATTTTCCTCAGGGGCAAATCAGGTCATATTTGTCTTATAAAATATGGTATTTATTTATAAAAAAGAAATGATCATTTTGCCCCTGCAGAAAATGACAAAATAACAGGATTTTATAAGACAAATATGACCTGATTTCATTTTTGGACCAAAATGGCAATAAAACTGAAACCACAGGGACCCAGATGCAAAAAGTTTGAGTTTTGGACTAAAGTGGCAAAATTGACCAAACCACAGGGACCAAAATGGCAGTTTACTCAACAATATATTTTTCAAAACGTGAAACACCACCCATGACCCACCAAACTACAAATGTAAGTATTGTTTTGTTTATTGTTTTTTAGATATTTGATTGAGTAGCATATAATCAATATGTTTTATTTTTATTCAAATAATAGATAGACCCGGTCACGTGCAAGAGAGCGTGCTCCACTATACCTCATCTATTTGTCTCTCAATCATTACGTTTCCTAAATCCACTGAAGTTGTATTTATAATTTATAAATAAAAAAGACAAATGTCATCGTAAGCCTATATTATATTACCAACTATTTATGGTATAAATATATAATTACGGTGAAAAAAAAATACTAAATAATATATCATGATGTACAAAGTATATTCTTTATCTAATACTCCTTCGTTTGTGGTTGAGCCGGTGGAAAATAGGACAATCGGATTGAAAGAAAAACGATAAATACGCCAACAAACGATGAACGTGAAAGTAAAAAGACAAAATAAGGAAGCTTAGATAAAAAGGCTTAATGACGCTAAACGACCATGACATTTATACATGCAAAGTAACGACGTAAGTACAACTATATGCCTTAAAGGCACGAGATATGGACCATAGCGACTTGTGAGATTGTAGTAGGACAATGATGGCAAGAAGACTGCATCGGCAAATGAAACAGATAAATTATGCAATATATATTTATATGTGTGTGTGTTAGCGTGTGCGTGCGCTGCACGTGTAATTTGTTCTCTTTGGTAAGAAGGGAGAGAAAAGAAAAGAAAAATCGTCATATATGTTGAGTAATGGAAACATAGAGTCTAGAGTCATTTGGTATCGGGTTATAACAAAGAATTATAAAATGAAATATAGAAAACCCTTAGGCTCGGGTATATACTTGATTTATAGAGAATTTTTGAAGACCCGGCATTTATATTCATATTGATCACTAATATGTTTAATTTATAAATAATGTGGAAGTGAGAGGCGGGCAATCAACATGAAGGAGAGAGAGGGTGATAGAGAGAAAAATGCAAGTTCACTGGTACACGGACGGTCTATGGGGTGAAGATTCTGTTTTGTGCCAACGCTGTGAAGAGAGGAATGGGTCCATACTCCATAAGCCTATTGATATTTTTGGTTAAAGACGTATGAAGGTGAAGTTGGATAGTGTATGGTGTGTGTTTGATGTTGAAGACATTGTTCACGACTAGAAATCGCTTCCATTTCGATTTGTCTTTTTGTGTGTTTATAATTTTCTTAAAAATGTAAGAAAAACATGAAAAATGTTATAAGAGATACCACGTTGTCTAGTAATAATCATGTTCTTTATGTGAAAACTATGGTTTGGTGAAAGCAAAGCATTATCACTAATTATCATAACAAACAAGATGTTCTAACGAAATTAGGCTCTATAATAATTAAAAGGCATATTTTGAGTAGGAGCCCATCACGGAGCTTTACTCCTAACTAACATATAAAAAACGTTGTATGTCAATTTTGTAAACTAATATATATTGGTTATTAAAATAGTCTTGTTGAGGAATGACAAGACTTAAATGTTTGTTGATCCTACCAATTCCTAACAATTTGGACATAAGATAACAAAAACAAAAAAATAAAGATCCTACCATTTCCTAACAATTTGGACATCAAACAACGAAAAAAAATTAAAAAGAAAAACGAGTTATGATATCGAATCAAGTGAGAGAAACAAGTGATATTTTAATAATCAAGCTTTTAAGTTCCTGTACAGGATTAGGATCAAATACACAGTTTTCTAAAAATAGAAAGTCATAGAAAGGTATTAAATCCGATTGACTTTATTCAAGCGGCATTGAAATTTTCTCATCGAACTCTAGAATGGGATTTTAAGTTTTCACTTTTAGATTTTTAGCTTGTAGATTTTAGAATTTTTGTTTGGGTTATTGTATCTTTCTCTTTAGCATTGCGTCTTTTCTATATTTTCATCATTGTGTCTTTTTTTGCGACTCGTTGTTTCTTTTTTCCTTCATATTTTGTTATATTCTGCTCGACATTGTGTTATATTTGTAGTCCATTTTCCTTTGTATCTTTCTCATTTTTAGGAGACTTTGTAAGATAACTTTACCATATACGCATAAATAATCGAAATAGTCCCTAATAAACCCAACATTTATATTTTTATAGAAATATATTATAGTCAGAAAACAATTTGTTTCACATTCTCGGCATCATCCTTCTCTTTTATTAAAGCATTCACATCCCCTCCTCATTTCCAATATATAATTCCCGTACGGTGTAGTTTTCATGGTTCTTATAATTAGAGTTGGTTTTTATTTTAGCGGTCCCCTATATATATATATATATATATATATATATATATATATATATATATATATATATATATATATATATAGGGAGCCGCTAGAATGAAAACCACATCGAGTTGTAAGAACCGCGAGAACTACACCCCACGGAGTGCCGTTCGCCATGATTTTTTTTTACAAGTAGATGTGTATATTATAAACACAGCCGTAAAAAATCATGGCGAACGGCGCTCCGTGGGGTGTAGTTTTTTACACCACAAGTTTGGTGAAAAAAAAAGAAAAAAAATTAAAAACACCAAACTTGTGGTGTAAAAAACTACACCCCACGGAGCGCCGTTCGGCATGATTTTTTACGGCTGTGTTTATAATACAAACATCTACTTGTAAAAAAAATCATGGCGAACGGCGCTCCGTGGGGTGTAGTTCTCGCGGTTCTTACAACTCGGAGTGGTTTTCATTTTAGCAGCCCTATATATATATATATATATATATAGAGGGTAAGGATAGCGTAAAAAAGGCCTAAAGTGTGAGAAGTGTATTATAACACTATATATAATACTATATAACACCATATAAATACCGTATAACAATATGTAACACCATATAATACCATATAACACTATGTAACACTATATAACATTATATAACAAATATAGCACTATACATCTATCATAGACATACTATCAGACAACCTATAGTGTTATATTTGTTATATAATGATATATAGTGTTACATAGTGTTATATGGTATTATATGGTGTTACATATTGTTATACGGTGTTTATATGGTGTTATATAGTATTATATATAGTGTTATAATACATTTTGAGCACTTTGAGCACTTTTTACAGGATCCTCTACCTATATATATATATATATATATATATATACATATATATGGGAAGGTTCATTTGAGAAGAAATTTAATGTGAGAAGAAAAAGAAGAAAGTGCATATTAGTAAAATACTATTTCATTTATAACTCATATCATTAATTTTTAACTCTTTAATTAATTAGTTAACTAATCATTAATTATCCTAAATACAATCTACAAAACCTACATATATCAAAATTTTCCTACATATACCCTACACATTATAGAATTTTATGCTACACAGTCGAAATTTATCTTACACATCTCGAAATATATCCTACACAACTCGTAATTTATCCTACACAACTAGTAATTTATTCTACACTTTAAATTAAGTTGTTTTTTTTAATTTGAAAAAAGTATATATTTTGAAAAGGAGTTACAACTTTAATTTAGTTAGTTATTAAAGGGGAAGAATACAAATTAATGATTTTTGTAAGTTTACCAATATACCCTTATATTAAAATTAAATGCAAATATTAAATGAAATAAAATGAAACATTCTTATTGGTTGAAACTTCTTCTTTTTTCTTCTTACAAAAAAATTCTTCTCATTTGAACCCTCCATATATATATATATATATATATAGCACACATCGCCATTAAGAGAGAGAGAGAGAAAGAAAGAGAAGAAATCCCATGATTTTAGGGATTGGTTATTGATATGGCAGTTTCTTGATTTAAAACACTTCCAATTACCAATATACCCTCACTATATTAAAAGTCACTAATTATATAACTAAGATATTACGAAAATGCCATCCATATGATCTAAGCCATTAAAAACACCAAACGAAGGGCCCAGATCGCTTCCTAGACTTTCTAGGAAAAATGCACTTTCCGCAGAACTCCTACTCTTAAATTGGTAAACACATATACCTTAAAATACACTGCCATCATCAACATATTCAGATGTCAAAAAAAAACCCCGATTCAATGATAGATAAAAAAAATTGAAACACGTATGAAAAACAACAACCGATATGGAAACATCACCGGCCGACCAACGATTAAAATCATCATCTTCCTTATAATATAATATAAAAGAAGAATGACAAAATTAATAACTTACAATCTTCCTTATTCACGTGATGATGATCAATACTTGATATGATGTTGCCGCTAATATGAATGATGATGTTTTTCTTCTCAAAAAATCGTGCCCTCCAAAACCTGTTGTCGATGTTGATGTATGATGTTGTCACAACATCTGGCTGCCGTCAAAACAAGTGTTGATGATGATTTTGTGATTGTTCCTAGAAATCCTGGCATTTTCGCAGCACACATCGCCATTGAGAGAGAGAGAGAGAAAGAAAGAGAAGAAATCCCATGATTTTAGGGATTGGTTATTGATATGGCAGTTTCTTGATTTAAAACACTTCCAATTACCAAAATACCCTCACTATATTAAAAGTCACTAATTATATAACTAAGATATTACGAAAATGCCATCCATATGATCTAAGCCATTAAAAACACCAAACGAAGGGCCCAGATCGCTTCCTAGACTTTCTAGGAAAAATGCACTTTCCGCAGAACTCCTACTATATATATATATACATACACTCGTACTACTTCTCTCAGTAAATATCATTCTCTTATTTAGGTAGTAAGTAGATAGACCGATTAGTACTTTTACCCAGGGGTAGCCTTCCTTGTCGCCAAAGAAGAATGAGAATTGATAAAGTTTTCTTGGGGTTTTTCGCTTCAATAGCAGAAGCAAAGAAGTCAAATCAATGCAGCTTTCGTGCCCAGCCTAAAAAGATCCTATCCTCTTGCAGCTGGAGCTCTTGATGGCACGTTCAAGCGAGTTTATGAATGAATGAAATCAGTTGAAGGAGCGGCCAAGGACGAAAGCTTTGATTGCGTTCTGCTATGGTTGGCTTTTTCCTTGCCTCATATATATATATATATATATATATATATATATATATATAGGGAGGGGCTCATGCGAGAACCACCCTTATTGTGAGAACCTTGAGAACCAATGTGAACACAACCTAAAATAGCTAAAAAAACCTAACCCCCAGCCCCCCTCCAAAAAAAAGACCTAACCCCCCCCCCCCCCAAAAAAAAAAAAACCTAAATCCCCCCCCTCCAAGCTAAATGCTAAAAAAACCTAACCCCCACCCCCCCAAGCTAAAATGCTAAAAACTAAACCCCCAAAAAACCTAAAAAAATCTAAAAATTTTTTTTTTGAATTTTTTAATATTTTTTATGTTAAAATCGCTACTTTTAGAAGCCAAAAAAAAAAATTTAAAATTTTTTTTTTTTTGGCTTCGAAAAGTAGCGATTTTTTTATAAAAAAATTAAAAAATTCAAAAAAAAATTTTTGTGTGATTTTTAGCTATTTTTAGGCATTTTTGGTGTGTTCACATTGGTTCTCGCGGTTCTCACGGTTCTCACAATAAGAGGTGGTTCTCGCATGATCTTCTCCCTACATATATATATATATATATATATATATTATCATCTTTTTTGTTTCTTTTGTTTTACGTTTTTCCAAGATTTAGTCGAAGTTCGGTTGGTACTTAGCACTGTGTTTGGTGGTCACATTTGGTCCCTTACGTTTTTTCACCTCCTCGACTTTCTAATACGTATCGATATAAAATCTATTTTTACTACATTTTATGTCATATGAGTCACTTGGTGCTAGAAACTCGTGTTTCAATTATGTTTTTCTCGGTTTTGATCGTCGTTTGGTTGTTACTTAACATGGTTTTATATCTCCCTGCAACGCTGGTAGCACGGTTTTTCACCCCTCACCACAACGCGGGGGAGATAAGACTAGTTACACTAATAAATCACTGTATTTTTTTCTCTCTTTTTCAGTTAAATAATATTTTTTATACATTTATCATTATATTTTATCTCTTTTTCATTCACAACCACTTTCGAAAAATATTAAAAAGTTAATAGGGGTGAACAATGTTCCAGATGAACACTAACATTTTTTATTTTCTCCATTCATAACATTAATAACCATTTTTTTATAATATGCAGAAACCACTCTCATAAAAATAATGTAGAATGTGATCGATGTGAATGCTCTTAACTTATGGGTCACCCACTGGTTACTTTAACTTAAAAATTGGTTGAAATTATTAACGGAAATGAACTTAACGAGTGATTACACAAAAAAAGGCCCACTTGGGTTGTCTTGCAAACAAGCATCAAGGGTTCACCATTTCGCTTGCTATATCTATTTTAATGGCGGCTAGTGGTGAAAGTTGGAGCCAGCGATTATAGTCAGGCAAAGGTGTCGGCAACTGTGGTAAGATAGAGGTGTCAGCGGTATCGCGGCCGGGGTGGTGGATACAATATTGGCACCTGAGATAGCAACGATAATAACTTGACGGTGTATCGACAACAACGACTAGTAAACAGTACTGAAACACAATAGTAATGGATAATGCTTACTCATTTAGTCATGTTGGGTCACATTGTCTTAATTAATATTCTCTTTATATATAAGGTAAGTATTATTTATTTTTTTTTTGATTAAAATACTCATATTTGCTTACATAATGGTGGTTCGGTTAGTAAGGTTAGGGTTTGGTTCACCCACTTAGGAAAAACCTAATCCTAGATTTCTTACTTATACTAATTACGTACTTTTTAAACGGAACAAAAAATCATGAATTTAATCGGTTACATAAAACTGTTGTACATCTTTGGACATAAAATCGTAGAAAATTTTAGAATTCACTTTTTTTTTTACAATTTATAAGAACTAGAATTACGACCCACCGCAATGCGGCGGGGATTCTTTAGTTATAACTAAGTCGATTTAGGACCCGCACGTTATGTTGAACCTGTCAAACGGGAAAAAATAGACGATGTAAAAACGTTCACCCAAACACGCATGTTGCGTCGTGTTAACTCGCAAAATTTAGAACGAAACGTAAAAACGTTAAACCAAAGAGGCACGTTGCGATGTGTTAAGTCACAAAATTTAGAACGAAGCATAAAACAAAAAATTTGCGGAAACTGAAAACTATAAAGGGCTAAAGTTGTAAGTAAAAAAAGTTGCGAGGATAAATTGCAAAAGAGATAAAAAGTTTTGGGTTAAAAGTAAAAAAAACAAATAGTTTTGTGTTAAAAGTAATTTATGAAATACTTTTGAGTGAAAAGTAAAAAAATCATTTTTTTTAAACCCTCAAAGATAAGGTTACAACAACCATATGCATAACCATTTTTTCTTTGAAAAAACACCCCCGCGTTGCGACGGGGGGCATAAAACCATGTCAAATAGCATCAATGTCATAACATCGCCAGCGACCACCAACACTGAATTTGTGGCGAAAAAATGAGACTGAAACGCAAAACATAGAAAATAATAACTAAGTCGATTTAGGACCCGCACGTTATGACGAACTTGTCAAACAGGGAAAAAATAGACGACGTAAAAACGTTAAACTACACACGTACATTGCATCTCATTAACTTGCAAAACTTATGACAAAGCGTAAAACGGAACGTAAAAATGTTGAACCACACACGCACGTTGCGCCGTTTTAACTTGCAAAATTTAGAACGAAGCGTAAAACGAAAAATTTGCAGAATATGAAAAGTACAGGAGACCAAAGTTGAAAGTAAAAAAGTTATTAGGTTAAGCTGAAAAGATAAAAAGTTTAGAGCTAAAAGTTGTAACCCAAATAGTTTTGGGTTAAAAATAACAAATCAAATGCTTTTGGACCAAAAGTATAAAATCAACTTTTTATTTTGAAAAACTCCCCAAACATAGTTTACAACTCCTAATGCACACAAAAGTTGATAATTTATATAGTGTATAATAGAATTTGCTTTTAAAGTAGAATAACTAATACACAATTTTTTTACAATGTTAGAATTTCTTTTCAAAGTAAAATAACTAATACACAATTTATTAAAAAATGTCAATTTCGTGACCTTCTGTTCGACAAATACACTCGGTCTAAAAAAGAATTTTATTATATAAATATAGTTTAGAGTAAACTGCCATTTTGGTCCCTGTGGTTTGGTCAATTTTGCCACTTTAGTCCAAAACTCAAACTTTTTGCATCTGGGTCCCTGTGGTTTCATTTTTATTGCCATTTTGGTCCAAAAATGAAATCAGGTCATTTTTGTCTTATAAAATCTTGTTATTTTGTCATTTTCCGCAGGGGCAAAATGATCATTTCTTTTTTATAAATAAATACCATATTTTATAAGACAAATATGACCTGATTTGCCCCTGAGGAAAATGACAAAATTGCAGGATTTTATAAGACAAGTATGACCTGATTTCATTTTTGGACCAAAATGGCAATAAAACTGAAACCACAGGGACCCAGATGCAAAAGGTTTGAGTTTTGGACTAAAGTGGCAAAAGTAACCAAACCTCAGATACCAAAATGGCAGTTTACTCTATAGTTTAAGACAAATCATGAAAACTTTTTATAGTTTTCATGTTATAAGAGTGTATCTGTGTCGTTGGTACGTACGAACATATAACATAATAACAAACATGTTAATGATAATTATGTTTATAAATTTTTCTCATTTAAAGTTTTCTAATGATTGTGTCCTAGCTAAATTTGGTAGTTGTTATATATAACCAAAATCTTGCTTTCTTGTACAAGTAACATGATTCTAAATTGGCATTAATAGATCGTTTTGTCTTCTCTTTATGGTGGTCTAACTACTTAAAAGATGTTTGATGATATCAAATGGCATGCCCTACTCTTTATTTTTATAAAGCTGATTAGGACGAGCGGGTTATACCTCACCGTACTGTCGTGCATTCAGGCGAGTGTTCACGGGCTTCGGCCCTGGGTGAGGGTTTTCCCTGGTTCGGAGTTGAGTGTATCTCGATGTCGTGATTTCACCAGTAATCCATTTGAAGGATTCGTTGGCATTTCAAAAAAAAAAATCCAATTTACTTGTCTGGATTTGTCTAATCATGATTGTTACAAAGCTTTAGCTAATAGGGTTAAAGCTTCATTGAAAAAAGAAATTAAGAAAGGCTAAACCCAACTGGGCCCAAGTTTATCTACAGTGCCTGACCCTGAGTAGCATGGGCCTATTATCTTAAATTTGTGTTTTTAGAGCCCGGCCCATTCATATTCGACCTAATTCCATCCATCTATAATTAGTTTCTTTTAAAGTTATAAAAGTCAAAAGTTTAATTTTGTTTACACAATTTAAAAATGTGCCTAGAAAAGTTTTATTGGCACTTCTTCTTCTTTTTAAAAGTAATACTAAATCTCTAACTTTTTGTTACATATTCTATTTATTTGTTTGACAAATTACATTAGTTATGTAAATAATATATAGGATCGCTTGTGATTGAACAAGCCTTATTTTTTTTTGTTTAGCATTTTAAGTAAAAACTCACCAGCATGGTTAAGATATTTTTTCAACACCGTAACAACATGGATTTGTTTAGATAAATGAGTTAAACATCTTTTGTTATTGTTACTTTTTTCTTTAGTGTGTTCGTGTTAGGTTTTCAGTTCGATTGGAGGTGGGGAGTGGAAGTTTAGTGGTGGTGTGGAGGAGATGAGATGGTGGTGGTGGTTTGGGGAAGAAGAAGGAGGTGGAGATGGTATTTAACTCCTTTTATAACTGGCTGGACGGAAAGGACTAAATTACCCTCATGTGCCAAGCACATGGTGTGTTTTAACAGAGATATTTAACTGATGTTAGGGCTGGGGACCAACCGAGTTCATTTTTGACAAGTTTTGGTACCACGCGTGGAATTAGTAAACTACTATGACCAAGTCTGCAATTTTTTCAAACCATAAGGACCAACCAAGCATTTAACTCTAAAAAAAATTGAAGGTTAAGTGGGCCGGTGACCACTATTTAAGTATAAAACTAACCCTCACCCCTATCTGTAACACCCCAAAAATCTAATAATAGATTATTTGAATGTTTAAAAGTTTTAAGTAAATTATATTAAGTTTTAATAAACAAGGAAGTTTAGGAAGTTAGGAAAATGTACTAGAATGATAACTTGAAAAATCCCAAAGGACTGAATGTGTAAATTTGCAATAAATAAGAAAATAAAAGAAGGGAATTGTCTGGAGTGTGGGTGTGTGCGACGCAGGGAACGTTCAGGAAGGGAACAACCCTTCTTGCCCTAGGTTCTCAAATCAACAAACAATTGAATGAATTCTGGATAGGGGTGTGCAATAACCGAACCGTTAACCGAAACCGAACCGAAAACCGACAAAACCAAACCGAAATTAACCGAAACCGAATTAACTGAAAATTGGTTAACGGATATTTATTTTATCATCGGTTAATCGAAATTAACCGAACCGAACCATTTATTTTATTTATATATTTCTAGCTTTTATACCTCTATTTCATTTATTTATGCCTTCATTTCATTTATTTATTACGTATTTAAACATCTATTCATGCATTAATACCTTAATTTCATTTATTTATACCTCCATTTTATGTATTTAAGCATCTATTCATGCGTTTATACCTCCATTTCATTTATTTATACATCCATTTCATGTATTTATACATCTATTTCATGTATTTATACCTCCATTACATGTATTTCTAAGAAAAAAATTAGCCCTTGTTTGAATTCGTTATTAACCGAACCAAACCGAAAACCGAAAAATTAAACTGAATTAACCGAACTGATTAACCGATGACTTCGGTTACGGTTACGGATAATGCTAATAACCGAACCGAACGTGCACACCCCTAATTCTGGCCCTAATTCGAATGCATGTGATCAAAATCTCAACCATCTAAGAGTCTCCTACATAGAGTAAGTCAGATTTTATGATTTGATTCTAGTTAGTGAATGTGGGTTTTGATCAATCTGTGAATAAGTATGAAATTAAGCTTAGATATGCATTAGAATTGTTATTTAGAAGATGTTCTATGTCTGAATTCGTTTGTAATGAAGGTTTGAAGTAAAACCTATTTAACCTAGTAATATGGTAATCTTGCAATTCAATAAATTGAGTTGTTGAGATAGATGAATGTATGAATTCTAAGATAATTGATGAATTACTATGTTGTAGAATGATTTGTTATGTGATTTAGATTGATAAAAAGAGTTGTGAATCCTACTAGAGAAATTATGCATAAACACTTGTACTTAGTGCTAAAATTGATGTACGCACGCCAAGTGTTCGATTAAATGCTTGAATAATCGATTCGTGTAAATTGAGTGAATTGGGATGTTTTGCCTTATGTGTGGAATGTGAATTTAATATCAATATGAAAGTTATGTAAATAGATGACATGATCTAAGTAAGGATGGATTATATGTAGAAACAAGAAAGAAGGAGGAAGCTCCGGTTCGCAATAAAAATCGCAAGAACGAGGTAAGTCCATTCACTTACAAGCTTATGTAATGTTAATAGTTGTACATTATTGATACAAATCCATGACTATTGCTAGTTTTATAATCCACTAGTTTCTTGTTAAATATAGAAGGTATGTTCCAAATTGAACGTGTAGTCAAGAATAAGGAGTTATAATGATCCGTATTGAACGGGTCAATTGGGAATGAATGGGAATGTTCATGATTTGGTTATGATGATGGTTCGTTATGAATGGGATTATTTGTATAGAATAAGGATGTCAAAGAATGTTAGCTTGCCGAACCGTATCTAAACGGGTCGACCGCTTAAAAGAAAGAAAAGAAGGAAAGTAGTAATATATGTTAACCCATTCGTTGGGGTTTACATATTGATGATAAGGTGAGTAAAAGAATGGACCTAAGAAAGTTGAATATTGTTGCTAGAAATTAAATTTTAATATGTAAGCATACTAACAAGTTCCTTTGTCGCATTGGTTTTTAGGTAAAACTCAAGCTTAAGTGCTTTTCTCTCGCTCGGATCGAACACGCCATGAACGCCCTTATTGCGCTTCCGCAACTTTTGAAATGTCATCAATGGTTAAATGTTTTGTTAAATTAGGCCAAGTTTGGTGTCACGGCCCTCGGCCCCGGTTTGACCCGGTCCAGAGCCGCGAGGCAGGAAATCCTGTGGTATTAATTTAAACGACAGCGAAAGTCTTTTTTTAAGCAGGATCCTTTAATATTAAAACTGCCCGTTTACATAAATTAGGGATAAAACCCTGTAATTTACAATAAGATGATTTCACTGGGAAATCTTTATTTTTCAAAACATGTTTCTTTATTTATTTACATTGAGCCACTTCTCTAAGCTGGTAGTGCTCCATGGCACTTTTCTTAGCTCACAACAGATCACCTGAAACATGTTTGAAAAAGATTTTGTCAGTGAGGAAATACTGAGTGAATCATTCAGTTTTACTAAAACAACTCATTTGTTATAATTTACAGTATTAAGAGAGATTACAATGTTTCTGATATCAAACCAACTACCCACAGTATTTGTCACTCGACTCGCTTCGGTGGCTGTGGTCATATCCCCCATTGGCTGCCCCATTGGTGACGGGTATCACTAATTAGGTTCGCTCACCTAAAGTGATAAAACAATAATAATGTGCACAATACCCCACATACCGGCTGTAATTTGGTGATTACATAAACTTAATCACTGTAATTATAACTTTGGAAAATGATTTGGAGTATTGTAAAACAGTTTGATAAAAAGAGAATGACTTACATTGCAGGTTTAACGAGCAGAGTATAAGCCTACTGATTAGCCTTGATTAACCTAATTTAAATAACAATGCACACACAAACGGGTTAGTAACTAATACAACAGTTACGACAATTCACGAGATTAAACCCTCACAACGATTTACAAGTGCAATACTTAACAATTCGGCGGATTCACAATGAATGACAGAGTATAGTCCGAGTTCGAACAACACTCAAACATTCAAGTCGAAATCACGATGAATAACAAAGTATAACTCAATTTGAGCAGCACTCAAACAATCGTTGGATAGTTATAATCGATCGGACGTTGAATCGTAATAGCGATCGAGTTATTACCCTGATTGCGGCAGCGATTCGTGAATTGTGTGTGTTGCAGATTGTTTCTGTTATAACTCAACCTACGTAAAGCGAATTTACGTCGTTCAAAAGACAGAATTCAAGTCCCAATGTCGGCTATTTATACAAATTTTTGGACCTCGCTTACGGACCGTAAGCCTTTATCCCTTACGGTCCGTAAGGGAAGCAGTCTATTTATAGGGTAGCTGGGTTCGGGACTAGCCTTGCTGACTTGACAGAATTTTATTTTAAAATTTTGACAACGAGTTATTGTGATAATCGTTGGCTAGGTTTTACCCCCCCTGAGTTTTAGGGCCCTGATCCTGATTCCGATTGTTCTGGAAATTTTAGGGTTTACGCAGAATTACTTGGGTGTCTCAATTAGGGTTTCCTTATTGGATAATTATCATACTAAGTATTAATTTTAGTGGGAGTTGTTACATTATCCCCACCTTAAGAAAAATCTCGTCCTCGAGATTTACTGGAATAAATGAGGATATTTACGCTTCATTTCTGATTCCAGCTCCCAAGTGTATTCTGGTCCTCTCTTTGAATTCCATTTGACTTTGACCAGCACTAGTCGTTTGTGCTTGAGAAACTTGACTTTTCTACCTTCTATCTGTAGTGGTTTTTCTACGAATTTCAGCTTTTCATTTACCTCTATATCTTGAAGAGGTACTACCAGGGATTCGTCTGATAGACATTTCTTGAGATTGGATACATGAAATACATCGTGTACTCCAGCTAATTCTTCTGGTAGTTGTAGACGATAAGCTACTGGTCCTATTCGTTGGATTACTGGAAATGGTCCTACGTATCTTGGACTCAGCTTTCCTTTCTTACCGAATCGTACTACTCCTTTCCAAGGAGAAACTTTCAAGAGTACTTTGTCTCCTACCTGAAACTCTAGTGGCTTGCGGCGATTGTCTGCATAGCTTTTCTGGCGATCTCTTGCCGTCTTCAGTCTTTCCTTGATTTGCGTTATCTTGTCAGTGGTTTCTTGCACAATTCAGGTCCTGATAATTGACTTTCTCCTATTTCTACCCAACAAACTGGAGTTCTGCACTTGCGTCCGTACAGTGCTTCGAATGGAGCAGCTTCGAGGCTTGAATGATAACTATTGTTTTAGGAGAATTCAATTAAGGGTAAGTGGTTATCCCAATTGCCACCAAAATCAATTACACATGCTCGGAGCATGTCTTCCAAGGTTTGTATCGTCCTTTCACTTTGTCCGTCTGTTTGTGGATGGTATGCAGTACTTAAATTAAGTCGGGTTCCCATTGCTTCCTGGAAACTAGTCCAGAAATGGGAAGTGAAACGACTATCCCTATCTGATACAATGGAGAGTGGGACTCCATGTAAAGATACTACTTCATCTACGTACAACTTAGCTAGCCTTTCCATGCTAAAGGTTTCCTTCATTGGTAGAAAATGAGTTGATTTGGTTAATCGATCCACAATTACCCAAATCACATCATTACCTTTTCTGGTTTTGGGTAACTTAGTAACAAATCCATTGTTATGAGTTCCCATTTCTATACAGGCATTTCTAACTGTTGTAGTAGTCCTGAAGGTTTCTGGTGTTCTGCCTTAACTTGGGAACAGGTAAGACATTTTGATACATAACTGGCTATATCCTTTTTCATACCTATCCACCAGAAATTATTTCTTAAATCTTGGTACATCTTATTGTTTCCTGGATGTATGGTATACCTAGATTTATGAGTTTCTTCTAAAATCTTATTTCTTAAATCTCCTTGCTTAGGTACCCAAATTCTCTTCTTGTGGAATCTCCAAATTCCATCACTTCCTTGTTCCAGTTCCTTTATATATCCTTTTATTTCTTCAGCATCGTCCTTGATTGCGGTTTCTTGAATTTTCTTCAATTGTTCCATTAAATCTACTTGTAGATTTAATCTAAGAGCACGGACTCGCTTCTGCTTCTCCTGATACTTACGACTTAAGGCATCTGCGACTACGTTTGCCTTTCCACGTGATATTGAATATCACAGTCGTAATCGCTTAGGATCTCCATCCATCTTCTTTGCCTCATATTTAACTCTTTTTGCCCAAATATGTACCTTAAGCTTTTGTGATCTGTATAAACAGTAAACTTACTTCCGTACAAATAGTGTCTCCAAATCTTAAGGGCAAAAACTATAGCTCCTAATTCTAAATCATGAGTCGTATAGTTTTCCTCGTGCTTCTTCAATTGTCTGGAAGCATACGCAATTACCTTTTTGCGTTGCATCAACACACATCCGAATCCTAATTTTGAAGCGTCACAATATACTTCAAAATCTTCTGTTCCTTCGGGTAAGGCTAAAATTGGAGCATTTGTCAATCGGTGCTTTAAAATTTTAAAAGCTTCCTCTTGTCTAAGTCCCCATTCAAACTTAACGGCTTTACAGGTCAGCTTAGTCAAAGGTACAGCTATCTTAGAGAAATCCTTAATAAATCGTCTGTAGTATCCAGCTAAGCCTAGAAAACTTCTAATTTCCATAGCTGTTTGCGGGACCTTCCATTTGGTGATTGCTTCTATTTTAGCAGGATCTACATGAATTCCTTCGTGATTCACCATGTGACCTAAAAATTGTACTTCTTGCAGCCAGAATTCACACTTCGAGAATTTGGCGTAAAGCTTTTCCTTTCTTAACAAAGTTAAGAGTGCATGCAGGTGCTCGCAATGTTCTTCCTAACTTTTGGAATAAATAAGTATATCGTCGATGAATACGATTACAAATTTATCCAAATATGGTTTACAGATCCGATTCATCATGTCCATAAATGCTGCTGGGGCATTTGTTAGTCCAAAGGGCATGACTGTAAACTCATAATGGCCATACCTAGTTTTGAAAGCAGTTTTAGGTATGTCTTCTTCTTGTACTTTCAGCTGGTGATATCCGGATCTTAAGTCTATTTTAGAAAAATACCTAGCGCCTTGAAGTTGATCAAAAAGATCGTCAATCCTAGGTAATGGGTATCGATTCTTAATTGTAACTTTATTTAGTTCTCTATAATCGATACACATCCTTATCGATCCATCTTTCTTTTTCACAAACAACACTGGTGCTCCCCAAGGGGATGAACTAGGTTGTATAAATCCTTTGCTTAGTAATTCATCTAATTGCTTTTTCAATTCTAGCATTTCAGTGGGTGCTAATCGATAAGGTGCCTTAGCTATTGGTGTAGTACTCAGAATTAGATGAATTATAAATTCTACTTCCCTATCGGGTGGTAACCCAGGTAATTCTTCTGGAAAGACGTCTGGGTATTCTGAGACTATAGGGATGTCCTGGAGTTCCTTACTTTTAGTGTTAATGATTACGGAAATCATATACACCATTTCTTGTTTTCTCGAATAACTAGCCAATTTCCTTACTGAAATGAATTTCAGTGGCTTTCGAGGTTTATCTCCTGTAACTAAAATTACCTCTCCTGAGGGAGTACGGATTTCTACGGAATTCTTATCACATAGGATTCGAGCATGGTTGGCTACTAGCCAATCCATTCCTAATACTACATCGAATCCGGCTAATTTATTAGGTAACAGGTTTGCAGAAAACTTATGGCCTAAAAGTTCTATCTTTCCTTCTTGCAAAACTTTATCTATGCTAACAGAATTCCCTTCTGCTGTTTCGACCGTAAAAATCTGCCTAAGGGTGGTTAAGGGTAAGTTAAGAGCTTGGCAGAATGAAGTATTGATAAAACTTTGGTTTGCACCAGAGTCGAATAATACTTTTGCAAATACGTCATGAACTAAGAACGTACCGGCTATCACATCTGGAATGAGTTCTGCTTCCTGGGTGGTTAGCTGGAATGCTCGGGCATTCTTCTTTGTTGTTCCATTAGCTGGTTTGCCTTTATTGTCTGTGGTTTTGATAAATTTAGGACATTCTGTTTTGTAATGTCCTGTTTCTCCACAGTTATAGCAGACTATGATTTTCTTTTTGCAGTTTTCTTCACTATGTCCTATAGCTTTGCAAAAATTGCAGGTCACATTACACCTTCCAAAGTGATTCTTTCTGCAATTTCTGCAAAAAGGCGGATTTGCAGCTTGCCTCGTTCCTTTCTTCTTGAAGTTATTACTATTATTGCCCATACGAAATCCTTGGGTAATCTTTTGGGCCAATTCCTTCTTTCGATCTTCTTCTCTTGCACGTACCAGTTCATCAGTTAGGGTATTAGCTAATTCCACAGCATCATCAATAGTGCGAGGTCTCACAGCTTTGACGATGTTACGGATTTCACTAATTAATCCCCAAACGTAACGGGAAATGAGTACTGGTTCTGGCGAAGCCAGTGTTGGTACTACTCTAGCATATTCAAAGAATGTCGAAGTATAACCACGACAATCGACACCCGTCATACGATGATTTAGGAACTTATTTGTTATTTGTTCTTTTTCATATTCAGGACAATATTTTCTTTCTACAAGAATCTTAAATTCTTCCCATCTCATAGCATAAGCCATCCTTCTTCCTTTTGCTTGTAATACAGTGTTCCACCATTCTAGCGCCCCTTCTTTGAACAGATTTGACGCATACATAACCTGATCTTCTTCGACACACTTACTTATTGCAATTACTGCTTCGGTTTTCTCTAACCAACGCAGTACTGCAGTTGCTCCTTCGTTGCCTGCAAATTCAGCAGGTTTGCAAGCAAGAAATTCTTTGTAAGTGCAACCAGGCGTTGCAGCTTTCATTTTCTTAGGAAGTGGGGCCTGTCGTGGATTATTATCATCATGATTGCTGCCTCCATTTACACTATGACTAAAATTGTCTTCCTGAGTACGTTTACTAGGAACGATTTGTTGCGGTTCAACAGGTTTCTGAGCAGCAGCCATGATTGCAGGAATAGCATTAGCTATACCTTGAGTGATGATATTTTCAATATCTTGTCTAGTCATGTATTGGTTTTCCCGATTTTGCTCAGATTGATTCTCTTCATTAACTGGTTCATTACTAGCGTTTTCCATCTGATAATTATTATAGATATAACTATTAGTATCAAATGATTGTAAATAAAATAATGGCAAGTAATCACATAAATCTTTTTCACACCACACATATATATACAGCCAAAATTGTCGATGTTTCGACTTCTATTTTGTTTTATAGGTTATATAGGCATTATACACACTGTTTATCTTACCATGTTTTATTTCCCATTTTACAGAGTTATATTTTTATACTACTATTATTATACAGACATTCTTCCTAACCCCACTATTCTTTGGTCAACTGGCAGTTTAGTAGCGACGCTCCCTTTCGTCGTATTTCCAGGAGATTTGTTCCCCCATTTCCTGGATCCTATTCCCTGTACACCGAACTGACGAAGTTCGGCTAAGTTTTCGTTGCTCATTGGAGGATTGGGGATAGGTTCTGGATCAAACTGTGGGAGGAGGGAATAAGGACTGTTGATCATATTTTGGAATTGCCAGTCATTCGTCCACCATTCTTCCATTTGGCCTAAAGGTCGAGTGTGGATTAGTGGGTCTGGAATAGCTGGTTCCAGATTTACGGGAAGTTGGTTTTCGGCCGGGTAAGGATATAGATTATTGTGGATAGGGCTAATGGCATCACAATTTGCCAGTAGACGGTCTATTTCGTCTTGAAATGTGATTTCTTCAAGTTGTCTAGAGCTCTCTCCAATTTCTATTCCTTTTTGTTTAGAATTTTCCCTGATTTCTATCTCGGCTGGCTTAGAACTCTCTCCGATTTCGATTCCTTTTCCTTTGTCTATAGGGTTTTTTACTTTTGGGAGTTTCCTAGTGGCTGGCTTTCTCCTGCGCACTTTCCTCCATCCTACATATCTTCTTCTCTTTTTAGGTTTTGCTTTTTCCAGTGGTGGAGCTTGGAATTCCAGAGGTTCCTCTATGTCAGCAATATAACCAGTAAAGTCGTGGGAGACTTCAATTGGTACTGGGTAGAGGTTGAGATTCTGAAATGCTTCCGATATCTCATTCATGCTGTATAGCATATATGCAAAATGCACAAAAATGCTAAGTTAAAACTTTGAAACAAAGTTTTACAAATAAACATTGCAGTTTTATTGCATACTTATTTGTACAAAAGACAACAGGAAAGAGAACACACTAGAATTTATTTATTTACTGGACAGTAATTTTCTACTAGACCAGGCTTATTGATAGTTCAGAGGTTTGCATTCTCTGCTACGGTAGCTAGCATATAAAGATTTGCCCATTTTTCATCTAATTTGTCTTCCCAAGGTGGACTATTGCCTAATTCTTGGATTTCTGGATTAAAACTCACTTTCTTAACTTGGGGTTTCTTTATTTTCTCTTGTCCCTTCTTAAGAATCGAATTTCTTTTATCTGGGGTGAGAGGATTTTCATAATTTGCCTTACGGACAAAAATCCCTTCTTCCATATCTACTGGGCGTTTTGAGGAAGAGGTTCCTTTTTCTGTGGTTGTAGTATCTAATTTGTGGTAGATAGAAAAAGCTTTTGTTTACCCATACTGTAACATAACAATTAATCAGTTAATAAAACATATATTCACAGAAAAGAAATTAGAATTTCTAAGTATTTCTCAATAGGCTAAAATCAATAGTAAGCTTAAATCAGTGGCTCTGATACCACCTTTTTCCTGTCACGGCCCTCGGCCCCGGTTTGACCCGGTCCAGAGCCGCGAGGCAGGAAATCCTGTGGTATTAATTTAAACGACAGCGGAAGTCTTTTTTTAAGCAGGATCCTTTAATATTAAAACTGCCCGTTTACATAAATTAGGGATAAAACCCTGTAATTTACAATAAGATGATTTCACTGGGAAATCTTTATTTTTCAAAACATGTTTCTTTATTTATTTACATTGAGCCACTTCTCTAAGCTGGTAGTGCTCCATGGCACTTTTCTTAGCTTACAACAGATCACCTGAAACATGTTTGAAAAAGATTTTGTCAGCGGGGAAATACTGAGTGAATCATTCAGTTTTACTAAAACAACTCATTTGTTATAATTTACAGTATTAAGAGAGATTACAATGTTTCTGATATCAAACCAACTACCCACAGTATTTGTCACTCGACTCGCTTCGGTGGCTGTGGTCATATCCCCCATTGGCTGCCCCAATGGTGACGGGTATCACTAATTAGGTTCGCTCACCTAAAGTGATAAAACAATAGTAATGTGCACAATACCCCACATACCGGCTGTAATTTGGTGATTACATAAACTTAATCACTGTAATTATAACTTTGGAAAATGATTTGGAGTATTGTAAAACAGTTTGATAAAAAGAGAATGACTCACATTGCAGGTTTAACGAGCAGAGTATAAGCCTACTGATTAGCCTTGATTAACCTAATTTAAATAACAATGCACACACAAACGGGTTAGTAACTAATACAGCAGTTACGACAATTCACGAGATTAAACCCTCACAACGATTTACAAGTGCAATACTTAACAATTCGGCGGATTCACAACGAATGACAGAGTATAGTCCGAGTTCGAACAGCACTCAAACATTCAAGTCGAAATCACGATGAATAACAAAGTATAACTCAATTTGAGCAGCACTCAAACAATCGTTGGATAGTTATAATCGATCGGACGTTGAATCATAATAGCGATCGAGTTATTACCCTGATTGCGGCAGCGATTCGTGAATTGTGTGTGTTGCAGATTGTTTCTGTTATAACTCAACCTACGTAAAGCGAATTTACGTCGTTCAAAAGACAGAATTCAAGTCCCAATGTCGGCTATTTATACAAATTTTTGGACCTCGCTTACGGACCGTAAGCCTTTATCCCTTACGGTCCGTAAGGGAAGCAGTCTATTTATAGGGTAGCTGGGTTCGGGACTAGCCTTGCTGACTTGACAGAATTTTATTTTAAAATTTTGACAACGAGTTATTGTGATAATCGTTGGCTAGGTTTTACCCCCCTGAGTTTTAGGGCCCTGATCCTGATTCTGATTGTTCTGGAAATTTTAGGGTTTACACAGTATTACTTGGGTGTCTCAATTAGGGTTTCCTTATTGGATAATTATCATACTAAGTATTAATTTTAGTGAGAGTTGTTACATTTGGCGTTTACAAACTCTAAACTTGATGTTTTGACTCTTTGTTAACACTTTGGTTGTAAATGTTTTAAATGCTTTAAACTTGATGTCTTGGATGGATGTTTGAAAAGCCTTTAAATGTTATAGTTTTCATTATGTTTTTATGGAATGTGTCGTAGGATAAATGGTTTGAATATTGTAAACAGGAAATTGTTCATAAAGCGAACGGGTCATGCCCGAATTTTGTTAAGTAATTGTATAAAAGTATAATCTTTCGGATGTAGAAGTTTGGGCGTTTCAAGTTGGTATCAGAGCCTAGGTTTGAGGGATTTGAACACAATGTAGTGCTCGGACTCAAGCCGAAAGCTCGTAAGAATGGTTGTGTTTGCCCCGAGATGCAAAAAGAGGTAAACTTTTGAGAAATTTTATAGTAATTAATGTTACGAGTTATAAAGTAATAGAAAGGTTAGAACGAGTCTTAAATAAAGTTACAGTAGTGAATGGTGTATTAGGATTCTCAGGGATTAGGGGAATTTGAAACCGTACTCGGGAACGCTTCGGAACGGTTGCAAATATGAAAATTGGGTCTTTTTAGCTGGGCACTACCATAGCTTACGGTGGCCATCGTAAGCTACGGTAGATATTGGGCAAACAAATGGGCTGCCGTAAGGCAGTAGCTTGGCACCGTAAAGAATCAGTTAGCACTGTAAGCTACGGTAGCCACCGTAGCTTACGGTGGCTTTCTCGCGCCCCGCGTAAGATCAAGAGTGGGCTTTTGCGGCCTGCCAGGGACCAAAAAGCTGGCAAATTTTTTTAATGTTGCTGATTTAATTTTGGGACTTGTTTTAACTAGTTTTTAAGGCCTCATAATCAATGTTTAAGATAATGTTTATATTAGGAGTGATGAGGGAATATATATATACAATGGGCGAACAATGTAAACGTGAATGATAATGAAACTATGAATATAAGTTGACTAACACGAAGGCAATTAATTAAAGAACGAAGGAATAAGAAGTAAGTGAAAGAATGAATGTATGATTGAATTAACACGTTTAGAATGTTTGTAATAAAAAAATGATCTACGAGAATGAATTATTAAAAAACTAACAAAGTATAGAATGACGAAGAGAATGAATGGAATGCTATCTAATACAAGTATGTAATTATAGATGGCAAACGAAGGAGATGCAAATACCACGGATTTAAATGGGTATCGTTACGGGAAGGGTTGTACGGATTAAACTTATAAGAATGGAACATAATAATGGAAGGTAAAACCCGTAAGCAAATACGGATCGAACATATAAGAGTCATAAGTAAGAATGAAAAGACTTGAATCCATAAGTATCTGTTAACCAAACACATAAGAACAAAAGGTCGAATCCATAAACAGGTGGAAATGGGTAAAAGTGAGGGAGAGAATGTGCTTATTCATCCTACTAAGGTAGGTATAAATCTTGTAAGTAAGTGATGCCGGTAGCCTTGTCGAGTCAAGTAGGTCACTTGACTAACATGATGCATATATATACATATGATGCACTTACGAACAAACGAGGATAGGTTGAGTTAAAAAAATGTATTGACGGTTCGACCTTGTTGGAGTCAAACGGGTTATATGGATAAGTGTAAGACCAATGACAATATGATGGAAAGGGAGATGAACCTAAATGTAATATAAACAAAATTCTGTAGGAAACATATTAAAAGTCAACTCATGTGAGTTGGGGTGGATGACGGGCTACGACCCAGAGAATGGTATAAGTATGGATGAGGTAGAAAAGTTGTCTGCCAACTGCTAACACGGTGAAATGATGTTTTGTTAGAATGTGTGAATTGGAAGTAAGTACGACACATGATCCAATATAAGTATACAATAAGTAATAAGTGGCAGATTAACCTTGAAAAGTCAAACTGCAGAATTTAGCATATAATTGATAAACTGCAAGAGTAGTACGTAAGAAACGAAGTGTGTAATGTAGTATATCAAATAAGTGAGAAATTTGTGAAAGAAATGTAGGTGAGTTAACACCGAATACAGTGAACACCTGAATGAAAATGATAGTATGTTAAAAAAATGATTATGTATTGACCTGTCATAAACGGGTCAAACGAGTGAAAATGATATGTTGAGGAATGGTCATGTATTGACCCGTTATGAACGGGTCAAACAAATTATGTTTTAAAAGAATCTAGTAAGGACTAGTATGTAAACAGGATGATTTGATAGATGCCATGCTTGAGGGAAACTGAATGAAATATGCTAACTCTTGAATTGTAGAGGAGAATGGACGAACTATTGGCGTGATAAAACTAGTAAACTTAATGAAAGGATGCACACGAGTGGAAGCCCGCCACATGAATGGACGAGGTGAATCTAGTTTTCGACACTCGCTTATGAAGGGGCGGGCTGAACCAGGATACAGATTGTTGTTTATGCAAATAATAAGGTTAGTAAAGTATTTGACTTGTGAATGATAAATAGAAAATTATAGACGGAATAATGTTTATATACGAACCGGAATGAAATGCTTAATATGGTCATACAGCTGATCCGGTACGAATTGGTCAAAGAATAAGAATGTTATGTTTAGAATGAATATGTAGACGAATCCGGTAGAAACGGGTCAACGAGCTAGAATATAATGTTTGAAATAGTCATGTATTTATTCCGTTGTGAGCGGGTTAAATATTTATTAATTTACTACTATTCAAATGGATTAAAGTGATGAAATCGAGTGGATAAGTAAGCCAAATATAATATAATAGAAGGAATACAAACATGAGGTTTATGGGAATAATGCAAGTGATGAAATGTCTAAGTGAAATTAGGATGTGAGATTGTATGAAAGAAAGACTTGACATACATGATTGAAATATAATAATGATGTAGTTAGTGTAAAATAACTTGAAGAACGTGTTATAGATGGAACTCGTACATGAATTCGGGTAAAATATATGTTTTGAAAAGATTATGCTTTAGAGGCTTGTACATTGTGCTTGAATGGGTGATACTTGCCATGTTCTACATTAATTACTTAATTTGTGATCAAGAATTGAATGTGTGCTAAAAGTAAAACATATAAACTTGCTAGTGAAGGATGATGTTATGATTATGTTAAATTGACTAATCTTGTATGTGCTTGTCAAATGTAAGATAATGAAAGCATTAGTATGTGTAAAATTGTTTATATGTATTTGTGTATGTAATTAGGTGATTACATGGTTGTATACTAAATGGGTACGAAATAATTATGGTGTCATTAGCATAACCGACTACATCGTTATGGACATATGTTCTTAAGTTGGAAGTTTGCATACTTGATCGTTGACTTTTCAGAAAGGTCAATGAGTATGAGAATAACATGATTAGAAATCCTAATATGATTGTAAGAAAAGAATGATTGAATGATGCATGATGGATTCTTGTATGATATACTTAATGATATGTTAAATTTGCGTGAATTTGGAATGATGTATTATTGAGTCTATGCCTTGTGCTTGTTACAAATGAAAGGTGAAAGTCAAATGCAAGATATGAACTAGAGATGATAAGTGACATACAAAATTTTGTATGCTAACAATAATGTGAATGTGGTGACATGTAATGATAAGCATTATATCAAGATGACGCGAGCACGAAAGGCAAATGGGTCAAAAGGAGGTGAGGAAGTGATCACGAATACGGACGCTTAATGTAAGTGACTATAACTCTCACTTCTTATTTTGTTTAGATAAAGTTATCTATAATTGGAAAAACTGAAATCAAGTAAAGATGTACAAATAGTGGAATTGCTAGGATGAGAATGGTTGTAACGGTCGTTCGATGTCAATCCGGTGAAACCTCAACGTAGGGGTAAGCGAGTCAAAACTTTTAGTATAAAGATTTAACCAAAGAACATGTGGATTGGGTTGGGAAAGGTATGGAATGAATTGAGAACTGGAATAATGATTTATTTCAAGTATTAGAACCTTCGGGACACACGGTTAGTGAGTAGAAAGAACAAAACGCAAAATCAGCGTCTGAGCTGCAGAGGAGGCATCGGTGACGCCTTGCCATGTTGCAGCCGACACCTTATCTTGTTGTCTACGCGGGTCCAGCGTCAGAAACCCGTTTTTCGCGTTCTTTCTCACTTTTCCTTGCTTTCAAGGCCCCGATAAGCTTCCAAAAGGTATCCCAAGCCTACTATAGAGTATTGTGAGGTACATGTAAGGACGGAAACTTAGGAGGGCAAGTACGATGATGTGGTGTTGGTGCATGTTTGTGACAACAGCTTAGATTTGGTCTTTGGATATCTTGTAATTAGTTAAATGATAAACAGTTAGCGGGTTTAGCTTTGTATTAGTGAGATAATTGAGTTTGGGCTAAACTAAACCCATTTGGGTCAAGGGGGAACGAATTGGGCTTTGCCCATGTAGGAAACCCTAGCCCACTTGTAAACCTTGTGGTATATAAACAAGGTTAGGCTTTTGGGTTTAGGTTAATCAGTTAATCAGTTAATCAGCCAAAACAGGCTTTGTGAGGATTTTCGTGAGAGCTATAGTGCTTGGACGAATTTGAGAGAGTGTTAGGGTTTTGATTGATTGTAATCAGATTTGATAGATAATCAATAAAAACCTAGTTTGAAAGTGAATTGCTGTTTCTGTTTCTACACGTTTTCTGCTAATTCTGATCAAGAGGATTCCGCACTCTTGATTGGAAAGACGATTCTGTGAAGATCCATAACATCAAGGGAACCAACAATTGGTATCAGAGCATTAGGCTCTTGAAGGCTCGGTTCAGAATTGTGGTTGGCAGATTTGGGTGAAAAATTTTGAATTTGTTGAAACCTGAAATTAGGGTTTCGAAATTTTTGAATTCTGTTAAGTTTTCTGCGAATTTGTTAGTATTTGATCAGTTTGTTTGTTTGATTTGGCTGATTTGCAGGTTTTCAGGACAGTATTTGGTTGTTTTTGAACAAATTTTGGCTGAATTCCTTGAAGATTCGAAGACTGTTCTTCGTGTTCTTCATCAAGTTCATCAAGATTTTAGTAAAAACTTTGCTGATTTGCTTATTCGATTTTGCAGGAATTTGTTTCAAGAATCTGGAAAATCATCAAATTTTCGAATAGATCAAGTTTCCAAACTTAAACTGGCGAATTTGATCAATTTCGCTGACTGACCAGCGAAATTAAAACACCAGCGATTTGGTGATTGAATATATCGGTGATCGGCGAACTTAAAATCCAAAGGCGACTTTGGTAACCGTGTAATTGTCCACAGCGAAATTACCACGGTTTTCAGCGATTTTACCAGTTGCCGTAATAGCGAATTTGATCAGCGAACTTAAGCAGCGAACTTAACCATTCAGCGAAATAGTCTAGCATAATTAACATCCTGTCCAGCGAAATTAATCTGGTTCACCAGCGAATTTAGCAGCAAATTTAAAAGCAGCAAATTGAAAAGTGGTGCAATTTCCGTTGGCAAGCGTAGGAAAATCCCGAATTCGGTTTTTGACATTATATATCATTGGATTCGTCTTTTCGAGACGATTCTAACGGTGTAATTTGGTAATCATAGTTTTTCGGAAAATTTTGTACGGTTTTCTCAGTCTGCAACGTTTAAAATGTCGAACATGGCCAACTTGAATGCTCCTAAGATGATGAAGGTGGAGAACTATCTCACATGGAAGAACAGCTTCAAATCCTTCATTAAATCTCAGGATGCACGCATGTGGATATGTATTGAAGATGGGTACATAAACCCAGTACATGATTTTGAGGGCAGACGACGTAGAACAGACTACGTGAACATGAATGAGGCTGATAAGAAAGTGTATGAGGCTGAAAAGAGAGCTTTAGCTGCAATAAAGTCATCCTTACCTGATAGCATCAAGCATACCTTCACGAAGTACACAAATTCAAAGGATATGTGGGATGCATTACAAAAGCGATATCAGGGAAATGAATGCGCCACTCAGGCATTCATGGCAGAGATAGTGCCAGTTGTTGAAGCTGAAACTAGTGTGAGTGATGCTGAATCTCAAGTGGAGAATACTGAAGTAAAAGTGGATGATGCTGACGTAGAGAAAAAGAGTGAAGTTGAACAGGTTGTTGCTGATCAAACCACAGAAGTTCATGAGAAAGAGGTACAATCTAATTCTGTGCGTTTGAGGTGTTGTGAACTACAGGGTGAGGTTGACAGATTGTCAGCTCAAAATCAAAGTCTGGTGAGCGAGATGTCTAGCATAAAAGAGTCAAACTTTTTTGCTAAAAGAAATGAATCTCTATACTTGAAAAAGATAAAAGGTTATGAAAGTGAAATCGAAGCTTTAACATGCAAATTAAACGAAAAGCTTCAAGTAATAGACTTAGCTCACGAAATGATGGCTGAGAAAACAAAAGAGATTTCTGAAAAATGCAAAGAGTTGTCAGATGCACAACTCAAAATTATTGAGCTTGAACAGAAATTAAGTCAATTCAGAGATTTGTCTTTTGTTATGAAACACATGATGGGTGGGTTAAAGAAGAGTAATGACAAGACTAGTGTGGGATATAATGAAGTCCCACCTCCTCTTAGTCATGACTATTCTTTCCTCCCTGATGAAGATGAGCTAGCAGCCTGTATGTCAACTGCACCAAGTAGTTTCGCATCTACATCAAGTCAAGGTGAAGGGTCTGAGAATGGTGATGCTAGGAAGAACAATATCAGGGAATCTTTGAAAAAGAAAAATTCACCTCCAAAGGGCAAAAATCAAACTTTTGTTAAAAAGATCAATTTTGTTCAAGGTAGTGATATGAAAAATGAAACTGCTGTTATTGAAAAAGAATCAAATGTAGAGTTTGCTAAGAATAAAAACAAAGAAAAATCTGAATCAAAGCAAACTGAACAAAATTCTTCAAAGGCATCATCACCATCTGATAAGGGATCTACCTCAGAGACTCCAGCAAAGAAATCTTTGAAAAGGAGATCGTGCTTCAGGTGTCATGCAAAGGGACATGTAGCTAGCTGCTGTCCTAACAAAAATGGTGAAGCACAAATGAGTGACAAACAGAGAGGAAAATTACCAGAGAAGAGTGGTGATAGTGAGGAGAAAGGTTCAAATTCTCCAAAGAAATCTACTCCTAAGCAACCAGAGAAAGTTGCTGTTGGTGTAGATAAGGCTGGAACAGGAACTCCACAAGTTCCACGTTTTCAAAGAAATCAACCTAGATTTCAGCCTAGATCTTCACCAGGCAGATATCAGAGACCTAGAAGCAGTTCACCAAGAATGAACAATTTTAATTCAAATAATTTCAGAAGTCAAGGTCAATATCAAAATCGATACCAGAATAATGGTAGTCTAACTTTTTATAACAATGGCTTTAGAAATTATAACAATCAAGCTTCTTGGAATCAAAATTCTTGGTATCAAAATCAAAATTTCCAAAGGTCAAATTGTCCAAATGGATATAGGAACCCTCAGGACCAAAGACCTAGTGGAAATCAAAATCAAATTCCAACAGGTCTAAGATCCAAGATTCCAGGTAGGAGTAATGGATATTGGATGGATGTTCCGGTGGTTGGTGAATTTGGACGACCCAAGACCATTAAGGCTTGGGTCCCCCAATCTAACTAATTTCTAAGTTAGTGTGTGCAGGAGCTGCTAAGGAGGATTATCAACTTATGTTGATAGTGGCTGCTCTAGGCACATGACGGGGGATGTGAGATTGTTGATATGTATATATATTTTAAATGATTTAATTTGAAGTTCAAAGTGCTGAGTCGATACAGAGGATAACCTGGCAGATCTTTATACTAAAGCATTTGACAGGGCTCGCTTTGAACATTTAGTCGAACTCAACGGGATGAGGAATCCTGAATAACTGGTTTTTCATAAGAATTTTTTGTAAATAGTTTACTGTTTTCTTAAAAATCAAAAACAATAAAAAATTGAAAAATCAAATACATAAAAAAAATAGAAAATCAAAAATGAGATTTCACTGTGTGAAAAAGAAGAGATGATAGTACATCAGCAAGTTAGACTGTCACACTGAACTTGAACTATAAATTGCTTAAGTGTGATAACAGCTTCATTATATGATGTACCAGTAGGCAAAAGCATGAAATAATCAACTTACCAATGTGATATAAACTTAAATGAACTGAATATGAGTGGGGAACATATCAGTGATGTATGGTTTAATGACCTTAATTCTTGCGTTGATAGATTGCCAAAATCTGAAGTTTTGGGTCTTTATACTGTAGTTTCAACTAGGGATATCTTGGCTGTCTGTATGTTAGAACTAAAATTGTACATGACCCCAGGAAAGAAAGTCACTTGGAATTAGCTCATTTCTATTTGAATGTCTGTATATTTCCCGATACACACAATTTTGATCTGATTCTGAAATCTTCTCTGAAAAAAGTCGTGTACCTCCTCTGCTGCATCCAGATATATGCTGACCTGGAGGTGCTAGGCAACGACAGCTTCTGCTGCATCCAGATACATGCTGACCTAGCTGTACGTTGTCGCGCTATAGATATAATACACCCGAAAGAGGCCCTCTAGTGCCCAAAAGAAACCCAAGAAACCTATATCAAACTGAGAAAATCCCATTTGATCTGTATATTATACCATCTCTACTAAAGATCTATTCTGTTCTCTTCTCAACCTATTCCCAGTTAAGATTTCAGAAATCTGGATTGGACTTGTGAAATATGTGGTAGGGAAGATACTTGCATGATAGAGTGTGTTGTTTATATTTCCAGGATTTGATTTGTATTTATTTGGGTGTTCATAGTTAAGCAATTAAAACATGATAAAACAGATTATATGCAGACCTAGACACAGTCCGGATATCTTAAAGCATGACATCAGTATACTCACCTACTACGATGAATCTTTGTGCATACCTTGATCGTGGGGGTATATCCTGAAGTGGGACACGCTCGTATTTCAGAAAATAAAATTACCTTAACGTATCATATGGTAATGGTACTTGAAATGTTCATGCATTTTGTTTAAGTGGACAAACATACTGGTAATCGTCTTGAACTGCTTTTCACGAAAAATTAAATAAAGAATTATATGATTGTGTGAAACAGTTTGCTTGTGCTGATATGATCTTCTTACCAGTGATTCTCACAAAATAGAGTGTTTCTTGTTTTTGTTATTTACTTGCTTTCAGAAAAATATAAAAATCCAAAAAATAGTGTCTTTTTCTGTTTAAAATTCTTAACGTACGAAAAACTGTTATTCTTGGAGGAACTGTTACTGATAGGGGGAGACAGTGTTATAAAGTGAGTTCAAAATTTTCAATCAGGCAGGTTCTTGTGTGTTGGACAAATAGTTTTGCGTGTTGGTGATGAAATTGAAAATGCTTAATCTGTAATACAGGTTAACTATCTCTTGAAAAATAATAATTTATTTAAATTTGTTGAAAAATTCTTATGGTTTCTCGAGATGTTTGTTTTATAGTATACAGATTGAAGCAGTTTGTTGCTGAGAAGTTGCTGAGAAGATGAGAGTTTGATTGGATGCATGGTAGAACCTCCTTTCTATATTGCAGACAAGTTTGAAGAGTTTGAAGATTGCTGTGCAAATGCTAAACTGGAGTTTACTCAAACGCTAACGTGTTGAAGATTTGGTGATTGGATGCATCAGCTTAGGGGGAGTCTGTTGCTGACAGAAGCTATTGAAGCTGAAGCTATCCAAAGACCAAAGAAAGTGCAAGACTACTTGAAGATTGCAAGAAGACTGAAGACAAAGTTTTGACTCAAGACAAAGTTTTTATGAAGCTATTGTCAAGGGGGAGTTTGTTGGTGCATGTTTGTGACAACAGCTTAGATTTGGTCTTTGGATATCTTGTAATTAGTTAAATGATAAACAGTTAGCGGGTTTAGCTTTGTATTAGTGAGATAATTGAGTTTGGGCTAAACTAAACCCATTTGGGTCAAGGGGGAATGAATTGGGCTTTGCCCATGTAGGAAACCCTAGCCCACTTGTAAACCTTGTGGTATATAAACAAGGTTAGGCTTTTGGGTTCAGGTTAATCAGTTAATCAGTTAATCAGTTAATCAGCCAAAACAGACTTTGTGAGGATTTTCGTGAGAGCTATAGTGCTTGGACGAATTTGAGAGAGTGTTAGGGTTTTGATTGATTGTAATCAGATTTGATAGATAATCAATAAAAACCTAGTTTGAAAGTGAATTGCTGTTTCTGTTTCTACACGTTTTCTGCTAATTCTGATAAAGAGGATTCCGCACTCTTGATTGGAAAGACGATTCTGTGAAGATCCATAACATCAAGGGGACCTACATGTGGTATGTATGTTTATATGTTTTCTTTATGGACATGGCTAAGTTTTTAATAAGTAAAACTTATTAAGACACTATAGATATGTGAAGTGACGTGATTAGTATATGGTAACATGCTTATAAATGGTGTGCCTGTTATAGTAGGGTAAAAGGAGATTAAGTGAATATGTATGCACGGGATGTAGTTTATTATATAAAAGAATCATCCGCATAGATGTTGTGATTAGCATTTGTTTAATAGATTTGTGAGCATGTAAATTATACGTAAGAAATTTGAGTAGTAAGGCATGTATGATCGTGATAGGACCATTTATACCCGAAAGAGTTGGATTACATAATGTGTATGCATGTAATTAAACCATTCGTATTAAGGTTTCGGGGACGAAACCTCCTTTAAGGGGGGTAGATTTGTAACACCCAAAAAATCTAATAATAGATTATTTGAATGTTTAAAAGTTTTAAGTAAATTATATTAAGTTTTAATAAACAAGGAAGTTTAGGAAGTTAGGAAAATGTACTAGAATGATAACTTGAAAAATCCCAAGGGACTGAATATGTAAATTTGCAATAAATAAGAAAATAAAAGAAGGGAATTGTCTGGAGTGTGGGTTTGTGCGACGCAGGGAACGTTCAGGAAGGGAACAACCCTTCTTGCCCTAGCTTCTCAAATCAACAAACAATTGAATGAATTCTGGCCCTAATTCGAATGCATGTGATCAAAATCTCAACCATCTAAGAGTCTCCTACATAGAGCAAGTCAGATTTTATGATTTAATTCTAGTTAGTGAATGTGGGTTTTGATCAATCTGTGAATAAGTATGAAATTAAGCTTAGATATGCATTAGAATTGTTATTTAGAAGATGTTCTATGTCTGAATTCGTTTGTAATAAAGGTTTGAAGTAAAATCTATTTAACCTAGTAATATGGTAATCTTGCAATTCAATAAATTGAGTTGTTGAGCTAGATGAATGTATGAATTCTAAGATAATTGATGAATTACTATGTTGTAGAATGATTTGTTATGTGATTTAGATTGATAAAAAGAGTTGTGAATCCTACTAGAGAAATTATGCATAAACACTTGTACTTAGTGCTAAAATTGATGTACGCACGCCAAGTGTTCGATTAAATGCTTGAATAATCGATTCGTGTAAATTGAGTGAATTGGGATGTTTTGCCTTATGTGTGGAATGTGAATTTAATATGAATATGAAAGTTATGTAAATAGATGACATGATCTAAGTAAGGATGGATTATATGTAGGAAACAAGAAAGAAGGAGGAAGCTCTGGTTCGCAATAAAAATCGCAAGAACGAGGTAAGTCCATTCACTTACAAGCTTATGTAATGTTAATAGTTGTACATTATTGATACAAATCCATGACTATTGCTAGTTTTATAATCCACTAGTTTCTTGTTAAATATAGAAGGTATGTTCCTAATTAAACGTGTAGTCAAGAATAAGGAGTTATAATGATCCGTATTGACGGGTCAATTGGGAATGAATGGGAATGTTCATGATTTGGTTATGATGATGGTTCGTTATGAATGGGATTATTTATATATAATAAGGATGTCAAAGAATGTTAGCTTGCCGAACCGTATCTAAACGGGTTGACCGCTTAAAAGAAAGAAAAGAAGGAAAGTAGTAATATATGTTAACCCATTCGTTGGGGTTTACATATTAATGATAAGGTGAGTAAAAGAATGGACCTAAGAAAGTTGAATGTTGTTGCTAGAAATTAAATTTTAATATGTAAGCATACTAACAAGTTCCTTTGTCGCATTGGTTTTTAGGTAAAACTCAAGCTTAAGTGCTTTTCTCTCGCTCGGATCGAACACGCCATAAACGCCCTTATTACGCTTCCGCAACTTTTGAAATGTCATCAATGGTTAAATGTTTTGTTAAATTAGGCCAAGTTTGGCGTTTACAAACTCTAAACTTGATGTTTTTACTCTTTGTTAACACTTTGGTTGTAAATGTTTTAAATGCTTTAAACTTGATGTCTTGGATGGATGTTTGAAAAGCCTTTAAATGTTATAGTTTTCATTATGTTTTTATGGAATTTGTCATAGGATAAATGGTTTGAATATTGTAAACAGGAAATTGTTCATAAAGCGAACGGGTCATGCCCGAATTTTGTTAAGTAATTGTATAAAAGTATAATCTTTCGGATGTAGAAGTTTGGGCGTTTCAAGTTGGTATCAGAGCCTAGGTTTGAGGGATTTGAACACAATGTAGTGCTCGAACTCAAGCCGAAAGCTCGTAAGAATGGGCGTGTTCGCTCCGAGACGCAAAAAGAGGTAAACTTTTGAGAAATTTTATATAGGGTAAGGATAGTGTAAAAAGTGCTCAAAGTGTGAGAAGTGTATTATAACACTATATATAATACTATATAACACCATATAAACAATGTATAACAATATGTAACACCATATAACACTATGTGACACTATCTAATACTAATAACAAAGTGTAGATAATGCCACATGGCATTCTCATACTAAAACAAGAGTATACTTAATGTCATATGGCATTCTCTTCTTCAATTAACCATTATTATTATTATTATTATTATAATTATTATTATTATTATTAATTAATTAATACAAAACAATAAAAAATTCCTTAACAACTTAATACTAATAAATATTTTATTGTTTACTTAGATATTGATTATTTACTTTTGACTTATCTAAATATATAGTTAGTTATTAGTAAAAATTCTACTTATAATAAACAATTTCAAATAATGTTAGTGTGGCAACACCTTCTTATTTGTTAAAAGGACTTTTTTACTGTATGTTTAAAATATCTATTAAATAAATTATTATATTATATTATAATAATAAAAAGGTAAAGAATAGGTTAATCTGATATTTGAAAACCGGTTTACTTCCTTGCTTTGAATTTGAAAACCGGTTTACTTCCATGCTTTGAAAACACTTTTAATGTTATTAGACTCGTGTAATAAACAGGTTTAAGGATAGCATATCTTCATAATAATTTTGATGCAAGTCTATACTCACCGGATGTCCTAAATGGAGTTATTTTTTAGGCTTGCCAAACCATTGATAATTAACAAAAGTCAGTGTTGCAGTGGTGTTATCAAGAAATATTGATTGAAAGAATGCTTTATGTAATGGAACTTTACTACAGGTCCTATCACTCGGTGATCGGGTTATTGAGGCACTCATATTACCCGGAAGTAATACTAGCACTTGAACGTTTATCACTAGATTTCGTTTAATACCGCCAGATAGAAGGATTTCGTTTATATTGAAAAGAGACAGTTTTGTCACACCCCAACCGATCGAACACTACTTCGTCAATACTATACTTCAAAAGTTTGGAAAAGTGGGACGCCATGTGCTAGCCGATCGGCTGGCCCGGTCGATCGCCTGGTGTGTCCGATCGGCTGGGCTGTTCGATCAGCCTAGCCATTCGGCCAGCAAGTCTGACCTGGTCTGCCTTTCGTCTAACACTTGGTTGTTTGGTTACTTGTCATTATATCGAGGTAGTTTGATAACGAGTTGAACTATGATACCTTCGTTCTTACCCGTCTCTCCGGCTCGGACAGGAATCACCCAAGTCCGGCCGGTGAACGGTTTGGAGCGTTGACGTGATGTCGTGGGTCACGCAAATTTAATCCCTAAACAACTGTAGTTAGCGGTAGTAGGGTATCGAACTCAGGGAGTATGTGGAAATTGTGTTGATTGTATAGCTTTGTATTTAAACTAAAGTTAAACTAAATTGCAGAAAATTAAAATTCAAGATTGTGGATTGTTGTTTTAGAAAACTAAATTAAGAACTAATTCAAATCAAAGTTGGTTGTAAACAATTAGGAGAGAATAATGATCACCCTAGGTTTCAGTTTCTTTAAACAATTGTGTGCAATTTCACTAGAAAGAGTTACATAGACATAACTCGTGTATATGTGATTGAAGTGATAAAAGGGAACAAAGTACTCGGATTAAATAACGCGAGGTTGTTTCCCGATGATCTATTAACCAATATCCAACCCTAACCCTTCCCGTGATATCTCGGTTGCCAGCGGCACCAAGAACGTACGATTAAGACTAGAGATTGTAATATGGATTAACACGCTACAAACAACCAAACATACACCATGACATTCAAGCAGTGCAAGATATCATTCTAGAAATGCAGAAATTAAACACACAAAAGTCTTAGAAACATTCACCTAGGATGATCACCGGAGAGTTTAGCCGGACATGGCTCGGTGAATCATCATCAACATCAATCTAATGTTCATACAAATTAAAAACACAAACCGAATGATTGGAAATGTTCACAAAGCAAGCCAGTGCTCCAAATTCGCTCCCCAAGTGTCCAAGAACCGTCAATGATGAGATAATACCAAAAGACACCCAAAAACCGATTATAATATGGCAGTTACATATTTTCCGTGCAGGCTCCACCGTAAATTACGGCTCCACCGTAATTTACGGTGGTCAACATTTTGTTACGGCTCCAATCTCCTGTGTTACGGTGGAAACTGAAGTGAAAAAATAGTCTACCGTAAATTACGGTAGAACCGTAATTTACGGTACTCGGCTGCCTTCACTTCCTTGTTGTTCTTTTGTTCTCCTCTTGACCCGTTTTCCACCAAAACCTCCAAAAGCTGCCTTTGATCCATCTTTTAGCTCCTAATTCGTACCTGAAACATAAGCATCGTAGTTATCTAATTCAAGATAATTACACGGCTAATTGGAGGATTATTTCATATTTTAACATGCTTAAGGGTTGTCCAAAGGACCACCCGTCACATCCCCACACTTAACCGTTGCTTGTCCCAAGCAACACATCAACATGGTTTCAAAACAAGTGATCAAATCAAATCAAACAAAACATGCAATTTCTTTACCGACCCCTTTTTAACACCCAAGCAATACACCCCTCACAAATTCTCTCCTCTCGGCTACAAGTGAAAACTAGCAACGATAAGCTAGACACACACTAGGCAAACGGGTGGATGCACAATCATAAGCTTGTACCTGAATCAATCATTCTCCTATAATGGGTCAAACATGAATGCAAATCAAAAGGACTTAAAGGTTGTAACGTGGCTAGGTGTATAGGTAGGAAATGGAATATATATGAGTAGCGAAAATTCAACCCGGTCTTTTTATTACAAATACCAAAAACCAACTAACAAATGCGCACTACTATATACAAGACAATTAAGCCCCCCCCCCCCTTTTTTTTCTTTTTCTTTTTCTCTTTTTTTTTTTTCAAGCATTGCTTTTCTCTTTTTTTTTTTTCAAGAAACATTATCACATTAAACAAAACTACTTCACTCACAAGACTACTAATCCTATCACTAACGCTATAAGACCGGGTCAAATTTGGGTAAATTTTCAAGTAAGTAGCTAGGGGAAACAAATGATAGGCTTTAGGCACAAAATTGGGCAACTAAATGACCAAACCCCCGCCCCTCTCACTACCATGCTCATATATATAACTTATGAGGTCCAACCCCCCAAATCCCACACTCGCTCACACCAACGACGAGGCTACCTAATGCCCTTATCCTTTCTACATTCATGTCTAACTAAGGATTCAAATCGCATTCAAGCACAAGTTCTAACGCACCCCCACCCGTAGCCACTCTCATCAAAGATTATTTATATACACGTGTGGCTACAACTCTCACCAAGAATGAAAAGGGTAATAAGGGTTGCCGGTGCATTAACTTGGGGTAAATTAGGGCGACAAGATTTCACATTTGTTTTGCTCGGCTTAAAATTTTTCAAAAATCTTACAAAAATTTCTTACAAAAATTTCCCCCCATCCCCACACTTGGGATACATTGACCCCAATGTATGGCTTTGGGAGGCTTTGATCACTAACTCAATCAACATCCACAAAAAGCTTCTCATCTCAAACCCCAAATTTCTTTTTGTATTTTTTCATTTTATATTTTTTTTATGTTTTTTCATTTTAAACACAACACCACCAACCATCGCCAACCCAATAATCAACATAAACCCACAAATATATACAAACTATACAAAAGAGAGAATACCACCTGATCAATAGTAGCGCGGTCCCGGAGGCCCAAAGATGGATGACATCATATCATTCCACTCTCCAAACCCGAATGCGCCGCTACTGCTTCCCTCTTGTTGTTGTGGTCCCTCTTGCCGCCTTGGATCAAGCCACTGAGAATGGTGGAGTGGTGGAGTCGGATAAGAAATGCTACCATCATAAGGCGGCAATGAAGCATAGTCCACATGTTGTGGATCTTCAACCACCGGCCTTCCGGCATGCCAATCCGCATGCATCCGCCTCATTTGATCATCATGATATCTGTTATTAGCATCCACCTCTCGAGAGTATGCGTGGGTACGGTTCCATGACTCATTGCGATCGAAGCTATGTTTAAGCGCCCGCTCAATACTAGCGCTATTCCGCGTGCTTTGATCAAATAACGACCTCTCCGAACCCGACCAAGTATCAAAAATGGCCGCCGGCGGGCGTTGGCTCTCGATCACCTCCTGCATTGAACCACTATAAGCCCACCCCGGCTCATACGGTTGCTGCGCGTAGTCGTAGAACGTACCACCATGACCACCATGAAAAACCCCAAAACCAACATTTGCACCACCCTGTGGCTCGTCTGCGTAATCATCATCCCCACTCGGAATCAACTCTTCATCGCTTTCAGGTTCATCCGGTTCTCCCGGTAACAACTCCCTTGCACCCAATTTCAATGCCCTCCACCGTTGACCCTCCGATTTCAGCTTGTGATAACGTTCAGACTGAGTATATGTCCAAACGTTTCCCAACCTATCCAAAGTAAAAGGCTGGTGCCTTTTCGTTAAACCCCGGTCTTCAGATGTGAGTGCCTTCTGCTGTTTCATTAAACCCGTTATGATGCGACAGTACGGGACAATGTCTCTCCCGTATTTGTTCCGGCATATCCACAAATGGTGCATAATCAGGTAGCGTATTGGAAAGCGTGGGGATCCATGCATCAATGAATACAGAACAGGTATCTCTGGAAACCTCACCTGTTCTTTATCCCCTCTTCTTGGGATGACATTAAGCAAACAGATCGTATGCAATAGCTTGGCTTCTATCTTCAGATTTTTTTGGTATAACACGCCACCGTACCTACCGGGCAAAAACAAATCCGCTAACATGCTATTCCATGTCACGTGCTTCTCTGGTTTGAGCAATAAATCATCAAGCGTGGGAATCATGTACTCCCTAGCCGGAAGACTATCATATTTTCCCAGCTTCTTCAACGTATCGAATGACATTTCAACTGGTACCCCATGTACCATCCCAATCAACTTCATTTGTGATGGCCTGTGGAAGTTGTGACATTTAAGTGTTGCCATCCACTCCTGAATCTCAGTCATAAACAGATTGCTCTTATCTTTATCAAAACACTTGAGTGCTCCTTCCCAACCCAAAGCACGGAACTTATCAAACACCCCGAACTGGCCAAACTGGGGTTCATCAACCTCTTTTTCACAGATAAACGCGGCTGCTTTATTTTTTAACTTGTTCATGCAGTCGTTATAAAGGGTTGGCTGCCAGATTTCGGGTTGGTCATCCAACGACCCCGAATTCCACACCGGTTTATCACTTGGGTCTAACTCCATCTCTTCTTCTTCTTCGCTTTCGCTCTCGCTTACCCTACCCATATATTGCCTCTTCTTTGATAGCTGTTCCTTTTCCTTGCCCTTGCCTCTTGATGAAGATGAACTTGAACCCGCTTTTTCCTTTGTCTTTGCCATTTCCTACACACATGAGGGAACAACAAAAACAAACACAAAAATTAAACACTCTCTTCAAAAAATCATCCCCACACTTGCTTGTTGCCATGATTGTAGATGTTAGTGAACCAAAAGTGTATCAAGAACTTTTCAAAAATTGGGCATGGTGTCTCTACAATGTAGAGCATCCCAAAAGTTCACTACTTTAACAACAATTCCTACATCTACAACCATCAACCATGTTCAATAAACAATTCCATACTCACATCCTAACAACAAGCAAGTGGGCAAGAACACATAACCTAAATCACCTTGTTTTTCACAATGTACTACCATAATATAGCAAAGTAAGTGTTCATACCTTGTTTCAAGATGGAAGGATGCTTGTGAAACTAAAAATCCCAAAACCCCCAAATTATCTCGAATTAGGGTTTCAAATTTCGACCCCAAAATTGTGTTTTCTCTGAAATCTCTACTCACAATCACAAAGCTTGTGAAAAATTAGTCAATTTAGACCAAAATTCCACTTGATTTGGACAGGAATTGAAGGTTTTATGAGAGAAAGAAGGTGGAAGAACAATGGAGGTTGTGGGTTTTTGGAGAAGAAGAAGACGGTGGAAAAGTGAAGAATGAATGGGTGGATAGGGATTAATCACGTGACCAGGCTTGTTTGTTTTCGATTTAATTGTGTTTTTTTTTTTTTTATGTCGAAGCGGAACTCAACCGACGGATACAAGTTTTGCGCGTACCGTAATTTACGGTCTCACCGTAAATTACGGTGAGACCTGAACATCAAAATTTGCACCGTAATTCAGACTATTTCCACCGTAATGCCCCAAACAGATCACCGTAAATTACGGTAATACCGTAATTTACGGTATTCACTGGATCCAAATTCTTTCACCGTAACTCAGTAGAGTTACACCGTAAAATCCATATTTTTTGAACATCCACCGTAAATTACGGTAAAACCGTAATTTACGGTGCTCGCTGGGCATTCACCTTTTGACAAAAATTGAGATTTATGTGATAAATTTTTTAGATTTTTAAGTTTTTCGATTTTTTTATGTTTTTTTTTAATTTTTTCAAAAACTTGTAAAAATTACCCTACCCCCTCAAAAATCCCGTGTTGTCCTCAACACAATGTAAGAGCAATTCGCAACCCGAATATCCCCACACTTGTTTCGAACACGGACTTCGAGGAACTAAGGCAATTGTGCAACTATACAAACAAAACAAAACAAAACTACTATGTACACTACCACCAAACCTGGGCCTTTTATGGTTGTTCCTCCTCGACCGGGCGTAAGATGTAGCCCGCTTTGTCAAGCTCCAAGTTATTGATGTCATTTCCTTCCAAGTACGGCTTCAAGCGGTGACCGTTCACCGTTTGTTGTTTCAACGTTTGCTCATCTTGGATGTCCACATCACCAAATCGCCCAACTCTTCGAATAACATACGGACCCATCCATTTGCTTTTAAGCTTGCCCGCAAACATTTTCAATCGTGAGTTGTACAACCAAACCTTCTGACCCACCTCGAACGTTTTCTTGCGCAACTTCGCATCATGCACTTTCTTTAGCTTATCCTTATAAGCCGATGCACATTCATACGCCTCATCTCGAATCTCTTCTATCTCACTTAATTGTAACTTTCTCAACTTACCCGCCTCATCGTAATCCGCGTTGACTGTCTTGATCGCCCAATGCGCCCGATGCGCTAACTCCATTGGCAAGTGACAACCCTTACCATACACCATCCGGTAAGGTGTTGTGCCAATCGGAGTCTTGTAGGCCGTACGATACGCCCACAAAGCATCATCCAACTTGCTCGACCAATCCTTCCTATCCGTTCTTACCGTTTTCATGAGGATCTCCTTGATTTGCCGATTGGACACTTCGACTTGTCCACTCGTTTGCGGATGGTAAGGTGTGGCGACTCGGTGGTTCACGCTATACCTCTTCAATAATTTTCCGAAGTTAAAGTTCTTGAAATGTGAACCACCATCGCTTATAATGACCCGCAGGATTCCGAAGCGAGAGAAGATGTTGGATTGAACAAATTTACAAACAACCGAATGGTCGTTTGTTCGCGTTGCAATAGCCTCAATCCACTTCGAGACATAATCCACCGCCACAAGAATATAAAGGAAGCCATTCGAATTCGGAAACGGACCCATAAAATCTATTCCCCATACATCAAATATCTCTACAACCAAAATTGGTTGTAGTGGCATCTCATCCCTCTTCGATATGCTACCCATCTTTTGGCAATTTACACAATTCCGGGCGAACTCAATTGCATCCTTGAAAATAGTGGGCCAATAAAACCCACAAGATAATACCCGATAGCCAGTTTTATGCCCACTAAAGTGACCCCCGCAAGCGGATGAATGGGCATGCGTTAAGATTTCCAACACTTCCGTCTCGGGCACACACCTCCGAATAACTTGATCCGGTCTGATCTTGAAGAGATCCGGCTCATCCCAAATGTATTGCCTCACTTGGACCATGAATTGTTGACGACGCTTTTTGGTCCAATGAGTTGGAATGGCACCCGTGGCTAAATAGTTAACATAGTGGGCGTACCACGGGGCAATGAAAGTGGACACGGCTAACAGTTGCTCGTCGGGGAAACTTTCATTGATTTCACTTACATCATCGGTCCCCTCTACCGGAATCCTAGACAAATGATCTGCAACTACATTCTCGCTTCCCTTCTTGTCTCGGATCTCTAGATCAAATTCTTGTAATAACAAGACCCACCGAATCAAACGCGGCTTCGCATCCTTTTTCTCCATTAAATACCGAACCGCACTATGATCAGAATAAACCACTACCTTGCTTCCCCAAATATACGAGCGAAACTTATCCAAAGCATACACCACCGCTAGTAACTCCTTCTCGGTTGTGGTGTAGTTAAGTTGCGCTTCGGATAAAGTTTTGCTTGCATAGTAAATAACCACCGGCTTCTTGTCAACCCGTTGACCCAAAACTGCACCAATAGTGGTATCGCTTGCATCACACATTATCTCGAACGGCTTTGACCAGTCAGGTGGTTGCAAGATAGGCGCTTTGACCAAATGTTCCTTCAAAACAGTAAAAGCTTGCATACACTCATTAGTAAAGTCAAACGGGACATCTTTTAATAACAAATTGCATAAGGGTTTGGTGATAACACTAAAACCCTTAATGAAACGTCGCTAAAAACCAGCATGTCCCAAGAATGACCGTACACCCTTAACATTTTTAGGAGGTGGCAACGATGATATTACCCGTATCTTTGCCTTATCCACCTCCATCCCTCTTTCCGAAATCACGTGTCCCAACACAATGCCCTCTTGCACCATGAAATGACTTTTCTCCCAACTTAGCACTAAATTTTTCTCAACGCACCTTTTTAAAACCTTTTGCAATTCGTTGAGACAAGCATCAAAAGTAGTGTTAAAAATGGAGAAATCATCCATGAATACTTCGAGCGACTCTCCAACCATGTCCGAGAAAATACTCATCATACATCGTTGAAAAGTTGCCGGAGCATTACACAAACCAAATGGCATTCGCCTAAAGGCAAAGGTGCCATATGGACATGTGAAGGTGGTCTTGTGTTGGTCATCCGGGTGTATGGCAATTTGATTATAACCCGAATACCCATCTAAGAAGCAATAATATTTTTGACCCGACAATTTTTCAATAATTTGGTCAATAAAAGGTAGCGGGAAATGGTCCTTAGAAGTGGCGGCATTCAGTTTTCGGTAGTCAATACACACCCGCCATCCGGTAACCGGTCGGGTGGCAATTTGTTCACCACTTTCATCCTTGACTACTTGAATGCCGGCCTTCTTAGGCACAACTTGGGTGGGACTCACCGAAGCACTATCCGAAATCGGATAGATGATTCCCGCATCCAACCATTTAATTACCTCTTTTTTTACTACCTCCCTTAGGTTCGGGTTCAACCGCCTTTGAGCTTCTCGTGTCGGTTTGGCATCTTCGGTTGTGATAATTTTGTGCATGACGATGGATGGACTAATTCCTTTGAGATCGGCAATCGTCCATCCAATAGCACCCTTGTTCGCTTTTAACACCTCCATCAACTTTTGCTCTTGTGCCAACTCCAAATTAGAGGCAATAATGACCCGTAAAGTGTCATTATCCCCTAAAAATACGTACTTTAAGTGGCTAGGCAAGTCCTTGAGCTCTAACTTTGGGGGTTCCTCCAACGATGGTTTTGTACCCGAATCAATTTCCACCGGTAGACCCTCGAATTGATGGGTCCATGGTGGTCTACCTTCTTTTATCGCCATCACATCTTGTGCTTCCTCTTCAACCCGTAGTGCATAAGCATGTACCTGTTCAGAAAAGTCACACAGGCAAATATCCAAACCATCCTCCTCATACTCATGCGGGTTGCATCCATCTACTATGTCTGCCATAAAACACTCATCAACACCGTTAGCATTAGAATTGTTAGTAAAAACATTCAAACGCATTTTTCGATTTCCAAATGCCATATCAACTGTACCAAATCTACAATCGATAATAGCATGTGCGGTGCTTAAAAATGGCCGACCCAAAATTATGTTTTGTTGTTGTTTAGGGTCCGCCGATGAGTAATCCAACACTAAGAAATCCACCGGATAATAAAACTCATCAATTTTTACAATAACATTTTGAACCATACCCCGGGGCAACTTATGAGACAAATCGGCCAAAACAACCGTCGTCTCCACCCTTGCTAATGGACCAAAGTCATATTGGTCGTATAAGCCCCCCGGTAAAATGCTAACTCCGGCTCCGAGATCTAGCAACGCCTTAGCCATTTGAAAATTACCCACTTGTACATTAATCAATGGCGTGCCCGGATCTTGGAGCTTAGGAGGAAGCTCCCCATTCAACACCGCACTTACTTGCCCGGTCAAATCTACCCGCTTAGGCACTTTTTTCTTGTTTTGCCTCTTTTGTGTACATAATTCTTTTAAGAATTTTGCATAAGCGGGAACTTGTTTTATTGCATCAAGGAGTGGGAGATTTATTTTAACTTGTTTGAACATATCCCACATTTCCTCTTTTTGAGGACCTCTTGACACAATAAAATTTTTCTTTCCCGGGTCAAGTAGGGCCGATGGGAATGGAACTTGACTCGGTTCACCCTCACTTTTTTCATTCTTTTCACTTTCACCCAAACCCGGTTTTTTAATAATTGGTTCTTTTGGTTTAACCGGTGAAAGTTCATCATCACTTTCCATTCCCGTGATATCCTCAACCACCCCCTCGACCAATTCGGGTGACAAATTGGCCTTAAACTCTTTCCCACTTCTTAGAACACTAACATGGTTAATATTAACATTACCTCGTGACGAACCATGTGAAGGGTTTACCTTAGTGTCGCTTGGAAGTTGACCCTTACCTTTCTTTAGTTCCGCCACATCGGTTGCTAATTGACCCATTTGAGTTGTTAGTGATTGGATGCTTTTATCACGAACCTCGTCTTTTTGCATTCGCACTTCGTCTAATTGGTTCCGTTTTTGCATCTCCATTTGCATGCTCTTTAGCATCTCCATCACCTCGTTTCCACCTGAAAGCCCCCCTTGTTCTTGACCCGTTTGGTATTGTTTTTGATACCCTTGGTTATTTCCGCCTCGGTATCCACCTTGATTATTATAAGATGGCCGTGAACCAAAATTACCTTGGCTACCTTGGAAATTCGGGTTCGCTTGATTTGACGGGTTCCCATATCTAAAGTTCGGGTGGTTCCTCAATCCGGGGTGGTAGGTGTTTGAATTCATGTTGTTGTAGTTCCTACCACCTCCTCCTTGACCTTGACCTTGAACCGCATTGACTTCCTCGTATTGCCCTTCCAACACCCCTTGGCAGTTTTCAGCCGCATGACCTATTTCATTACACAAAGCACAAACATTATATATTTGATTAGTGGTTTGAACATTACCATCATCTATGGCGTGCACTTGTGGTCGGTTAGTGGTTGGTCGGGCTCTCCTTGAAGCTTGGGCCTTCCTTTTTGATGTAGTTGCCATGCTTTCCAAAAACTCCCAATCTTCATTCTCATAATTCGTTCCAAACGTCCCTCCGGTGATAGACATTAGATCACGTGCGTCTTCGGCACTCAACCCCTCATGAAAGGCGTTCATCAACTCCCATAACTCAATTCCATGATGAGGGCAATTTTTAATCATCATGTTAAAACGCTCAAACGCCTCATGAAACATCTCACCGTGTTGTTGTTGAAAGCTTCTCAATCCCTTCCGCGCATCATTGGTCTTTTGGGCGGTGTAGAATTCATCCAAAAAGGTTTGTTGCATCTCCCCCCATGTATATATTGATGCCGAAGGCAAAGTGTAGAACCACTTCTTTGCCTTATCCTCCAAAGAAAACTGAAATAAGACTAACTTGACTTCATCGGCCGAAAAACCTTGACTCCCAAAAGTGTTGCAAATTGAGTCATAGGCCTCTAGATGGAAATACGGCTCCTCCGTTGCTAACCCTTTGTACTTCGGTAAACTTTGCAACGAGTTTGTTCTTACTTCAAAAGTTCTCCCTTGGTTGTTGTGAGGGATAACCACCGGTGAAGGGTTTTGAGTAATGATTGGCCTGAAATGTGCCTCTATTCCCCTTGCTTGTTCCCTAAGATGCCTTCTTGGAACACCCAATCGGCCCCTTGGACGAATAGGACCCATTGGTCTTGGTATAGGCCCTTGTGGTGCAATTGGTTGTTGGGGCATCAGTGGGTATTGATTTGGCCTTTGAAATTGTGGGTATACATGTTGTGGCCTAACTTGTTGCAATGGAATGGGTTGTTGGATTGTTGGCCCTTGTGGTCTTGGCCGAATGTGTTGCGGTATAAGTTGTTGTTGTTGCATTCCACCAGCACTCGCCATCCCTTGAGATTGACTTTGAACATACCCAAAATCCCCTTGATCACCATAATCTCCATAACCGTACCCATCATCTTCATACCCCTCAAAGTCTTCGAATCCCTCATCATAACCACCCCCTTGAATTCCTGAAGTTTGCCCAAATGGAATGGTCGAATACTGAAAACCCGACTGTTGTTGTTGTGGTCTAAAAGATGAAGTAGTATGCACAATAGTCGAATTGGGTGCAATTGTGAAGGTAGATGATGCTTGACCCGTAGTTGGGGGAAAGAAGTGAGATAATGGTGGGATTGTGGTGGATGGATCGTAAGTGATGGTAGGCTCAGTTTGAGTGGTGATTGGTTGAGTGGAGTTGGTTGGTGTAAATTCAGCAGTGGTATTAGGTAATGTAGTGTTTGGTGATGGTTGGGTGGAAGTAGGTATAAAGGATGAGGTTGTTTGACTGGTTGTAGGTGGAATCTGAGAATCAGCCATGATGTTTCTCGGTGTAATGGGTGAAGTGGGTGAACCAATGATTTTGTTTTCTCGCACTAAAACTCGGTTTTGTCGTAGCGTTCTTTCAATTTCCGGATCAAACGATAGCGGTGATGACCTGTGAGAGCCTCTAGTATGCATACACCTGAAGTACCTGCACACTAAACACAACCAGCGTAAATCCGAAAATAACAAACAAAACTATTAAACTAACACACGTTGCGCACTACTCCCCGGCAACGGCGCCAAAATTTGACGTGATGTCGTGGGTCACGCAAATTTAATCCCTAAACAACTGTAGTTAGCGGTAGTAGGGTATCGAACTCAGGGAGTATGTGGAAATTGTGTTGATTGTATAGCTTTGTATTTAAACTAAAGTTAAACTAAATTGCAGAAAATTAAAATTCAAGATTGTGGATTGTTGTTTTAGAAAACTAAATTAAGAACTAATTCAAATCAAAGTTGGTTGTAAACAATTAGGAGAGAATAATGATCACCCTAGGTTTCAGTTTCTTTAAACAATTGTGTGCAATTTCACTAGAAAGAGTTACATAGACATAACTCGTGTATATGTGATTGAAGTGATAAAAGGGAACAAAGTACTCGGATTAAATAACGCGAGGTTGTTTCCCGATGATCTATTAACCAATATCCAACCCTAACCCTTCCCGTGATATCTCGGTTTCCAACGGCACCAAGAACGTACGATTAAGACTAGAGATTGTAATATGGATTAACACGCTACAAACAACCAAACATACACCATGACATTCAAGCAGTGCAAGATATCATTCTAGAAATGCAGAAATTAAACACACAAAAGTCTTAGAAACATTCACCTAGGATGATCACCGGAGAGTTTAGCCGGACATGGCTCGGTGAATCATCATCAACATCAATCTAATGTTCATACAAATTAAAAACACAAACCGAATGATTGGAAATGTTCACAAAGCAAGCCAGTGCTCCAAATTCGCTCCCCAAGTGTCCAAGAACCGTCAATGATGAGATAATACCAAAAGACACCCAAAAACCGATTATAATATGGCAGTTACATATTTTCCGTGCAGGCTCCACCATAAATTACGGCTCCACCGTAATTTACGGTGGTCAACATTTTGTTACGGCTCCAATCTCCTGTGTTACGGTGGAAACTGAAGTGAAAAAATAGTCTACCGTAAATTACGGTAGAACCGTAATTTACGGTACTCGGCTGCCTTCACTTCCTTGTTGTTCTTTTGTTCTCCTCTTGACCCGTTTTCCACCAAAGCCTCCAAAAGCTGCCTTTGATCCATCTTTTAGCTCCTAATTCGTACCTGAAACATAAGCATCGTAGTTATCTAATTCAAGATAATTACACGGCTAATTGGAGGATTATTTCATATTTTAACATGCTTAAGGGTTGTCCAAAGGACCACCCGTCAAGCGTTGGTTTAAAGTTTAACCCAAAATCAGTGAACCTTGTATATAGAATCCGAATCTTGAACCTTTTAACTTGTTAGAATGATTAGTTAGCCGGTTCAAGCTCCGTTTCTAGCGATTTGAAGGCATTGAGTGTAAAAGAGTTGAAAGAAAGTTGGGATTTCTTCTTTCAGTTCTTCACAACATGTGGATGTTTAGATCTTTGATAGATCTTAGCTTGTTTCTGTGCAAATCGGTTAGATCTAAGCTAATCATAGTCGGATGAGGCCAAAACATGATGTTCTTCAAGAACACCATGATGACATCACCCAAGAACACTTAGATCTTGGTGATTTCACGGTTAGAATCCAAGTTTTGAAAGATAGAAAGGTGTAGAATCAAGTAATGATAAAAAAACGTACAAGATTTAGAGTGAAAACTTACCGGGATTGAGAGAAATCTGAGAAAAGATGAAGAATAGGAGCTGGCCGGTCAGAACTTTCCAAAAGTGGAAATGAAGACAAGGACAACCCTATTTATAGGCTTCTAAAAGAGGAAAGTGTCAGCCGATCGGCCAGGAGCTCCGATCGAGTGGGCTGCTCGATCGGCTGGCAAGATGCTAGCCGATCGGCTGGCCTGTTCGATCAGGATGCTTCCTGTTCGATCCGCGACACACTTCGATTATTTTGCGACGGTTTTCGACGTTTCGATTTCGATGGACGCTGATACGAGTACGATAGGGTTCCTAGTCAAATTACTTTCAGTCCCAACTACTATATCTAACATACAATCTTCTATAAGTCACGTTTCGATGTCGGTTTCGATTGAGTTCGATTGCCTTTCGAGTTTCGATTCGATTTTCGATTGATTTGCTTGAATACCACACCAAACATAAAGTAAACACGCACAAGTAACACATAAGGCACACACACACGTATAACAATACCACAATTCGCATAATTCGAGTCTCGAGTTCGACGATTGTTAGATCGGTTTGATTACTGATTAGTTAACTTTATCGCATTGTTACTTCCTATCATTCACAGTCGTAGATCGGTTCGCATTAAAACATTCGATTACTTCGATTCTTGCTGATTACAACACTTACTCCACATAATATAACTAGAACATAAAATAGACTAACTATAGTTAAAGAAAGTCAAAGTTGACTTGGACTTTGACTTTGACTTTGACATTCGAAAACACGGGGTGTTACAGCCTCCCCTTGTTTAGGGAATTTCGTCCCGAAATTAGGCTCGAAGGCTACACAGCGCCGTGATTTACCAATTTGATGCTTCAGATCTATTTTATTTAAACAACTGCGGGTACTTGGCCTTCATGTCGCTTTCGAGTTCCCAAGTGAACTCCGCGCCTCGTTTGCCTTCCCATCGGACCTTCACGATCGGGATGCGAGAACGCCTGAGTTGCTTGGTTTGGCGATCCATGATTTCGACAGGCTTTTCCACGAAGTGTAAGGTTTCGTTGACCTGAAGATTGTCGAGTGGTACGATTAGATCATGGTCAGCAAGGCATTTTCGGAGGTTAGAGACGTGGAAAGTCGGGTGGACGTTACTGAGTTCCTCCGGTTGCTCGAGTCTGTAGGCGACTTTTCCGATTCTTTCCAGAATCCTAAAAGGTCCAACGTATCGAGGCGCGAGTTTCCCTTTCTTGCCGAATCGGACTACACCCTTCCAAGGTGATACCTTTAGGAGTACGTAGTCACCAACTTCAAATTCAAGGGGCTTGCGTCTTCTATCGGCGTAACTTTTCTGTCTGTTCCGAGCTTTTACCAAATTGTCTCGGATCTGGTGGATTTTGTCAGTCGTTTCTTGTAGAATCTCGGGACCGGTTAGTTGCGAGTGATTGATCTCGTGCCACACAATAGGCGATCGACATCTTCTACCATACAAAGCCTCGAAAGGTGCCATCTTGATGCTGGCATGATAGCTATTATTGTACGAGAATTACACCAATGGTAGGTGTTTGTTCCAACTACCACCAAAATCTATAACACACGCTCGGAGCATGTCTTCAAGAGTACGGATCGTCCTTTCAGTCTGTCCGTCGGTTTGAGGATGGAATGCAATACTCAGATTAAGCGACGTACCAAGGGCCGCTTGAAACGTTTCCCACAATCGCGAAGTGAACCGAGTGTCACGATCTGAAATGATGTCACGAGGCGTACCATGGTTACAAATGATCTCGTCGGTGTAGATTTGGGCTAGTCGTTCCACCTTATAGTCTTCCCGTATTGGCAAAAAGTGGGCTGATTTCGTTAGACGATCGACTATGACCCAAATACTGTCGTGACCTGATGGCGTGGGCGGGAGTTTCGTTATGAAATCCATAGCTATACTCTCCCACTTCCATATAGGTATCGGCGGTTGTTCGAGTAAGCCAGAAGGTCTTTGATGTTCAGCCTTGACTCTTGCACAAGTTAAACAGCTTCCAACGTACAGAGCGATATCCCTTTTCATACCCGGCCACCAGTACTTATAACGAAGATCCTGGTACATCTTGTCTGCGCTGGGATGAATAGAATACCGGGATTTGTGGGCTTCGTTCATGATAATCTTTAGCAAATCGGTCCGCTTAGGGATCCAAATTCGGTTCAGATAATAGAATATCCCATCTAGTTTGCTTACTAACTGAGCTCCGTCGTGATAGATCCTCTCTCTCTTCAATGTACGCTCGTTAAAGCAAGCATATTGAGCTTCACGAATAAGGGTTTCGAGGTTGTGCTGGGCTTGGATGTTTCGGGTACTGAGCACGTAACTCTTTCTGCTGAGCGCGTCGGCAACCACATTCGCCTTGCCTGGGTGATAACGAATCTCACAGTCGTAATCGTTGAGAAGTTCTACCCATCGGCGTTGACGCATATTAAGCTCTCTCTGATTAAAGATGTGTTGTAAACTCCTGTGATCAGTGTAGATTGTACTTAGTGCCATACAGGTAGTGTCGCCAAATCTTCAATGCAAAGACAACCGCGCCTAGCTCGAGGTCATGGGTTGTATAGTTCTTCTCGTGGATCTTGAGCTGACGAGATGCGTAGGCTATAACCTTGTCTCGCTGCATGAGAACACAACCGAGACCAAGGTTAGAAGCATCACAGTAGACAATGAAGTTGTCGCTTCCGTCAGGCAGCGTAAGAATCAGTGCGTTGCACAGCATATGCTTGAGGGTTTGAAAGGCAGTCTCTTGTGCGTTTCCCCACACAAAAGGCTTGTCCTTATGAGTAAGTGCGGTAAGCGGCACAGCGTTCTTAGAGAATCCTTCAATGAACCGTTGACAATAGCCCGCTAGTCCGAGAAAAGAACGAACTTCAGACGGGTTCTTAGGCGTAATCCAGCTTTTGACAGCTTCAATCTTCGCAGGATCGACATGGATACCCCGACTATTCACTATGTGACCCAGAAATTGAACCTCCTCTAACCAGAATTCGCACTTGGAGAACTTGGCATAGAGTTGGTTCCCCTGAAGTAACTCGAGAACCAAACGTAGATGTTGGGCGTGTTCGGCTTTCGATTTGGAATAAATCAAGACATCGTCGATGAACACGATGACAAAACGGTCAAGATAAGGCTTACACACGCGATTCATTAGGTCCATAAAAACCGCGGGTGCGTTGGTTAGACCAAAGGGCATAACAACAAATTCGTAGTGGCCATAACGGGTTCGAATAGCAGTTTTAGGAATGTCTTCCTCTTGAATCCGTAGCTGATGATATCCTAAACGCAAATCGATCTTAGAGAAACATGCTGCACCTTGTAGTTGATCAAACAAATCGTCAATTCGGGGCAAGGGGTATCGATTCTTGATGGTTAGCTTATTCAATTCCCGATAGTCAATGCACATCCGGAACGACCCGTCCTTCTTTTTGACGAAAAGGACTGGCGCGCCCCAAGGAGAGGTGCTTGGGCGAATAAAGCCTTTTTCGAGTAATTCTTGGAGTTGGTTCGAGAGTTCCCTCATTTCGGATGGAGCGAGTCGATAAGGGGCTTTGGCAACAGGGTTAGCTCCAGGAATGAGGTCGATGCGGAAGTCGATATCACGACTTGGTGGTAGTCCGGGAAGATCGTCAGGGAACACCTGAGGAAATTCACGAACCACTGGAACATCTTTAACTTCAACTGTCTTTTTCTTTCCCTTCTCCGCTACTACGACGTTGGCCAAGAAAGCTCAGTATTCCTTGCGGAGATACTTGCTGGCTTGAATACACGACATAAGCTTGAGACCTTTCGACGATGTTTCACCGTATACACATAGAAGATCACCATTGGCAAGCAAGAATCGAATCATTTCGAAGCACACAACTTCAACATGGTTTTTACGAAGAAAGTCCATGCCTATTATGACATCAAAGCTTCCGAGTTGCATCGGAATAAGGTCGATTGGGAAGATGTGATTGTTGAGCTCGAGAGTACAATCACGGAGTACAGAGTTAACGGCAATAGTTCTCCCTGTAGCGACTTCGACTTCGAACGACGAGGATAGATATGAGCGCTTACGACTAAGGAGCTTCTCGAATTCAAATGACACAAAGCAGTTATCGGCTCCAGTATCAAACAAACATGATGCATAAATACCATTCACAATGAACGTACCATTAACCACGTTGTTATCCGCCTGAGCCTGGCGGGCATTAATGTTGAAGGTTCGGGCATTGGCTGCTTGCTGCTGTTGCTGAGGCTGCTGTTGTTGCTGCTGCTGTTGTTGCTGCTGGGGCTCTTGCTTAACCACCCTGTTCGGGCACCTGTTTGCAAAGTGGTTAGGGTCACCACATGCAAAGCAGACTCGAGCATTGGCTGCTGGTGCTTGAGCTGCTTGTTGGCCTTGAGGGGCGGGGAGTAGAGCTTGGTTGACAGTAGCTTGAACTAGGGCTTGACGAGGACCATAGCGACAGTTCGTAGTGAAATGACCGTAGAGGTTGCAGTGAGCGCAAAAACGACAAGCTAGCCCCACTGGATGATGATAAGAGCATGTCGGGTAGAGTGGGTGAGGGCCTGTGTATGTACGCTTGGCTGGCGGTGCATTGATCACTGGAGCTGAGCGTTGGTGCTGTTGCTGCTGAGCTAGTACAGCTTGTAGAGGAGCAACAGTGGTCGTTACAGCACAATTCTTGTTACTGGAGCTGTTGTTGTAACAACTGCCACTAAAATCAATAATTAGGACGATAATTAGTCAATAAGAAAACCCTAATTGAGACACCCAAGTAATTCTGCATAAGCCCTAAAATTTTCAGAACAATCGGAATCAGGATCAGGGCCCCTAAAACTCAAGGGGGGCAAACCCTAGTTGATTATTATCAACAGAAAACGAATGTTTAATTCTGATTGGCCAATTCATTTGATTCACCCAAGCTATAACCGAGCCTAGGTAGCCTATGAATTAGACTGCTTAGCTTACGGACCGTAAGGGTCAGGGCATACGGTCCGTAAGCATGTCTCAAAAATTACTATAAATAGCCGACATTGGCACTTACCTGTAGAAGTTAAAACGTCGCTCAGATTCTGTCTGTACGTCGTGTTACACTACAATCAGTTCACAACACACACACACACGATCACGAGGTGCTGCCGCAATCAGGGTAATAACTCGATCGCTATTACGATTCAACGTCCGATCGATTATAACTATCCAACAATTGTCCGAGTGCTGCTCAAATTGAGCTTGTACTTTGTTATTCATATTGATTTCAACTTGAATGTTTGAGTGCTGTTCGAATTCGGACTATGCTCTGTCATTCGTTGTGAATCCATTGAATTGTTAAGTATCGCACTTGATAATAGTTGCGAGGGTTTAATCTCGTGAATTGACGTAACTGCTGAATTAGTTACTAATCCTGTTTGTGTGTGCATTGTTATTTAAATTAGGTTAAAAGGCTAATCAGTAAAGCTTATACTCTGCTCGTAAATCTGCAATGTGAGTCATTCTCTTTTTATCAACTGTTTTACAAAACTCCAAATTATTTTCAAAGTTATAGTTACAGTGATTAAGTCTATGTAATCACCAAGTTACAGCCGGTATGTGGGGTTTTGTATACATTACTTATTTCCCGTCACACTTGGACAACGAGTTAGCCAAGGGGTGATCTGACCACAGTCACAGACACCATTTGGACAACGAGATAACCAATGGGTAGTCGAGTGACAAATACTGTGGGTAGTTGGTTTGATATCAGAAACATTGTAATTCCCCTTAATACTGTAAATTATAACAAAAGGTGTCGTTTTCAGTAAAATGAATGATTCACTCAGTATTTCCCCGCTGACAAAACCTTTTTCAAACATGTTTCAGGTGATCTGGTATGAGCAAAGAAAAGTGCCGTGGAGCACTCCCAGCTTAGAAAAGTGGCTCAATGTAAAAAAATAAATAAACATGTTTTGAAAATAAAGATTTCCCTGAGAAATCACATTATTGTAAATTTCGGGAATTTATCCCTAAGTTATGAAACGAGCAGTTTAAATTATTGAAAGATCCTGTTTTAAAAAGACTTCCGCTGTCGCCTAAATTAAATACCACGGGATTCCTGTCCCGCGGCTCCTGAAACGGGTCAAACCGGGTCGGGGGCCGTGACAGGAAAAGGTGGTATCAGAGCCACTGTTTTAAGCTTACTGATTAAGCTCACTGTTCTAATTAAATTAAGCCTATTGAAAAACAATTAGGAAAATTTTATTTGTCATTCTGTGAATATATGCTTATTAACTGATTAATTGTTAAAATTACAGTATGGGTAAACAAAAGATTTCTGCTATCTACCGCAAATTAGATAGTACACCTAAAGAACAGAGAACCCCTTCCTCCAAATCTCCCACCAATTTAGAAGAAGGAATCTTTGTTCGTAAGGCAAATTATGAAAACCCGCTTACACCGGAGAAAAGGAATTTGATTATTAGAAAAGGTCAAGAGAAAAAGAAACCCCAAGCCAAGAGAGTGAGGTTTAACCCAGAAATTCAGGAAATTAGCAATAATCCACCAGGGGAAAATAACTTAGATGAAAAATGGGTAAATCTGTATCTGCTCGCTACTATAGCAGAAAATGCAAATCTTTAAACTCTAAATCTAGAAATAAGTACTTCCCAGTAAATAAATAAATAAATCTGAGTGTGTTCTGTTTGCTGTTATGTTGTACAAATTGGTGTGCAATAAAAATGTTTATTTGTTAAACTTTGTTCCAAAGTCTTAACTTAACATTTTGTGCATTTTGCATATACGCTACACAGCATGAGTGAGCTATCCGAGGCGTTTCAGAACCTCAACCTCTATCCTGTGCCAATTGAAGTCTCCCACAACTTCATTGGTTACATTGCTGACATAAAGGAACCTCTGGAATTCCAAGCTCCACCGCTGGAAAAAGCAAAACCTAAAAAGAGGAGAAGATATGTAGGATGGCGAAAGGTGCGCAGAAGGAAACCTAGGAGACTCCCTAAAATAGAAAATTCTGTAAGTGTGAGCAAGGGAAAAGAAATAGAATCTGGAGAAAGTTCCAAACCAGCAGGGACAGAAATAGGGATAGACCTAAAGCAAAAGGGAATAGAGATCGGAGAAAGCTCTAAACAGCCTGAAGAAATCACATTCCAGTTTGAAATAGACCGCCTACTGGATAATTGTGATATACTAGAGCCTATCAACGATAATCTCTTCTCTTATCCTGCTACAGCCCAACTCCCAATAAACCTAGGACCAACTATTCCAGACCCACTAGTTCACACACGACCATTAGGCCAAATGGAGGAATGGTGGACCAATGACTGGCAATTCCAAAATATAGTCAATAGTCCCTATAGTTTTCTCCCACAATTTGATTCAGAACCTATCCCTAATCCGCCAATGAGCTATGAAAATTTAGCTGAACTACGTCAGTTTGGTGAAGAACTGATAGGCACTGGGAATAGGATCCGGGAAATGGGGGAACAAATCTCCTGGAAGTACGACGAGAGGGAGCGTCGTTACTGAAACTGCCAGTAAACCAAAAGATAGGAGGGGTTTGGAGAAGTTTGTTTGTATTATAACTAATATAGTAAAACTGACTTTGTAAAATGGGCAATAAAACCATGTAAGATAAAAAGTGTGTATTGAAGCAGGTATAATATATAAAACAAAACAGAAGTCGAGGCATCGACAATTTTGGCTATGCTTGCATGTTATAATGATCTATGTGTTTATCTATGATTTTGGTATAATAATTAGACACTAATAATTCCTATTAATGCTAATTAGCAGATGGAAAACGCTAATAGTGAACCAGTTAATGAAGTAAATCAGTCTGAGCAAAATCAGGAAGATCAATATATAACTAGACAAGATATTGAGAACTTTATTTGTCACACCCCCAAAATCCACATGCGGAGTACCACCGCTTGGAGACGTGACTGACCAGGATCTTAACCACCAATCATATTGAACATGTAATATAGTTAAGTATAGCGGAAGCATTTAAGTAACCCAAACATAAATATTAATGTATGAAACATCATAAGTGTTCAAATAGCATTCACGATCCTTTGCCCACAACGACCTGCTCCTCCCCGTGCAAGCTCCATAATGTACCTAAGGTCCTGCAAGGCATGCAGCAGAGAGTCAACAACTAGTTGAGCGAGTTCACAGAAAGTAAGTTCCGTAATAGAAATGGTATAGCAAGCATTGCGTTCGTTCATCTAATCATGTATCGTATTAGTTCGTTCATTGCTCATGTATAGTATTGGTTTCCATCGCGGGCCCTTTCGGCATGTATGCGAAGATTTGGGTTAATACTCCCAAATATCCTAGACTATGTATATTTGTATCGCTGGCCACCCTGGCATGTGTGCGAAGTTCTAATATGTATAGTTCGCAGCCTTCCCGAGGCATGTGTGCGAAGATCAGTCATAATTATCGCAGCCAACCCTTGGCGTGTGTGCGAAGATCTGTTCAAGTAGGTATACTAGTCTAGCCGTATCTTATCCTTCACCATCCTCACCCTGAGGACTCGTATCATAAAGTTCCATTAACTAAGTATGTACATATAATTCATTCAATCCCATTCCCACCCTGGGAACCCCATGTCTTGGCTGTGTGAACTCACCTTGGGTTTGCTCGGTATGCTAAGTATGTTCTTGCAATTAATCAATCACGTCCTAAAGTATGCACATACACAATCAGTTTGAATTCATACAGTTCACGTATAAGCATAATCAATGGTCACCAAGTAGTACACATCACTAATCAACATCACACAAGTCATGCATAGTGTTTAACATCAGTTAGTTAACTCAGTTAACACTTAACAGAATTAACTCAGTTTACTGTGCAAGTTACAGAGGTTGGCGAAACACATAATTTGGCGAAACACAGGTTGACGAAACACAATGTGTTTCGTCAACTACCCTTTGACGAATCAAAATCCTATTTCGTTAAAGACCTTTGGCGAAACACATTTCCTATTTCGTCAACTTCTCCTTGGCGAAACACACTCTCTGTTTCGCCAAGAGTTCTATTTCGTTAATAGCTCAGTTACGTCAAATATCAGTTGCAAACTACAAACCTAATCATGTTATTATAATGCATATCTAATTTTTCACAGTCAACACTTTGATTATAATAATAATCTAGATCATACAAGCAATTCATGATTCACGCAATTCATGATTCAAAAGCTTTCATCAGCAGCGGCCCAATGGAAGCTTATTAAAACATAGTTGTCGGCCACTATACAAAAGATACATCCTATAACAATTCATGGTTCAGATCCCATGTGTTTATTTGTTCTAAGTTGTCATATCCATTATGACACATCCACAAGAATCACCCATGATTGGACCGATTTTAAGGTGGTTAGTTTGCAATCATATAGCCGGCAATTACACTATGTTATCACATCTATTCTGACACACACATATATAGTATATTAAGGAGGAATGTTGTAGCCGATGCCATTGGACCAAAGTATACTCTAGCCGACAATTAAGCCAATGATCATACAAAACAATTCACATGCTCATCATCATATAACCTAATTACATATATATTAAATCCATAAACAAGTTATTTAACCGTCACATCATAATATCAACAAATAATTACAAGCGTTTATAATCCACTAACCGAATAAGGATGATCAATTCAGGGAACCAAACTTCGAATGAGATAAGGGCAGCCGTCGGTTTCAAAAAAAAACGAGAGAGAATGTGAGAGGCGGTTAGGGTTTTCCGATTACTTATGTGTATAGGTTATGAACAAATATTATAATCGGACGTTACTGGGCCAAAGCCCATTCTGGTTTTCGCCTGTTAGCAGTGGGCGAAAACACCAAAGTGTTTTCACCACAGGGTGTTTTCGGGTGGGGCATTCGGGTTGAGGTGATTTCGGTTGTGGTTCCATTTACAATAATCTAAAGCATATTATTAATGACAAACAAAATGTTAATAATAACGGAAACATATATTAACATGCACTCTTATAAGGCACACCATGTATATCATAACAATCACAATACGATTTAACAGTTGTGAAACAAACAAGCCGTTTTAACAAACACTTAAACAATCAACGCGCAATTAATGCGAAGATGGAAATCGTGGAAATTCGAGTTGTCACATTATTGCTCAAGGGATAGCCAATGCTATTCCAGAAATTGTGGCTGCTGTTCAGAAACCAGCCGAACCACAATTAATTCCTAGTAAACGTACTCCGGAAGATAACGGCAGTAACAGCATAAATAGAGGCGGCAATCATGACGATCATGATCCGCAACAGGCCCCACTCCCTAAGAGAATGAAAGCTGCAACGCCTGGTTGCACTTACAAAGAATTTCTTGCCTGTAAACCCGCAGAATTTGCAGGTAATGAAGGGGCAACTGCAACACTGTGTTGGTTAGAGAAAACCGAGGCAGTAATTGCAATAAGTAAATGTGCTGAAGAAGATCAAGTGATGTATGCTTCAAATCTATTCAAAGAAGGGGCGCTAGAATGGTGGAACACGGTGCTACAAGCAAAAGGAAGAAGGGTGGCCTATGCAATGAATTGGGAAGAATTTAAGAGTCTTATAGAAAGAAAATTCTGTCCCGAATACGAGAAGGAACAAATGGCAAACAAGTTCCTGAGCCATCGTATGATAGGAGTAGACTGTCGAGGATATACTTCGACATTCTTCGGATATGCGAGAGTGGTACCTTCCCTGGCTTCGCCAGAACCGGTACTCATTTCTCGTTATATTTGGGGATTAATCGGAGAAATCCGTAACATCGTTAAAGCTGCGAGACCACGCACGATTGACGATGCTGTGGAATTAGCTAATACCTTAACCGATGAACTAGTCCGCACCAGAGAAGAAGATCGCAAGAAGGAATTGGCTCAGAAGATTACCCAAGGATTTCGTGTGGGTAATAATAGCAATAAATTCAAGAAAAGAGGAACCGGGCAATACTCGTCACCTCCTTTCTGCAGAAATTGGAAAAAGAAACACTATGGACAGTGCAATATATTTTGCAACTTCTGCAAGGCGAAAGGACATCAGGAAGAAGACTGCAGAAGGAAAACAAGAATATGTTATTACTGCGGAGAAACAGGGCATATCAAACCTGAATGTCCTAAGTTAGCCCAACCAGCAGACAATAAAGCTAAAACGGCCGATGGAACAACCAAGAAGAATGCTCGCGCATTCCAACTGACCACTCAAGAAGCCGAACTCATTCCAGACGTGATAGCGGGTACGTTCTTAGTGCATAACGTCTATGCAAAAGTATTATTTGACTCTGGTGCAAACCAAAGTTTCATTAATACTGCATTTTGCCAAGCTCTTAACTTACCTCTAACTCACCTTAGGCAGATTTATACAGTCGAAACAGCAGAAAGGAATTATGTTAACATAGATAAGGTTCTGCAAGAAGGAGAGATAGAACTGTTAGGCCATAAGTTTTCTGCAAACCTGTTACCTATGAATTTAGCCGGATTTGATGTAGTATTAGGAATGGATTGGTTAGTCACCAACCATGCTCAAATCTTGTGTGATAAGAATTCCGTAGAAATCCGTACCCCCACAGGAGAAGTAATATTAATTTCATGAGATAGACCTCGGAAGCCACTGAAATTCATTTCAGTAATGAAATTGGCTAGTTATTCAAGGAAACAAGAAATGGTGTATATGATTTCTATAATCATTAACACTAAAAGTAAGGAACTCCAGGACATCTCTATAGTTTCAGAATACCCAGATGTTTTTCCTGAAGAATTACCTGGTTTACCACCTGATAGGGAAGTAGAGTTTAGAATTCATTTAATTCCATGTACTACACCAATAGCTAAGGCACCTTATCGATTAGCACCTACCGAAATGCTAGAATTGAAAAAGCAGTTAGATGAATTACTAAGCAAAGGATTTATACAACCTAGTTCATCCCCTTGGGGTGCACCAGTGTTGTTTGTGAAAAAGAAAGATGGATCAATGAGAATGTGTATTGATTATAGGGAATTGAATAAAGTTACAATTAAGAATCGATACCCATTACCTAGGATTGATGATCTTTTTGATCAATTGCAAGGAGCTAGGTATTTCTCTAAGATAGACTTAAGATCAGGATATCACCAGCTGAAAGTGCAAGAGGAGGACATACCTAAAACTGCTTTCAGAACTAGGTATGGTCATTATGAGTTTACAGTCATGCCCTTTGGATTAACAAATGCTCCAGCTGCATTTATGGACATGATGAATAGGATCTGTAAACCATACTTGGATAAATTTGTAATCGTGTTCATTGACGATATACTCATTTATTCCAAAAGTCAGGAAGAACATTGTGAGCACCTGCATGCACTCTTAACTTTGTTAAGAAAGGAAAAGCTTTATGCCAAATTCTCGAAGTGTGAATTCTGGCTGCAGGAAGTACAATTTTTAGGTCATATGGTGAATCACGAAGGAATTTACGTAGATCCTGCTAAAATAGAAACAATCACAAATTGGAAAGCTCCACGAACGGCTATGGAAGTTAGAAGTTTTCTAGGATTAGCTGGATATTATAGACGATTTATTAAAGATTTTTCCAAGATAGCTGTACCTTTAACTAAGCTAACCTATAAAGCCGTTAAGTTTGAATGGGGATCTAGACAAGAGGAAGCTTTTAGGATTCTAAAGCACAAATTGACAAATGCTCCAATTTTAGCTTTACCCGAAGGAACAGAAGACTTTGAAGTCTACTGTGATGCTTCAAAATTAGGATATAGATGTGTGTTGATGCAACGCAAAAAGGTAATTGCGTATGCCTCTAGGCAATTAAAAAAGCACGAAGAAAATTATACAACTCATGACCTAGAGTTAGGAGCCATAATTTTTGCCCTTAAAATTTGGAGACATTATCTGTATGGAAGTAAGTTTACTATCTATACGGACCATAAGAGTTTAAGGTATATATTTGGGCAAAAAGAGTTAAATATGAGGCAAAGAAGGTGGATGGAAATCTTAAGTGATTACGACTGTGATATTCAATATCACGAAGGAAAGGCAAACGTAGTCGCAGACGCCTTAAGTCGTAAGTATCATGAAAAGCAAAAGCGAGTCCGTGCTCTTAGGTTAAATCTACAATTAGATTTAATGGAACAATTGAAGAAAATTTAGGGAACGGCAATCAAGGACGATGCCGAAGGAATGAAAGGTTACCTAAAGGAATTAGAACAAGGAAAAGATGGAATTTGGAGATTCCACAAGAAACGAATTTGGGTACCTAAACAAGGAGAATTAAGAAATAAGATTTTAGAAGAATCTCATAAATCAAGGTATACTGTACATCCAGGAAATAATAAGATGTACCAAGATTTAAGAAATAATTTTTGGTGGATAGGAATGAAAAAGGATATAGCCGAATACGTATCTAAGTGTTTAACCTGTTCACAAGTTAAAGCCGAACATCAGAAACCTTCAGGACTACTACAACAGTTAGAAATGCCTGTATGGAAATGGGAACTCATAACAATGGATTTTGTTACTAAGTTACACAAAACCAGAAAAGGTAATAATGCTATTTGGGTAATTGTGGATCGATTAACCAAATCAGCTCATTTTCTGCCAATAAAGGAAACCTTTAGCATGGAAAGGTTAGCCAAGTTGTATGTAGATGAAGTAGTATCCTTACATGGAGTCCCACTCTCCATTGTATCTGATAGAGATAGTCGTTTCACTTCCCGTTTCTGGACAAGTTTCCAAGAAGCAATGGGAACTCGACTCAATTTAAGTACCGCATATCATCCTCAAACAGACGGACAAAGTGAAAGGACGATACAAACCCTGGAAGATATGCTCCGAGCATGTGTAATTGACTTTGGTGGTAATTGGGATAGCCATTTACCATTAATTGAATTCTCCTATAACAATAGTTATCATTCGAGCATCGAAGCTGCTCCATTTGACGTACTGTATGGACGCAAGTGCAGAACTCCCGTTTGTTGGGCAGAGATAGGAGAAAGTTAGTTATCAGGTCCAGAGATTGTACAAGAGACCACAGACAAAATAACTCAAATCAAGGAAAGACTGAAGACTGCTAGAGATCGTCAGAAGAGTTATGCGGACAATCGCCGTAAGCCATTAGAATTCCAAGTCGGAGACAAAGTACTATTAAAAGTATCTCCTTGGAAAGGAGTAGTACGATTTGGTAAGAAAGGAAAACTGAGTCTAAGATATGTTGGACCATTCCCAGTGATCCAACGAATCGGACCAGTAGCTTATCGGTTACAACTACCAGAAAAGTTAGCTGGAGTACATGATGTGTTTCATGTATTCAATCTCAAGAAATGTCTATCAGACGAATCCATGGTAGTACCTCTTCAAGATATAGAGGTAAATGAAAAGCTGAAATTCGTAGAGAAACCACTACAGATCGAAGATAGAAAAATCAAGTTTCCCAAACATAAACGACTAGTACTAGTAAAAGTCAAATGGGAATCCAAGAGAGGACCAGAATATACTTGGGAACTGGAATCAGAAATGAAGCGAAAGTACCCTCATCTATTTCAGTAAATCTCGAGGACGAGATTTTCCTCAAGGTGGGGAGGATGTAACAACTGCCACTAAAATCAATACTTAGGACGATAATTAGTCAATAAGAAAACCCTAATTGAGACACCCAAGTAATTCTGCATAAGCCCTAAAATTTTCAGAACAATCGGAATCAGGATCAGGGCCCCTAAAACTCAAGGGGGGCAAACCCTAGTTGATAATTATCAACAGAAAACGAATTTTTAATTCTGATTGGCCAATTCATTTGATTCACCCAAGCTATAACCGAGCCTAGGCAGCCTATGAATTAGACTGCTTAGCTTACGGACCGTAAGGGTCAGGGCATACGGTCCGTAAGCATGTCTCAAAAATTACTATAAATAGCCGACATTGGCACTTACCTGTAGAAGTTAAAACGTCGCTCAGATTCTGTCTGTACGTCGTGTTACACTACAATCAGTTCACAACACACACACACGATCACGAGGTGCTGCCGCAATCAGGGTAATAACTCGATCGCTATTACGATTCAACGTCCGATCGATTATAACTATCCAACGATTGTCCGAGTGCTGCTCAAATTGAGCTTGTACTTTGTTATTCATTGTGATTTCAACTTGAATGTTTGAGTGCTGTTCGAATTCGGACTATGCTCTGTCATTCGTTGTGAATCCATTGAATTGTTAAGTATCGCACTTGATAATAGTTGCGAGGGTTTAATCTCGTGAATTGACGTAACTGCTGAATTAGTTACTAATCCCGTTTGTGTGTGCATTGTTATTTAAATTAGGTTAAAAGGCTAATCAGTAAAGCTTATACTCTGCTCGTAAATCTGCAATGTGAGTCATTCTCTTTTTATCAACTGTTTTACAAAACTCCAAATTATTTTCAAAGTTATAGTTACAGTGATTAAGTCTATGTAATCACCAAGTTACAGCCGGTATGTGGGGTTTTGTATACATTACTTATTTCCCGTCACACTTGGACAACGAGTTAGCCAAGGGGTGATCTGACCACAGTCACAGACACCATTTGGACAACGAGATAGCCAATGGGTAGTCGAGTGACAAATACTGTGGGTAGTTGGTTTGATATCAGAAACATTGTAATTCCCCTTAATACTGTAAATTATAACAAAAGGTGTCGTTTTCAGTAAAATGAATGATTCACTCAGTATTTCCCCGCTGACAAAACCTTTTTCAAACATGTTTCAGGTGATCTGGTATGAGCAAAGAAAAGTGCCGTGGAGCACTCCCAGCTTAGAAAAGTGGCTCAATGTAAATAAATAAATAAACATGTTTTGAAAATAAAGATTTCCCTGAGAAATCACATTATTGTAAATTTCGGGAATTTATCCCTAAGTTATGAAACGAGCAGTTTAAATTATTGAAAGATCCTGTTTTAAAAAGACTTCCGCTGTCGCCTAAATTAAATACCACGGGATTCCTGTCCCGCGGCTCCTGAAACGGGTCAAACCGGGTCGGGGGCCGTGACAGTTGTTGTTCTTCTTCTTCCTTCGCGAAGACTTGGACGATTGACCAGATGAGTCGGTGGGTGCTGCAGTGGCTTGGTGCAGAGACTTGGTTGGCTTATCCCAGAAACCAGCTTTTACCCGCTTGTCATTAATCTCAGCGGCTAGCAGGTAGGTTTCTTCGATCGTTGCTGGCTTGGCTGCGTGAACAAAGTCGGCTACACAGTCGGGTAGGGCTCGAATGTACTTCTTGATGGCTTGATCTGAGGTCTTGATTTGATCAGGACAGATTATGCTAAGCTGCTTGAAGCGAGCAGTGAGAGCAGCGTTGTCTCCATCCTTCTGCTTAATTCCCCAAAACTCGTCCTCCAGCTTTTGGCGTTCATGAGGAGGGCAGAATTCTTCGATCATAATTGCCTTCAACTCCTTCCATGTTAGCCCGTAAGCTGCATCATTTCCGCGCTTGTTTCGTTCGGCCTTCCACCAGTCTAGAGCACGGGACTGGAAGACGCCTATAGCATTGAGAGTGCGGAGATGTCTAGGACATCCGCTCTGGCGCAGAGTGACTTCGACCGAGTCGAACCAGTGAAACATGGCTGTAGGACCATCTTCGCCAGTGAACTCTTTTGGTCCGCATGCTTTGAACTGGTTGAAGCTGAAAGCAGCCTTGCTTGATTCCTTAGGGATTTCAGCTCGGGATTCTTCTGACGACTTACTAGCGTTTTCATACACCTCACTCACAGCTTTCGCCACGGTTTTGGAGATGACCGCAGCGAGACGTCGGTCCCTCTTTTCTTGGCGAGTCAAATGGTGTTGGGATCCAGACGACGACATGGTCTGCATTAGACATCGTCACGAGACTCAACACAACGAAATCGAATCTCCCCTCACACGTCTAGACTACTAAAGCTTAGAATCACGTCGAATTCACATATTTCGCAACATATAAGCACATAATCACAGATACACATAATCATAGAACACAGAAGTACACAGAGCACAGAATCACAGAAGCAGAGAAACACATAAGCACATAAATACCTAGAGCGCAAAACACAGAAACACGTAAATACCTAGGCACTTAATCACAGAAGCGGCCAGAAAACAGAAACCTACCCTTCAAAGTTTGCGTTTCGTTCGAATATCGCATCGTATAGCATCGTGTAGTATAGTCTAACTTAGTCGTATTGCATAACATAGCATGGTATCGTCTAAAGTTGCGACAACTGGATGTCGAATTGAGGTAGAACAGCAATTGCGAGTCGTGTGTGTCGATTGAAATGGTAGTAAAATCGAATAACGTCCAAAAATATAAACACGTAAATAGAATAAGCACACGAAAACACATAAAATCAACGAGTGTACTTGATGACTCGTCAAATTCGAAACACATAAAATCGAGAGATAGATTGCCTGCGGCTACTAGACATCGACTACCCAAGGTAACTCGACTATTCACAGTGGACTTGTCATCACTTTCGACTCTAGAGGTCGTGGTTCTGCCTCGATTCTTGGGCATTCCACACGCGCTCCCTAGGTCATACTTGTGAATTCAGGTCGTTAGAGTCCGTCGAAACCATGGTGAGATAAATAAAATCCAGAACAAACTGCCAAGGTCAGGGTTTCACCCTTTGGCTTAGCAATTTCTTCCTTGTTTTTAATAAAATAAAGGAGGTTGAGCAGAATATTCGGTCGAGAGTTTGCGGTTTTCACACCTATTCCCGATGAATAATCTCCTCTTTTGTGAATAAATTGCAGCCGGAACAGATAATTTAGTCGAGAGTTTTGAGGCTTTCACACCTAATCTTGACCAAATTACTCGTTCAGCGTCAGATGATGAGGTGATAGCTGTGTAGTGCAAAGCAAGAATAATGAGGCATATAGGCTTGGTCGGTTGGTTCCTAACTATAGTCTAGGTCTCTAAGACAGCGACCCGGACTAGGTCGTGTCTGCTTAATTCCCTATAGTTATGGCTCTGATACCAATCTGTCACAACCCAACCGATGGCGGAATCATCGGGGCGCGGCACTGAGCGAAACAGATTGTCCAGAAGTTTCCACAACAACTATTATTACAAATTCAGTTAAATGATACGTCCCATACCGTATCCCAAATAAATAGACAAGTTATCATAGAAAGCAACTAGGCAAATAAATTCCGTTTCGACAACTCAGATTCAAATATTATTACAGCAATTGTTTATCTGCTTCTAGACCCCTATTCTGTTGACTTTCTGGCTGTAATGCCAGAGGACAAGATCTACAGACAACTATGCCTTAGACGCTTGTTCTTGGCAGACAACTATTTGTTGGGGGCTTCTAGAAACTTATTCAAGCCTCGCTTTCCTAGCAAGTAAGCATCCTAATTACCTGTCACATACGTTAAAATAAAGTCAATACATAAAATGTAAAGGTGAGCATACAAGTTTGATAATACCATATAGAGTTCGAATAGTTTACGCATAACCAGGCATGTACACAGAGGAAAACGATGTATGTTAATTATCGACATGGGACCATCGATACCAACGACTGCGGGTTGATCGTCCGAGACGGTTCGCAATACATGATTACCACCGTAATCCATGCAAGTAATTGTCCTTAACAACCCCCGTCTGAACGGGTGCTGAGTCCAAACTATAGTACTACGTTGCTAAGGCAGGTAGATAGCACTCCACGTGTAAACATAATAAACAGCATTCATTTAGTCAAGTAGCACATGCAAATGGTCAGCGTTCAAATAGTTTGTGTTTGATTGTGATTTGATAGGTAACGTATGTAACACCCAAAAGTGCTAAAAGCAAAAAGGGATCGAGTATACTCACAGTGATTGATTGTGGATTGAAGGGAGCGCTGAGAGTAAGATTAGCCGAATAGTTCGATAGTACAACAATAAGTAACACGGAAAAGTAAACAAGTGTGGATGGATCGAATGGGCTGGTCGATCGAACGGTAGGTTCGATCGAACGGGCTGTTCGGTCGGCTGGTATGTCCGGTTGGTCAGTCCTGTTCGATCGGCCGGTAGGCTCGATCGGCTGGGCCATTCGATTGGATTGTTTCTTCCTCTGGTGTGTTTGTGTTTGAGGATTTGAACTTTTGAAGTTTTTGTTGCAGTATTTGAGAACACAAAAGTGTTCCTGCCTTTCAAGTCGGTCGATCGAACGGTTCGTTCGATCGGCTAGCTCACTCGATCGGCTAGGAACTTCAGAATTAGTCCTCAACTGAATGTCACTCGATCGAACAGTCTGTTCGATCGGCTGGCATTCCCTACTACAAACGAGTTGTGAAAACGATTAAGTGTTGAAGCATAGTATCTCATGATCCGAACAGTAATGTTTACCAATCGAGTGACCTATTCGATCGAACACTACTTCGTCAATACTATACTTCAAAAGTTTGGAAAAGTGGGACGCCATGTGCTAGCCGATCGGCTGGCCCGGTCGATCGGCTGGTGTGTCCGATCGGCTGGGCTGTTCGATCAGCCTAGCCGTTCGGCCAGCAAGTCTGACCTGCTCGGCCTTTCGTCTAACACTTGGTTGTTTGGTTACTTGTCATTATATCGAGGTAGTTTGATAACGAGTTGAACTATGATACCTTCGTTCTTACCCGTCTCTCCGGCTCGGACAGGAATCACCCAAGTCCGGCCGGTGAACGGTTCGGAGCGTTGGTTTAAAGTTTAACCCAAAATCAGTGAACCTTGTATATAGAATCCGAATCTTGAACCTTTTAACTTGTTAGAATGATTAGTTAGCCGGTTCAAGCTCCGTTTCTAGCGATTTGAAGGCATTGAGTGTAAAAGAGTTGAAAGAAAGTTGGGATTTCTTCTTTCAGTTCTTCACAACATGTGGATGTTTAGATCTTTGATAGATCTTAGCTTGTTTATGTGGAAATCGGTTAGATCTAAGCTAATCATAGTCGGATGAGGCCAAAACATGATGTTCTTCAAGAACACCATGATGACATCACCCAAGAACACTTAGATCTTGGTGATTTCACGGTTAGAATCCAAGTTTTGAAAGATAGAAAGGTGTAGAATCAAGTAATGATAAAAAAACGTACAAGATTTAGAGTGAAAACTTACTGGGATTGAGAGAAATCTGAGAAAAGATGAAGAATAGGAGCTGGCCGGTCAGAACTTTCCAAAAGTGGAAATGAAGACAAGGACAGCCTTATTTATAGGCTTCCAAAAGAGGAAAGTGTCAGCCGATCGGCCAGGAGCTCCGATCGAGTGGGCTGCTCGATCGGCTGGCAAGATGCTAGCCGATCGGCTGGCCTGTTCGATCAGGATGCTTCCTGTTCGATCCGCGACACACTTCGATTATTTTGCGATGGTTTTCGACGTTTCGATTTCAATGGACGCTGATACGAGTACGATAGGGTTCCTAGTCAAATTACTTTCAATCCCAACTACTATATCTAACATACAATCTTCTATAAGTCACGTTTCGATGTTGGTTTCGATTGAGTTCGATTGCGTTTCGAGTTTCGATTTGATTTTCGATTGATTTGCTTGAATACCACACCAAACATAAAGTAAACACGCACAAGTAACACATAAGGCACACACACACGTATAACAATACCACAATTCGCATAATTCGAGTCTCGAGTTCGACGATTGTTAGATCGGTTTGATTACTGATTAGTTAACTTTATCGCATTGTTACTTCCTATCATTCACAGTCGTAGATCGGTTCGCATTAAAACATTCGATTACTTCGATTCTTGCTGATTACAACACTTACTCCACATAATACAACTAGAACATAAAATAGACTAACTACAATCAAAGAAAGTCAAAGTTGACTTGGACTTTGACTTTGACTTTGACATTCGAAAACACGGGGTGTTACAAGTTTCCTCTCACCCTATGTTTTGCCATGACGATAAATAAAAGTATAGGATAATTTCTATGTAAAGTTGGTTTGTTTCTAAAAGAATTGGTTTTTACACATGATCAACTGTTGCATCATCTTTGGTAAAAAAAAATCACTTATGTAAATTTATGAAGAGAATATAAAATTAAAAATTTACAAATTTATATCATTAAACCCGTGTAGTACACGGGTCTAATAATCTAGTAAATATAACACTATACATCTATCATAGACATGCTATCAAACACCCTATAGTGTTATATTTGTTATATATTGATATATAGTGTTACATAGTGTTATATGGTATTATATGGTGTTACATATTGTTATACGGTGTTTATATGGTGTTATATAGTATTATATATAGTGTTATAATACACTTCTCACACTTTGAGCACTTTTTACAGGATCCTCTACATATATATATATAGTGGAGGGTTCAAATGAGAAGAATTTTTTTGTAAGAAGAGAAAAGAAGAAGTTTCAACCAATAAGAATGCTTCATTTTACTTCATTTAATATTTGCATTTAATTTTAATATAAGGGTATATTGGTAAACTTACAAAAATCATTAATTTGTATTTTTTCACTTTAATAACTAACTAAATTAAATTTGTAACTCTTTGTCAAAATATATACTTTTTCCAAATTAAAAAACAACTTTATTTCAAGTGTAGAATAAATTACTAGTTGTGTAGGATAAATCACGAGTTATGTAGGATATATTTCGAGGTGTGTAGGATAAATTTCAACTGTGTAGGATAAAATTCTATAATGTGTAGGGTAAATGTAGGAAAAATTTGATATGTGTAGGCTTTGTAAATTATATGTAGGATAATTAATGATTAGTTGACTAATTAATTAAAGAGTTAAAAATTAATGATATGAGTTATAAATGAAATAGTATTTTACTAATATGCCCTTTATTCTTTTTATTCTCACATTAAATTTCTTCTCAAATGAACCTTCCCCTGTATGTATGTGTGTATATATATATATATATATACTACTTTATAAAGCATATCCAAAGGACTTCTTAAAGTCCATAAAAATTCCCTTCAAACACCTCTAAAGCATGGTTTACAACCCTCTAAAGCACAAAATAATTTACACTTCCAATTATGCCCCTCCAAAACTTTTAGCATTTACCCGGATCCATCATAACCGTCCATTTCCTTTCACTTATTCACACGGATCGTGATCTGACGGGTGATATTGTTTTCACACGGATCCACCTTTCCCCTTCCTTCTCTCTCATCTCTCTCACAACTCACATCTCACCAGATGTCATCCGCCCCCAACTCCATGCTTTCTCTCTCCCAGGCGATTTCCAGATCTAGGGTTTCAATAACCCTGAATCGTTCATTTTCTCTCAATCCGACAGAAGATCCAGTGGGGTTGACCTCTAGGTACCGTTTTAAACCACATCTAAAGTTTTTGTTTGTTATTCGAGTCTGATATGTTTGTTATTTGTGTTGAATCGTTCATTTTCTCTCAAATCTGACAGAAGATCCACTGGGTTTTTCTCTAATCGGCGTTTTGCAACATTCGGCTTTTGATTCGTGTGTCTGACCTCCTGGTTCCGTTTTCTGGCTTTTATTGGCGTTTTGCAACATTCGGCTTTTGATTCGTGTGTCTGGTTTAGTACCGATGGGGATTCGGCTTTTGATTCGTGTCTGATTCGTGTGTTGGTGTTGGATTCGTGTGTGTGATGAAGATGGAGCAGTGGAGATACACAATCCTGGGGAACTAACCTCATGAAAGAATGAAACTGTAAGCCTTTGCACATCATGATTATTAGATTTGAAGAATTGCATGACTTCGGGTTAAAATATTTGTTGAGGAAACTATTTTTTTTACAGGGTTTCAAGTAGCATTGGTTATTGTTCAGGTAATTTGTGCTTCAAAATTGTTTCTATCTTATTTTTTTTTCAATTATTTAACGATCTTAGAGTTGTTTATTGCAGATCTGAAGGGGGAAGGTAATCACTATATGGATTTACAGGCAAGAAAGTGTAAAGCTTTCTTCCGATAGTACAGATATTTAGTAATAGTTTACCTCATCAGTTGATTTTAAGCATGTTTGTGTTTACTAATAAAAGAGTTGGATTTCTGACTACAAACCAATCTTAATTTCACTATTGCTAACTTGAGTTTATTAGGTTTCTTTGCTCCCTTATTTGGATTGAAAACAAGCACATAATGTTGGGTGTGAATCGGTTTCCGACATCGCGTTTATTCAGGTGGATGGCCTTGCGCCACTCTTCCAGCAACCTTTTTGTTGGAGGTATCCCATCCCTTTTTCTCTCTTTATGTGTTTAACTATAGTATTGGTTTTAAAAAGCACCTCTGAGGCGCGATGTGACAAGTTATGCACATATGGGTCTGAATTGGAGTCTGTAAGAGGCTGGTTTGTGAAAACAAGCATACGTGCAGAAGACGTTATGAATGGTTTGTGAAAACATGATTGACCACCCATTTTTCATTCTGACTTGAGTCATTGACCTTCTATCCAACCTGACCGACCACCCATTTTTCATTCTGACTTGAGTCATTGACCTTCTATCCAACCTGACCGACCACCCATTTTTCATCTCAACTGACATTATTTTTTGTTTACTTAATCTGTAAAAAAGTGATGGACCGAGAAAAGAAAAAAAACAGTTTTCATCTCAATCCACATCATTGACTTGATGAATCATATGAAGAAGCTAAAAGATAATGGGGAAAATGGTTAAAGTCATCCAAAGTGTTTTTAATAATTAGTTTTATCATTTAAATTTATGCTTCTCGACTCATAATTGACACGCTAAATAATACAGACAAAAAAATGTTTTGGTATAGTTGACCAAACCTTACAGCTCCACTTGACCCGTTACTCATTATGCCACCTCTAACTCAATTCATGTTGGTTCATCGCCTAGAATTTAGCTTGAGTTATAGACTTATAGGTTAAAGTTGGTTCAAAAAAATTAAAAAGGTTTTCAATAAGTAACATAATTTGATTATGTACTTTCCGCAGCAAAATCAGCTTTGGTAACTACCTAATGTGGATTTTGTGCAGGCCCGGTTCTATTTTCAGCAATTGATATCCGGGAACAGCTACGGTCAGGCTATGGTATGTCTTATGTGTGAGATTTTCTTATCACAATTATAGAAAGGTAATGTCAAGGCTTACTCTAACAGGCCAAATGGAACGGGAGTCGTCCAAATTGTGTCTTTAATGAATAAACCAACTAACTCGCTTAACGTGTTGTTTTGGGTGCACTTAACAGGTTCTTGGGTGACATGTTTAGCCCGTTTAATTTTTTATAAACAAATAAAATTATTTTTATAACAATTTTTAAAAGATAAAAAGACAACTGCAAATTCTGTTTGTTGATTCTTGGATTTTATGGCATTAGACACACCAACCTACGAACGTCCCATTTAACATCCCCTAGATAGTCAATTCTTCAACTGTCGCTTTAATCTTTGGTTGATGGTAACCTTTATGTTTTTTGACTATTTTTCAGACTATTTTTTAGGTATTTTAGTTGCAATTTGATTTCTAATTGCTGGCAGGTGGTTGGATCGGGTTTAGTGGATGATGAAAACAAGCAAAAAGGCATATTCAATTGCTTGCAGGTATTTTTTTTCCTTCAGTGTCAAAAGCTTTATATTGTTTTAATAACAATATATTAATAATAATATAATTTTCAATACTTTTGAGACCAGATCGGACCGGGAACCACGTATGCTGCCATTCGGGTTAATGGCATTTGGATCGACTACCGAATCGGTTTCTACGTATCCGTTCCCGGTGGGCATTTTTCATGTTTTTATTCTGAGTTTCATGTGAAGTTAAGCTAACTATGTGTCTGTTATGGAAACCACAAAAGTTAAGATGGCCGGTTCTTGGAATCGTGATACTTGCTGCGGTTGTCGGAAGTCAAGCTATCATCACCGGGACGTTTTCTATTATGAAATAGTGTTTGGCATTGGGTTGTTTCTCGAGGGTCAAAATAATCCACACATCGCCTACTAATAAGCACGGTCAAATCTACATTCCCGAGATCAATTGGACTTTGATGCTTTTATGCTTAGCCATCACAACCGGTTTTCGTAACACCAACATATAAGCAATGCAGCAGGTACTTGACCCGTGACCCATTGTGAGTTAGTTTCATTGTTAAGCATTAATTATAGAGGTGGCAGTTTGAATGTGTTTAGATATAAAGCGGCCAATGGGGTTGTACTTGATAACGGGTCAAAATAGGAAAAAATCTTATTAGCTAATAATGAGATGGGCCGACAAATGCTTACAACATCCCAGTTCTTTTAATCTAAAATTCATGTTCATACATTATTTCATGACAATTTAAAGGAGTATGGACTATAAAAGTGTTGGATTGAAAGAGAATGCTTTTACCAGTAGGAATAAGATATAATAAAAAGAAAATGGGTCGAATATATTGGTGATATATCACCTAGATATCGCCGAGATTGGCTGCATAGAAAATAAGGTTATTTATGAAGATAACTTGTAACCATCCTCTTCCAATTTACCGGTAGTCACATTTAAATTAAAAATAAAACCAGCTCACCCGTTTTGGGTCAAATGGGTCGAGATATTATCTTTGGGGCCAGCTAGCATAACTTCTACATGTTCATGTTCCTTTTTATCATTCTCATCTTATTGTTGACACTTTTCATTCTTTTATTCCCTGATTGCATATAAGTTTGTTGACTTTTATCTATTGCAGGTAGACAAAGGTAGTAGGTCTCGATCATCTTACTAGGGATGTTGTGTGGAACTGTAACAAATAGATGATGACCAGAAGAGTGCTTGTCATCTAAATGAGATAAAAATCATGTTCTTTTTATGCTACATCAGATTAGAATATTCAGCAATCTACATTACAGAAAATCACACAGTTACATCGTTTATTTTTGGTCTTTATGTAGTTTTTTCTCTAATTTCAATTTGAATCGCCGGTATACATCCGTTATCAATTTTTGTCATTCTTTTTTATTTAACGGGGATCGATTAATTAAATAACTTTACATATCATATCCATTAGTTGTTATTTTCATACTGCAAAAGGTCAATTGGGTAATTTATAGGCATGAGGCAATAGAATGTTAGTGCTCTATTTCTATGAAATTTTTAATGATGATTTGAATTTAAAGGAACTGGTTTTCAGTTTCCAACTTCATAGTTTATGACAGACTAAACTGGGCTATTTCGACCCACTTGGATTATGTCTTATCTTTAACATGACAAATGATATGCGCTAAAGGAGGTGACTAATTAGAAAATGGATCAGATTGTTTAAAAGCTGTAATCAAATACATAAAAACTCCTACCAAGATGAGCTAAAAGCCTTAACTAAATAGGAAATGGATTAGATAGTTTAAAAGTTGTAATCATTATCATCATACTTAGTAAATCCCACCAATAGCAAAGCAAAGGTAGGGTCTGAGGAGGGTAAGATGTAGACATCCTTACCTCTACTCCGTAAGAATAGAGAGACTGTTTACAGTGAGACCTCTGGCACGTTTAAAAGTTGTAATCAAATACATAAAAACCTCCTATCAAGCTTCAGTATGAAGGATTCAATTTATATAAAATAAGTTAGTTTGCATAATTATATCTAGCACATTTTTATATATACAATAACAATTCTATGGGGAAGAATCTGTGTGTGAGGCCAACCCGACAACCTGCTTTGTCTATGATAAGAGAATGACAACTACCAGTGATCAAGATGTTAGAGGTTAAGTAATGAGTTGGTTGACTAGAGGAAACCCTATGAGAATGGTGATTTTCTTTACGATATGTTTTAAAATGTTAGTAAAGGGGAAACTTGCTAATAGACTAATGATAGTATTGATCAAGTGCTCCTTATGAAACACTTGTAGATGGATTACGAGTCTTTTGGTTATTTGTTGGCTTTCAAATTTATTTTGTAAAAAGTGTGTACCAAGTGGCATTGATATAGAAGATAAAAAAGCCAACGATTTAGGTGCTTCTCTCCTAGGGCATGCAAGATTGGCGGCAACCCGCCATATTTAATCGATAAACTAACAGAAAAAAGAGTGCCAACATATCAGAATAAGAAAACTAACTTAAGTAATATACAATATATCACGAGACGACTGATAAACTAACGGTCAACGAGTATCCTATTGTAAATCGCATCTCCCGCTGCATCGCGCGGGTAAATGGCTAGTATATATATATATATATATATATATATATATATATATATATATATATATATATATATATATATATATATATATATATATATATATATATATATATATATATATATATATATAGGGAGGGGCTCATGCGAGAACCACCCTTATTGTGAGAACCTTGAGAACCAATGTGAACACAACCTAACATAGCTAAAAAAACCTAAAAAAAACCTAATGTCACACCCCAACCAATGGCGGAAACATCGGGATGAGACGAAGTGTGAAGATTGCTCGAGACATCATAACGCTATTTGTGACAATAATTTAATAATCCAAATTTCATTTCCAAAATAAATGTCAAAACATTACAAGAAAAGCAAATAACAACATTGTTCAACATAACATAAACAAAATTGATACAACACTTTAAACCTAAACGTCTAAGTGAGTATTTAGGCATCTTTGCTATCCGTTTTCATTTCATCATCATCAACCTGTAACATGTTTAAAAATACAATTCAATGCAAAAGCAAAGGCGAGTATACAAGTTTGGTACGTACATAGCATAAGTTAAAAAGTGTGATCAATTCCTCATGGCAAGCATATGATTCAAGATAAACCTTAAATATGGCATGTGTCTAACATATCAAACCAAGAAAACGCAATATGCTCAAGACATAACCTCAAGTTTACGGGCGGGTCGTTAATCCTATAGCGCTACATATGTCAAGGTTTGGCTCGTACGAAGTTAATGATAAGTTCAACACATAAGAATAACCCAAGTTTAAAGTATCAAGTCATCACGTATACAAGCATGTTATAGGAACGTTCATGTGTTTAACAAAGTGTTCATGTGTAAGTTAATAGGTAAACATGTTACACCCCAAAAGTGGTAAAAGTAAAAAGGGGGAAATACGAGTATACTCACGGTTTACAAGTGGTGACTTGAAATTCCGAGAGCAAGTTTGTAGATGAATTAGTTCGGAGCACCTTGTCCTTCTACACAAGGAAACGTAGGTGTGTGAGTTTGGCGTATAACGGAAGATTATAGATTCGGAGTTTTTAATATATAGAAAGTAACATAGGTGAAAATAATCATCTTGTACGCATAACTCTTGTTCTTGACACTATTGAAACTCAAAAGAGTTGGTATGATTTCATGGATTCTAAGATCCATTAGAGTCGTAACAAGGGCATGGTCATAGATGATGTAACGTCCACTTAACAAATAACTATTAAGTCATCATCAAGTCTTAGTTACTTAGATCTATACATATAGAATAACTTAGATATTATATAGTTTACAAGTCTTATGATTCAAGCATGAGGTAGGAGATTAATGTCTCCATTTAGGTACCTCTTTGTGTCATAGAATACATACATGAGGTAGGAAGAACAAGCTTCCATTTAGGCACCTCTATTGTTCACCACTACACTTGTTGTTATAAACAACAAGGAGGGTCATGAACATACAAGTATCAAGGTATTAACAACAACTAATCTATAGCAAAACATCAAGTAATGAGTGGATTCTTATGAAGGATAGCCCAAGCTAATCCAACCATCACACATTCAACAAGTTTCACACTTGAACATTACTTGTGGGTAAAACCCTAATTAAAAACAGAAAGTTTATGAGGTTTTAACCTCTGATTTAGATGTCTCAACCTTGTTTTTAAGCTTAACCAACCATGGGATAAGTTGTAAGCATTAGGACATAGGTATGAGATGTGTTGGACACAAGTTGCATAGATTTAAACAAGTTTTTGATGAACATAAAAACAAACAGAAAGTTTATGGACTATTTCGGGGCATTTCCAGGTCTGATTTCTCCAAGGAGAAGTCTAGGAATCGAACCCCATGATTATACAAGCAAGTAGGAAAAAGAATCGAGTGAATCGGATAAGAATTGAGTGAGTTATGCTCATTTTCGTGAAGGGGTGTCAATCTACTCGAACCTTTGCTTTCAGCTACGGTTTGGAGGATGTTTTGAGAGTTTTTAGTGTTGCAAAAGTGGTAGGGAGGCTGGTTATAAGTGGTATTTATAGGGGGAAGGATTAGGGTTTCAATGGGTTGGGCTTTGGAAGTGTTTAGAAGGGGTTACACCTTGAAACTAGCCCACAAAACCCAACTATATGGGGCTGAATTTTGCTGAATTTGGGCTGCCATGTTTCTTTAGTTTTTTATTTTTTTAAAACATTATAATGAGTAATTTTATTAGTTAAGTTGTGTAATAATATGCAACAATGTTTCCCCTAACTTGTAACAAGGTGAAATATGAAATAAAACATGATTTAACTAGGCAAAAAGTGTAATGTACAAGTATGTAACATGTTTGTAAGTAACAAGTATATGTCACATATTTACAAGTTCAACATATGTTTGTAAGTATCACAAAGAAGTATCAAATGATCTCATGATTAATCGTATTATGGTGTATGTATAGTATGTAACAAGGAAATGCAAGTTTTCATTCATGATCAAAATCTCGAGTTTACAACGAGTACTAGAAGGAACGAGTACAATGATACAAAGCTTCCAAAATTAGCAACACGAGTAAGACAAGCTATAAATAGAAAGTATAAAACACAGGGCGTTACAGTCTCCCCTCCTTTAGGAAATTTCGTCCCGAAATTTAGGAAGACTCAGGGAAAAGATGAGGATATTTCGATTTCATTTCGCTTTCGAGCTCCCAAGTAAATTCAGCGCCACGTTTTCCTTCCCATCGAACTTTGACAATAGGAATTCGACTGCGCCTCAATTGCTTGGTTCCTTGGTCCATGATTTCGACCGGTTTTTCTACAAAGTGAAGTGTTTCGTTGACTTGCAAGTCTTCGAGAGGAACGTGGAGTCCTTCGTCAGCTAGGCATTTCTTTAAGTTGGACACATGGAAGACAGGGTGTACATTGCTGAGTCCTTCAGGCAGGTCCAGTCTATACGCAACCTTGCCAATCCTTTCGAGAATCTTGAAAGGACCAACGTAGCGAGGTGCGAGTTTCCCTTTCTTGCCAAATCGAACCACGCCTTTCCAAGGGGATACCTTGAGAAGCACGTTGTCACCTGTCTCGAATTCCATAGGTTTGCGTCCTTTGTCAGCGTAACTCTTCTGTCGGTTCCTGGCTTTCAATAAGTTGTCTCGAACCTGTAAAATCTTGTCCGTAGCCTCTTGTATAAGCTCGGGACCGGTGATTTGGGCTTGACCAATCTCGTGCCAAGAAATAGGCGAACGGCACTTGCGACCATACAATGCTTCGAAAGGAGCCATTTGGATACTCGTGTGATAGCTGTTATTGTACGAGAATTCAGCCAAGGGCAAGTATGAATCCCAGTTGCCACCAAAATCTATTACGCATGAACGAAGCATATCCTCTAAGGTTTGGATAGTACGCTCGGTTTGACCGTCAGTCTGAGGATGGAAGGCGGTGCTAAGGTTAAGCTTAGTACCCATAGCAGATTGAAAAGTTTCCCAAAGACGAGACGTAAAACGAGCATCACGATCAGAAATGATATCAATGGGCGTCCCATGACGACAGATGATTTCCTTCATGTAGACCTTAGCCAATTTCTCGACTTTGAAGTCTTCACGAATGGGGAGGAAGTGAGCTGATTTGGTCAATCGGTCAACGACGACCCATATGCTGTCATGACCAGCTGTAGTGCGAGGAAGCTTAGTGATGAAATCCATGGCAATGCTCTCCCACTTCCAAACGGGAATTATTGGTTGTTCGAGCAAGCCAGAGGGACGTTGATGTTCGGCTTTTACTTTGGAACACGTAAGACATTTAGAAACGAAGGTGGCTATATCCTTCTTCATTCCAGGCCACCAATAGGAAGTACGCATATCATGGTACATCTTATCGGCACCAGGGTGAATAGAATATTTCGTGTTATGGGCCTCCTTCATCAGGAAATTGCGAAGATCGTCACGATTGGGAATCCAGATGCGATTGAGATAGTATAGAATACCATCGGGTTTGGACACAAGACTATTCTCAGCACCACATTGCATTTCGTTGTAGAGGTTACCCTCATTAACGGATGTATACTGGGCGTTACGTATGCGATTTTGAAGATCGTGGACGAGTTGGAAACAACGGATACTTTGGACGTGAGTTTTACGACTCAGGGCGTCGGCTACTACATTCGCCTTACCCGGGTGGTATTTGATTTCGCAGTCATAGTCGTTTAACAATTCCACCCAACGACGTTGACGCATGTTTAGTTCTTTTTGATTGAAGATGTGTTGAAGGCTCTTATGGTCGGTGAAGACTACACATTTAGTACCATAAAGGTAGTGTCGCCAAATCTTCAATGCAAAAACGACCGCACCAAGTTCAAGGTCGTGAGTAGTATAGTTTTTCTCATGAATTTTGAGTTGCCTCGATGCGTAAGCGATAACTTTGTCACGTTGCATAAGGACACAACCAAGACCAAGGTTTGAAGCGTCGCAATACACGACAAAATCATCGTTACCATCAGGAAGCGTTAGGATAGGAGCATTGCAAAGCATGTCCTTGAGCGTTTGAAAAGACTCTTCTTGTTCGGGACCCCAAACAAAAGGTCTCTCTTTTTGAGTCAAGGAGGTCAAAGGAACAGCGATTTTCGAAAAGTTGGAGATAAAACGACGGTAGTAACCAGCAAGACCAAGAAACGAACGGATTTCGGACGGAGATTTAGGTGCGACCCAATTTTTCACAGCTTCGATTTTTGCGGGATCAACGTGAATACCAAGTTTGTTGACAGTGTGACCAAGGAATTGAACTTCTTGTAACCAAAATTCACACTTGGAGAATTTGGCATATAGGTGTTCAGTACGAAGGAGTTCAAGAATAAGGCGCAAGTGTTGCTCATGCTCTGCTTGCGTCTTGGAATAGATGAGGATATCGTCGATGAAGACGATCACAAAACGGTCCAAGTATGCTTTGCACACGCGGTTCATTAAGTCCATAAAGACAGCAGGTGCGTTGGTCAAACCAAAGGGCATGACCACGAACTCATAATGACCATAACGCGTACGAAAGGCGGTTTTAGGCACATCTTCTTCGAGTACTCGAAGTTGATGATACCCAGAACGAAGATCGATCTTTGAAAAGCAGGTTGCGCCTTGCAATTGATCGAAGAGGTCATCAATGCGAGGAAGAGGGTATCGATTCTTGATAGTAAGCTTGTTGAGCTCACGATAGTCAATACACATACGAAAGGACCCATCTTTCTTCTTGACGAATAAAACGGGAGCGCCCCAAGGAGAAGTACTAGGGCGTATGAAGCCTTTGTTAAGAAGCTCTTGAAGTTGACTCGAGAGCTCTTGCATCTCAGAGGGTGCTAAACGATAGGGGGACTTAGCGACAGGCGTAGCGCCAGGCACTAAATCGATGCGAAAATCGACAGAACGAGCAGGAGGAGGACCAGGAAGGTCTTCGGGAAATACATCCGGAAAGTCACGTACAACAGGAACGTCACTTATGCTTGGGCCTTTATCCTTCTTTTCCACGATGTGGGCGAGAAAGGCGAAGGTACCCTTGCGTAAGCACTTGTTTGCCTTGATGCATGACATAAGCTTAAGGCCTTGAGAAGGCTTTTCACCATAGACGTGTAGAGAATCACCATTTGGAAGAGGCAAGCGAATAAACTTCTCAGAACAGACAACTTCAGCACGAACTCGCCTAAGCCAGTCCATACCTACTATGACGTCGAAACTACCCATTTGCATAGGTATGAGATCGATTGAGAACGTATGATCGTTAAGGATTAGTGAACAATTGGAGAGAACAGAATTGACTTTGACGGTTTTACCATTAGCAACTTCGACAGCGAAAGATTTTGGCAACTTAGAGCGTTTACACTTGAGCAAAGACTCGAATTCTAACGACACAAAACTTTTATCGGCACCAGTATCAAATAGGCATGAAGCATAGACATGGTTAATGAGAAACGTACCAGTGATGACGTCGTTTGCATTTTGAGCCTGAGCTGTGGTGAGAAGGAAAGCTCGACCCCTAGCGGGTTCTTGAACCTGTTGTTGTTGTTGGGGTTGTGGCTGTGGTTGTTGCTGTCGAGGTTGTTGTGGTTGATATCGTTGAGGACACACATTGGCCATGTGGTTGGTATCACCACACGTGAAGCATGCTCGCACAGGGGCGACTTGATTTGGAGCCAAAAGAGCTTGGTTTTGGTAGGCCTGTGGGGGGATACGACAGTATGGCGAGAGATGCCCATACCGGCCACACTTGTCACACTTTCGACAATGAGCGTTTGGGGGGTGATGATATCGGCATTTGTCGCACTTTGGGTGCGTTCCAGTATAAACCTTGCGTTCACCATCGAAAGCAGGCACAGTTTGAAGGGGTTGTGGGTTTGGCGGAGTGACGACCGCGCAGTTTTGGCTTGAAGCCTTCCGCTTCTTGCCTTGGTTTCTTTTAGATTGCTGGGAGGGTTTAGACTCATTAGGGGAGTCAATGGTGGCTTGGTGCGCATTCTTTGTTGAAACCTTGTCAAAGGTTCCATGAAGAACACAATTGTTGTTAAGTTCGGTAGCTATGCGGTACGCGTCTTCAATGGTTTGAGGGTTGGCAGATGCAAGATGGTTTGTTAAAGAAGGTGCAACACAACGAATGAATTTGGCCACGGTTTTGGGGGCGGTTTCTACTTGACCAGGGCATAGAACACTAAGCTGCTTGAAGCGTGTAATCAAACCATCCATGTCACTCCCTTTTTGCGTGAGGTTCCAGAATTCATTTTCCAACTTTTGGAGTTCGTGAGGGGGACAAAAGTGATCCTTCATAAGTTGTTTGAGATCGTCCCACGGCATAGCGTGTGCGACCTCGTTTCCTCTCTTGTTACGCTCAGTTGTCCACCACTCAAGTGCCTTTTCACGAAACACACCGGTTGCATTCAAGGTTCTTAGTTCGTCAGGGCAACCACTTTGCAAGAAGGTAAGCTCGATGGCATCAAACCAGTTCATCATGGCGGTAGCGCCATTCTTGCCGGTAAATTCTAAGGGTTTACAAGCCATGAAGTGCTTAAATTGGAAGGTCGATTTGGGTTTGTCGGCCTTTGAGTCGACCGAACCATGGGGTGAATCGGTTTGGATCTTGCTAACAATGTCGGGTAGGACCTTTGCAAATTGTTTAGCCATGAACTTCATACAATCCTTTTGGGACATGGCGGAGGAGGTCGAACCCTTCTTTGACTTGAGTTTCTTGGATGAACTAGAAGACATCTAAAAGATTTGAAAGAGAAGGGAAAGGATGAGACTTTGATCATTAATTGAAAACAAGGTTTGTGTATGCAAAGCAAGTAGATGTTCAAGTACCAAGTAAAGTTCACATAAAGCATAAGTTTCCAACACACATTCAACATGTATAGCACATAAGTTGCGAATAGGAAAATATAAATTTAGTTGGTTCATGAGAATTATTATTGTTTGTGATTGCGATAATGTGTGACATGATCAAAACGACATTTCGAAATGAATGAACGTTCAAGTATAAAATCACATATAAATTGAGATACATAAAAGAGAGGCTCAATAAAACATAGGAATGTTTCGGGTAGAGAAACGTCGACAATTCCAAAGTGGGTCGAAAGTCCTTTCGATTTAGAGATATTGTGCTTTGGCCTATAAGTAAGATACTCTCGTCGAGAAGCGATTAACGGTATCTTACCCTTCCGGTTACTACACATCTCTAAATGATTGGAACATTCGGGACTTTGGCGAGAATAAAAAAAATCAAGGAATGGGACTTAATCGACAAGATGCGGGTTTCACCCCTAACTTGACGATTTCGTACCCTAAATGTGGTTGGTACTTGTCGGCCAAAATAAAATTTTGACACTTTGACAAGGGTCCACTAGAGTTGAAATGGAAATTACCATTAAGTTGTGGATGTCACTCCTAGCTTAATGGTGAAATTTCGTGCAAAAATAGATTAAAGGTAGAGTGAGAGTCGTTTACCAAATTGTGGGTTTCACGCCTATTTTGGCAAAGTTGTCTCGTTGATGTTACAAGAGTATAAAATAGCAAAAGTGTATTCGTGTTAGCCTTAGGAAAGGCACATAAATTTATTAACAAGAAGTGTAGCTAGGAAGCATGTAAGATAGAGCACAAATGTTTTAAACAACAAATAAGAGACAAAGTTCCTAAAACTATAGACTAGGGCAAAAGCATGGCAATTTTCCTAATTCCCTATAGTTATGGCTCTGATACCAATCTGTCACACCCCAACCAATGGCGGAAACATCGGGATGAGACGAAGTGTGAAGATTGCTCGAGACATCATAACGCTATTTGTGACAATAATTTAATAATCCAAATTTCATTTCCAAAATAAATGTCAAAACATTACAAGAAAAGCAAATAACAACATTGTTCAACATAACATAAACAAAATTGATACAACACTTTAAACCTAAACGTCTAAGTGAGTATTTAGGCATCTTTGCTATCCGTTTTCATTTCATCATCATCAACCTGTAACATGTTTAAAAATACAATTCAATGCAAAAGCAAAGGCGAGTATACAAGTTTGGTACGTACATAGCATAAGTTAAAAAGTGTGATCAATTCCTCATGGCAAGCATATGATTCAAGATAAACCTTAAATATGGCATGTGTCTAACATATCAAACCAAGAAAACGCAATATGCTCAAGACATAACCTCAAGTTTACGGGCGGGTCGTTAATCCTATAGCGCTACATATGTCAAGGTTTGGCTCGTACGAAGTTAATGATAAGTTCAACACATAAGAATAACCCAAGTTTAAAGTATCAAGTCATCACGTATACAAGCATGTTATAGGAACGTTCATGTGTTTAACAAAGTGTTCATGTGTAAGTTAATAGGTAAACATGTTACACCCCAAAAGTGGTAAAAGTAAAAAGGGGGAAATACGAGTATACTCACGGTTTACAAGTGGTGACTTGAAATTCCGAGAGCAAGTTTGTAGATGAATTAGTTCGGAGCACCTTGTCCTTCTACACAAGGAAACGTAGGTGTGTGAGTTTGGCGTATAACGGAAGATTATAGATTCGGAGTTTTTAATATATAGAAAGTAACATAGGTGAAAATAATCATCTTGTACGCATAACTCTTGTTCTTGACACTATTGAAACTCAAAAGAGTTGGTATGATTTCATGGATTCTAAGATCCATTAGAGTCGTAACAAGGGCATGGTCATAGATGATGTAACGTCCACTTAACAAATAACTATTAAGTCATCATCAAGTCTTAGTTACTTAGATGTATACATATAGAATAACTTAGATATTATATAGTTTACAAGTCTTATGATTCAAGCATGAGGTAGGAGATTAATGTCTCCATTTAGGTACCTCTTTGTGTCATAGAATACATACATGAGGTAGGAAGAACAAGCTTCCATTTAGGCACCTCTATTGTTCACCACTACACTTGTTGTTATAAACAACAAGGAGGGTCATGAACATACAAGTATCAAGGTATTAACAACAACTAATCTATAGCAAAACATCAAGTAATGAGTGGATTCTTATGAAGGATAGCCCAAGCTAATCCAACCATCACACATTCAACAAGTTTCACACTTGAACATTACTTGTGGGTAAAACCCTAATTAAAAACAGAAAGTTTATGAGGTTTTAACCTCTGATTTAGATGTCTCAACCTTGTTTTTAAGCTTAACCAACCATGGGATAAGTTGTAAGCATTAGGACATAGGTATGAGATGTGTTGGACACAAGTTGCATAGATTTAAACAAGTTTTTGATGAACATAAAAACAAACAGAAAGTTTATGGACTATTTCGGGGCATTTCCAGGTCTGATTTCTCCAAGGAGAAGTCTAGGAATCGAACCCCATGATTATACAAGCAAGTAGGAAAAAGAATCGAGTGAATCGGATAAGAATTGAGTGAGTTATGCTCATTTTCGTGAAGGGGTGTCAATCTACTCGAACCTTTGCTTTCAGCTACGGTTTGGAGGATGTTTTGAGAGTTTTTAGTGTTGCAAAAGTGGTAGGGAGGCTGGTTATAAGTGGTATTTATAGGGGGAAGGATTAGGGTTTCAATGGGTTGGGCTTTGGAAGTGTTTAGAAGGGGTTACACCTTGAAACTAGCCCACAAAACCCAACTATATGGGGCTGAATTTTGCTGAATTTGGGCTGCCATGTTTCTTTAGTTTTTTATTTTTTAAAACATTATAATGAGTAATTTTATTAGTTAAGTTGTGTAATAATATGCAACAATGTTTCCCCTAACTTGTAACAAGGTGAAATATGAAATAAAACATGATTTAACTAGGCAAAAAGTGTAATGTACAAGTATGTAACATGTTTGTAAGTAACAAGTATATGTCACATATTTACAAGTTCAACATATGTTTGTAAGTATCACAAAGAAGTATCAAATGATCTCATGATTAATCGTATTATGGTGTATGTATAGTATGTAACAAGGAAATGCAAGTTTTCATTCATGATCAAAATCTCGAGTTTACAACGAGTACTAGAAGGAACGAGTACAATGATACAAAGCTTCCAAAATTAGCAACACGAGTAAGACAAGCTATAAATAGAAAGTATAAAACACAGGGCGTTACACCTAACCCCCACCCCCCCCACCCCAAAAAAACCTAAACCCCCCACCCCCCCCCCCCCAAAAAAAAAAAAACCTAACCCCCCCCCCCAAGCTAAATGCTAAAAAAAAACCTAACCCCACCCCCCCTCCCAAAACCTAAACACCCCCCCACCCCCCCCCCCCCCAAAAAAAACCTAAACCCCCCCCCCCTCCAAGCTAAAATGCTAAAAACTAAACCCCCAAAAAACCTAAAAAAATCTAAAAAAAATCTAAAAAATAAAAAAAAATCTAAAAAATATTTTTTGAATTTTTTAATATTTTTTATGTTAAAATCGCTATTTTTAGAAGCCAAAAAAAAAATTTTTAATTTTTTTTTTTTTTCTTCGAAAAGTAGCGATTTTTTTATAAAAAATATTAAAAAATTCAAAAAAAAAAATTTTGTGTGATTTTTAGCTATTTTTAGGCATTTTTTGTGTGTTCACATTGGTTCTCGCGGTTCTCACAATAAGAGGTGGTTCTCGCATGATCTTCTCCCTATATATATATAGGGTAAGGATATATAGAAAACCACTTTTATTGAGAAAACCTGGGAAACTCAAAGCTCACGACATTTTTTTTTGAAAAAAATAACACATGTAATATACATGTTTTTAAGACTTTTGGGCCAAAAAAAAAAAACAAAAAAGCGCCGAAGGGATTTTTAAAAAAAAATACACAAGTTTCAGCATTTTTTTCCTAACACGTGTTACACAGCAAAGTTGCTGAAATTTGTTTATTTTTTTTAATAATAATCCTTCGGCGCTTTTTCGATTTTTTTCCCCAAAACTCTTAAAAACATGTATATTACGTGTGGTATTTTTTCAAAAAAAAAAGTGGGGAGCTTAGAGTTTCCCGGGTTTTCTCAATAAAAGTGGTTTTCTATTTATCTTTAGCCTATATATATATATATATATATATATATATATATATATATATGCGTGTGTGTGTAGGGGAAGTTTCAAATGAAAACCACTAGTTATTGTGAAAACTCGAAAACTAATTAAAAAAAGCCAAAAAAACATACAAATTTTTTTTTTTGCAAACCAAATTTCGCAGGTTTTTTTATATAAAAAAAATTTCAAAAAAAAAATTGTGTAGTGCACATGTGTAATAATACACATGTGTATACACATGTGTATTATTACACATGTGCACTACACAATTTTTTTTTTTTGAAAAAAAGTTTTTTTTTATATATAAAAACCAGCGATTTTTATTAAAAAAATTGAAAAAAAAAAATTTTTGTGTGTTTTTTAGGCTTTTTTTAGTTAGTTTTCGAGTTTTCACAATAAAAGTGGTTTTCATTTGAACCATCCCCTATATATATATATATATATATATATATATATATATACTTTATAATTATTATTTTAATAGTAAGGGTAGTTCGGTTATTTTATACACACTTAACTGGAAAAAACTAACAACCATCCACTCTAGGAAGTAAAAACTACCTAAGTAACAACCAAACAAACCACAGAAAACAAAAATGTAATTTTAGAAAATTCTGAACTATAGATGAAATTTGATCATAAGAGCATTTTTCTTTTTTAGAAATCACAAAAGGTCAATATGAGATTTTTAATATTTATGTTCATTCGGAATACATATATATATATATATATATATATATATATATATATATTGAAAGATGTGAATTACTCGCGAATGTCGTTAGGTATAACAATACGTTGTTTTAACCGGGTCCGCGCTAGATCGTCCCCTCGCACAATAGATCCCCAATTTGAACCCGTCAATAAGAAACCCCTATTACCCATACTTGAACTTGAGACCCGGAGAGGAAAACTCACCCGGATCCACCATAGGTGAAACTTAAATACCAATGACCACCCCTAAAGGTTACGAAGATTCAAACACACAACCTGCTAGTCACATAAAGCTGTCCGGTCCCATCACCTATAAAGCTTTCATTTACAACCTTTTCAACACAGCTACCGACGATCTAGACATTGCTAATCTATCTATATAATAAAAGAAACCAATTTTGGGACACATGTCATTCATTGGAGCCATCTATTTTTATAGATAATTAATATGATTTAAAAAATAATTATACAATTAAATTTAATATAAATTTAAACAATTCATATAGGAGATAATATAAAATTTTAAAATATTTATCAGATTTCAAAATTATTTATCCTGAAATTAATGTAAATGATTTATTTATTTTAGAGTAAATTGCTAAAATCGTCCCTGAGTTTTGGCCATACTTGCAATTTTCATCCAAAACAATTTTTTGGACCAATATAGTCCTTCACTTTTGAGATTTTTTGCTATTTTCATCCAAACATCTAATTTGCTTTATTTTTTCTATCAAACATTTGGATGAAAATGACAAAAAATCTCAAATCTCAGGGACGATTTTGGCAAAAAAAAAAAAAAAAAAAGTCAGACGTTTGGATGAAAATGGCAAAAAATCCCAAAAATCAAGAATTATATGGTACAAAAAAGTTGTTTTGGATGAAAATGGCAAACATGCCTGAACCTTAGGGAAGATTATGGCAATTTACTCATTATTTTATTAAACTAAAGTAGTTAAGGGTAGAACCTATTTCAAAAATGTTTAAAAGGGGTAAACAAAAATATTAATCAATGTTTATTGGTTCTATACTTTTTATTTCGTGTTCAATTCTCAACTCAAATACGGTAATCACTATGTTTACGTGACATTTATAAGAACAATCACCGCAATTACCTCATCCATCTTATATCGAGTATATCCGTTAGTTTTTTTAAAGATATATTTTTTTATTAGATTCATTCAACCCGTGTAATAAACGAGGTTTTTTAAAGATACAACATTTTTATTTTTTACTATACAAAATTACATTTATGCAACTCGTGTAATACATGAGGTTTTAAAAATATAACTTTTTTTTATTATGTAGTATATAATATTAGATTTATTCAATCCATATAATACATAGGGTTTATAAAGATATAACTTTTTATTGTTTGGTATATAAAATTACATGTGCTCAACCCGTATAACACATGAGATTCTTAAAAATGTAACTTTTTTCATTATTTAATATATAAAATTAAATTTACTCAACCCGTACAATACATGTGGTTCTTAAAAATATAACTTTTTTTATTATTTAATATATAAAATTACATTTATTCAACTAATGTAATAAACGAGATTTTTAAATATATATTATTTTATTATTTGATATATAAAATTGCATTTATTCAACCCGTGTAATACACGGGGTTCTAACCTAGTATAATAACTAAATCAAATGTTACAAGTTGACTAATTATAAGAGGATAATATTTTTAAATAAATTGTGATTACGATAATGATAGATGTGCTTTGCAACACCAAGCAACAACCTTAATCTATTTTGGATTGTTTATATGTTAGATTAACATCAGAAAATACCAACAATATATCATTAAAATGTTGAGTGAAAACATGTTTAAGAACTCGAATCGTGACTCATGAATACATATGTTGGTGGGTGCTAGACTAATGGTGAATTTGTGTAACCCGTCACGGGTAAAACTACTTAGTTAGGTATTCATAAACAGTTGCAAACAAAAAGTTTTTAGTTTTTGGGCAATTGAGGGGCTTAATCAGACTTTTATTTTTGTTTTCCCTTTTTTTTTGTGTAAAAGTAACACTAAGTTATTTTTTTATGGGCCAGATGCCCCCATGGTTTTTTTTTACTTGATCCGCCAATGTTCATAAATCCAAGTGGCCCATATGTAAGTATTTTTACATCTGTTATAACCAAGTAATAGAAAATTAAATACTGTAATAAAAGTTTTGTATCATGTATGTGTACGGATAATTTGATTTACATGTGCATACATACATAAATTTGCAAAGTATACAAACAATGAAGATATGTATTGAAAAAACGAATAGAAATACATGGATATACAAATATGGAAGCTTATTTATGTATACGGTATTTAATCAATATAAAGTTGATAGATATCATCCATGGTAGGAAGCTCTAGTAGCAACTTATCAAGGTCTCTAAACGACATCCCTTTCTTCAACATCGGCATAGTCACATCACTGCGACCAACGCCAACACCAACACCAACACCAACACCAGCACCAGCACCACTAGCGCCGTATGATAACTTATTTTTAGGAGAGGGGGCGGGAGGGGGTGCATCTTTCCCTGTGAGGCGTTGAACCACGGATTTAAAGCTCATGGCGTCAGTCTCAACATACTCGGTGTTGATGATCACCACCTTCACGGGCTCTCCTCTTCTTGATCTTGACATAATCTCGGTTCTTGATTGGTAAGTGTAAACAAACGAACAAACTTATCGGGCTATCGACTTGATTGAGTTATGGAAAATTGAAGAAACCTACTTTAGATGAAAAAAAAGGCCTAAAGTGTGATCGAAATGAGCCTTTATAAGAGGTTAAGTACAAAAAGATGACCGAGATGAATATAAAATTGTTTTGTAGGTTGGTTTATATAGGAATGCATCGAGGAAGTCATTTGGAATGAGGGTGTGGGTGTCTCCTTGCTTAAGTAGACTAAATTGTCAAAATATTCGTTCAACAATGTTAGATCTTCAACTTTCACCCTTTTAGTTTTCATTTTCACATTTTGCTCCACTATTATAATACATTATATTATATATACACACACATACACATATTAATTATTAATTAAAAGTCTTGATAAATAGTGTTTTGGGTTTCTTAAGTGTTTATATATTTATTTTTATTCTAATTTTAAGCATTTATTTATATTTTAATAATACATTACTCCTTTCTATGATGATAAATTAATCGGGTACCAGTTTCTTCACGACCTAAACTGATCGATATCGTTCAAATAATATCGATGCTGATACCGGTGTTCGTTTTTTTATTGTTTTATGTCAATGTAAAACACGTGTTGATTTCTCTATCGAACTTGGTGTTAGTATTGATGTTCGTTTTTATCGTTTTATGTGGATGTAAACAAGTGATGATTTCTATATCAAATATGAGTGTTGGTGCCGATGTTCGCTTTCATCTTTTTCTGTCAATATAAAACAGGTGTTGATTTATATACCAAGTGCATGTGTCGTTCACGTACTGTAACGACCTGAACAGATACCAATCTAATGCTCACGGTAACGTACCACCGCAACATGCGAACTATTACCCTAGTAATATATTAATATGTATCCGGCCTACGGTTGTAAACTAGTCCCGTCGAGCTAAGTCCAAGCTCAACTCATTTATTTAAAAAAACTTGAGCATAGCTCATTTAGAGTTTTACGTCTAAAATTTGAGCTCAACTTGATTATATAAATACTATGCTCGTATATTTACGCTAAGCCTAGTCGAGCTCGATATAAAATGTATGGGCTTAATTTGTTTATGTTGGGTTTGATTATATATTTAAATGAAATAGCTCATGAGTGTCTCGACTCATTAACACCCCTAGTCTTACCAACTTGTCATTTCTAAGGGGAGTGGCAACAGTTACCGAATTGGGTTTTGGATAGGGTTTCCGATTCGGGTACACCGTCGCCATTCATTCGGGTACCAAAAGTCAGGTAGTGGTTTAGGGTAGTGCTTACTGATTGAAGGGGTGTGAGGGTAGGAGAGAGATAAAGAGAGTAGTGTGTAGGGAGAAAGAGGGTAGCATAAAAAGGTGGGATCTATTGTTAGGGTAGTAGTGCGATCAATAATGTGTTTTATGGTAGTTTAGGGTAAAAGTGCATTCGCAAAGCATGATCGGTGGAATTTCGGGTACATTCAGGTTGTGCTCTGACCCCCTAACGTTTTAATATTATAGTGCCTTTTAAATATATTATTTTCTTAGACTCTAACTAAATATACATTATTTGTATAGATTTTATTCATGAACAAACAAAATATGAATTATCATAAACTAGATTTTATTTTTAATAGGCTTAGTAGTATTAAGTTTAGAAAATTAGCTAAATATAAGATGTAATAATGACTCCAACGGTCCGAAAGCCATCAAAACCATATACACCTTTTTTATACAACTTCCTAGGGTGAGCAAGTTTTGGGTCTATCCTGACTAATCCGAGAACCCGAGCAGACCAACTCAAAACCGTCCAACCTCCACATTCGACACGGGCCTAATGTTTGAAATATAAGGAAATTTCTCCAAATTGCATATGAATTCGGTTGATTCATGCCCAAAATGCATATGAATCTGAATTGTAACCCGGTTGATGTGAACCCAAAATTGATGCATGCCCAAATTACGATTCGGTCCTATCCGAGACTATGCCAACCCGACTAGCCCAGCCCGCATAAACCTAGAGCAACCCACACTTTAGTGGTCCACTCCTCGGGTTTCATTTTTCAAAAATTTGGTTTCGACCCGAAGCACAACCTTACAACCTATCATGTTCTTTAGTTAAAAAAAAAAATACTATCTTTATAATATTTAACTATATATTGTTTAAAAGAAAGTATGGAAAAGAATACTAAGAAATTTTTTCATCCAAAATGAAAAGAAAAGTTATGGTCCAAAATGCAAAAAAAAATATTTTTCAAAAGTCAAATAGTGCACAATGAACATTAATAAAGGACTTTTTATGAGATGCAAGGTTGGGAGAAGTTGACCGTTAAAGATAGCAGTCTAGAAAGACTTATATAATAAAAAAAGGATCTGGTCAAGCCACATGATAGCAAAGGTCATCATCCGCCGAACCTTCGTGTGAAACTTCACCATCGAACCTCTACTTGCATTATTGGCCACAATTGCCATTCATGTCTAAATGTCTTAACCAATATCACCAAACCGATTTTGTATTAAAGCTTGACATATGTAATATTATATGGGTTATTGGATTTTAAAAAGTCTAAGTTTCACCTGTTGGCCGATAATAATCCTAACTCTAAAAATTCCCTCCAACAATCCCAACTTGTAAGAATTTGTCCCCCGTCGATCCTTTTCAAATTGCAGGTACACTTAATTCAATTAAGGAGGCTGTATGCCACACCCCAACCGATGGCGGAATCATCGGGGCATGGCACTGAGCGAAACAGATTGTCCAGAAGTTTCCACAACAACTATTAATACTATTCAGTTAAATGATACGTCCCATACCGTATCCCAAATAATACAATAAATTATTACAGATAACAACTAGTCAAGTAATTCTGTTCCGACAACTCAGATTTTAAGTAAAATAAAATAAATATTGTTTAAATGCTTCTAGAGACTCGATCTGCAAGATCTACAGACAACTATGCTCTAGACGCTTATTCCTAGCTCGCCTTCCTAGCAGATAAGCATCCTAATTGCCTGTCACATACGTTAAAATAAGTCAATACATAAAATGTAAAGGTGAGCATACAAGTTTGATAATAGCATATAGAGTTCGAAATAGTTTACGCATAACCAGCACGTACACAGAGAAAAACGAAGCATGTTAATTATCGACATGGATCTATCGACACCAATGACTGCAGGTTGACTGTCCGAGACAGTTCGCAATACATGATTACCACCGTAATCCATGCAAGTAATTGTCCTTAACAACCCCCGTGTGAACGGGTGCTGAGTCCAAACTATAGTACTACGTCGTTAAGGCAGGTAGACAGCATTCCACGTGTAAACATAACAACAAGCATTCATTTAGTCACGTAATACATGCATATCGGTTAGCGTATAAAATATTTGAGTAGTGTGATCGATTGTGATTTTGATAAGTTACGTATGTAACACCCAAAAGTGCTAAAGCAAAAAGGGTTCGAGTATACTCACAGCGATTGATTGATGGATTGAAGGGAGCGCTTGAGAGTAGGGTTAGCCTGAATAGTTCGATAGCATAACGATGAGTAACACGCAAAATGGAAACAAGTGATTATGGGTCGAACAGCTTGGTCGATCGAACAGTTGGTTCGATCGAAAAGGTTGTTCGTTCGGCTGGACAGTCCATTCGGACAGCCTATTCGATCGGCCGGTAGGCTCGATCGGTTGGACTGTTCGAGTGGATTGTTTCTTCCTTTGAGTAGGATGTGTTTGTGTATGATGGTTTGACCTTTTGAAGTTTTCGTTGTAGTATTTGAGAACACTGAAGTGTTCTTACCTTTCAGGTCGATCGATCGAACGGGTCGTTCGATCGGCCGGCTTAACCGATCGGTTAGACACTTCGATAGTGAGTCCTCAGCTGGATGTCACCTGATCGGACAGCATGTTCGATCGGGTGGCACTCCAATACATCGAACGGGTAGAAAATCGATTAAGGGTTGAAGCATAGTATCTCATGATCCGATGAGTAATGTTATCGAACAGCTCGTTCGATCGAACATCACTTCGTTAAATACCATACTTCATAAAATTGTCAAAGTGTGGGGCCATTTGCTAGCCGATCGGCTGGCCTGTTCGATCGGTCAGCATCCTGACCTGGTCGGCCTGTTCGTCTAACACTTGGTTGTTTTGTTTGTTTGACGTTATATCGAGGTATTTTGACAACGAGCTGAACAATGGAACCTTCGTTCTTACTTGTTTCTCCGGTTCGGACAGGAATCACCCAAGTCCGGCCGGTGAACGGTTCGGAACGGTAGTTTAATGTTTAACCCGAAATTGGTGAACCTCGTAGATAGAATCCGAGTCTTGAACCACACAACCATTAGAATGATTAGTGAGTTGGCTCAAGCTCCGTTTCTACCGGTTTGAAAGCATTGAGTGTAAAAGAGTTGAAAGAAAGTTGAAAATCATTCTTTCAATCCTTCACATCATGTAAATGTTTAGATCTGTGGTAGATCTTAGTTTGTTTATGTGGAAATCGGCTAGATCCAAGTTATTATTGGTGGATTGAGGCCAAAACATGGTGTTCTTGAAGAACACCATGATGACATTATCCTAGAATGCTTAGATCTTGATGATTTTACGGTTAGAAATCAAGATTTGAAAGATAGAAAGGTATAGGTGCATGTATTGATCAAGAAAGTACAAGATTTAGGATGAAAACTTACCGAAATCGGAAGAAATCTGAGAAAAGAAGGGGAGCACAAGCTGGTCGGTTAGAGGGTTTCCAAAAGTGGAAAGAATGACAATGACAGGCCTATTTATAGGCTTCCCAAAGAGGAAAGGGCTGGCCGATCGGCCAGGCTTCCCGATCGGACAGCCTGCTCGATCGAACAGCCTGTTCGATCGGCGGGGCTGTTCGATCGGCTAAGAGCCTGATCAATCCACAGCCTGTTTCGAGTGTTCGGTGCGACGATTTCTGATATTTCAATTTCGATTGAAGACGATACGAACACGATAGAGTTTCCTATTCAAATTACTTTTAATCCCAACCACTATATTAACATACAAGCATCTATATTCCATATTCGATTTCGATTTCGATTGAGTTTCGAGTTTTGATTGATTACCACACAAAACATAAAGTAAACATGCACAGGTAACACATAGGGCACACACACACACGTAATATAACACCAGATTCGCATAGTTCGAGCTTCGAGTTCGATTGATGATTCGATTAACTTGATTATTGATTGATTAACTTTATCGCATTGTTACTTCCTACTATTCACAGTCGTAAATCGTTTTGTGTCGATTGAACATTCGATTTCTTCGATTCTTTTGATAGACAACACTTACTCCACATAACACAAAACATAAAATAGACTACTTATAGTCAAAGAAGTCAAACTTGACTTGGACTTTGACTTTGACTTTGACTTTGACATTCGAAAACACGGGGTGTTACACTGTAGGTGCACATGAACCTATTAAGGAGCCAAATTCTTATATGTTATAAAAGGATCAATGAGAGCCAAATTCTTACAAGTTGGAATCATTGAAGGAAATTTTTAATGTTGACATTATTATCGGCCAACAGGTGAAACTTAGGATTATTAAAATCCAATAACCCATATTATATGGATTGATATAAACTTCGTATGGTTAACATGTTAATGTTAATGTTAAAATCATCTTATTAACTCTATCATTTCGTATTTTTACAATATAACTCCAAGTTGCAAGTAGAGATATGTGATGACAAACACGTTGTTACATTCCTATATATTGTCACAATGACGGATTTATAAGAAAAATTCATGGGCATTTAAAAAAAAATTATACCTAGGGTATCCTAATATTTGCTCAGGGACATCCGATACATAAAGAAGAGGAGATTTTGACTTTTGCACTTCACCGACAAAGTTGAGGAGCAGCCCGGACACCCCTACCTTCTTTATAGATCCACCAGTGTGCACTTATCTCATGTAGCCTTAAGTCACGATATTGTTTGCTGTTTAGTATGTTTCAAGTTACGATTATCTTTGAGTTCATGAACTAATAAACCACACACATACCTAACCAATCAAATTTGTGTTCAAACCATATTGGAGCATACCGGTTGTATTTAAGTTCATATAAACAGAATATGTAAAAAAGCTACAAGAAAAAAGTTATATGATATATGTTAAATAAAAAGTCTTAAAATGATAACAACGTATTGATTATACACGTTGTTACTTTTTTTTTATATGTATGTAGTGTTTTCATGTAACTTTTAATATATGATGTAATGGTTTATATATGTTTGAATAAAACGCTTTGATACGATTACTTTGTTTTACTATAAGGGTCTGTTTGGTATAGCGTAATGGAATAAACGATGGAATGAAATGGACAAGGTAATGGAATGGACAAAGGAATAAAATGGATCATTACATTCCATAGTCTTGTTTGGTTACCATGCAGGAAAGAAATAAATCATTACCTTGTGTTGTTTGGTAGGTAAGAAAAGAGGAATGAATGAAATCGGCGATGGTTGGTGGCGGTGATCGGTGGCTGCTAGTGGCAGTGGCCGCGATGGGTGGCGGTGGTCGGTTGTAGCGGTGGTCGGTGGGCGACGGTTGTTAGCGGTGGCGGCGGCGATGGTGGTCGATGGTAGTGGCGACGACGGTGGGTGGTGGTGGTCGATGGTAGCGGGTGGTGGCCGCAGAGGATGGAGGTGGTGGTCGGCAGAGGGTGGCGGTAGTGGTCGGGGTGGCGGTGGTCGGTGGTGGCGGGTGACGGCGATGGTGGTGGCGACAACGACTGTGGGTGGTGGTGGTCGACAGTAGCGGGAGGTGGCCGCAGAGGATGGCGGTAGTGGCCGGGGTGGTGGTGGTCGGTGGTGGCGGGTGGCGGCGATGGTGGTCGATGGTGGTGGTGACGGGTGGTGGCGACGATGGTGGGTGTGGTGGTCAACAGTAGCGGGTGGAGGCAGCGGAGGATGGTGGTGGTGGTCAGCGATGGGTGGCGGTAGTGGTCAGGGTAGCGGTGGTTTACGCTGGCGGGTGGCAGCGATGGTAGTCGATGGCGGTGGCGGCAGGCGGCGGAGGACGGTGGTGGTGGTGGTCGGCGGAGGTTGGTGGCGGGTGGTGACAATGGCAGGTGGTGGTGGTGGCAAATGGTGGAGGTGATGGACGTGTTTGTGACGTAGGCTGAGAGAGGGAATGGAATGGAAAAAAAACAGGGGGGTGGATGGAATGAATTTAAGGGAATGGAATGACTTATGTAATGGGTGATTCCATTACGTTGACCAACCAAACACACATTTCTTCATTCCCTCGCAATAGTTCATTCCATTCCACCTCTCATTCCTGCATACCAAACACTACCTAATTTTTATCACGAATTGAGATGCATCCAACACGTAGAAATATTTTCAATATTGATAAATACATTATATTAAGCACCAGTTAGTTTATAAGAGTAAAGTTCACGTACAAAGTGTCTTATCGTACAAAACATACGAAAAACATGAAAATGCCAAAAAAATGTGGTGGTCTTTTCGTAATTATTTACTCGTAGAGTAATTATCAAAATTACTCTACAAATGATCTTGTTAGGTAATTTTGATCTTGTGGAGTAATTTTGTAAAATGTTCTTGTAGGGTAATTTTGATCTTGTAGAGTATCATAATTACTCTACAAATGATCTTGTATGATAATTTTGATCTTGTAAGGTAATTTTGTAGAGTATCATAATTACTCTACAAATTATTTTGTAGAGTAATTTTGAATTGTATATTGTTTGATAAACTTACAGAGTAATTTTGATATACGTGTAAACTGTAGAGTAATTTTGATGCAAAGTAATTTTAATACACTCGTAGAGTAATTTTGATAATTACGCTACAAGATCAAAATTACTTTACAAGAACATTTTACAAAATTATTATATAAGATCAAAATTACCTTACAAGATCATTTGTAGAGAAATTTTGATAATTGCTATACTCTAAAATAATTACGAAAATGTCACCGCGTTTTTTCAGCAAAATCTTCGGTTCTTACATTTTGTACGTTAAAGTTATTTGTATTTGATCTTTTGTATAGTTTATAATACAACTTGTATAATAAAAGGTCATAATAGTGTATTCGAATTTAAAGGAAATCTATACTATATAATAAAAGAAATCAATGGGAGGACACATGTCATTCATTGAATCTAGGGGTGTACACGGTTCGGTTCGGTTTGGTTATTAGCATTATCCATAACCGTAACCGAAGGTATCGGTTAATCGGTTCGGTTAATTCGGTTAATTTGTCGGTTTTCGGTTCGGTTAATAACCAATTCAAACAAGGGCTATTTTTTTGCTTAGAAATACATGTAATGGAGGTATGAATACATGAAATAGATGTATAAATACATGAAATGAATAAATAAATGAAATGGAGGTATAAATGCATGAATAGACGTTTAAATACATAAAATGAAGGTATAAATAAATGAAATGAAGGTACAAATAAACGAAATGAAGGCATAAATAAATGAAATAGATGTATTATTACATGAAATAAAAGTATAAAACATGAAATACATGAAATAGAGGTATAAAAGGTATAAATATATGAAAAAAATAAATGATTCGGTTCGATTCGGTTAATTTCGGTTAACCGATGGTAAAAAAATATCCGTTAACCGACTTTCGGTTAATTTCGGTTTGGTTTTGTCGGTTTTCGGTTCGGTTTCGTTTAACGGTTCGGTTATTGCACACCTCTAATTGAAGCCATCTATTTTTTAAAGATAATTAATATCAACTAAAAGATAATTATAAAATTAAATTTAATATAAATTTAAACAATTCGTATAGGAGATAATCTAATTTTTTAAATAAATTTAAACAATTCGTATAGGAGGTAATCTAATATTTTAAAATATTTATCAGATTTCAGAATTATTTATCCTAAAATTAACAAAAGATGTACGCTAAATATAAATTAATATAATGTAAATAATTTATTTATTTTGTTAAACTAAAGTAGTTAATGGTAGAACCTATTTCAAAAATGTTTATAAGGGGTAAACAGAAATATTAATCAATGTTTATTGATTCTATACTTTTATTTTCGTGTTTAACTCTCAACTCAAATACGGTAATAACTATGTTTGCGTGACAATTATAAGAACCATCACCGCAGTCACACCCCATCTATCGTATATCGAGTATATTCGTTATTTTTTTAAGATATAAATTTTTATTAGATTCATTCAACCCGTGTGATAAACGAGGTTTTTTAAAGATATAACATTTTTATTTTTTACTATACAAAATTACATTTATGCAACTCGTGTAATACACGGGGTTTTTAAAAATATAACTTTTTTTTATTATGTAGTATATAAAATTAGATTTATTCAATCCATATAATACATAAGGTTTATAAAGATATAACTTTTTATTGTTTGGTATATAAAATTACATGTGCTCAACCCGTATAACACATGAGATTCTTAAAAATGTAACTTTTTTATTATTTAATATATAAAATTAAATTTACTCAACCCGTACAATACACGGGTTCTTAAAAATACAACATTTTTTTATTATTTAATATATAAATACATTTATTCAACCTATGTAATAAACGAGATTTTTAAATATATATTGTTTTATTATTTGATATATAAAATTACATTTATTCAACCCGTGTACTAAACGAGATTTTTAAAGATATATATATATATATATATATATATATATATTGTTTGGTATATAAAATTACATTTATTCAACCCGTGTACTAAACGAGATTTTTAAAGATATATATATTTTTATATTATTTGATATATAAAATTACATTTATTCAACCGGTGTAATACACGAGTTTCTAACATCTATACTATATAATAAAAGAAACCAGTTTTGAGACATTTTTCATCATATTAGACCATCTCTTATAGATAATTATAATTTTAGTTTAATCTCTTCTAATTAATTATAGATAACACTCCTACTAAATATTATTTAGTTTAATATCTTATATTATAGATAATCCTCCTACTAAATATTATTAGTTTAATATCTTATGGATAATTATTAGAGTTAATTGCCAAAATCGTCCCCGAGGTTTGGGCATGTTTGCCATTTTCGTCCAAAATGACTTTTTTGTACCAAATAGCCCCCCACGTTTGTAACTTTTTGCCATTTTCATCCAAATGCCTAAATGGGTTAGAAACAATCGTGTTTAATGAGGTTTTTTTTTTGTAATTTCACAAGTACAGGGCCTGAAATGTAATTTCTTTTTAAACCTAAAACCATCACCCTCTGCTTTCTCTGTCTACAACCTTAAAAACAAACCATCAACTATCACTCACACCGTTACTCACCTCCACCGTGTAATGCTCATAAATAGATATAAAACTAAGATGTATCGACCAGTACCCATCACTATATGCCATTCAACGAAACCTTTTATGTATCGACCTGTACGTAATGAAATAAATTAAACTGAACATATTAGCTGAACTCATATTACAGTTGGGTAGATCATAAACAAAAAAAAAAAAAAAAAAAAGCTAAATGGGTTTAAGCTATCATCACACTGTAGCTAAATAAAGTGGTTACCGGTTTCAGCCTTTCACGTTTTTGGGATACACGCATACCTCAGACAGAAAATAAACAAGGAAATTCGAAGTAACTAACAGAAACCATGAATCAAATGGAAATTCGAATAAAACTAAGACTACCTAGGACATGATTATATTCGGTTTCATAAATTTGTAAAATTAGCACATGATGATATTCTGTTTACAAAATATAATGGAGAGGGATAAGAGGAAACAACAGAAGTAAACATGAAACTAAGAACACTTGGAATGTGATGTTCACATGTTTCTTATCAATAAGCAAAAAGGATAAATATGTTAAAAATAGGCATATGACTGTAATAGTCCGGAGCAATAAGTATAATTCCTCAAAACGGAAGTTAAAGATACCATAATAGGCCTATATATATAATTCTACAATTTGTTTTACATGTAAATCTTTACTTTTATAAAGTTAGAGTTTAAAAAGAAATTACATTTCAGGCCCTGTACTTGTGAAATTTCAAAAAAAAAAAAACCCTCATCAAACGGTTTTTTCTAACCCAGTTAGGCATTTGGATGAAAATGGCAAAAAGTTACAAACGTGGGGAGCTATTTGGTACAAAAAAATCATTTTGGACGAAAATGACAAACATGCCCAAACCTCATGGATGATTTTGGCAATTAACTCTAATTATTATTTAGTTTAACCTCCTTCTCATTTATAACATTATTTATTTGAATTAATTATATTTGAACGTTTTGTTTATTTTGGTATCAAATGGATTTTACCAAATTTTTATTATTTAGTATAGATATAAAATTAGATTTATTATAGATATAACTTTTTATTATTAGATATATAAAATTAGATTTATTCAATTCGTACAATACACAGGGTTTTTTAAGGATATATATTTTTTATTATTTAGTACAGAAAATTACATTTATATATTTTTAAAGATGTAGTTTTTTTATTATTTGGTATATAAAATTACATTTATTCAACCCGTGTTATAAATGAGGTTTTTTAAAGATGTATTATTTTATTATCTGGTAAACAATTGTACATTTATTCAACCCATGTAATACACGTGGTTTTAAAGATATAACTTTTTTATTTGGTATATACAATTACATTTATTCAACCCGTACAATATGGTTCTTATAGATATAACTTTTTATTATTTAATATATAAAATTATATTTATTCAACCCGTATAATAAATGAGGTTTTTAAAGATATATTGTTTTATTATTTAGTATATAAAATTTATTTATTCAACCCCGTGTAATACACGGGGTTATAACCTAGTAGTATTATATATGAAATCAAAAGTTATAATAACCAAACAATATAATAGATGTTTTATGATAAAAACAAACCCTCAAGATACATCTATTATGTATATTAAAACAATACATTTTGGTGCCACTTGGCATCTTCTTAAACCACTTATTGCCACCTGTCCTCCTATTAACCCTTATTGAAAGAATTTGAGCGGGATAGTACCACGCCATTCGTCCGCTCTTTTTGCTCACACGAAATTGATCAGAGAGAGAGATTGATACGTTTCATCATCAATCAATTCACTAGACTTTCCATTTTGGTTAAACCCTTCCTTTTCAATCTGTGCGAAGACAATGGATCAAGCATTCAAGATCACGGTTAGGCTCTTCTTCTCTGTAGTTTTTCTTCTTCTTCTTCTTCAGATTTTGATTCTAAGTTCAATTTCCAAATCTGAAATTAGGGTTTATATTGTTTAAATAGTGTCGATTTGTTAATGTTTTATTTGTCATTTTATATGGCCAAATCTGCTCTGGTGTGGTGGATTCACAGTGGTTCTGCGGCGGCGACGGCGCCATCACGGTGATACTGCTCTGGTGTGTGTTTCATCCACCGTCGGTAACCTGTAGACGGTGAACACGGTTGTTGGTAATCTCTTCTTTTCTCTCTGATTTTTTTCCGATCCATCACCAAAACCCTTTCTCTCTCTAAAATTTTGTTCCAATCTCATCTGTTTCTATCTATTATTGTTGGTGGTAGTGATGGTGGTTTATGGTCTCTGGTCCTCGGTGTTAGCAACGACGGCTAGGGTTTTTAAGCGAGATATGAACGACGTTTGTTCCAGTTAGGGTTCCGATGATCGACAACTTGTGGGTTGCTGAGATGACAGAGATGGTGGTTGGAGCTATATCAGCTAGGGTTTCCGGCAAAGAAGGTAAGGACCAACATCTCACTCTTCTGATTCCTATTTCATTTCCTAGATGTTATTTGTATATATATTGTTTGTTTCATATTATTCGATCGATCGCCGTAGTATTTGTGCATATGAAACCCTAACTTAGGTTTTGACTTTGTTGTGATTCAGGAAACGCAGCGGTTACTCAGCGAACCAGGTGAAGTTGTTTTTCTTTTTGTAACTTTTTTGTGTGTATGTTTATTTGAAGCGGGTGAATTTTTGTGATCAAGCGGGTCCGATTTTGTGATCATATTTAACTCATTTTCTATTTATGAACTTTCTTAAAAGGTTTGGCCTTTAATAAGACATGACCCGTGTCAACTTGAACTGACTCTAGGCTTAGACCATATCGACGACACTTGATCAATGGTGAATATGAGCTGGCAAATAAAGAGAAACTAAGACTTGAGCAGTTACAAAGGCAGGTATGGCTTTAGTTTTTTGAAGTTAGGGGTGTGTATAACGTTGTCCAAATCGTTAAAACCTAGCTGGACCAAACTAGGACCGTTTATGCATGGTATGTTTCTTGCTTTCTTAGTTCATGGCATGATAAAGATTCCATTTTTAATATTTGTTTTTATTTCGATGAAATGACCCGTTAGGCGAGGAGTGAGGTCTAGCATGCAACAACACATGATCTAGCAACTACTTCAAGATATGAGTAATGGTGGCGGTGGGCATAATCCTTCGGTTTCTGGGCAGAGTCCTGCTAACAGGAATATGGGTCAGGATGGTTTGAGACACGGGATTTCAAAGGCTCACTTTGCACGCTTAGAGGAAATGTTAACTGATCAGTTATCCACTTTGCACTCTTACATATCCATTTATGTTAAAAAGACAAAAGTGTAAAAATCATATGTTTCTTTATTTAGGATGAAGGCACGGGGCTCTTTTTAAATGCAAAGAGTTTGGTCTCTCAAAGAATGAAGTGATGAAACATCATCCTATCATAGATGCCAGCTCATCAAATTCAGGTGTGTACGTATTGTTTTTAGACATTACCAACAGTTGATTCCAGTGATTAAGGATAATTACATGTTCAATTGATCTTTATGTAGTTGATTTAACCAGTTCTTTGTTGTTCATACTTCATATATTTTCCAATGATGAATATTGAATCCGTACATTCATAGTAATCTGATGTGCACTTTATTTGACTTTAGTTGCATTTAAAGCCTCTAAATTGGTGTATTTACTGTCTAATCAGGTAGCTTTAGGGCAGGTAAAAAGGGTTGGGTCAGATTATTCAGCCCTTTTTTCATTTTGTAGTATCTGTCTGTTCTTGCCTTTAAATATGGCAGTTTGCTTTACTCACTTATTAGTGTTTGCTTACTATTTGTCATCATATGGGCTATCCACTTTGAAGCCTTCTTAGCCAAGGGTCACAACTCACGATTAATAATAGTTAGATAGCTGTTGTAGCTTTGTTCATTCGTTTAATCTTAGTGATTTTGGCACAGGTATTAGATGCAACTGATGACGAATCTTGAGGGTCCACATGATACCGCATTAACAGAAATTGCTTAGGCAACTAAAAAATGTAAATATTTATTTCGTTCATGTATAAAAAAAATTCTACAAGTATCTTACGAAACTATATTACTTTAGGTTCAATATTTGTCAAGAATATGGTTGCTTTTGTAGTAAAGGTGGCTAGGCGTATTCTGTCCCGAGGCGAATTAACAGAGGTGCAGTCCAGAACTTGGTTGCTTCTATTAGCAGCCTTACTTTGTCTGCGGCTAAGGACAAATGGGTTTGGGCTTCAGCAATTTTCACCATCAAAAGTATCAAAGCGGCAATTGAAGATAATATGCAGTTCCCTCCTCACTATAATTTTTTCTGGAATGCTTGGGTTTCGAATAAGGTAGCGTTTGTGGCTTGGAGAGCGGTTTTGCAAAGGCTGCTAACTGTAGACGCCCTAATTAGAAGGAATGTTTCGGTTCAGAATTCAGTGTGTCGGCTATGCAGTGAAGCTTCGGAATCAGTGGATCATATCTTTATATCTTGCCACTTCTCCCAAACGGTTTGGCAAGTAGTGTCCCAGTGGTACCGTATCCCTCTCATAGTACCTTCCCAGGTAATGGATATTCTAGATCTTCACACTCACTTAGGTCTTCTTCCATCATGGGGTAAAAAGGCTTTACATGGGGTGATTTTAACGGTTTTTTTGGAGCATTTGGCGAACCCGGAATGAAGCTGTGTTTCTGTTTCTAAGGCGATCGAGGACACGAGAACTACCAGTTTCTTACCAGTTTCATAAATCGCTGATCTGGGAACAATGTAAGAGGTTTAATGTTGTAGTTGGGTAGTGTTTATTTTCTGTTTCAGTTTCCTTTCTGTTGCTTTTCTTTTTTCTGTTGTTTCAGCGGGTTGTAAGTTGTTCGAACTTGCTTCTTGCTGGTTAGCGTTTGATTAATATATGCGGTTTTGTTGGTCGTTTAAAAAAATCTTTATAAACCTGATATCGTCAGTTTCCCAGTTTACTCTACATGTAGATTTCCATATAGGCATCACATTTTAAAAAATGGAAAAATTCATAAAATTTTAGAGTTGAAAACCTTTTGTTTGACCTTGAAAGTCAACTTTAAGTTGTGTATATGTCGTATGGAATGGATGGAGTATAGATTGGGGGAGTTTTTCGATTGGTCTTAATTCTTAAAACTAACTACTTATATATCCACAGGTTTTGGAATTTAAAAGTACTTATCTGTCCATTGCTTTTGGAATAAGCTACTTTAAATTTTCACTCGCTATACAACTTGAATAAACAACCCCAAATACTCTCATATCCACTTATTAGTGTATCAAAGCCCAATGAGCACAGTTTTAATAAGCAATCTCGAACACCCCATCTCCAGTTGCTTAAAGCAATCTTATTGGCAGTCGCACATATATACCTAGAATGTAGTTTATAAAGACAAATGTAGTTTATAAAGAAGTATATTTAGTAATTTGTGATTTTCATGTAATCATTTATCTATAATATTTAGTTCAATATAATTTTTATGCGTTTATATTGAAAGGTTGTTTCATTACAAAGTTCATTCCAATGATTCGCAAGCGCTTATTTGGGATTTGAGTTCTATGGGGCAGCCGGTTGAAGGGGGGTTGGATCCGATTTTGGCGTGTAATGCGGGTGCTGAGATTGAACAGTTGCAGTGGTCGTCTTCGCAATCGGATTTGGTTGCCATTGCTTTTGCGTCGAAGCTGCAGGATTCTGAGGGTATGATTCTGTTAAAATGTTGGTCTTTTTTGTAATTGTGTTTGGTTGGTTGCATTGATTTTAGGTTGACTTGTAGCCTATATAGATTTGATTTTAGGTTGACTTGTAGCCTATATAGATATGGGAATATTTGCTTCTTACCCATTTAAATGCTTTTAGTTTTTTAGTTGTGATTGTTCAAGAACTAAGCACCTGTGCATAGTGATGGTCGAATAAAATGTCTTATGTATCACATATAGGTGTTTTAGGGGCGGCAATTCTTGACACGACCCACAAACCCGACATGAAAGAAACAGGTTTGGGTCAACCTAACACAACCCGTTTTAAAAAACGTGTCGGGTTTGGGTTGACCCGTATTGAAAACAGGTCCGGGTTTGGGTTGACCCGTTTAACTAATTAGAAAGAAGGTTTTATATTTTTGTTTTTTCCATTACATGTTTATATTATGCTTTGCAGGGGAGCTTGATTATATGTGTTCTGCTCAATATATGTTAAGGTCAAAATAGGTTCGGGTCAGTCAAAACGGGTTTTGCTCAAAATAGGTTCATGTCAATATGTGTTCTGCTCAATATACGTTAAGGTCAAAACTGGTTAAAAATGCTTTATTTAAAAAAATATATATCAAATAACCAAAGTTATAAAAAAATAATTAAAAAAAAATGAAATCTATCCGGGTTCTAAAAATTGTTATAAAATCATTTATATAATAACATCTCAATACCTATAAAAAATAAATCAAAACATATTTACCTAAGTGAGAAAAATCATATTTTTATACGTTTATATTGAAAAGTTCTTTCATTACAAAGCTCATCTCATTGCCAGTATATATTATATGTTTGTGTTAAGCCACCCGCGAAGCTCGTGAGATCTTAGGCTAGTCTAAGATATATAAGTGGCAAAATTAAATAAATGCACGGTTCTAAAAAATTGAATCCCATTGCTTGTAGAAGAAGAAACTTTACGTGGACTCAAAAAATATATAAAATAATAAGTTTAGTTCCATTTGGAATGATTAAGTAATTTTCTATTCATTATTATATTTTAATATTACAATAAAGGTACCAAGAGTTGCAGCTTTCTATAATAATTGACTTTTAATGCTTTGTGACGAATAAGTCTCTTTAGAATCAGCTCCAAAGTTCTGTGAAACCAATATAATATATTCAAATATTGATTTATTAACATTTATTTAAATATAAGTAATATATTAATTACAGCATAAAGAGACTCGCATTGAGAACCTTCCTGGGATTTTATGAATTCATCATTTGCATGAGTCAAAAGGTTCTGGGTTCTAGAATGAAGACGATAATTACCCACTTATATAAAACATTTAATTGGTTGAAAACTTTAAGTGATCACTTGTTTTATGTTCTTTTTTGGATTCATGTTTAAATGACTAGGATATCTTACATGTTTAATAGATACTTGTTACATTTGTTTAGGTTGTAAGTGAACTGATTGTTCAACGAGCAGTTTGTGAACTATTCGGTGGAAAGTTCGTTTATGTTCATTCATCGAACAAAAAATCTGTCCGTTAAGTTAAACGAAGGAACATGAACAGGGGTTGCATTCGTTTGTTTATGTTCGTGAACGTTCGGTAATGTGTTCATTTATGTGCACTCATTTATGTTCGTTCATTTAAATGTTTTTATATGTTTATTTTTTGTTTTATTGTTTTTAGTTTTTAAAATTTGAAACCCTAGTTTGTGTTAACTCTTGATAAACTTCTTAACTTTGTGTTAAAAATATGTCAACTATGTCCGGATAATTGTGTTAAGTGCTTGTTTATTTTTTGGTGGATTCTTCGTAATCTTTGTGACGAAAATTGTAAATTTTATTCTAAAATGAATATATGTTTGCGTGTATTCATTTGTGTTCATGAACGTTGTTAGTGTTCGTTTATATTCATGAACATTTGTTTGAGCTCATTTGCGTTCTGTAACTGTACGTGAACAGTTCATGAACAGACCCATTCCTTAATTAACGAACACGAATTCGTATTCCTTCAGTTCATTTACATCCCTTCGTTCTATAAATTGTTTTACTCGATACATCGATCAAATACCTACATGAAACAAATATTGCAAATTTATCAACACATGCAAATATTGTCAAAAGAGTATGGTCTATAGTTAATACAACTTAGGGTGTTTATTTGACATATTTTATGACAACTTTCAACAATTTTACAAAAGTATGTAAAAATGTTTTAAATAAAACAAAACTGTTATATCAATTTGTACACATCTGACTTATTTGGTGTTCTTTTAAGGCGGTAGGAAAGCCAAATTTCCAACTTGCCCAATCTCTTTCTTTCAATCTCATTGACTCAAAACCCCATAGGGGACCATATTAAATACTTTGAAATATCTATTATAATACCATGTTTATTATCGTATTTTTTTTCGTAAAATAATGTTGTTAGTGTAGTACAATTATGTACGGCCTTAAGGTATCTACAGCCGCGGATTCAGAGTTTTTTCATCAGCTTCTTTTTGGTAGATTTTCACTATTTTTTTTTAAACTATACAAGGTTTCTACTAATTTTTCTATTTTCGTCAAACCGAGGGGGTTCCTGGGAACCCCCAAAACACCCCTGGATCCGCCTCTGTGTATCTATAACATATTTTCTTTAGGAGCACGCATCTGGGGAACTGTAAACTTTTGTAATATGTTTCACACTAGGTTAGAATCCTGTGTATTACACGGGTTAAATAAATGTAATTTATATACTAAATACTAAATCATAAAACAATATATCTTTAAAAGTCTTGTTTATTACACGGTTGAATAAATGTAATTTATATATTAAATTATAAAAAAGTTATATCCTTAAGAAACTCGTGTATTGTACATGTTGAATAAATTTATATAAAATAAAAAATTAATAAACTTAATAAATAAACCGAAAGTTAATAACAAACCCGGTCGTGAAATCAAAATGATGACCAGTTTAATTGGTTTTACGGTTTTAAATCGAACTGTGAACACCCTTAGTAATAACTAATAGGGTTAATTTGTGTTTCTTTTTGTAATGTAGTGTAATTATTAAAATAACTTTTGAAACTGATGTAAAACCACAAAAGTTTGAAACATATATTTTTTTTTATTTCATGAAGATATATAACTTAATTAATTTTATTATATATCTAGAGTTTGAACCTAGGTTATTAAAGGGAGGTGTTATAACGTTGATGTAGCGAAAAATTGTCTCTTAGGAGGCATTAACCATTACGCATGGTCTAAGGGGCATTTTTCTACACATCAACATCTGAACGCCCCTTCAAAAAAATGGGTAACGGGTAATGCCTCTTAATGGCTATTTCATTCAATACATTCCATTTTTTTCTCTTCTTTGGACATTATTTTAGAAATGCTCCTTCCTCTTCATGTCCCTATAACGCTCAGAGGTGGCGCTGGGCGTTATCAAACTATTTCATGCCCCTATGATGCCCATTACGCATGGTCTTACTCATAGTGTTTTGGGATAAATATTTTTCTTTATTGAAATACTGATTTACAGCGATAATGATTTTAAATATGTTATTATTTTATTTCTTTATTATCGGACAGTTAATTTTGATCTGGTTCCATTTTTTTAAATTAAAATATATAATTTGTAACATCAATTATAATTGAGATAATAAACAACACTTACCTCAAATTTGTTTTTTCATCTCAGTTATCAACTTATCAACTTATCATACTCTTCTTCCAATCGATAGTTATCAATAAAGTAAAATTACTTTTAACATAACACTTTAAAAATATATTTATTTATAATATAAGATATTAAACTAAATAGTATTTAGTAGGAGGATTATTTATAATTAATTAAAAGAGATTAAACTAAAATTATAATCTTTCTATACTAATAAACAAAAATCCTTTTTTGACACGTGTCATTCTCTGGTAATTTCTCACCCTTATTTTTTATTTATCTCTTTTATTAAATAATAATATTAAACATCAATTTAACTAAATCTATTTATCTCTTTTATTTTTATAATTTGAAATTGATTTCTTTTTTAACTATAAAGTTTCAATCTTTAGCAATTTTAGTCTAAAGTTTCAATCTTTGTTATTTTAATCTCTTTGATTAATTTGATTTTTCACTTCTAATTCAAAAGTTTTTATCTTTTGCAATTTAACCCCTTTAATTTTTTCTTTTTACTTTCAACCCGAAACTTTTCATCTTTCGCAATATAATAATAATAATAATATTAAACATCAATTTAACTAAATCTATTTGTCTCTTTTTTTTTCATAATCTCAAATTAATTTCTTTTTTAACTCTAAAGTTCAATCTTTGGCAATTTAAGTCTAAAGTTCAATCTTTGGTATTTTAATCCCTTTGATTAATTTGATTTTTCACTTCTAATTCAAAAGTTTTCATCTTTTGCAATTTAAGCCCTTTATTTTTTTTTTTACTTTTAACCCAAAGCTTTTCATCTTTCCCAATTTAATCTCAACATTTTTTATTTTCAACTTTAGTCTCTTATATACTTTTAATCTTTCATAAGTTCTCTGTTTAACGTGTCGTTCTAAATTTCCGAGTTAACACGCTGCAGCGTGCGTGTGGGGTTCAACGTTTTTTCATCTATTTTTTTTCCTGTTTTACATGTCCGTCGCAGCGCGTCTATTTTTCCCGTTTGATAATGAATCCCCGCCGCATTGCGGCGGGTTGTAATTCTAGTCTATACTATATAATAAAATTATTTATAAGAGATGGCCTAATATGATGACAAGTGTCCCTAAAGAGGTTTCTTTTATTATATAGTATAGATATAGATATAGATGTCCCAAGAATAAAGGTTCACAAAAAAAAAAAAAACAAAAACAAAAACAAAAAAGGGAACCGAAATAACTGAATCATACAAAAGAAAACTAATGGTTTGGTTTTGAATTGTCTGAAAACCGAAGTTTACAGTTCGGTTTTAGTTTTGTAATTTCCGAAAACGAAAAATACCGAACCAAACCGAAAAAACTAAAAAATTGTTTATTATTAATGTTTGTTAATGAATATATGGAATTTTTTATTTTTAAATGTAAAGTAATTTATAAGAAACTAACTAAGTGGTTAGCCCAAAAAATTTAGGCATTATTGGGTAATGATCAATTAATCATTAACTAAGAAAAACAATTAAGCCTAAAATTTTCAAGCACAAATGGCAAATAAAAACAAAAACAAAAAACAAAACCGAACAAAACACAATGTAAAAATCGAAAAACTGAAATTGAACAGTTTTCAAAAACCCAAAAATTGAATTTTGTGTTTTTGTTTGATTTTTGTTCGGACCGAGCCAACGCGACCCAGGGCCGACCCAAGGGTAAGCCAAATGAGGCTTGGGCCTTGGGCCACTAAAACTATAGGGCCTTCATAATTTAATGAAACCACAATTCATTTATAAAAGATTTAGGGTGTGGGTTATCAACAAATTGATGGTTGGTAGTGTAGTGGTTTTATGTATGTATGGATGTTGGTGAGACCTGGGTTTGAATCCCTGGTTCAGCAATTTTTTTCCTTGTTACTAAATTTTAACACGATCTTTCAAATAATTACACTTGTGCCCTTCAAGTTTAACTTTCAATTACATACATTTTTTTTTGGAAAAAGGCCACAAGATTTTACTTCGCCTTAGGCCACCAAAATGGTTGAGCCGGCCCTGACGCGACCCATGCATGCATCCTCAATGTGTCAACTGTTGTGTACCTTTTAGAAATGACCTCGAACCCTGAAATTTTTTTGTGGGGGAAGGGTATGGGGAGTTTCGATTGTCTAATGTCGAACGATTCCGAAAGGATCGTTGCAAGGGGTGTGACACTTTTTTCAACTAAACTCAAACTCGACATTGAGAAATCATATGACAAAATATTGCAAGACGCTGAAAGCAAATCCCGTGGTAAGGGGTCAAACACTAATTGATGGTGAAGGTGGCCTTGAAGGAAATATGTAAAGTGTAAGAAAATAAATAAATAAAACAAACAAAGGCTCTCCTTTTTATCGAGTTTTCCTGCGTGTGGTATATATCCACACTTGCCCAAATTCAACCTACAAAAGATAGCGACTTCCAATTTACGACTAAAATAAGGTTCAAGATCGAGTTTCCCCGCGTCGGCTCCACACAATTTACTGGAAACATACAAATTACGTTTGAATGATTTGCGTATCCACATACCGGAGAAAATTTATATTTTAGATTATATAATAAAAACTTTAAAATGAAAAACATAATATTTGGAATGTTGTTCGATAACGACTCAATCAATACAAGTGCGGTTGAAATTTAAAAAAAATATATATATAAACAGATATGCAATGGAGCTTTTTTCTATAATTGATGTGTCGCACATATTGTTAACTTGGTTGTGCACTACGCTCTCTCCGTTGGTATTGTTGATAATTTCAAACATGCTTTTAGAAATATGTTACGTCTTGTTTTTAAACAAAGTAGAGAAAGATGTATGAAATCTAGAAAAAAATTGGTGACGATACGAATTACTCTTTTATTTAGGTGTGAATTGGGACACCCTTGCTAGGTGGATTTCGATTTTTAGTGCTATACGACAAAAACAAACTTTTCGTAATCGTCTTGTATCGTGTGCTCAAGCTATATTGTTCCGGATGGTGGTTGGGATTGTATTGAAGATCTTAGCGATGTTCTTAAGGTTTATGTTGAAATTATTGATACTTTTTATGTCTTAATTTCTTCTTCATTCATTTGGGCTTATTGGTTGTTGGGCTTCTCGGTGTTTACTTGGGCTACTGGTTGTTGTTATAGTTTGTTATGTTGTTATGGGTTGTTATGGGCCTGTCTTGATATGGTTGTTAGCTGTTGCATTGTTGTTACAGATATCAAAATATCTCTGGGGGCTAAAGTGTAACTTCAGGGACTTCATTTGCTGATCTTCATATCTTAAGGGCTGGAGTGAAACATCAAATGTTTCTATGTATTTAAAGCTTTGTGTTGGTCATTATTGGTGATCATCTTGTACTTGTATCATTCATTCTCTTTGCTAGGGTTTCAGCTTGTACGAACAATCTCTCATCTGTATCTGAGAGATTGTTCTGGTAGTTTTGTTCTGTTGTTTTGTTGATCATCATCTGTAGATGATCATCTTTCTTATTTCTGTATTGTTTGTACATTTGATCTTACTGTTGTAAGATCTGATCTTACTGTTGTAAGATCTTTGGGTATTTGGGGGGCAAATCGTTTTGGGTTGGTTTAATAAGATTTTGTCGCCTGATTTTGTCGCTATTTCTGTTGTTTCTTTGTGATTGTGTTAAATCATAAATTTCTACATGGTATCAGAGCCTTTGAGCTCTTGATCCGGTCTTATTTCCGCTGTGTTGATCTGATTTGATTGTTGTTTTGTGTAGGTCTGCTTCAAGTTGCAGATCTGTTCTTGATATTGTTAGATCTTCTAGATCTTGGGAGGTTGTTGATATTCAAACCCTTACTAGGGTTTCTTGCTTCTTATTGAAGAACTGTGTTGGTCTCTAAACCCTTGAAGGTTTAGGGCAAACTGACCAGTTGATTTGTCCTTGATATTGTGTTAAAACTTCAGATCTGTTTAGATCTGGTGTTTTTTGGATAGCTTGCACCCACTGTGAGATCATTCTATCTCCTCTCTTTATTTTTTGTTGGTTGGCTTAGTTGAAGTCGGGGTAGTGAGGACCGGCACTTGATTGTTTGTTATATTTGATCTGTGGTGAGTTGTTGTTTGATCTTTATTTTTTTAGTGTTTGGCTCCTGTATTAAGACCTGTCCAGGCACTATAAGTGACGAACCTGGAATCTGGACACTGATACAGCTTCGCCTTAGAGTTTGTTGTATTCTTGTCTTGTTGTTGGTATATTTGTTGTTTGTGTTGGTTTTCTTATTGATTGTTGATCATGACTGGTAAAGATGATAATGCTGGGTCTTCTCAGACTTTGATTAGCAAGTTGGATATAGGTGATCCTTTGTTTTTACATCCTAGTGATTCAAGCTCTTTAACTATTGTTGGTATAAAACTAAAGGGAACTGAAAACTATAGGGTGTGGTCTAGTGCTATGAAATTGGCTCTTGAAGCCAAAAATAAATTTGGATTTATAGATGGTAAATGTAAAAAGAATTCTGATGATGATGTTCTAAGTAGTCAGTGGGACAGGTGTAATTCAATTGTGCTAAGTTGGTTGTTAAACTCTGTTTCTGAGGAATTATACTTAGGGCAAGTATTCTCAAAGTTAGCCTCAGAAGTCTGGATTGATCTAAAAGAAACCTATGACAAGGTTGATGGCTCTATAGTTTATGATTTATATAAAAAGATTAATTGTATTACTCAAAATGGAAGTTCTGTTTCTGAATATTATCATAAGCTAAATACAATGTGGAAGCAGTTTGATGCTGTGCTTCAACTGCCTACATGTTCATGTCAAGCTGCAAAAGATTTTAATGATTTTTCTACCTTAATCAAACTAATGCAGTTTCTTATGGGCTTGGATGATGTCTATCAGCCTGTAAGAACTAACCTGTTAATCAGAGAGCCATTACCTTCAGTCAAGATTGCTTTTTCTATTGTGTCCAGGGAAGAGTCACATAGGAATTCTAGTGTTGGATCTAAAACTCAGAGTGTATCTTTTGTTTCAAAAACCAATCAAACATTTGATCAAAAAAAGAAAGAATTCAGAGGTCCTAATCCTAATCTTAAATGTACCCATTGTAATAAACTTGGTCATACTGTTGACAGATGTTTTGAGTTGGTTGGTTATCCTTCAAGTTTCAAAAAGAAACCTGGAGGTCAGGTTGGAAAAAAATTTTCTAATTCTAGGTCAAATATATCTTCTGTTCCTTCTGTGTCTCAGTTTTCTCCAGAACAGGTTGCTAAACTTTTGAGTTTGTTGGGTGAAAAAACTAGTAATGAATCTCAACCTTCTAAAATGGGAGGTGAGTCAAACTGTGTTTTTGGTTCTTTAGATAAGTTTGTTTGTTGTTCTAGTCTTATAAACTTTGGTTTTGATTATAATTGGATCTGTGATTCTGGTGCTAATCAGCATATGGTCAAAACTGATAAAGATATGTTCAATTGTGTTGATGTGTCTGAGTATGATTTAACTGTCTCTCATCCTAATGGAACTAAAGCTAAAGTGTCAAAAATTGGTAGTATAGAACTTGCTAAAGATGTCATTTTGACTGATGTGTTCTTTGTTCCATCCTATAGTGTAAATCTGTTATCTGTTTATAAGTAGTCTAAAGATAATAAAATTACTGTTGTTTTTAATGAAAATAATTGCTTACTTCAGGATTCGAAATCAAAGAAAGTGTTGGTGACTGGTAAACAAGATAATGGTCTTTACTTTGTTAATAAAGGTGGTAGTTCAGTTAATTTGTGTTTTAATAGTTTGAACAACAGTAATTTGTGGCACAGTAGGTTAGGTCATCCTGCTGATCAGATCTTGTCAGTTTTAAAAGGTGATTTAGGGGTTGCTGAGATTGCAAAACATCCTTGTGAAATTTGTCATAGGGCTAAACAAGTTAGGGTACCATTCCCTTTAAGTGAACATAAAACAAAAGATTTGGGTGATATAATTCACTTAGATGTTTGGGGACCTTATAAAGTAACTAGTAAAGATGGGTTTAAATACTTCTTAACTGTTGTTGATGATTATACACGTGCTGTTTGGTGTTATTTGCTAAAAAGTAAATTGGAAGTTTTTGACAATATTGAAAGTTTTTATGAGTTAGTGTTAACTCAGTTTAAGAAAAAAATTAAAGTGTTTAGAAGTGATAATGGAACTGAATTTGTGAATAACAAAATGGAAGTTTTTTGTAAAAAAAAGGGGATTTTGCATCAGACATCCTGCTCTTACACACCACAACAAAATGGTGTTGTAGAGAGGAAACATAGACACCTTTTAAACTTGGCAAGATCTCTGTTGTTCCAAAGTGGTGTTCCTCTTAATTTTTGGTCAGAATGTGTGTTAACTGCTGTTTATATTATTAACAGGTTACCATCTTCTGTGCTTCTAGGAAAAAGTCCATATGAGTTAATGTTTGGTTTTAAACCCTCTTATTCACATCTTAGGACTTTTGGTTGTTTATGCTTTAGCACTATTCTGAATGATTTAGATAAGTTGTCTTATAATGCTGAAAAATGTGTGCTAATTGGTTATTCAAATGTAAAAAAAAGGATATAAACTTTGGAGTTTAGATAATAAAAAGGAGTTTTATTCTAGGGATGTCAATTTTTATGAAACAGTTTTTCCTTTTAAATCAATTAGTCAAAATGTTTTGTTAACTGATAATCTAAATCATTTAAATTTTTTTGATAGTGTTGAAGTGTTAACAACTAGTCCTATAGTTCCCAATGATGAAGAGGGGAGACATGAATCTCATTTGGTTACTGATGATGATCAGCAACCAATCCCCTCTACATCTGCCTCTCCAGTTAATGTTGATTCACAACAGTTATTAACTGAAGTTGAGAGTAGTAGTAGTGAAGGATATGGTAGGGCAGAGGACATTAGTACCTCAACTGATGAGATTAACCCATCTGAGGGAACAGGTCCTTCTCTTAGGAGGTCTAGTAGAAAAGTTGTTGTGCCAAAAAAATTTGATCATTTTGTATTGAATAGTACATCTAAATATAGTCTAGACAAATTTGTCAATTATTCTTGTTTGTCTTCTGAAAATCTGTGTTTTATTGCTTCTTTGAATAAAGTTGTTGAACCTTCATGTTATGAGGAAGCAGCTTCTGATCCCAGGTGGGTTGAGGCTATGAACAAAGAAATGGAAGCTTTGTTCAGAAACAATACCTGGGTTCTAACTGAACTTCCTCAAAACAGGAAGGCTATTGGCTGCAAATGGGTGTTCAGGGTAAAATATAAGTCGAATGGTGAAGTAGAAAGGTTCAAAGCTAGACTTGTTGCTAAGGGGTTCAATCAAAGAGAAGGTCTTGATTTTGGAGAGACTTTCTCACCTGTGGTTAAGATGGTTACTGTTAGAACTATTATAACTGTTGCTGTTTATTTTGATTGGCCTTTGTTTCAACTTGATGTTGATAATGCATTCTTACATGGTACAATTACTGAAGATGTATATATGAAATTACCTCCAGGTTACTATTCAAAAAATGAGTCAAAAGTTTGTAAACTTGTAAAGTCACTATATGGTCTTAAACAAGCACCTAGAAAGTGGAATGAGAGGTTGACTAATGTTTTGTTGAATCTTGGTTTTGTTCAAAGCAAATGTGATCATTCTTTGTTTATCTTGTTAAAAGATGGTATAACTGTATTTTTGTTAGTATATGTTGATGATATTGTGGTTACTGGTAATTCTGTTGATAAAATTAATCAAGTTAAGCATGTTTTGAATGAAACTTTTAAGATCAAAGATTTAGGTGTGCTAAAATATTTTCTTGGCATTGAAGTGTTATATGATAAAAAAAAACTATTTGTCTTAGTCAAAGGAAGTATTGTTTAGAGCTTTTAAGTGAATTTGGTTATTTAGGGTGTAAACCTGTAAATACACCAATAGAACAAAGTTACTTAGTTTCTTCAAAACTTGACAAGGATCAAAAGTTACTTAAAAACATTACTGGTTTCCAAAAGCTAATTGGAAAGCTTATATATTTGTCTTTAACAAGACCTGATATAAGCTATACAGTTCAGTTTTTGAGTCAATTTATGCATAGTCCAAATGAAATGCACTTAAATTTGGCTTTGAGGTTATTGAGATACTTGAAACAAAGTCCTGGGAAAGGACTGAGTTTTAAGAAAAGTGTAAGTCTTAATCTGCTTGGGTTTGCAGATTCTGACTGGGGAAAATGTCTTTCTACTAGAAAATCTGTTACTGGCTTTTGCATTTTTTTTGGGAGATTGTCTTGTTTCTTGGAAAAGCAAGAAACAAAGCACAGTCTCTAGATCCACTGCAGAAGCTGAGCATCGTGCAATGTGTTCTGCAACTTGTGAGCTTATTTGGCTAAAAAACTTGTTGTTTGAATTAAATATACAGTGTAGTTTACCTATGTCTTTAAAGTGTGACAGTCAAGCTGCTATTTCAATAGCAGCTAACCCAGTGTTCCATGAAAGAACTAAGCATTTTGAGCTAGATCTGCATTTTTTGAGAGAAAAGGTGGCAGATGGTGTCATTAGTACTGTTAAGGTTGACTCTGAAAGTCAACTTGCAGATGTTTTTACCAAAGGCCTTGGTGTGGGTCAACATGAAGTGTTTTGCAAAAAACTTACACTTGTTGATCTGTTTAAGCCAAATGAATGAAGGGGGGGTGTTGAAATTATTGATACTTTTAATGTCTTAATTTCTTCTTCATTCATTTGGGCTTATTGGTTGTTGGGCTTCTCGGTGTTTACTTGGGATACTGGTTGTTGTTATAGTTTGTTATGTTGTTATGGGTTGTTATGGGCCTGTCTTGATATGGTTGTTAGCTGTTGCATTGTTGTTACAGATATCAAAATATCTCTGGGGGCTAAAGTGTAACTTCAGGGACTTCATTTGCTGATCTTCATATCTTAAGGGCTGGAGTGAAACATCAAATGTTTCTATGTATTTAAAGCTTTGTGTTGGTCATTATTGGTGATCATCTTGTACTTGTATCATTCATTCTCTCTGCTAGGGTTTCATCTTATACGAACAATCTCTCATCTGTATCTGAGAGATTGTTCTGGTAGTTTTGTTCTGTTGTTTTGTTGATATCATCTGTAGATGATCATCTTTCTTATTTCTGTATTGTTTGTACATTTGATCTTACTGTTGTAAGATCTTTGGGTATTTGGGGGGCAAATCGTTTTGGGTTGGTTTAATAAGATTTTGTCGCCTGATTTTGTCGCTATTTCTGTTGTTTCTTTGTGATTGTGTTAAATCATAAATTTCTACAGTTTATAAAAAAAACTCAACTACAAGATTATTGAGAGTTAATTATTCCACGAGTTCGGATGTAATTCATGAATTATATTTAATGGCTAATAAGATAAACAAGTTTAAAAATAAAAATGACTTACTCAAATGATTGTACCCATGAAGGAAATTTTTTAAGAAATATTTTTTCGAACTACCGTAGTTTTTTACTTGTGCCGCCACTTTAAACCTGTGCTTAAGTGTTACGGGGGTTGAAACTATAATAGATTAGATAAATACCGATTTCAGTTTGTACGAACATGATCCAACTTGGGCAATCGACACAAAACATTCCTTCCAACAATGTATGATATTTTTCTAATAAGATATTGCCCGGACATATACACACTCACGGGATCAAGTGATACGTCAAGTAGGAACTCGAAGCTTAATTTATTTAGTATTGTGAGAAATGAAATGGCTATACGACAGCGGGGTAACACCCAAAGCAGCTAAACCGGGAGACATAAAGGAACGAATTTTATTTCCACATATACTCTTGAGGACAATGAAATATATGATATCTTGGCAGAAAGAAAATGAATCCCAATTTTTGATCCTAGCCGTTATGGCTCGCGATTTCTACGTGTCCAAGCTTCTACAGTAACTTTAGAATTTGCATTTTCTCTTAGTGGCAAAGTTTTATCGATATAAAGAACAAGACTCACTCTTTCAGATTAAAGATGTGCATTTGTTTATAGGGTTCACTTGGACACGACAGATTATATACAACACAAAACTAATCTCAAAGATGAACTAAACATCGAAGAACAAATACACGAGGAAGAGGCGAATGAGGGAAGAAGTTTTCCCCTATTGGACGAAGAACTCGTTTACAATGCGTCGAGTCGCATAAGCAATAATTCGGACGAAAAATAAACACTAAAAATAATTAATTCATTATTAATATTTGTAATTTTAATAATTGTGTTTTTCATAACTCTGATGTTTATTATAATATACTATTTATTTTCTAGTATTGCACTATCAATTTAACAAATTTTATAAAACATTTAACATTATAAGATTTTAGTAAATTGAATTTTAATAATAAAAACTATGATTCATTGGCCGATAATAATCCACATACCATGATACTTCTAGCTTTCATTTTCGTTCCTAAAAAGCAATCCGACTCTAACTAAGAAGTAACCCCTTTTGCCCCTAACTTTCATTTATATTATTTCAAAATAATTTACAACATTCTCAGCATTGGCGGAACTAGAAAAAAAATTCAGGGGTATCCTAATTTTTTTTTACCTACATTCATAAAACATATAGATTTTTTTCCATACGTTCGACAATGACGGATGTAAAATATTTTAAGTGGATGATCTGAGTTATATTTTGTTTTTATTTTCACAATCATGTGTCGACTTCTTTTATTAATAATCGATATATCAACAAAAAGTTATAATCTTTAGGTCTTTGTATCTTGAAATCATTCTAAATTATTTCCTTTTCAACACTTCGAAAAAAATTATAATCTTTAGGTGTTCGTATCTTGAAATCATTGTAAATTATTACATTTTCAACACTTTGAAAAAATATTTTTTTTTGAACGGCAAATTTGGATCACTGACGGATCACTGGAGTATCATCGTGCCACCAACGGAACCACCCGATCATATTCATCTCCACTAGGCATAATGCCTATACACCAATTCAGGAGGAAACCCAATAAATATAGGAAAACCCTCTTATGGGAATCGAACACAGGACCTATTGATCCCAAAACGTTATCTCACCCCCAAAATGCCACCAGCCTATAAAGGCATGTACTCTTTGAAAAAATATTTGAGTTGTTTAAGTAATGTATATTAAAAAAAAATGTTTTTCTAATTACAAAATGTCTCTTCGATGTATATATTTTAAAATATGAAAATTGTTATTATATAATTTAATAAATTATATGTTAATAACATATAAAGAATAAAAAACTAATTTCAAATTTACACTTTCTACCCTACTTCATTAATTAATTTAAATGAAAATAAAAGGTAGAGCAGTAACTTTTCTTGGAAATTATAATATGTTAAATAATAAAAAAAAATAAGATAAAATATCAAATCATCTTCCTCGATCATCTTCAAGCTTTCTGAAATATCCGGCGACCGGAGTCTTCCATAGTTCCGTCGATGTTTGCTCTGGGATATCCTAATATTTGCTCAGGGCTATCCCATACATAAAACGATACATAAAACCGGAAAAAAAAAGAAAAAAATGCACTTCGGAGGCAAAGTTGAGGGGTAGCACGGGCAACCCCTCACATAGGTATAGGTCTGCCCCTGATTCTCAGTGGAATAAAAAATAGCCAATTGTTCATTAGACCATTCTCATTCACAAGCTAACTTAACCCAACCTTTAATATAAAACTAATTTCTCTCTCTTCCACCTACACAACCCAACCCAACCCAACCCAACCCAACCCAACCCAACCCAACTCAATTTCTGATACACATTCACAACTAGGGCTGTAAACGAACCGAATGTTCAGCGAACAGTTCGTGAACCGTTCGGCGAGAAGTTCGTTTATGTTCGTTCGTTTAATAAACGAACGAACATGAACAAGAAATTTCGTTTGATTAGTTAAATGAACGAACATGAACAGGGGTCTTGTTCGTTCGATTGTGTTCGTGAACGTTCGGTAAGGTGTTCGTAAATGTGTTCGTGAACATTCGTTGATTTGCGTTTGTTTATGTTCGTATGTTTGTGTTTTAATTGAAGATCTTTGTACTTTCTTATATTTAATTTGTACTTTTTATATTATTAAACGTTTATTTATTTTATTACCCTAACAATTCAACTAGGAAACCCACTTTCACCTTGTTTATGCATCATTTCCTTTTCATTTCTCATTATTTACATCGCCGAATACGATCGACCTCCGTTCCACAATAAGGGATTCAAGTTTGAGTGCTACTCTCTGGGCCATCTATCTCTTTCCTTCGTCGCGTTCGCCAAATTTATTTGTGTTCGTGAACCGTTCGCGAACACGCTCATTTCCTTAATGAACGAACACGAACATAAAATCTCGTTCGGTAAGTGTTCATGAACCGCTCGTGAACACATTTATTTCCTTAACGAACGAACACAAACAAGCCCTATTCACAACCCAACCCAATCAAAGTTTTTATTAAATAATTGTAATACATGGTTATTTTTTATTGTATAAAAATAATAATATTTAAAATAATTATTGTATATCAAAATAAACAATCGTTATTTATTTTAAATATAAAAAATTAAAAAGTTAAACCATCAATATATATAATATACTAAAAAAAATATAAATTTTTGAACAAACTCTGTTTTTAATAAAATTTATATCGTAACGTTTACAATTTTTTTCTGAGAAATACGGTGTATTTAGTTGTTTTATTTAGTTTAAGTATTACAAGTTATTTGATTAGTTAAATTAGTGGGGGAAATGAATAAAATGAAAAAGGGAAATTAAAACATGGCACCAATTAAGTTTTGACAAGTTGCAAAATAAGATAAGGAACCCCTTGCAACCTTGGGTTGCTCTTTGGGAGAAAAAGAGGCATTTTTCATTTATTTTAATTATTTTTCACAACCCAACCTAAGATTATGGTCGGATGGAGTTACTTCTGTTAAAGTGGAATTGTCATTTACATCGAAAGTGAAATTTAAAATGCCCCTAAGAATCATAGGTTGGATTATTGAAATCCAATTTATCTGGAAGTTATGATAATATAAAATTTTAGAGTTTAAGCCAGACTCGGCTCGCTCATTGAAAACCCTAAAGAAGCCAAGAAATCGAAATTTGTTATCAGTCCCGGAAGTGTAAATTGGGGTTGTGGAGAATCACAAACATCAATTCATCAACAATTTGACAAACAAATCGATTGTTATTAAGCTATGAGCCATTTAGTCCTAAATGGGCAGTTAGGAAGTATTTAAATATCTATGTGCTACACCCAATAACACACATGAGGTTTTAGTTGAGTTGAGCATTGATGTTGTTTTTGGACTAGATATCAATGGTCATTAGTGGTTTTATTTGTGTTTTGATTTAAAACATGTTTAAGAAAAAAAAAAAAACATTTAGATGTTGAAACATGTTAACATGTTGTTTGGATGCCTAAGAATCCAGATTTAAGGCGTTGAAATGGATTTGGCTCGAAAAGGAAACGCACAAAACTATTTTTTTTTTTTGAACGGCAAATTTGGATCACTGACGGACCATTGGAGTATCACTGTGCCACCAACAGAATCACCCGATCATATCCATCTCCACTAGGCATAATGCCTATACACCAATTCAGGAGGAAACCCAATAAATATGGGGAACCCCCCCCCCCCCCCCCCATGTAGGAATCGAACCCATGACCTAATGGTCCCAAAGCTTTATCCCACTCCCAAGATGCCACTAGGCTATAAAGCCATGGGCCGCACAAAACTCTTTTGACCGTAAAAGTTTTGGCCCATACTAATACGGCCCTTTGTAAGCCTGCCAAAACCGACGGGTCGGGTCGGATCAAGTCAAAACGGGTTCTGACCATAATAGATACGGGTCAAAACATATCGTTTTAAAAAGTATCAATTATATTCGGAGAAAAAGGGTCCGACCAAAATGGACTCGGTTAACGTTCTTAAATTGAGGCGTTACCGCCACATAAGTCAACTTAGAATCACCATAATCTTGACGAGCAACCCTAGCTTGTTCATTATCTGTAGATTGCATTCTGCAATCAAACATGATGGAAGGAAACAAAACAAAAAACAAGTTCTCAACTTAGGGAGTGTCTTCCGGTTGGTTCATATAACTACTGTGGCCATGGCCGAACTGCCAGGACAAAAAAAACATAAAAAGTTAAAAAAGTACCGAACATAACGTTCCATCACCACCTCACGGATGCATGGGTGCATAGGTTAAGGATGTCTGATCAGTTGGTTGGAAGAGAGCGAGCCACTCGAGGCCTCACAGGTGTCTTCGAAGGACTCACCCTACAAGAATCAACAAATTGTGTTTTTAATCAACTTCCTGCCTATCAAAACATTTTAGGATTAAAAATAATTATGAAAATTTACCTGATTGGTTGCGTTCCGAGTGTTTGGCCGCAGCAATCCAACGCCACAATCGCGCTCTCGGCCTGCAAATTGTACAAAATATTAAAAAAACACACACACACACATCATCAAGAAATTCCTAGTGATACACATCAAGAATCAAGATTCGTTTTTTATTTTATTTATATGATTAAAAAAACTATAAATGATTAAAAAAACTATATTACCACAATACCAATTTAAACTTTTTCAGTAAGCAATTTAGTAGGTTTTTTATGCATTTGAAACACTTCAGATGGCTTTCGACCCGTTTCCTCTATAGTTAAAATTTTCAGCTTGACCCGTTTGAGATAAAACATCACATAATTGGCCCATTTATAAGTTAACGGGTCAAAAATACCGCCTCTAGTTGTATCTTTCAACTTGTTTGACATGTTTCGTCCATGTGATCCATTCTCCATTTAGCTAAATTTATTTCTTAAATTTGATCCATTACAGATAACCCAAAATCAACCCGTTAAAAAGTAAACGGGTCAACATTGCCATCTCTAGCCGGTTTAATCAACATGAGTCGTGATGCACGAACGTGACAGTCTTCGGGAATATTGAGAAAGAATATTAAAACTTTACCATCACAAATTCAACAAAAGCAATGCGTGTTGAATGAACATGGTCCCCCAATAGCCTGATGCGAGAAACCTTCGCAACAAGTTCAACATATTTAATAACTTTTTAAATATAAGACGAGACAAAAATAATTAATTATATAAATAATTTAACACCGTCCTGACCTCGCCGCATCTTGCTTCGAAAAAGTTCTTGACCTCAGCTTGAGAAACCTGCAATCCAACAAATCTTAAGATTTATTTATTTTTGCAGAAAAATACCTAATTATCATTTTTTTTTAAATAAGGAACATAGAAAATGGAAAGTATGCAAAAAGCTATAACCTTTTTATCAATATTTGTACAGTAGACTGTCCTTGCACACATCTCCTTCTCATCCTCTGACTGGATTTTAGATCATCACAAAGGTAGATAAATAATTATTAATAAATAAATAAATAATGACATCTTCTTTATGTAACTATTATAGACAATAAAGTCTAGGGGTGTTCACTGTCCGGTTCAGTCAGCTTGATAAAAATTATAGGTCAAACCGCTGACTATGGATTCTAAAAACGACAAACAAATCGGCCAAGGTGAGTGGGTCAACCTGAAGGGCCGGTTTAACGGATTTTACAAATTTGGCGTTTAACGGTTTAGTTTTGGTGGTTTGGCCACTTTGAACTGATTTTTTTTTGGTTTCAAAATCATTAGTGTGTGTTGAAATGATAAAGATGGTTCATGATTTTAATACTTATAGATAACTACATATACCAAAAATGAAAAAAATATATATATATATATATATATATATATATATATATATATATATATATATATAGGGTAGGGGAGTAAGGTTAACATACAAAAAGCCTTATCATACTTCACGTACGCGACAAGCATAACCATCAGATCAGGGCCATAATCACGCATGGATCAGTTAATCACGCATGGGAGCAGTTATTTGGTGATAATCACGCATGGGAGGTGATAATCACGCATGGAGGTGATAATCACGCACGTTATAATGGTAAAAAAAAATAATCACGCACGTTATGTTTTTTGTCGCGTAGGTTAATGTAGGTTAAGCAGTTTTGTACATTATACTTTCTCTAGGGTAGGGTTCATGCGAGAGCCACCTTTATTGCGAGAACCAATATGTACACAAGAAAATAAACCCACTACACCAAAAACCTAAAAAAAAAACTTACCCCCCCCCCAAAAGCTAAATGCTGAAAACTAAACCATAAAACTAAACCCCCAAAAAAATCTTAAAAACACATTTTTTTTAATATCTTTTTTATTAAAATCGCTACTTTTAGTATCCAAAAAAAATATATATTTTTTTAAATTATTAACGAAAAGTAGCGATTTTTATAAAAAAAAAAAATATGTGTGTTTTTTAGATTTTTTTAGGTATTTTTGGTTGTGTTCACACCGGTTCTCGCAGTTCTCGCAATAAAGGGTGGTTACTAACGGATCCTTCTATATATATATATATAATATGTGTGGTTTTTAGATTTTTTTAGGTATTTTTGGTTGTGTTCACACCGGTTCTCGCAGTTCTCGCAATAAAGGGTGGTTACTAACGGATCCTTCTATATATATATATATATATATATAATAGACGTTAAACGGCCAGCAAACCATGAAAAACTGAACTGTTTGGATCTCAAACCAGCCAACTCGCTACAGTTTGGGCGGTTCGGTCAGTTTCGACGGTTTACGAACACCGCTACGTTAAACTAGATATCATTACAGTGATTTATACCCTGGGAAGGAAAGTTGGATTCACAGGAAGAATTGCGGTTTTTGAAGGCAAAACTCTAACTTGAGAGAACCCCAACATTATGCCACAAAGATTAAGAGCTGCTCTTGCAGAATCTGCAACCAAATTTCAAATTAAAAAATGGCTAATCTTTATAAAGAAAGGAACCAACTTTGGTATGATTTCTATAACATTTAATCATCTTATTTTCAGCCAACTGCGTTAGTGTCACGTCAGTAAAAAAAGTCAACATGGTCAAACATAACCGACCCGCCATCAATTAGACAGGTTACTCGGTTAACGGTTATATTATCTTGAAATGAATTTTTGAAAAGTTGGTTGCCTTAAATTAAAAAACTTTGAAACTATAATGGTTACTAGATTTTGAAAATTATAGATTTAAAGATAATAAGTCCAACATACTCTCGTCGGCAAACTCCACGAATGCAAAGCGGAGACGTGAATGTGGATCGCCACAAACTCGACAGTCCAGAACCTTAAGAATAACATATAATATATGAACATAAATAATCAGTTATCATAAAGATAAGGGGAATTGGCCTGTAATAATCCCAACTAGAGGTCATTGGCCATTGAAAGTCCCGCCTTTAAATATTCCCCTCACCAGTCCCACCTTTCACCTATTTTTCCTACACCGGTCACCCGTTAAAAAAATTTAACGGAGTTATGTTTTTTTCCAAATTATAAACAGTTTTTTACGGATTTTGATCAGAACGACGATACGAGTCCATTGATGTAAAACTTACCTCGAAATTGAAATGGGCTCCGTTTCGAGGTAAGTTTTACATCAGTGGACTTGTATCGTCGTTCTGATCAAAAGCCCTAAAAATGTGTTTGTAATTTGGAAAAAAGCTTAACTCCGTTAAGTTTTTTTAACAGGGGACCGGTGTAGGAAAAATAGGTGAAAGGTGGGATTGATGGAGGGAATATTCAAAGGTGAGACTGTTAATGGCCAATGACCTCTAGTTGGGATTATTACAGGCCAATTCCCCTAAAAATAAAACTGATTAAATTATACTATATTTAAGAAGTTACATGTCCATAGGCGCTAAACAGAGCAGCAAGTCGCTCTTCGGTGACCTACAAACAGTTAAAACACATCACATAACTAAAACTGGATCAAAACAATTCAATAACTAGAAGAAAGAGATAAGAATTCTTGCTCACATTATGATCGATATCCGAAACATAAACGGTTCTCTTAATACTATCTTCTCTTTGAGCTCTATAAGCTCTACCATTCAACCATCTTCTTCCCTGACTGTAGTTATTTCTCCTCTAACATAACAAAATCATAAAAAAATTCAAAAATTTAGAAAACAGAACTATAAACATTGATCAAGAATTCAAGATTATAACATAAGTTTTGAAGTTGATGTTTGGGAACATGGATGGATTAAACATATGATAATGGCCGTAAACGAGTCGAGCCGAGTCGAGCCAGGGTGGGGTCGAGCTCAAGCTCGAAATTACTTCAGGTGGTTAAACTTGGCTTGAGCTTTACGTCGGAGTTAAACGAGCCTAAGAACGAGCCAACGAGCCGAGCCGAGCTTAGATCAAGCTGGGCTTGGTTACAAAATGAGCCAGCTTGGTTCACGTCATCTCAAATTGAGTTTTTTTAGCTAGTTTTTCTCGAGCCTCTTTCGAGCGAGCTACGAGTCGCGAGCTTTATCGATAATTTGCATAACACCCCCCCCCCCAAACCGCCCTAATTACATCAAATTTATCTCAACAAGCATCAAGTTAGATCTGATCAATGGAAATACATAACAATGAAGAACATAAAGAACCTTAAAGAAAGCAAATTAAGTAAGGATCATGACTATGATTAAACAAAACTATCTACACATAACAAAAACCTCAAAATTCAAAATTTATAGGGTGAATTGACCAACATACCCTGCGGTTAGGGGGGTGTCCTTCAATGGCATCCATAGGAGAATTGAGATAAAAAGCAGGAGCAAAGTAATTAAGCTTATCGACATTTCGAGTGACCGGAGAGTAGGATGAAGGAAAAAACTCTTTAGCCATTGGATTCAGCTTCAAATTGGACAAAATACCAACAATTCCTTGCATTTCCATTTCTGAATTTGAATCAGACTCAGACCCTTTTTTTGATTCAACAAGTGGCCCATTATCATCAACATTTGCAGCATTAATATTCTCACTCTCATTAGTAACAACAACAACAACGTTGTTGTTGTTGTTGTTGTTGTCAACAGAAGCAGCAGATTCAGTTTCAAGACCAGCAGCCATTAAAGATTAAACCCAAAACCCCACAACCTCAAAACCCAAAAAGATTCAAAATTTATTCAAGAAAATGAATACCCACAAAAAATAAAGATGAAAATCAATGAAAAAGGGGAAAAAGATTAAATCTTGATGTCAAAAAACGGAAGAAAAATAATTGCTGATAAATGAAGCAAACCCAAGATTTCTTTTTTTTTTTTTTTTGCTTTTTTTTTTTAACTTTAGATATCAAGGATCACTTATTCACTTGCAGATTAATTATATAAAAAAGTGGATTCTTCTTTCTTTATAAAGACACAGAGAAAGTCTATAAAGAAAGACCCATTTGGAGAAGCACAATGAAAATGGGAAAAGATTGGGAATTGAATTGCAGGGGTAGGGTTTATGAACCAATGTGATCAGAAGATGATGATGGGTTTGTCTGGGGAGAAAGAGGTGAGTTGAATGTGTATGGAACAGTGAAATTATATGCAAATAGGTGTAAGAGAGATGAAGGTGAAGGTGCATTCATTAAAGTGGACAACTTTAGAATTGGGAAAGGTAAACCCTATTTTGGAACTTTATGAAACAATCAATATGTCATTCATAACTGCCTAGCTTTGGTTAAACTTTAACTTAATATATATTTACATCCTTTTTTTAAATGTTAATAATGTTTAGGCACCCCTCTCCTATGACATTTAATAACTTCCCTTTAAGGGTGGACGGGGTGGACCGTAAGCTAGAAGGAAATGTGGGATGGGTCGGGTTTTACGAGAACACTATTGTAGTCCGTAAGTTCTGTGGGTTCAGCCATTTGAACCCATATCGGGTTTGTAAACCCGTGCTAGATGGATTTCTTTAACGTTGTATGCGAATTTTTAGAAAGGTAAATGGTGTATTGGATAGTGATGTGACATAATATTATTGGATGGTTCGATAAAGTAGGTAGTGAGTTTAACTAGATGTTTGGACCATCCATTTAGGACGGAAATAGATTGGAGTGTGTTCAAATGATGTGACATCTAGAAGATTGAGTTTATGCATTCAAATAAGTTGATAAAAGGTGCCCCTTCCACCTTAGGAGAGGAAGGGGCGTCATCGGGTAGGCTAAATCAGGTACCCCTACCCGATCGGTAACACTATCATGGGCGGTTCAGGTAGGGTATGCGGGTGGTGTTTACAGATTGAGGTATGTGATGATTATGTGTGGGTCAGTGGGTGTTTGCCTGAAAAACAACATGGCGGGGTCTAGTAATACCTTCGGTGACACCGTCGGCGGTGTTCAAGGTTTCTGTCGGGTAGCCTAGGTCAGGGGCGGTTCTTAGAAGAGCCGTGGCAGGGCCACGGCCCGGGCAAATTTTTCGGCCGTAGTGCTAATTTTCCGCATTTCGATCGAATTTTTTTATATATACTAAGTTTGGCCCGGGCTTGTCCGGACTTTTTTTAGTGCCCGTGTCTTTCGGCCCTGGCATGTTCAACGGGCAAGATCCGCTACTGGCCTAGGTGGCACCTGTTTGTGGTGTTTCGACGAGGAAAACACCTTTCTCTCTAATGAAATACAATTTAACTTTAATTTCTTTTTAAAAAGATAATAATGCATATAATGTTATTTTAATTTTAAGATTAAGATTACTGTATAAGGTTTTATATATGTTAGTTTTGATTAAAAGAAATATTAGATAGTAAAAATTCAAGAGATAACTTATGCCATAGGTATGTATGGGTCTTGATGAAAAGAATAAAGGGCATATCCCCTTCAAGTTATATTTGTTAAAATGTTTAAGGGGATGTTTGGGATTCCATTTGCAACCTCCTTATTTACTTATAACTGTTAAAAAATGAGCTTTTTATAAAATGATGTTTGGGCAATGTGTTGAAAAGGAGTTTTGATGCTTTGAAAAGGAGAAGTTAATTGGTAGTGACTTTTCCAAAAATGAGAAAAAGGAGAAAATGAGAACTTAATAAGCAATTACCTATAAATATTACGTTCTTGATAATCCTGGCGATAATATAATTACTCAGATTTTGTATATATCTAGATCCTACCTTGATCATACACAAAATTTGATATATTATAAACAATTTTAATGTATATGTGTTTTCAAATATTGTTATGTTGGTCGATATGTTTTGAGACTCCGAGCTTTTTGCTAGTCTCTGTTGTTCATTTAGAAACTTATTTAGATATTCCATGTTAGGAATATTGTAGAATGCACGTTAGAAAGTCAAGTCTTGGAAACGACATTACGAAGTCGTATATAGCTAGCTTTGCACAGGAATATTCAGGTGAGTTCATAACCCCACCTTTTTACAGTTTTACATTTTTCTGAATGTTTTCGGGGTGGAAAGACATGAACTTTTTGCAAAGCATATAAGAATCACATATTTCTAAACCATTTTACAAGCAAGTTTTAACTGACACAAATGGCTTACGAAAAGCTTATGTTTTATACCGGTTTTTCAAACAAGCGTATTTTTCGAAGTATGCATACACACGAGTTCTAGTTTTCTAAACTATGGGAAAATACAAATACAAGAGTTTACAAGATAAAAATGTTACAATGTTTACAAATGGTATGATGGATACGAAAACAAGAAGCACTCTTGGTGATAACTAGTACCAAGTATGATGCGTTTTGAGGAATGATACGAGAAATCGTGTCACGAATAGGGTACCATAAGCACCATTAATCGTGTACATACTTATACCGCAGAACAAAAGGTTAGATCTAGCGGGTGTAGGGCAGCCACACTCTTGGTGAGAACGAGTACCAAGCAGTGCTTTTGTGTCTCAGAATATGCCAACTAGAAAAATGCCTATGGTTTGGTTGTTTCCTATGTCGTGTCACATGTTAATGGCCTTGCAACCCATTAACAACATGATACATACAAGAATACTTGCTTTATACAAGAATACATGATACATACGAGAATACTTGATTTATACAAGAATACATGATACATACAAGAATACTTGATTTATACAAGAATACTTGATTTATACAAAGTTTCCATATAACTTGACAAGAAAATGATTTTAAATTCGTTTTCTCAACAATACTTCAAAAACCGGTTATTCAAAAAGATTTATTTCAAATCTTTTACAAACAAACTATGAACTCGCTCAACTTTATGTTGATTTTTCGCATGTTTCTTTCTCAGGTTGCATTTCTAAGACAAGGCACGGTTGGAATAGGTGAACCATGTGGAGTCGAGTACTTAGCAGGTCTTCAATTTCTAGAAGTCTTAGCTTATATTTGCTTCCGCTGTGCAATAAAGATACCAGTCCAGTCACGCCAATGCTCTGATATTCGGGGTGTGACAGATTGGTATCAGAGCTATAGGTTACAGCGAATAGGGTTCTCTGTAGAGATACCCAGGCTCTAACCTCATATTTCTCTGGGGACTTAGATTATTAAAACGTTGAATACATACAGAACGCCTAAGACTCGAATATGGTCTCCAACCGTTGCCGAAAAACAAACAGTCAAGATTTTGTTTTTAAACATATGCTATTGACCTAAGACTCGAATATGGTCTCCAACCGTTGCCGAAAAACAAACAGTCAAGATTTTGTTTTTAAACATACGCTATTGTGGTGTTATACACACGGTACATAAAACAATTACATACAGTACACAAAACTCTGAGAGATTAGGAAACATGCATTTAAGACCTTCGGAAACTTATGATCGAAGTTCATTAAAGGTCATCACGTAGGAACCGCGAATATTAACTCGGGCACACACTATTATCCATATTGTCTATGATGTTTTAACTTCCCGAGCAGGCAGCCTACGCATAACGAAACGCTAGTGCACGAGAATACATGGAACTTAAATTTTACGTCAACGGATGTCGGAGTACATCACATTCTACGCGGAACGAGACGATAGTGCACAGGTATACGTGAGACTTAAGCTATACATCAACGGAGGTTGAAGTACGTCACATACGACCTTCGAGGTGAAGTCACCGAGAATACACCGTGGAGCATTACAGCGATGATGCTAATCTTGTCAGCGTGAAAACTATCGATCAGGAAGCGGCGGTTTGGCACGCGGTCCTGCAAACGACACGAGTCATGCTAAGGAGAAGACGCATGCCTTCGTATTCCCCCTATTTCAGTTAACGACGAATACGCCATGTTCGACATTCCATGGTAATGTCACCTAACAACCGGATATCACACGCAACCCCAGGTAAGGTCCTCAAATTTCTTTTATTGAAATTTCGACTTCCACATTTACTGAGTAGATTTTCGTATCTCTACTCCTCTTAGAGGTCATTGTATCACGATCATTTCTTTCATAATACTCATTTGCTTCGTTTCTTGAAAATTCATGTGTTACGCATGCATCGTTTGTTACGCATGTGGTTTCGTTTCGAATAAGCGTTTTATCAAAGTTCAAGTGTCGTTTCGCTAAACCTGATTATTGATTTGTGATTCGAATGACTAGCATTATTGTAATTGTTGGCTTCCTTGTTATCAAGTCAACACGTTTTCTTGAAATTTATTTTCAAGTTACATACATGGTTTTTCGTTGTGACCATGCCGAAGGTTTTCTTGTCGATACATGTATTTATTGTCGGCTTGCGTCAAAGCCAAATTCAATTGTTTGAACTTGTTCATTACACATATTCAATTCAAGACACCATATGATGTATTGAAAACATCATATTCGAATTCGTTTTAACAAGCGTTTCATTGTTCTGAGTCGTAGTAGATTTGTTTGGTCTACGACTCCATTAAGTCGTTTGTTGATTTCGACACCTTGTGGTGTCAGTATAAACATGTGGCTTGGGCTAATCATGATTGAGCGTTTTATGCAAAACACAGGTGACACTTGTTCGATCACCGCTATATTTGAATTGTTTTCATTCACTACGACACCTTGTGGTGTCGGTAGAACTTGCAGCTTGGGCTGATCATGATCGAGCGTTTCATGAAAACTATTACATTTGAGCTTGTTGAAATCTAAATTCATTTATTGGATGCACTTATTTCTAGAATTCATTTGCATTACGTCCTTGAATTCACATCATTCGAATAAGTCTTGATTCGATTTCATGATCGTTCACTTTGGTACTATTCGTATTTTCTACGCATAATGTAACTCTAAGGAGTTAACGTAAACTAAATTTCGAGGACGAAATTTCATTAACAGGGGGAGAATATGACAACCGGTAATTTACGCCCTTAATTACGTAATTAACAGGCGATTTACGCGACATTAAATAGTGTTTACGACGCAAACTAACTTAATTAGGGCCTCAGGAAGTTTAGGAACGCTTATGCGGTTCTACAGTGTGCGTGTAACGATCTGCAGAGATACTAAACTGAAACCGTACAAAATACTGACGACACCGACAAATATGGATGTTAAACGAATATTTTTATGCTTATGGAGTTTGGGTTGCAATATTGGGTCTCGTAGGAATTACGGGCCACTTACACATGAGATGGGCTTGTGGGCCCTAGGCCCAAGCCAAAAACCCACAAGCCTAAATCTGCGCATAATATATTAAGATCTTATTAAGATCTCTACAAAATATCTCCAAATCTCTACAAAGTTTTATCAGGATCCCCAAGATTTCTACAAGATCTTCATGATCTTTACAAATCTTTACAAAAAGATCTTACCTCAAGGAATAAAACATTTAACCAAAATGTAATTTGAATGCATAAAATACAATAAAAATTTTCACTCTATTAATACACACACAAACATAACCCAAATGAAGCACAGACAACATAATCAACCACTCTCCTCTCTTTGTTCACAACATACACACCCACCCACATGTCTCCTCTCTCTCTCTCTCTCTCTCTCTCTCTCTCTCGGCATATTCACCGGCGACCGGAGTCGGATGTCCGACCGAGCTCCGGCGCCACCCTCCTCGTCGACAAGCTTTCTTACCCAAACACCCAACCATCCACCTCACCCCCTGCGTCGGTAAAAGAAACGGACCACCACCACGTCCGGTGGTGGTGAGCGATGGCTGCAAACGAAGATCAGAAGAGAGAGAGGACGACGGAGATGGAGCCGACGTCGGAGGACGGCAGCGGCGCCGCGATTCCCTCGAGTGGTGCGTCTTTATCTCGAAGGGTACGTTGATTTTATTATCAGTCTTTTCACTTATTTCGGGTTATTTTTTATCTAATTCACTAAGTCTCTGCCTACCATTGTTGGCCCTTGTTTTCTATTTGAATAAAAAGTCGTTGTTCGGGGAAGAAAATATGTGATTTTTAATAGAAAAGTAACTCTTTACTCAAAGTAAGTTTCACATAGGTAGTAACTTCATTAACTATTAAAAATCTTTCAAAATGTAATTATACTTCTGAAAACAATTTTTCAACTCAAGTTAATTGCACCAATATGTATTATGCATGACACAAATTGCCATTGTATTTAGCGAACTTTAAATATGTTCTTTTGATATATCAAGCTTTCAAAGTAAGACATAAAAGTATTTTACATAATATGATAAATCTAACTTAAAACACATAGTAAGTTAGTATATGAAGAAAATATAAAGATACGTTAATCTTACGAATGGTCTTATTACACCTTACTATATGGGATCAAAAGTTGGTTTATTGCGAGATTTTGTACAACCAAATCAATCACAAAATCAGGCAAAACTTGAGGCTAGTCCTTTTGATAGAGACATATGCTTCTTAGAAGGGAGACTCTAGATTAAAAATTTGATATGAAAATAACTTTAAATATTTTGTGTAAAATATGATAGGATTAACATTATATATATATATATATATATAGAGTAGGGTTCCTACGGAAAGTGTGTTTTTCCTAGAAAGTCTAGGAAGCGATCTTGTCCATCCGATTGGTGTGTTTAAGGGTTGAGATTAAATCAATGGCAATCTTGTAATAATTAACTATATTTAATAGATTGTTTTAAATGAGTAGGGGCAATTTCGTCCTTATGTGTGTTTTAAACCAATAAAAAATAACCGTCAGAGATATCACATTCCTTAATTCACGCCAATTTCCCCCTCTCTCTCTTTCTCTCTCTAAACCCAAATTCGGAAACCCCCAAAATCATACCAAAAATACCTAAAATCATGGATGAAGATAAGAGATTTTCCTTGTTCAATATACGTAAGATCAAGCTTTCATTGTACTGCGTGTTTTACAAAGCGATTATGGGTGATTCTTGTTTGTAATTGACGGTATTTTGCTGGTTGCAGGGAAGAGATTCAAAAAGCATGAAACTTTGGAAAGGAAAAATAGCAGCGGAACAGTTACCGGAAGCCGATCGAAAGCTGGGGCGAAATCTGCTGATGTAAAACACATTTGTATGAATCTGCTTGCTGTTAAAACACAGCTGTATGAATCTGAATTGCTGTTAAAACACAGCTGTATGAATCTGAATGATAAAACACATTTGTATGAATCTGTTTGCTGTTAAAAACACAGCTGTATGAATCTGAATGGTAAAACACATTTGTATGAATCTGCTTGCTGTTAAAACACAGCTGTATGAATCTGAATGCTAAAACACAACTGTATGAATCTGCTTGCTGTTAAAACACAACTGTATGAATCTGCTTGCTGTTAAAACACACCTGAATGAATATGAATGCTAAAACACAATTGTATAAATCTGTTTGCTGTTAAAACACAACTGTATGAATATGAATGCTAAAACACAACTGTATGCATCTGCTTGCTGTTAAAACGCAACTGTATGAATCTGCTTGCTGTTAAAACACATCACCAAGAACAAACTGTTAAAACACAGTACCAAGAACATGCTGATAGATTCCAGCAAGAAAACGAATGGATGATTGATATTACGTGAGATCAGAAATCGAAAACAATAAATTCCGAAATTTATGGATAGTTAGTTATTGAAGATAATTTCCTAAAATAAAAATAGATTGTGAAAGTACATAAATGCCCTTTTAGATAAAATCCTTCAATGCCACATGTCGCGTTCTTATTGCTTCCTAGACTTTCTAGGAAAAACACACTTTCCACCCAACTCCTACTCTATATATATATATATATATATATAGGGTAAGGTTATTGTAAAAAAGACCAAAAGTGTGAGAAAGGTAAGAAAGAATCTCCGCCATTAGATCTAAATTAATTGAAAAGGGTAAACAAGTAATTTTATCATTAATTCAATTAACTAAAAACTTCCCATAACCGCCACCTTAATTATAAGAAGTATATAACACCATTCAGCAAGTATATAACACCATTCAGTAAGTATATAACACCATTTAGCAAATATATAACACCATTCAGCAAGTATATAACACCATTCAGCAAGTATATAACACCATTCAGCATTCAGCAAGTATATAACACCATTCAGTAAGTATATAACACCATTCAGCAAGTATATAACACCATTCAGCAAGTATATAACACCATTAAGTATATAAACCATTCAGCAAGTATATAACATCATTCATTGACTAAACATCTGATCGAAACATATTTTTTTCTCTATATAAGTATAGCAATATGGTACTCATATTAAAGATAAAAGAGCGCTCGTTATTATGGTGTAATTTTTTTTTTAAAAAAAAAGTTACGTATAAAAAGTTATTGACGTTTAAAAAAGACGGGGGGAAGTTACATGTGCATTACCTAATTTCTAGTGGGTTTAAAAGACTATATTGCCCCTAGATATTTCAAATCAGTCCAAATTAATGAAAATATTTTACAATTTGGTCCCTATTGATCTCAACCATTAGATCAAAAGATCTAATGGCTGAGATTCTTTCTTACCTTTCTTACACTTTAGGCCTTTTTTACAGGATCCTCTACCTATATATATATATATATATATTGTTATCGAAGAATCATATATGAAGGGGTAAAGGTCCCAAAAAACCTCGCTTCAAGTACTTAGGACCATACCATAACCCCATCCTTCTAACCCTCTTTAGACCTTGTGCGGTCGCGCAATGGTCCTACAAAGAGAACTTAAAAGAAAAACAACAATTAACACCTGCGCACCAAAAGGAAATTAACAAATCCTTGCACCTCTCTCCATAACAGATAAGGATAAAAATCCTAATAAACACTCCCGCATAAATAATACCCAGACTTGGATATTATTTACTTCACTGATACCACATGATAAGGAGCCACACAGGATTACAGCTGTAATCATCTAGAAGGCTCTATCATGCATCACCAGACGGTTATAACCGTCTGGCCACGTGTCATCATCCCAGGTTCTCTTGAAGTCACGATGATGGCACGAAATTGAAGAGAGATCTTCACTTGCCCACTTTCCACGTGGCAATACCCCAAACGTTGATCAAAGATCGCGATTCGTGTGCTCTCACACTCGTCAAAAGATTAACGGAAGGAAAAAATAACCACCTACGGAGTTAGCACTTTCCGTCAATATTTCATCAACAAGTTTTCCCGCCCAAACTTTGGCTATAAATAGAAGGATAATTCAGGTTCTAATCTTCAAGTTACACTCACTTCAGTTACACTTCTTCTTCTTCTTCATAAACCAGTACTTATTCTCACGCCGGAGGGTGGTCACGGAGAGAACCCCCATTCTCCCCGTGGCGAGTCTAACGGTGGTTGTTTTGCAGTTACTGTGAAGAGAAGAAGATCTGTCGCCCACGAACCGAACGAGGAGAAACCAACCCTTTTATGCCGAACCTAACCCCCTGGTTTATTTGATCCCAGTCAACTAACCAGTGTTTTTTCAATATAGTAACTTTATTTTTATAATAGTATATAGACTTTTAATCGGTTATTATTTAATAGTATAATAGTTTATTATTCTATTTACTTTTAAGTTTTAACATATTTTTATTAGTTTTTTTACTTTTTTAAAACCATATTTTTTATCAATCATTTTTTGTTTTTAATAGTTCTTTTTTATTTTTTAAATCATATTTCCTTTATCACATAATTTGAAATTTCTCTTATAACTTAAGTTCGTTAATTTTTTTTTCTCAAAACTTAAGTACGTGGTTGTGTTTAATTTTTTTTTACTCTCAACATTCCAAGTTTTGTTAAAATGAAGTTGTATTCAAAATAGACTATTTATTTGGTGTCGTAAAACGGCATGATGATAAATTAAATCGATTCTACCGGTTTGGCTTTCTAAACAACATGGCTCATGAAAATAACGTTTGTTTTACACTATCATTACTCTGTTTCGTCGCAACGCACGACGTTAACAAATCTAGTTTTCCATTAAAAAACAAAATCAGCCAAAAAGTCAAAATGGACCGCTCAAAATCTCACAACATATTACCGGTTTGCTTGTGAGTTTAATTGGTTTTGATAATTAATATTTTAAGACCTATAAAAAGTGTAAAAGTTTGTTGTGAGTTTCATCAAAAGTAGTATATAAATAATAAAAGCATCTACAAATAAAAGAATAACATAAAAGGCTCAAAAGTAGTATATAAATAATAAAAGCATCTACAAATAAAAAAATAGAGGCATCTATAAACAACAAAAAACAGAAAAAACTTTTGCGGAGACATCATTTTGATTATGGTCATGATTGTTTTAAACTTTTAATCGTCGTCATGACAACTAGTATATGAGAGTGTAACGCCTTTTCTCACTTAACTTGATATATATCAACTAAACCTTGTAAATTTTGTGTTTTATTTTCTTTTCGTGCAAAATTTATTTATATTATTAGTGATGGAGACAAGATTTATTTTTTAGAGGATAATTGGGGGGCTCAACCAAACTTTTAGTAGGTATGATCAAGATTTTTTTCCTAAAAAATTACACTATTAATTGTTTTTATGTGAAAGAACGGACGCCGCCAACCTAACGAGTAGGAACGCCCTTGTATTACCCACGTTAATATATAAGCGAATAGATATCTATACCCCAAGTGATGTTCTATAAATATATTTGGAAACATGAAATACTTTTTGTAATATGATTTCTATACTAATAAATAAAAATAAACTACATTTGGCGGGTTTTTTTTTATTGTTACCACTTGTCACTTTTTAGCTTTTTTCTTTTTTTTTTATCCCGAGTGACTTTTTTAGCTATTCTCAATTTTTTTCCATGTAATTTAATAATTCGCATTAATCATCGAAATCACCAGAGTTGTTTCCAAATTTATTGATATAATTTAACAGCTTCCACTAATCCAAAAGATCACCACCTTAGTTTTCAAAAGTTACATATTTAAGATTATATTGAATATCTCTGTACTACTAAATAAAAATAAAGTACATTTGACGGGTTTTAAACCTCCTACTTTGATTGTTGTAACTTGTCACCTTTTTAGCTATTTTTTCGCCACGTATCACTTTCCTAGTCATTATCAGTTAAAATTAATTAAATACATCTATGTAATGTAAAAAGATCACCCACAGTGGGGCAGTATTTAAGTGTGAATTGCCTCAAAAACGCCCTGAAAATGTCCGCGCACCCAGTTATCTTAATACCACTTATGAGACGGTGTCCTTGTGACAACCTGGGATTTCAAGATCTTTCCTTTACGTGTTACTTATTCACAATCCAGTCTTCATAATTCAGGTTGTGTTGTAACTTGTGCTTGAATAATTGAAGTATTTTTATGTGTAGTTGTTTATTAACTACTTAGGATTAGTTATTAACCAAGTCCGACAAACAACTTCAATGTCAATTTTAATTGGGTCAAAGCTATTAAATCACATGGGCTGCAACAGTGGTTGATATTTATAAGATAGTTACATGGGCCGAGATGATTATACAACCTGCCAGCACATGCAATTTGATTAATGGCCGACAACTAAATGAGACTTACAAGCTTATTGGACCGATTGGTTTTAGTGGGCTACCGCACATATAATTGGACCACACCCAATGTTACGGCCCAAACCCTTTTGTCCCACACTTAACTATCACCGGCCCAACTCCCTTGAATCCCACACGGGTACAAAGTTCAATGGGTTTAGCCAACTTGTTCCGAATATATACATGTATATGCATAGTTGTCATAAGTCTCACCTATTTGCACAATTATAACAAACCCTACTATTTTCCTCACCCCTCTACCTTGGATGGCAGACTCCTTTTATCGAAACCCCACTCCCCTCAACTTCTGTATACTTGTAGCTCATAATCAGGTTAGTGGGCGTATTATGATTCATGAATATTGATTACTAGTCTACATGAGAGTATGGTTGTTAATTGCGTTTGATATGTGTTGTTTTATATTGTTGCGGATCAAGGTGTTACTAAAATGAAAATCTATTATTGTATGAGAGAATGATTATGTTGTTTGCCTTTCGCTTAATCTTGCTCGGTTACGGGTAAATGTTGATTTATGATTTTTGCATAATAACTGAGATGTGAAATTGGAGGTTACCAAACACCAGAGGAAATTTAGGACCATGTGTGCCATGAATTTAAGAACGTAAATTGGTTGACTAGTATTATAATCTGGAAATTGTTATGGGTAAACCATGATTTCCGAATAGAATGATAATAGGTATTTGTTGAATTAACAATAGTTGCTTGATCTGATTCGGTTAACAAGGGGGTATGCATGAACTGTTACTTGTTCTTATAGATAGCATGTTGATTTATCCACATTGAAACCTGATTTGATAATATTAATGTTTGCGAATGATGGGGGAAAGTATTTGGTATTAAACCAAACACTTAATAGATTGATTTTTTAGATTTGGCCATACACACACTAAACTAGGCTGCATAACCGTTTGGGCCAAGTCTTAATCTCTTCTTAAAACATCATGATTGGGAAGTAAAAGTTGTGTTAAGTGTTTAGTTGGGCCGAAAATAATACTGGGCCACGTCGGGCCCAGTTACACAACCGCAATCGGGCCGGGAGGCATTAAAGGGGAGCCACACATATACGTGGGCTTAGTATATTGTTGGGCTTAACTGTAACACCCTCTAATTTGGTACTTGAAAGTCACAAAACGACACATAATTACATCGCCCAAAAATTTAAAATTTGGGCATGACCCATTCGTAACTTGGACAAATTCCCTGTTTATACTTTATCAAAAGACTCGAACCAAGACACTTTCCATAAAACACCAAAAGAACGTGACATTTTCAACCACCATTTCAAACATTGAGTTCTAAGTACCAAATACTTGCAAACAACTAGTAAAAGATTAAAGACTTCAACACATCTAGACATTACAAAATTATTAACACTTGAAATTACTACAAAAGAGGCGGAAGCGTATCACGGGTGATCAAGGTGTGTTCATATCCGAGTGACGCAACGGCGATTAAACTTGTGCTTTACCTACAACCATTCAATAAAACATATACATTAGCGTAGTGCACTTAACATTTTCATTCGCTTATAATACATGTTCATGGGTTTACAAAATATCTTACCAATCATTCTTATTATATTTCAAATCATTCTAGATGAATAAGCATACTATCTCTCATATGTCCCCAATAACCCGTTTAGTACGGATTAAGGAGAAAACTTCCATTTAATTCCTTTCCCTTCGAACCCGAACCGAGCCAATCACTATGGTTCGCTAAGGATTCTCACTTTCACATTCTTGTTTGAAACAAACACTTAAATTGTATATCAAATCATCAAAGGAGGCGATTGATTAAACTCATAACTAAATTGTAAGTATTGAACTTACCTCGATCTTGAGCCTTTTGTTATGAACCGGAACTAGCTCCTTCTTCTTTCACTCCTACACATAATTCATTCTTATTTAGATTATTTCATTCCCTACATAATAATCACATTCACACATCAATCACATTCCATATCATATTTTGCAATGTATCAATATTATATCTTACTTATGCAATTTAACACTTATCTATTCATTCAAAATCACATAGTTTTTCATTGAGGCATTTTATCGAACACAAGGTGTGCATACAACATTTTAAGCCGTATGTACATGTATCCAATGCATGATTTCACTAGCAATATTCACAACTCTTTAATCAACTAAATTCACATAACTTATTCATTCCACAACCTAACAATTCATTAATATCTTAATACATAATCATTCATCCATTAAAACCACTCAACTTACTTAACTTCAAGAACATCATATTACTAGAACAAATGGGTTTTCCTTCAAACCTTCAATACAAACGAATTCAGGCATAAAACATCCTCTAATGATGGTTCTAATTCATACACAAGCTTAATTTCAAACTAATTCACGGATTGGTATAAACCCTAGTTCTTCAACAAACATCAAATTGTGAGGTTTTATCTTACCTTATGTTCAAAACACTTGGATTAGAGAGTATTTAGACACTAGCATGCGATTTATGACTCTAATCCTTCACAATCTTGCTGAATTCTTGAGGTTGATTGATGAAATTAGGGTTCCCCCTTTTCTCCTTTCTCTGGTCGCGACCACACAGCCCAGAACATTCTGGGTTTTCTTTTTACTAATTAAACTTAATTCACATATTATTAAAATGTTACACAATCAACCCTCAAGTTTGGCTTAAGACTCTTTATAACCCATTCCATAATTTTTATAAAGTTTTACATTCTTTACCCTCCTTATTGGTTTATTGTTCATTAATACCCATTCACATTTTAGTAAACTTCCTTTAGGTTATTTACCAAATAATCATAACTAATCATAAACTTTTAAATATTAAAGTATCTAACCTTATAAATTATGGGATGTTACAAATCTACCCCCCTTAAAGGAGGTTTCGTCCCCGAAACCTTAATACGTACGGTTTAATAACATGCATACACAATATGTAATCCAACTCTTGCAGTATAAATGGTCCTACCACGATCATACATGCCTTACTACTCAAATTTCTTACGTATAATTTACATGCTCACAAATCTATTAAACAAATGTTAATCACAACATCTATGCGGATGATTCTTTTACATAATACACTACATCACGTGCATACATTTTCACTTAATATCCTTTGAACACCCTACTATAACAGGCGCACCATTTATAAGCACGTTACCATATACTAATCACGTCACTTCACATATCTATAGTGTCTCAATAGGTTTTACTTATTAAAAACTTAGCCATGTCCATAAAGAAAACATATATAAACATACATACCACATCTTCATACTTGCCCTCCTGAGTTTTCGTTCTTACATGTACCTCACAATACTCTATAGTAGGCTTGGGATACCTTTGGGAAGCTTATCAGGGCCTTGAAAGCAAGGAAAAGTGAGAAAGAACCTGAAAACTGGTTTCTGACACCGGACCCGCGTAGACAACAAGATAAGGTGTCGGCTGCAACAAGGCAAGGCGTCGTCGACGCCTCCTCTGCAGCTCAGACGTTGATTTTACCTTTTGTTCTTTCTACTCACTAACTGTGTGTCCCGAAGGTTCTAATACTTGAAATAAATCATTATTCAAGTTCTCAATTCATTCCATACCTTTCCCAACCCAATCCACATGTTCTTCGGTTAAATCTTTATATTTAAAAGTTTTGACTTGCTTGCCCCTACGTTAAGGTTTCACCGGATTGACATCGAACGACCATTACAACCATTCTCATCCTAGCAATTTCATTATTTGTACATCTTTACTTGATTTCAGTTTTCCAATTATAGATATCTTTATCTAAACAAAATAAGAAGTGAGAGCGATAGTCACTTACATTAAGCGTCCGTATTCGTGATCATTTCCTCGCCTCCTTTTGACCCATTTGCCTTTCGTGCTCGCATCATCTTGATATGATGCTTATCATTACATGTCACCACATTCACATTCTTGTTAGCATATGAAATTTTTATATATCACTTATCATCTCTAGTTCATATCTCGCATTTGACTTTCACCTTTCATTTGTAACAAGCACAAGGCATAGATTCAATAATACATCATTCCAAATTTACGCAAATTTAACATATCATTAAGTATATCATACAAGGATCCATCATGTATCATTCAATCCTTCTTTTCTTACAATCATATTAGGATTTCTAATCAGGTTATTCTCATACTCATTGACCTTTCTGAAAAGTCAACGATCAAGTATGCAAACTTCCAACTTAAGAACATATGTCCATATCAATGTAGTCGGTTATGCTAATGACACCATAATTATTTCGTACCCATTTAGTATACAACCATGTAATCACCTAATTACATATACAAATACACATAAACAATTTTACACGTACTAATGCTTTCATTATCTTACATTTGACATGCACATACAAGATTGGTCAATTTAACATAATCATAACATCATCCTTCACTAACAAGTTTATTTGTTTTACTTTTAGCACACATTCAATTCTTGATCGCAAATTTAGTAATTAATGTAAAACATGGCGAGTATCACCTATTCAAGCACAATGTACAAGCCTCTAAAGCATAATCTTTTCAAAACATATATTTTACCCGAATTCTTGTATGAGTTCCATCTATAACACATTCTTCAAGTTATTTTACAACTAACTACATCATTATCATATTTCAATCATATATGTCAAGTCTTTCTTTCATACAATCTCACATCCTAACTTCACTTAGACATTTCATCATTTGCTTTATTCCCATAAACTTCATGTTTATATTCCTTCTATTATATTATATTTGGCTTACTCATCCACTCGATTTCACCACTTGAATCCATTAGAATAATAGTAACTTAATAAATATTTAACCCGCTCACAACGGAATAAATACATGACTATTTCAAACATTATATTCTAATTCGTTGACCCGCTTCTACCGGATTCGTCTACATATTCATTCTAAACATAACATTCTTATTCTTTGACCAGTTCGTACCGGATCAACTGTATGACCATATTAAGCATTTCATTCTAGTTCATATATAAACATTATTCCGTCTATAACTTTCTATTTATCATTCACAAGTCAAATACTTTACTAACCTTATTATTTGCATAAACAACAATCCGTATCCTGGTTCAGCCCGCCCCTTCATGAGCGAATGTCGAAAACTAGATTCACCTCATCCATTCATGTGACGGGCTTCCACTCGTGTGCATCCTTACATTAAGTTTACTAGTTTTATCATGCCAAGAGTTCGTCCATTCTCACCTACAATTCAAGGGTTAACACATTTCATTCAGTTTCCCTCAAACATGGCATTTATCAAATCATCCTGTTTACATACTAGTCCTTACTAGATTCTTTTAAAACATAATTTGTTTGACCCGTTCGTAACGGGTCAATACATGACCGTTCCTCAACATATCATTTTCACTCGTTTGACCCGTTTATGACAGGTCAATACATAACCATATTTTTTTTTTAACATACTATCATTTTCATTCAGGTGTTCACTGTATTCGGTGTTAACTCACCTATATTTCTTTCACAAATTTCTCACTTATTTGATATACTACATTACACACTTCGTTTCTTACGTACTACTCTTTTAGTTTATCAATTATATGCTAAATTCTGCAGTTTGACTCTTTAAGGTTAATCTGCCACTTATTACTTATTGTATACTTATATTGGATCATGTGTTGTACTTACTCCCAATTCACCCATTCTAACAAAACATCATTTCACCGTGTTAACAGTTCGCGGACAACTTTTCTACCTCATCCATACTTATGCCATTCTCCGGGTCGTAGCCCGTCATCCACCCCAAACTCACATGAGTTGACTTTTAATATGTTTCCTACAGAATTTTGTTTATGTTACATTTAACTTCATCTCCCGTTCCATCATTTTGTCATTGGTCTTACACTTATCCATATAACCCGTTTGACTTCAACAAGGTCGAACCGTCAATACATTTTTTTTTTTTTAACTCAACCTATCCCTTGATTATTCGTAAGTGCATCTTATGTATAAATGCATTATGTTAGTCAAGTGGCCTACTTGACTCGACAAGGCTACCGGCATCACTTACTTACAAGATTTATACCTACCTTAGTAGGATGAATAAGCACATTCTCTCTCTCACTTTTTACCCATTTCCATCTGTTTATGAATTCGACCTTTTGTTCTCACGTGTTTGGTTCACAGATACTTATGGATTCAAGTCTTTTCATTCTTACTTATGACTCTTATATGTTCGTTCCGTATTTGCTTACGGGTCTTACCCTTCCATTATTATGTTCCATTCTCATAAGTTTAATCCGTACAACCCTTCCCGTAATGATACCCATTTAAATCCGTGGTATTTGCATCTCCTTCGTTTGCCATCTATAATTACATACTTGTATTAGATAGCATTCCATTCATTCTCTTCATCATTCTATACTTTGTTACTTTTTTTTTTTTTTACAACTCTTTCTCGTAGATCATTTTTCATTACAAACATCTTAGACGTGTTAATTCAATCATACATTCATTCTTACACTTACTTCTTATTCCTTCATTCTTTAATTATTTGCCTTCGTGTTAGTCAACTTATATTCATAGTTTCATTATCATTCACGTTTACATTGTCCGCCTTCTACATTAAAACATTCATTTCATTCATTAAATTTCTTTTCATACTCTCATTTATCATATTTAACTCATTTTATCACACTACAATCAATTTTACATTTCATATTTCATGCATTATCGTCATCGACGATTAAGTCGTATCGTGATTAAAATTCTATCACATATACATACATCCCTTTTTATACATTAAAATTAAAATTCCATTCTATAAATTAAAATTCCTTTTTCATATATCCCTCTAACACATACATACTCATTCTATCATATACTTCATTCTATTTGTAATTCACACTTTAAACGTCATCATCTTCGATGATAATGTCGTGTTGTTAAACCATTCTTATATCAAGTCATACTTTCTTTCTTATTAAACGATTTCTTTCAACCTTCTTGATGCAAAATAACCTTAACAAAGGATTACGGGGCCTTAGGAACTAATTAAATCAAACCCCGTTAACAAACCGACAACATAAAAAAAAAATTCGGCAACCTTTGGTTCCCTAGCGGGCCGCGTAAGCCCAATCTTAATTCTACGCGGGGCGCCTGATAGTCACCGTAAGCTACGGTGACCACCGTAGCTTACGGTGCTAATTCATTCTTTACGGTCTCTTCCTCCTGTCTTACGGCAGCCATATTTTTGCCCAGTACCTACCGTAGCTTACGGTGGCCACCGTAAGCTACGGTAGCGCCCAGCGAAATTCACCCCAAAATTCATGTTTTTGACCATTCCGAACCGTTTTCGCACACGGTTTCAATTCTACTAACCCCCAAGTATTCTAATGCACCATTTATCACTATTACTACATTCAAAACTTCTTTCTAACACTTTATAACTTACAACATTAATTACTATAAAGCTTTCTTAAAAGTTTTACCTCTATTTGCGTCTCGGAGCGAACACACCCATCCTTGCGAGCTTTCGGTTTGAGTTCGGGCACTACAATGTGTTCGAATCCCTCAAACCTAGGCTCTGATACCAACTTGTAACACCCTCTAATTTGGTACTTGAAAGTCACAAAACGACACATACTTACATCGCCCAAAAATTTAAAATTTGGGCATGACCCATTCGTAACTTGGACAAATTCCCTGTTTATACTTTATCAAAAGACTCGAACCAAGACACTTTCCATAAAACACCAAAAGAACGTGACATTTTCAACCACCATTTCAAACATTGAGTTCTAAGTACCAAATACTTGCAAACAACTAGTAAAAGATTAAAGACTTCAACACATCTAGACATTACAAAATTATTAACACTTGAAATTACTACAAAAGAGGCGGAAGCGTATCACGGGTGATCAAGGTGTGTTCATATCCGAGTGACGCAACGGCGATTAAACTTGTGCTTTACCTACAACCATTCAATAAAACATATACATTAGCGTAGTGCACTTAACATTTTCATTCGCTTATAATACATGTTCATGGGTTTACAAAATATCTTACCAATCATTCTTATTATATTTCAAATCATTCTAGATGAATAAGCATACTATCTCTCATATGTCCCCAATAACCCGTTTAGTACGGATTAAGGAGAAAACTTCCATTTAATTCCTTTCCCTTCGAACCCGAACCGAGCCAATCACTATGGTTCGCTAAGGATTCTCACTTTCACATTCTTGTTTGAAACAAACACTTAAATTGTATATCAAATCATCAAAGGAGGCGATTGATTAAACTCATAACTAAATTGTAAGTATTGAACTTACCTCGATCTTGAGCCTTTTGTTATGAACCGGAACTAGCTCCTTCTTCTTTCACTCCTACACATAATTCATTCTTATTTAGATTATTTCATTCCCTACATAATAATCACATTCACACATCAATCACATTCCATATCATATTTTGCAATGTATCAATATTATATCTTACTTATGCAATTTAACACTTATCTATTCATTCAAAATCACATAGTTTTTCATTGAGGCATTTTATCGAACACAAGGTGTGCATACAACATTTTAAGCCGTATGTACATGTATCCAATGCATGATTTCACTAGCAATATTCACAACTCTTTAATCAACTAAATTCACATAACTTATTCATTCCACAACCTAACAATTCATTAATATCTTAATACATAATCATTCATCCATTAAAACCACTCAACTTACTTAACTTCAAGAACATCATATTACTAGAACAAATGGGTTTTCCTTCAAACCTTCAATACAAACGAATTCAGGCATAAAACATCCTCTAATGATGGTTCTAATTCATACACAAGCTTAATTTCAAACTAATTCACGGATTGGTATAAACCCTAGTTCTTCAACAAACATCAAATTGTGAGGTTTTATCTTACCTTATGTTCAAAACACTTGGATTAGAGAGTATTTAGACACTAGCATGCGATTTATGACTCTAATCCTTCACAATCTTGCTGAATTCTTGAGGTTGATTGATGAAATTAGGGTTCCCCCTTTTCTCCTTTCTCTGGTCGCGACCACACAGCCCAGAACATTCTGGGTTTTCTTTTTACTAATTAAACTTAATTCACATATTATTAAAATGTTACACAATCAACCCTCAAGTTTGGCTTAAGACTCTTTATAACCCATTCCATAATTTTTATAAAGTTTTACATTCTTTACCCTCCTTATTGGTTTATTGTTCATTAATACCCATTCACATTTTAGTAAACTTCCTTTAGGTTATTTACCAAATAATCATAACTAATCATAAACTTTTAAATATTAAAGTATCTAACCTTATAAATTATGGGATGTTACATTAACATGTAAATCTCTTGGGCCGCTTAAGTGTATGATGTATGATAATGGGCCGTTAGGTAATTATTGTACATAAACTTAGAACGTAACCTAGTATGTGACCCGAACACGTGATACATGATTATATGATGACATTAGGTTGATGTATTAACTGATTATGACTTGAGCTACATGTGTGTACTACTTGTGTGTTAAATGTGGGGTATGTGAACAAGGAATACATGAATTAATCGTACGTAAAATACGTGGATTAGGTGCACATGAAACTGATTGTTGTCGGTAATCATGTTAGGACGTGTTTGATCAACTGTTAAACAAGTAACTAATCTTACCGAGCAAACCAAAGGTGAGTTCATTCCTCTTGAGCAGGCGTCCCGGTGGTTGGGACAGTCATTGGGTATCCCGGGGAGGGATAGTTTTTGGGTAAATCAACTGGGTATTCCGGAGAGGAATACGTCTTGCGTATAAAACTGGTATGTTGGATAATATACTCGTCCTATCACCTCTAAGTCCCATCTTTTTGTGTTATCGGAGAGGTAACGGGTATTAGTTGGTAGCGCTACTTAGGGTTGGCACCCTCACCCCGTACCGAAGAGGACGGGTGTGAACTAATGACTCAGTCATGCCCAGTGTTTTGATAGGAGCACTGGGGAACGGGCAAAACATACATCAGGAGCCGTCTTGTTCAGTATCGAGATATTATCAATACTACTTTTGCATTTGTAAATTCAATGGATTAAACTAAACACTTGGTAACCAACGTTTTCGTAAAACTATGAACTCACCAGCGTTGTCTGATACACTTGTTGCATGCTTGCAGGTCGTTAGATTACATGGATTTGGAACTTGCTGTTTGGAGTAGCTGGAGTGGTCATGGGTCGATCTGGATGGATACATGTGATGGAATTATTGATACTATACACTGGTTTTGAAACAGTTAACTATGGTCTTCTATTTTGCTTCCACTGAACTTGTTGGGATTTAGTTAAACTTATTATTCGTACAATTCATTAATTATTGGTATTTTCATTTACAAATTTATTATGAGTTCAACATGATTGGTGGCTCTTTATTGGTTTGTCACACGCCTAGCGGGATTTACGTAGGTGGTATTTTGGGGGTGTGACAGTTTGGTATCAGAGCCACTGGTTATAGTGAACTTGGTTTTAAAACGTTTTCATAAAACCAGACTATAACCGAACAGTTCTGAAATCGACCATGACACTCAGCTCCAGACTGCAAGGTTCGTCTCTCGTTTACTTATTGCATAGCATGACTAGTGAACCCTTACGTAAGAAACTGCATGGGATTGCACGTTTAGCACAACAGTATGAATTCATTACTTGCATGTGATATGTGATTGCTAGTGTGGTGTTTCCTTAGACATTCATGACTCGCGTTTTGTGATATTCTTTGTTTGACATCTGAGTTTGAGGAACCATTTGACATGAGTTAGGAGGAACTGAGATGAACATGCAAATCACAATATTATTGTGGGTGCACACATAATAATAATTTGGGGTGCATGTGAGTCCCAGTGGGGCTTAACAAGTGAAAAAGGGGTTCTGCTCTGTTATTTGATCAATGTGAAACGTAACAAATTTATAGGAGTCATAGTGGTGATTGTTTCTTAATCGAACATGATCTTTTCATTTCCCTCTGAAACCTTTCGAATCTTGATGCTATCGAGTATTACCTGAACACCCATCTGAACGCTTAGCTAACTATGTAGAATGTTAGGTGCTTGTACGAACGTCTCTGTGTTGGATGTCGCAGCGTCGAATGATTGGTCTATACCTTTCTCACCCTTCTTCGTTTAATGGAACTTAACGTATTGACGTCTTAGACCCTGAAGTGCGATCACTTCTGCAACGCTCTGGAAACATACCGTGTATTACTCAGTCAACTCACAAGAACGATGGAAAAGAGGATGAGCGTAGTGCCTTACCAACCTTAGTATTTGAACGACCCTGATTACCAGCAACGAACATAAGCAATTTGACGCCAATCAAATCTTTAACCCTGGTAAGCGACTTATGGGAGTCGACTCTTACGAATCAATCGGGGCATAAGCGGTGACAACTGATTATAGTGTGGAATGTGTGACTACCAGCACAGTGATTAGCACTTTAGGGCGTGGCAAAGAATGTGGAAATATGGATTTAGTTGGTGAAAGATCGTAGGGTTCCGTTTCAAGCAACGACATTAGTGGCAACAGTCATGGCAACACCAGGGTACTTGTAATAGTAGCCTACAGTATGGAAATGAAGGTGTCTACGGCATGGATTGGCCGTTGATAATTCAAGACGACAACAACCAAGGGAACGGTGACAGTATTGGGAATCTACGTGATTGTAACAACAACACCGGTAGTGGTGCACGCGGAAGGACATTTAGGAGTGACATGGGCGACGACAGGATAATTGCAACATGGTAGCTTGAATGGGTAGCAAATCGTTTCGTCTCGGATCTGTTTAACTCTGATGCTTCTCGAAACCGAACCTGTTGTGGAACCGGCCGATGGAAAGTCAATTGAAACCACATATGTTCGTTGGGATGCGAACTCGACCTTGTGGGACAAGTGTTCGGCATTGACTTTCCTCCTGCTATCTTTGATGATTTCGATGCAGTAGTTGTGTAGATTGGATTACTGGATATCGCGTGGATATACCCTGTGGGGAGGAAATTTTGCGTCACTTTATATTTTGAAGTGTCAGAGTGGTGTAAAGGTTAGCATCATATCAACAAAGAAGGCCCAGAAGTGTCTACGGAAGGATTACCCCACTATGTTAGCACATGTTACTGATGTTAAGACTAAGGAGGTGAGGATCGAGGATCCACCAATTGTTCGTGATTCCTCTCGGCGTGCTACTCGAGGAACTTTCAGGTTTACTTCCACAACTGTTAGGCAGAATCTCAGTTTGATATCACGCCAGAGGCAGCCTTAATTCTTCGTACTTCCTACCGTCTTGCACCAGGAGGGACGCAAGAACTGTCAAATCAACTACAGAGACTGTGGGACAGAAGTTTTGTCGGACCTAGTTTTCGCTCCAGTGAGCCCCAATTATATCCATGAAGATAAGCCTTTTCGTATGTGTTCTGATTATCGATAACTTAACAAGGTGGCAGTCAAGAACCGTTTGCCTCGACCATGTATTGACTACCTGTCGACTAGTGCGAGGGACAAGCTTCATTCGAGGATTGGCTAACGAACGAGCTAACGTCAGAGGGAAGTCCAAGGGGAGGATGTCCTAAAACGGCATGTCAAACGCAATGCGGTCATTGCGACTTTGTATTCCATGACCTTTGGAATTAACCAGCACACTGGCAGCTATATGGATCACATGAATCGACCGTGTTTATTAACGACGTTTTGGATCATTTCCAGGAGAAAGGAGCATCATGGACGACATTTGTATCTTATTTTAGAAGTCTTGTTAACTGTGACTTCTGGAATCGAGAAGTACATTTTTGGTCATGTAATCAGCAAAGTGGGAATACACGTGGATCTCGCTAAGATCCATTCTGTTAGAAACTAAACGACACCAAAGATCCCTCCGAGGATGCAGCAATTTCTTGGCCTCACTAGACACTATCGCAGATTCATCACAGGATTTTCGAAGATCGCGCAACTTAAATCTCTTTAACACAGCAGGGTGTTGTGTTCGTGAAAGACAAAACAGGATGATGTCTTTTCGGCTTTCGAATCCCAACACTGCAATGCCCTGAGCATCGTCTCTACCCTAGGGTTCGGGTGATCTAGTGGTATACCATGATGGTTCGAATCAGAGTCCCAGTTATACGCCGATGCAACACGAGAGAGTGATGACTTACGTAATGGAGTTACAAAGAGGAACTGCACGACACGCAACCTGCAGTGGAAACCTTTTTTTATGGATATAAGTTGGAGGCATTACTTGGACGATATCGGATGCACTACTTAGATCGATCACAAGAGCCTCCCGTGTACCCTGGTTTTGAAATAGCTAAATCAGTTAAAGGCATCGCCGGATGGAACTTTTGGATGGTTACGACTGTGAACTTGAATGTGCACGAGCTTTGCAGCTTACCGTCGACTCTAACTTACCTGATCAGACTCGCTCTGTTCAAACTGGAGAGCAGAAGGAAGAGGAATTTTTTTCAAGTTGAACCCATGCGGGGCATGGAAAAGCAACCTCTGGCAGGGCGGATGGTATTCGCTACCCCCAGGAACGAGGGTGGATCCCATTATACAACAACTTTAGGAAACTTGTGTTGAGCTAAGCACACCGGCTTCGATATTCTAGTCGTCTGGATTTTGATGAGAGATATTAGGATCTATACATCCTGTGCTGGTAATCGGACATGAAGACCCACTCAGCAATGTATGTGTATGACGTTTGACTCGTGGGAGAGTCAAGGTGGAGTATCAGCAACCGGCAACACCCATATGGAAGATGAAAGCAGATTGTCATGGATTTTGTCGCTAGTCTGCTTACAACCCGAAACGGAAACAATATCACCAGGGTGATCGTTGATTGTCTCACGTAACCAGCACACCCCCCTTGCAGTCAAGGAAACTGACGAGTCTTCACAAGCTGTAGATGTTCCTCTGAGAGAGGCGCTTTTAGGTACGAGGTGCCAACTCCTATTATCTCTGATTTTGATCTATACCTGATTTATTCCAGGCAATACACGACACCCTTGGCTCACGTATAGACATGAGCATTACTCATCATCATAGGACAAACGCTTAGAGTAAACGAACCATCATGACACTTGAAGACATGCTGCGGGCATGTGTGTGATTGACTTAGTGAAAATTGGAAGGACACATACCTTTGGCTGAGTTCTACCGTAACAGCTACCATTCTAGTATTTAGACAGCTCTGTTTGAGACATTGCATGGACAGTAACGCTAATCTCCTTGTTGGATTAAGGTGGGTGACAACCTATTCACGGGTCCAGGACTTATACTTGAAACTCTTGGGAAGATTGCTTGGATCGGAAATCGTTTGGCAGCAACGCATGACCGTCAGAAAAGTTGATAAGCTTTGGAAGCACTGGGAGTTCGCTGTAGGCGAACGTATCATAATCGAAAGTCTCACCCTGGGAGGGTGCGGTACCCTATGGAAAATGTGGCAAGTTTAGTTTACGATGCGTTGGGACATTTAAATCTCTGGAACGAATCGGGGACATATTCGCAAACTCGAGTTACCTGACGAATTGGGTAACGATCACGATGTCATTATCTCTCAAATCTATAGAAACGTTTGACCGAGAAAACGATTGTGATACCTACTACCCTCGAGTTATCTCGTGGGAGTTCGTTGGAACTCAAAACGTGGACCGGAGTTCATGTGGGAACGCAATGATCGGAGTAAGCCCTACTACCCTCAACAGTTCAAACGGTTGCATCAACTTCTGATATCATTGGCGAATTTCGGGACAAAATTCCCTTTCAAGTTGGGGATGATGTGGTACCCGAGGAAAAATCCACAGTCATCCTAATCTAACACTTTGCCGCTTTGTGTTATTGTTGGTTTACCGTGTCACTTTTGGATTGCTTATCAAATTTCGGGACGAAATTTCTTTCTTGGGGATGATGTGACAACCCGGGATTTCAAGATCTTTCCTTTACGTGTTACTTATTCACAATCATGTCTTCATAATTCGGGTTATGTCGTAACTTGTGCTTGAATAATTGAAGTATTTTTATGTGTAGTTGTTTATTAACAACTTTGGATTAGTTATTAACCAAGTCCGACAAACAACTTTAATGTCAATTTTAGTTGGGTCAAAGCTATTAAATCACATGGGCTGCAACAGTGGTTGATATTTATAAGATAGTCACATGGGCCAAGATGATTATACAACCTGCCAGCACAGGCAATTTGATTAATGGCCGACGACTAAATGAGACTTACAAGCTTATTGGACCGATTGGTTTTAGTGGGCTGCCGCATATATAATTGGACCACACCCAATGTTACGGCCCAAACCCTTTTGTCCCACACTTAACTATCACCGGCCCAACTCCCTTGAATCCCACGCGGGTACAAAGTTCAATGGGTTTAGCCCACTTGTTCCGAATGTATGCATGTATATGCATAGTTGTCATAAGTCTCACATATTTGCAGAATTATAACAAACCCTACTATTTTCCTCACCCCTCTACCTTGGACGGCAGGCTCCTTTTATCGAAACCCCACTCCCCTCAACTTCTGTATACTTGTAGCTCATAATCAGGTTAGTGGGCGTATTATGATTCATGAATATTGATTACTAGTCTACATGAGAGTATGGTTGTTAATTGCGTTTGATATGTGTGGTTTTATATTGTTGCGGATCAAGGTGTTATTAGAATGAAAATCTATTATTGTATGAGAGAATGATTATGTTGTTTGCCTTTCGCTTAATTTTGCTCGGCTACGCGTAAATGTTGATTTATGATTTTTGCATAATAACTGAGATGTGAAATTGGAGGTTACCAAACACTAGAGGAAATTTAGGACCATGTGTGCCATGAATTTAAGAACGTAAATAGGTTGACTAATATTATAATCTGGAAATTGTTATGGGTAAACCATGATTTCCGAATAGAATGATAATAGGCATTTGTTGAATTAACATTAGTTGCTTGATCCGATTCGGTTAACAAGGGGGTATGCATGAACTGTTACTTGTTCTTAGGGATAGCATGTTGATTTATCCACATTGAAACCTGATTCGATAATATTAATGTTTGCGAATGATGGGGGAAAGTATCTGATATTAAACCAAACACTTAATAGATTGATTTTTAAGATTTGGCCATACACACACTAAACTGGGCTGCATAACCGTTTGGGCCAAGTCTTAATCTCTTCTTAAAACATCATGATTGGGAAGTAAAAGTTGTGTTAAGTGTTTAGTTGGGCCGAAAATAATACTGGGCCACGTCGGGCCCAGTTACACAACCGCAATCGGGCCGGGAGGCATTAAAGGGGAGCCGCACATATACGTGGGCTTAGTATATTGTTGGGCTTAACATGTAAATCTCTTGGGCCGCATAAGTGTATGATGTATGATAATGGGCCACTAGGTAATTATTGTACATAAACTTAGAACGTAACCTAGTATGTGACTCGAACACGTGATACGTGATTATATGATGACATTAGGTTGATGTATTAACTGATTATGACTTGAGCTACATGTGTGTACTACTTGTGTGTTAAATGTGGGGTATGTGAACAAGGAATACATGAATTAATCGTACGTAAAATATGTGGATTATGTGCACATGAAACTGATTGTTGTCGGTAATCATGTTAGGACGTGTTTGATCAACTGTTAAACAAGTAACTAATCTTACCGAGCAAACCAAAGGTGAGTTCATTCCTCTTGAGCAGGCGTCCCGGTGGTTGGGACAGTCATTGGGTATCCCGGGGAGGGATAGTTTTTGGGTAAATCAACTGGGTATTCCGGAGAGGAATACGTCTTGCGTGTAAAACTGGTATGTTGGATAATACACTCGTCCTATCACCTCTAAGTCCCATCTTTTTGTGTTACCGGAGAGGTAACGGGTATTAGTTGGTAGCGTTACTTAGAGTTGGCACCCTTACCCCGTACCGGAGAGGACGGGTGTGAACTAATGACCCGGTCATGCCAAGTGTTTTGATAGGAGCCCTGGGGAATGGGCAAAACTGTAACATTCGTCAAAATCGACTCGTTTCAAAATCCGACCCGTTTTAAAAATACGGATCCTAAACTTTAAACCTCAGAAATTTTTCGCGAATTAAACAATCGTTGAAAGACTTTTAGCCTTATTTTAATCCGGTTATAAATATAGTTATTTAATTATCCTTAGTTTAATTAAAATTAATTAAACTTACAATTTCAAAGTTAAATATTTTTCTTTTTCTATTTAAACTAGTTAATTAAGTTATTTATTTCTTTAATTAATTAAATTAATTTAAGGATTTATATATACTATTAACCAAGATAAACTAGTTAGTCTTTAGACCTTAAAATGAGTCTTTAGGTTTGTATAAAGTAATAATCAATTTAGACAAGATAGTTAGTTGAGGGTGCTAACCGTAATTAATTGAAACTTGAAATAAAAAGTTAGAAAACCAAATGGTAAGGTGCTGGAGTCGAACCCGAGTCTAAACGGTTTGCTCAAAACAATGCTGAATTCCATTTTAAGTTTGCCGCCCAAGAAAAACGAGAAACAGCAACAACTTCCCTTTTGATCGACTTTCTGATTGTTCGGAGATTAACACCGAATCCGCGTTTCCGTTTTTAATACCAATCACCAATAATCAGTCACCTTATTGTCGGAAACTTCAACTTGTTTCTATAAATTTCGAATCATGCCTAGCCTATAAATACCGAGACCTCTTCACCGTTTCACTCACACACAACCTGTTCGAACATCACACCTCGCAAATCTGTGTTCGACCCCGTTCAACACACCTTGTTAACATCGAGTCGCCGCCGAAGCCTTGCACCTCGCCGGAGTACGAAGTGATCACCGGACCGGAGAAGGAAGATGCTGCCGAAGTTTCATGTCGGAACTCGACCCTAGTCGTCACTGTTCGGTATACCTTCTCTACCTTTTAAACTATCTAATTATAAATATTGAAACACCCACCTTCATCGTTTTCTTTTCTGACGAAACACACTTGCTCATTTGCCGGAGTTTGACGGTTGCCGGAGAACACGAAGACGTCGCAGGGATTAATCGTAACTCGTCGGAGTTACGTCGCAACTTACCAGCGTTCGGTATATATTTTTGTCCTGTCATTTGTTTTGTTCTTATACAAAGTAACTTTGACATAAATTTATGAACGCATGAACTGATCACTAAAAACAATTACATATATAAAGTTCAGTGATGTTTGTTTTATGAAGAATATGATGACACAGATTACATTATAAGTTTTATATTACAAAACACAGCGTAGACTAGTGATTGGGCTGTTTTTAATGAATCGGAGGTCATGGGTTCGATCCCGGCCTCCGACATGCGCCGCATATTATTTTTTTTATTTTTTTAAAGCCTACGTATGAATCAGTTCAACCGTGCATAAGTGGATTAAAAACCATAAACCTTTATTTTAACAATTTCCCTTTCTTTATTTTATTCTTACAATTAGACTTTTTCGTTTTAATCTATTTTCTTAATAAAACCATTAAATTTAATGTTAACCTAAATAATTAACAAATTATGTTAATTCTTTTATAATATTGAATGTTAAATAACGAGATAAATTATAACGTTGAACTAATCGATTCATAAATACTAGAAATTATATTTAATCTACAACTATTAACGAGTTCGCTATGCATTATTTTAACAATCTAGGACAAACCTTACGTTCGTTCTCTTGGAATTCTCCATCTTTACTCGTGCGTTCTTACAAGAAATCACAACGCAATCAATGTGAGTATACTCGATCCCATTTTCGTTTTAAACACATTTGGGTGCAACATGTATTCCATATTCAAATTACACAACACGATGTTGAACGATATTGAATGATGTTGAACGATATTGAATGGCAAAGTAGTAACATGTATCATTTTGTTCATGTTGGATATGAGCACATTTAAACATTTTATTCTACTATGCTATGTATCAAACTTGTATACTCGCCAACGTTTTGTTGATTGTACTTTAAAACATGTTGCAGGTTGATAGATGAAGAATTCAAGAATCAAGTTAGGGTGGACTAGAAACTCACCTAGAAAATAAACTATGGTTGAAAGATGATTTATGTTTTAATCATGTTTGAAACAATGTATTGTTCTTTAGTTTTAATAAAATGATTTAATCTATATTGTCACAATTAGTGTTATGTTGTTTTGAGCAATTTGTTCGTCTCATCCCGATGTTTCCGCCATCGGTTGGGGTGTGACAAAAACATACATTAGGAGCCGTCTTGTTCAGTATCGAGATATTATCAATATTACTTTTGCATATGTAAATTCAATGGATTAAACTAAACACTTGGTAACCAACATTTTCGTAAAACTATGAACTCACCAGCGTTGTTTGATACACTTGTTGCATGCTCGCAGGTCGTTAGATTACATGGATTTGGAACTTGCTGTTTGGAGTAGCTGGAGTGGTCATGGGTCGATCTGGATGGATACATGTGATGGAATTATTGATACTCTATACATTGGTTTTGAAACAGTTAACTATGGTCTTCTATTTTGCTTCCGCTGAACTTGTTGGGATTTAGTTAAACTTATTATTGGTACAATTCATTAATAATTGGTATTTACATTTACAAATTTATTATGAGTTCAACATGATTGGTGGCTCGTTATCGGTTTATCACACGCCTAGCGGGATTTACGTAGGTGGTATTTTGGGGTGTGACAGTCCTTTTTAACGAATTTTGACGGGTTTTGCCCATTACAAGGAATTTTGTTGCACGTTTTGTCCTTTAGGCTTAACCCAGTTAGATTTTCTTGTTAAATCTTGTCACCCAAGGGTATTTTAGTCTTTTTACCCATTTATATTTCAAGAGTCAACCCTAAAATATTTTGTTTTATTCTTTTAAATATTATTAAATAAATGGGTAAAAAGACTAAAATACCCTTGGGTGACAAGATTTAACAAAAAAATCTAACTGGGTTAAGTCTAAAGGACAAAACGTGCAACAAAATTCCTTGTAAAGGGCAAAACTTGTCAAAATTCGTTAAAAAAGACACCGACTGATAAGTGGTATTAAGATAAAGGACAAAACTTGTAATTTTTCCTAGTTTTTTTTTGAACGGTAAATTTGGATCACTAACGGATCATTGGAGTATCATTGTGCCACCAGTGGAACCACCCGATCATATCCATCTCCACTGGGCATTATGATTATACACTAATTCAAGAAGAAACTCAATAAATATGGGAAAACCTCATTGTGAGAATCGAACACATGACCTATTAGTCTCAAACTCAATAAATATGGGAAAACCCTCGCCCTCGTCAGGTTCAAACCCGGGATTAAAGCCCCGATGTGTCCCTTCAACCAGCTGTCTCTTGAAAATGACCCAAACAAGAATCGAACATGTGTCTCCACTAAAAAAGACAGACCAATTTACCACAAGACCAAGTTCTCAGAATTATTAATATCATGTTTTACCTTTGTCTTTTTTAAAACCATAATTTTATGTGTTTATCGTAATTAATTTTCAGAGAATCTACAATATTCCTACAAACATTGTTAGGTAAAAATATAAGACTATTTTAAAATGGCAACATATTTCATATTCATCGAATTTATTCTTACACTCAATTGATGAACTTTTATTGGTGGTGGCTACAAATAGATGCTCGATCATGCTCTACGTACCATTGAACCTAAATTATTGTATCTCATGCGATGGTAACGTGGTAACGTGGTAACGGAATATTATATATAATAGGGTATAAACTCGTGTATTACATAAGTTTGTACAATAAAATGATATAATTATATATTCTGTAAAAAATCATATAATTTGGCATATTTTTGTTACCATATAATAATTCATACAACTAACTTAATTTATTACAAAAATTGGCCTATGTTAATTAGGGTGTGTTTGGGATTGCTTTTTCAGGAAAAAGATCAAATAGGAAGTTAATTTTCGCTAGGAAGGATAGAAAGCCATAGGATTATGACATGTGGCAAATTTTAAAATAAAGAGAAATGGTATTTTAGTCAATCCAACTCCTTCTTCTTCTTTTTTCAAAACCCAGTAAATTCAAAAACCACCATTTTCAAAACCCACCATCTTCAACTATTTCTTCACTTTCTATCTCAATAATCACTACATTATAGTGCGATTTTCATTACCAATCAATGATTCAGAACCCGATCAACGTGTTCTTCAGCTTTTTTTTGAAGAAAACCCAGTTTAATTTCATAAAAAATCTCGTTTTTTCCGATGATTTTGGAGATTCGTTCGATTCGAGCCTTGATAAGTGTTTTTATCATTCAAAATTTGTCAATTGATGAAGAAATCGACTTCGATCCATGTAAGAAATTCTTTAATTTCATTTTCATGATCTGGGTTTTTGATTTAGTCATTGCGTTTTACGATCTTTGCGAGGGTCCGGGGGCGGCAGCCCCTGGCAGGGTCCAAGGGGCAGAGCCCCTGGCTGGGGTTGAGCTATACTAAAAACGCATCAGAAAAATTAATTTTCCATAAATTGGCTCATTTAGGTAAAATACATTTTTTAGGTGTTTTCAGTCCATTACGTTTTAGAATGAGTCATTTTTAAGTGTTTTCTAACCATTGCGTTTTACATATAAGACATTTCTTTGTGTTTTTTGGTGCATTGCGTTTTAGGTAAAACACTTTTTTATGTGTTTTCTGGCCATTGCGTTTTACAAATAAGACATTTCTGTGTGTATTCTGGCCATTGCGTTTTACAAATAAGTCATTTCTTTGTGTTTTTGGTGCATTGCATTTTAGGTAAAACACATTTTTATGTGTTTTCTGGCCATTGCGTTTTATAAATAAGACATTTCTGTGTGTATTCTGGCCATTGCGTTTTACAAATAAGTCATTTCTTTGTATTTTTGGTGCATTGCGTTTTAGAAAAATGTCATTTTTTAGGTTTTTTTTTTTTCATTGCGTTTTACGTAACTGGTGGTTTTCTATTGCGTTTTACGCAACTGGGTTTTAATTTTTTTTTTAAATATAGCAATAGTATACTCTTTTTAAAGATAAAAAAACGCTCGTTTTTTTGGTGCAGTTTTTATAAAAAAATAATGTCGTATGAAAGAGTTATTAACGTTTAAAAAATGGGGGGAATTGGAGGAGAGAGTAACTATTGGCTTGGATTGACTAGAATGGCCTTGAACAAACTCACGCGCCTCTTTTCTTCATTTCAATTTCCCTGATTTAATCTTAGCCCTTGATTAACTTAATGGATGGTCAAGATCACTTCCTATCCTTCCTAGCCAAATAAACTTCCTATTGTATCTCCACCCTGCTTTTTCAACCTGATTTTTTTGATTATTTTGTTTTGAAATCGCAAAAAAAATCTATTTTGAGTGTTTGGTAAAACAATTAATAAAAACTATTTTTTTACGTTTTCTAAAGATCAAAACGTGATAATCCAAAAGCAGGTCACCCACCCCTTACTGCAGGAAAACGTGAGAATCAAAAAACTGATTTTTTTTGTCATTTCACTTATTTATTTTTTAAAATATATATATTTGTCAAACACTCAAATAGTTGATTATCTGATTATTGTGATATCAAACAACATAATCAAATCCAAACACTATCTTTCTGCAGCACGTTTTGTTACAGCTAATTATCTGATTCTGATTATTCAAAACGCATATTTTATTTTCAAAACTCAACCCCAAACACCCTCTTAGTAACAATAAAATACCATAAGAACATGTGCATTACCCGGGATAATCTATACTAAAAATATTTCTATACTAATAAATGAAAATCTTTTTTTGGATATTTGTCACTCTCTCGTGTTTTCTCACCTCATTTTCCTATTACTCTCTTATATTAAATAATAATAACAATTTTAAACAAAATATTAAATAAGGATAAATATTTAGATAAGAATAAACGTTTGTTTTTATTATGGTTATATTAAATAACAATAATAATAATTTTAAACAAAAAATTTAGATAAGAATATAAACGTTTGTTTTATTATGATCACAAATAATAATAATAATAATAATAATAATAATAATAATTTTACACAAAAATTTAGATAAACATAAACAGTTGTTTTTATTATGAGTGTTGTATAATAATAATAATAATAATAATAATAATAATAATAATAATAATAATAATAATAATAATAATAATATGTTAAAAGAAAGGAGCTTTTAACAATCTTCTATACTAATAAATGAAATTTTTTTTGGACACTTACTTTCTGGTGCTTTCTCACCTTATGATCCTATTAATCTCTTATATTAAGTAACTAGTATTAAGCCTCTGCGTTGCAGCGGTTGTCATAAAACTATGTTAAATAGTAGCAATACTATACCATTGGCACACCAACACCGGAAAAGCTCATAGAAACAAAATAAATAAAAACGGGAAAAAAGTAACGCCGAGCGAAAAGCACACGTAAAATCTTTGAATCACGCACGCTCGTTGCTGAGAAACTAACCCGAAACGTAAAACATAGAAAAAAATAACTAAGTCCATCCAGGATTCGCGTGTTGGACGAACTTGTCAAACGCAAAAAATAGATGTGATGCGACGGGCCAGTCAAGCGGGAAAAAATATACGAAAAAATGTTGAACCCAACACGCACGTTGCGATGCGCTAACTCACAAAATTTAGAATGAAACGAAAAACTTGGGAAAGATGAAAAGTATGGTGAACCAAAATTGAAAATAAAAAAGAGTTGGGATTAAATTGCAAAAGATGTAAAACTTTGGGTTAAAAGTAAAAAAAACAAAGGGTCTAAATTGCAAAATTGAGGTTATTTATTAATTTTAGATAAAGATAAGGATAAAAATAAGTGATATCTATATAGTGGAGGGTTCAAATGAGAAGAATTTTTTTTGTAAGAAGAAAAAAGAAGAAGTTTCAACCAACAGAAATGCTTCATTTTACTTCATTTAATATTTGTATTTACTTTTAATATAAGGGTATATTGGTAAACTTACATAAATCATTAATTTGTATTCTTCCCCTTTAATAACTAACTAAATTAAATTCGTAACTCATTTTCAAAATATATATACTTTTTCCAAATTAAAAAAACAAGTTAATTTAAATTGTATAATAAATTACTAGTTGTGTAGGATAAATTACGAGTTGTGTATGATATATTTCGAGGTGTGTAGGATAAATTTCGACTGTGTAAGAAAAAATTCTATAATATGTAGGGTATATGTAGGAAAATTTTGATATGTGTAGGTTTTGTAGATTATATGTAGTATAATTAATGATTAGTTGACTAATTAATTAAAGAGAGAAATTTAATGATATGAGTTATAAATGAAATACCATTTTACTAATATGCCATTTCTTCTTTTTCTTCTCACATTAAATTTCTTTTGAAACGAACCTTCCCCTATCTATATATCTATATATTGGTTATAAATTAATATTAATATTAAAAGAAATTTATTAAACAAATATAAATAAAATTTATGAGGTTGAAGGAGAGAATACCATGTGGCATTATTTGGAGTCTTTTATTATAAGTTAGATAAAAATAATTTTAAACAAAATATTAAATAAGGATAAACGTTTGTTTTGATTATGGTTATATTAAATAATGATAATAATTTTAAATAAAAAATTAGATAAGCGTAAACGTTTGTTTTTATTATGAGTGTGTGTGTGTGTTTTTATGTGTGTGTGTGTGTGTATATATGGGAGACTTCAAGCGGAAACTCATTTTATTGTGAAAACTAACTAAAAAAGCCTAAAAAACATACCAATTTTTTTTTTTTTTTATAAATTTTCGCTACTTTTTACATATAAAAAAACTTAAAAAAATTGTAGTGCACATGTGCAGTACACATTTAATGCACATGTGCAATACAAGTTTTTTTTTAGAAAAAAAGTTTTTTTATATATAAAAGAGTAGCGAAAATTTGTAAAAAAATTGACATGTTTTTTAAGCTTTTTTAATTAGTTTTTTACTTTAATTAGTGGTTTTTAATTGAACCATCCTATATATATATATATATATATATATATATATATATATATACAGGGGAGCGCTAAAATGAAAACCATCTTCAGTTATAAGAACCACGGAACCACTTTCTGACCATTAGATCTTCAAGATGGATGGATGAGATTAAAAGTAGTAAAATTTAGTATTAAATACTTTTTGTCTTATTATATTTTTAACATTTTGTTGTTAAAGGGTATTTAAGTAAAATTGTTTTTTTTGTCTTTTTATATATATTATTTTTAATATTTGTCCTATTCATTAATTATTTTTTATTAAAAAACATATTTTTTTGTTAAACAATTTTTTGAAATCAGATTTTTATGATAATTTTTTTTTTTGAGATTTGTTTAAAAAAAACGTTTTTAAGAGCCGTTTTTTTTACGCCCGACTTTTTTCAGGCGTCGTTTTTTTAACGCACCGTTTTTTACGTTAAAAACTTTACGTTTTACGTTTTACGTTAAAAAGTTTACGTTTTACGTTAAAAAATTACGTTTTACGTTAAAAAATTTACATTTTCAGTTTTACGTTAAAAACTTTGCGTTTTACATTTTACGTTAAAAAGTTTACGTTTTACGTTAAAGTTTACGTTTTACGTTAAAAAATTACGTTTTACGTTAAAAAATTTACGTTTTACGTTAAAAAATTTACGTTTTACGTTTACGTTTTACATTTTACGTTTTACGCCAAAAAATTTTTACAAGTTAAAAAAACTTTTTACGCCAAACAAAAAACTTTTTACGGGTTTAACCAAGGTGTCTCAGATAGATTGTTATCATCATCGACTAGGGAAAAAAATATAAAAACCAACAACATCAAAAGAATATGTATCTCGAAAAAAACGGGGCTTGGCTCATATTTTCAGATAATCGAAATGGCTGCAAAAGTGGGGTTGCAGGTTAAAAAACCTACCCTCCACTGTCCTTGCCGTTCCATAATCATCAAAAGCTACGGGTTTTTTTTTTTTTTTTTTTTGCATCATCGCCGCCCCAATCGAAAACATAAATCAAAACCCATAGATTCAAAATACAAATCGAAAACAGAAATAAAAAAGAACACATCAGATTCAAAGACACACCACATCATCAGATTCAAAGAACACATCTCTCCGGCCACCCCATTACCTTTGCTGGTCAAACACACACACCTCGACAACCCCTCCCGTGTCCCTGTAACACCTACCCCCTTCCCTCGTGCATTCCACCATCTCCGACGAACAGAATCAGCCGGTGGTGGCACACGACGGTGAAAAACCCAAAGTCTCGAGAGAGAGAGAGAGAGAGAGAGAGAGTGTGTGTGTGAGATGAGAGAAATGCGGTGGAGAGAGAGAAGCCGGCGAAGGGTTACCGGTGCCGTCGTCGTCGCTCACAGCGGTGGTAGCCGGTGGATTTCAGCAGAGGGACCGGCGGCGGCGGTGTTTTTATGTTCCCGACGGGTTCACCGGTCTCCCTCTCTCTCTCTCTCTTTCTCTGTCTACTCTCTCTCTCTCTTACCTGTAATCCGATGAAGGGACCGGCAGGCTGGCGGTGGATTTCAGCAGAAGGGACCGGCGGGTGGCGGTGGATTTCAGCAGAAGGGACCAGCGGGGTGGCGGTTTCATCCTCAGGCGGTGGTCGCCGACAGAGAGACCAAGAAATGGGTTTTCAAAAATGAAGGGTGGGTTTTCAAAATTGTGAAGAGAGACAAAGAAGATCTGACAAATATAAAAGGTGGGGAGAGAGAAACCTGACCTAATTAATGTGGAGAGAAGTTGAGAAATGACATTTGTGGGGAAATGACCAAATTACCCTTTTAAGTGGCAGAATCTAATTGGTTGAGAGTGGTTCTCACGGTTCTTACAACTGGAAGTGGTTTTCATTTTAGCGGCTCCCTATATATATGTACTTTGGAGTTCGGTGATTGAAATCTTGGTAAATTAGGAATCGAAGGTTCCGTTCGATATATACTTAATAATTGTATTATTTTTTCACGAGTAAAATTCCGTTTTGTTCCCTGTGGTTTGGTCATTTTAACGGTTTTGCTCCAATAGTTTAAAAATAGCCATTTTCCTTCCTGATCTTTCGAGTTTGTCGCCAGTTTGCTCCCTAATCTTTCGAGTTTGTCGCCAGTTTCCTCCCTGATGGAGTTAGAGGCTGGGAGCAAAATGAAGATAAGTTAGAAAAATCAGGGAGGAAAATGGCTATTTTTAAACTATTGGAGCAAAACCGTTAAAATGACCAAACCACACGGAGCAAAATGGAAGTTTACTCTTTTTTCACTAAAATTAAATAATTATTCTAGGTCGGCCATATGCTTCTATCAAACTGTAAGTGTTTTTAGACGTATCGCTATAATAGTAAGCGTACTGTTATAATTGGTTTAAACCCATCATTTATCCGCATACATATCTATACTGGACAATTATTCATTGAATTTCATTGTAAAAAACCTTTTAATTTTGGCCTATCGTTTAATTTTTTTCTGTTCCCATCGTGTTTCCCTATGAATATGTTGATCTCAAGTGTGTATTTGGATACTATGATTATTAATTTTGGTCATTCGATAGTTTTTAAAGACACATTTTAACTCGAACCTATTCAAACCTGATTGAATCTTTTTTCAATTCACCCATTTTGACCTTGACCCCTATGTGACCCGACTCAAAGTAGATAACTACTATAGTGAAATTTTTAGGTATATTGGATGAAACACAGGTGTTGTCTCCAGTTCCTTGAGAAGCTCCCAAGTAAGTTTATCTTTCACATTAAATAGCTCTTGGGGTATTATTTAATCCATGTATTGAGAAATTTTGAATCATTTTTAAGCAATGGGGTTAAAGATTTGTCAGATGAAACGTGAAATGCAGGTACTTTTGTGGATTGTAGGATTTAGAATTTGGAATGGATTAATTTAAAGAACCAGTTTTAGCAAACATAACCGCTATGGTCAGGGACGGATATGGCTTGAAAAGACGGGGTAGCCCCTGCTGCCCCTTGATGCTCCGACGATAGTGTAAATTTTGAAAAAGATTGACGTTTTTTCGATTTCGTTACCCCTTTAGAGTTTTTTAAACCCCTCTAAATATTTTCTAGATCCGTTACTGGCTCTGGGGGTGGGTAAAGGTATGAAAAGTTTAATTATTTTTTGCATCATTATGCATACACGTGTTAAACAATTATTCATGCTTCCAAACCTTTAGAAAAGTACCCAATTTTTTATCTTTTAGAAATGTTCCAATGTATAAGAAACTCTCCTAAGATTGGGTTATACGAATTTGTTTTCCCTTTGTTTTAAATCAAACTTTTGTCAAACTTGCATATTACTCTACCATGTGACATCAAACAACTATCTAAAGCAACTAGAGATATTGCAACCCTTTGGTTTGCATATGGTGTGGACACCTTAAAGGTCTTTTTGTGCTTCTTTTATGGTCATTTTGTTGTATTCATCTAGTCTCTATTGTTCATTCTTTTATCATTTGGCGGTAAATGGGCTGGTCGGGGGTTGATGATCTATGAAAACATCTTTGGGTCAAAAATGGTTAATTTTTTTGGTTAGGTTTATATGGGTTGGGTATGGTCAAAATGGTGAATCTTTGGGTCAAGACCTCTGCAAGTGATTCATATTCCAGTCAAGTTCAAAAAAGTTTGAGGTGTATATTATTTTTGATATGTAACCCTCATTGATTCCGCTAAATGTAAAGGCTTCTGACCCATGTTTTAGTCGTACTCTTAATCTTATATGTTTCGTATTGTCAACTTTCTATGCTGTGTTTTTTTTGGTGGCTCATATGCGTTTTCTGAAAGTGAAAAGTCACAAACTAAACCCTTCTTAATTATATCAAGTCTAAATAAATCGATTTTAGAGGTTGTATGCGTTAAAAATAAATTATGGGCAACCTTTAATATATATGACCCTGTTTGTGTATGTAGTTGGACAACAATCACACAATTAGCCCACCTTGGGATGATATTTGTTTCAATCAGGCACTGAGGCACACATTCGGTAGAGTATGATACCACTATTTTAAGGTAAAATTCGGTAAAAAAAAACCAGTACAGTAAAACCGAACTGGCCCACTCGGGTCCTCGGTTTAGTCGCAAGGCCCACTCCCATTATCTAGCGTGCGGCAGGCCTGGTCCATAGGCCACCAGTGCAGCCCGAAAACCCTTTTGTTCAGCCCAAGACTTAAAACAAAGCCCAAATCCCTTGGCTCCCTATTTGTTTCGTGAATGACCAAGTCCAGAATATATTCATGTGTTTTACAGTCCCACTATTCATTTAATCAAAGTCCAATTCACATCAATTAGTTAGGTTTAGTATTGAAACAACAATCATACGCATCCTATATTTAATTCAAGTCAAAACATATCACATGATCAAGATTACAACGACTTCTTTATCACATGATCACTAAACAACTTCAAACACATTCAAGTAATCCAGATCATATTACGAAACATACAAACACAACTAACAATCGGCTATCACATATACGTATACATAAACACACATTGCACCAAAGATTATAACGTCACATAACATCTTTAATTGCACATTTATAAACATATCAAGATCATGTAATCATCGAGTCTTAACATCATTATACAATATCAATATCCTAACAAATCATCATGAACTTTAACCTAATGAACGACTTGCATGAAGAGACATAACATACAAGAACCATACTAACCGGAATGGAGAGTGCAAAATATCTGAGATTTCGATGAAGAGAGGGGGGGTGCCTGCCGTCACAAATCAGAGAGGGGGGGGGGGGGGTATCTTCTGTTTATTCGAGTGTCACATATCATGTTTGGGCCAAGTTCAAATATACTGATGGGTTTCAAACAAACAAGCATACACATTGCGGCCCAATAATACATTACGGCCCAATCATATACACGACATAGATATTGGCCCATTACACACACACACACAACTACAATATATTTTAGCACGTTAATCAAAGTCACGGGTTGATCAGATTGATTAAAACAAGAACGGGGAAATCACAAAACCGAAGGCACTAACCTTAGAGTTCGGGTTGTCACAAATCTGGAGACAGGAATCAAGCACACACCCTCACATCCGTATAATGTAATTATGAATCAATCATTAATTAAGTTGGACTCGTAAGAGAGGGGAGGGAGAGAGAGATAAATCTGGAAGAAAGACAAAGAGTGGGTTGGAGGTGGTTGAGGGTGGTGGCTGGAGGTGGCAGTGGTGGTTGTGGTGGTGAATGGCGGTGGCAGTGGTGGCAGGGGGTAATATTACAGAGTAGAACAAAATACAGGGGGTAATATGAAAGAGCATTATGGTCATTTCAAGTTATAGTTAACAGATCTGTTAACAAAATTGACTCCGGGGGGTAAACTTGCGACATAACACCAAACTTTGGGGGGGTAAATTTGCAATTATTTCGTAGGGGGTCAGAGTTGGCCTAAACCCAGGGGGTAAAATTGCAGTTTACTCTATAAATAATAATGTTTATATTTTTTCACTCCCATACCCTAAAATCCTAAATCAACCATTAGAGACCTGATTCAGGCATCGCTGGACAGGAAGAATTTCTGCCACCATGCGATGCTCAACTGGACCTCTCTCTCAGTGGTGAATATCATCTCTCTCTCTCTCTCTCTATATATATATATATATATATATAGGGCAAGGATAAATCGAAAACCCACTTGAGTTGAGAAAACCCAAGAAACTCAACATCTACTATTGATTAGAAGAGATGGATGGTTGTGATGTGTTTGGGTATTATCTCTCTTACTTTTTGTTATATTAATCAATAAATGGTACATGTAAGGGTAAAATGGGGATAGAAGCAACTGTGCATCTGACTTCCTTTATAATTCAAATTACATATTAAAAAAAGAAAAGAAAAAAGTTCTGACAAATTCTTTTTCCAATGTGTCATCATGACAATCTCCCCCTTTCTCATTCATCTTTTTCTTATTAAAAAAACACTAAAATCTGTATATCACCCTAAGGTCCATTCATGAAATGATGGTTTTTTTGTAATCCATATATATTAACGAAAAAAAAGTGTCAACTTCTTCATAAAATTGTTTTGGGCCACTGGTGTAGTATATAACAAATAAATGTAAAAACATTAGGTTAAAAACTGGATATACACGTTGAATAAGGTTACCTTATATGTTACTTCATATGTACCATCTTATTAAGGTTATATTCTACAAATAACGTTACATTTTATGTATAATTTCAAAAAATGTACAAAAAATAACGTTACCATTTAAAAGATATCCACATACATAAAAGTGTAACGCGTTTTCTTTTCTTTCTCGTCCGACATAAAGTGTTATATTACATCACATTGTTACAAAAGTCGTCTTCCTACTAAAAGATGTTACATGTTGGTACGTACACTACAATTTTTACATGATCAATTTTACGTCACATATGTAACACTTTTTTGTAACACAAAAAAATGTAACACTTTGCTTTGATTGATTGTTACATTTCTGTAACGGGCATTATTTCTGTAACACAAAAAAATGTAACAGGCATTTTTGCTTTGATTGATTGTTACATTTCTAACACAAAAAAAATGTAACAACATACTTCGTTTCTATAATAGTCACTTTATTTTTACAATAATCTGGAAAAAATGTAACAACACACTTTATTTTGACAACAATCTAAAAAAGTGTAACAATGCACTTTATTTTCAGTAACATGCATAATTTATGTAACACGAAAAATGTAACATGCATTTTTTCTTTGATTGTTACATCAAAAATAAACTTCATTAACAATAATCCAACACAAGTAACGTAACTAGCAATGTTACAAAATGTATATAAAAAATATAACTTCATTAACAAGAATCCAACAATAATAGATTTTTTAGATTCAATCTTAAAATCAGTAATAAAAAACCATATATCCAGAAAACAAGAACTTAATAACATTCATCTTCTTAAACAAAAACTAAAAAAAAAGTTGCAGATCTACAAAACATAAAAAAATGAAGACCGACAAAACCTAAATTGCAAATCTGGAGGACCTTTTAGATCTGGAACACAAAAAAATTGCAAATATGAAAATTACAAAAAAGTTGGAGATCTACAAAACACAAAAAAATGAAGATCTACGAAAACACAAACATACTTATGGATCTGGAGAATCTTTTAGATCTAGAACATCATGTTCAACATCAAACATCTTTTGGATCATCTTCAATATCTGAAACATCATCTTCAACATCGGATTAGTTGACCATCGCCGGATCTTGAAACCACCATCGGATCTATTAAACATTGTTGGATCATGACTCTCACGGACTGGATCTGGTAACCACTGCTGCGATGGTGGTGTGGTGGGTATTGTTTTTAATCTTGAACAAACTTTTGGTGGTGGTAGGTTTGGTGGTGGTAGATGAGAGAGATAAAGTTTGTCAAAAATGATGATGATGATGGGGGTAACAGATTGCTTTATGGAGAATATTGAATTCATTAAATGGGATTAAAAAAGTAGGGTCATTTGTCAAACGTACTACACATAAAAAGTGTCAGATGAAAATTTTGAAATTGTTACATTAATTGTTGGTTGATGGTAAATTTCCAAATTTACCCTTTAAGTTATCTTTTTCAAAAAACACGTGGAAGCTTATTGTCCACATAATTAGGTTTCTTGGGTTTTCTCAACTGGAGTGGGTTTTCTCATTATAATTAGCCTATATATATATATATATGGTCTAGGGTTTAAAAATAATCTCATAGTTGATGATATGTATTAATATGGTTTTTGGTTTGAAATTTTATTTATCACTAACTGGTGCTCGCATACTAAGTAGTCATTTTATACTATTTGATGTTATTAAGGTTCAATCAATAATGTTAATGTTAATATTTATATTGTAAATGGTTTATTATTGTAATCTTCATCAACATGTAGACTTCTTATTTGGGTATGAAAGATTGTGTAATTATAGTGTATACATGACCTAATAAAGTATGTTCTGTTAGATTTGTACATCTCACATTTGTTTTTATTTAATTTGTTATCATTGTTTCATCCAGACTTATTATAGATTTGAACCATAGAAATGTTAAGTTACTGGTTGATGTTGATGAAGACCATGTGTTCGATTCGATGAAATGCCTAAATGGGCTTTATGTGCAAGATCTTTTGAACGTAAATAAGTAAATGTAGTTTCTTTTACTTTGATCTTCGGAACAGAATTCATAACTGTTCCTTCAAGCATCATTGCAAAATGAATAAAACCTACATAGTCACAATTAAAGATGTTTATGACGTTAAGAGATGAATCTTATTGTGGAGATAACTAATCACAAACAATTTATGTGTCGTTGGTGCAAGGAACTAGATTTTGGGGAAGAAGTAATTTAATTGCGCTTCTATGTATGTGCATCAAAAGGGGCATTAACCACCGACCTACATATGGGTTTTCAATCAGTTCCTTCCTGAAGCAAGGTTTCTTTTCAACTTGGTTCTCTATTTCATAGTTTATACATCTATAATAATACACTACATCCTTTTAAAGTAACGCCCCGCTTGCGGTATGCGCATTATATGTGTGGGCGCTCGGGGGGCAAAAGTGAAAGTGCACTAATTTTAACGTTATTTTACTAATTTCGTGAAAATAATGTTAAAAGAGGGGGATGGTTAATCATGCATCATGTGGTGGCGTTGATAGCCTAAAGACAAAGAAGTACATGCACTAATTGGCCTTTGTCTTAACTGCCGAGTGTTATGTGCCTTTTGTCCAAGGCTTGATACAAATATAACCTCGAGCCGGGGGTCTCACTTGAAGCAGCCTCTCTATTCCTATGGTAAGGCTGTCCTCCTCAGACCCTACCTTAGCTTTGCTATTGGTGGGATTTACCAAGTATGATGATGATGATCCTTTTAAAGTAGTGTTCTTTAAAAGCGTCTAATTTCGACTCCAAACATAACATCTGTTGTGTGCTAGATAAGAAATTGTCTAAAATAGAACCGTTTAAACCTATCTTGGATTTCATGGATCGTATACGCATCAAGAAGGCGCTTACGGATCAACATAAAGCTTATCGATCGCACATTGAACACTTCTGGCAAAACGCCAAATTCATCGCTGATCCACCATCGATTCAGTCATTTGTAAAAGTTGGAAACGAGGACGTTGAGGTGGTGATTACAGAGGATTTGATCAGGAGGGTGTTAGATTTCGGTGATCGACCTGAAGATCCAACAGGTTATCCTGCAAGGATGGTCAAAGGTTGTTTTTATAGGATGGGTTACACCGGACATGTCAACGAAACAAATTTCTCAAAAGCGAATCTTTCAAGGCCCTACAAGTTTTATACAAAGTGCTGGAAAAGAAACTTGGAATTAACGTTGAAGAAGAATTCAATGAAATAGTGATCGAAGAAGCTGAAGCACGAGCACGAAAAGCTGTTGCTGGATCTGAAGCTGCTAATGCTAATAAGGGAAAGGAAAAGGTGGATGCTGTACCTGAAATCAGACCCGAGCCTGAAGCAGAACCTGAATCTGAACCGGTTGATATCACACAGTTTGTTCTCATTGGTGAAGCTTATGATGTGTCTTATGAGACATAAAAAGAATGAAGAAAGGATTGCGGCAATCGTGAAGAAAACGTCGATCAAAAGATTTCAATTCATGAACAAGCCGATTTTGTAAACTATGCTACTGTCGTATATATGTAACGTTGTATACAATGCATGGATAGTCCCTGTGGTTTGGTGAAATTTCACCTTTAGTCCTCAACTTTTCAAAATTACACTCTTAGTCCCTGTGGTTTTACAAGTTGTTACTCGGATAGTCCCCAAAGCGGATGGAGGTTAGTTTTTCTGGTTAAGTGGGTGTGAAATGACAAGGACTATCCGAGTAACAACTTGTCAAACCACAGGGACTATCTGAGTAACCTTCATCCGCTTTAGGGACTATCCAAGTAACAACTTGTCAAACCACAGGGACTAAGAGTGTAATTCTGAAAAGTTGGGGACTAAAGGTGAAATTTCACCAAACCACAGGGACTATCCGTGCATTTTACTCGGGAAGGAAATAGTAACACGGGTCTCAATCACGAATCCTTGAGAACAACATTTGACGTCCTTCGCTCAGAATCTCTATCTTTCTAGCATCGCAGGAGTGAAATAGGTATGTATGCTCATCCAAAATCCTTCTCAGAATCTACTAGTTTTAGATGGATTTGCCCAAATTGGTTCGGGTTGGAACCAATTCTCAACACAAATTCTGAACCTATGCCAAACCACCGGGTTGGGCCAGGGCTCAAACCGGTTTTTTAGTTCGGGCCTGGTTGAAAAACAGTTCATCAGACCCAAACGGGTTTTTGTACACCTCCAATTTTCATTTCATGCTTATGTTTGGAATCGATTCGGGATTCTAACGTTGTGATTTATGCATTTTCAGGGAGGCTGATTTATGCTTGTTGATTTGGTTGATGATGATGGCAGGGTAGATATCACGGGAAGCTTTGGAGCTATATTTTACGACATTGAAATTCTCACCCAAAAGAACGTTAGGCAACTCGTGTAAACATTTGAAAATTGTTACTTATTAGTGTTATTACACAACTGATCCTTACATCCTTTTAATCTCATATTGGGCTTCAGGACACTTTTGTGGTTGATTCTATAAGCCCAGTGTGCCTTTCAGCCAATTTAACTTTAGCAGTCCACAAACACGGCCCACAACATACCCACAACCCAATTTAAATAATACTCATGCATTGCTCAGATTATTGTTTTTTGAAAATTGTATATTGCAATTTGTAACAACTTCTGAATTGAATAATATCATATTGACATTGATTTAGTTAGTTAAAATAACATATAAAATTAAATCCTAAAAAACCATACAAATTAAGCGTATGAAAATGATATTAATTATAGGGTTGTGTTATTCTGTGTATAAAAATAAGAACGGTAAGAAACCACTATAGAGTGACAAATGTTCTAAAAGAAATCAAGTGAGAAGGGTAATTTTGTGAAAGAGAATAAAATAGTTATGCACATGCAAGTCACATGCTGTTTTCCCATATTTTTTAAACGTCCATAACTTTTTATTGTTTTTTTTTTTTAATTATACCATAAAATCGAGCATCTTTTTATCTTTAATATGAGTACCATATTGTTATATTTAAAAAAAATCGAAACCCAGTTGCGTATTACACAATGGACATAACGTAAAACACCATAAGAAAACCTAGTTGCGTATTACACAATGAACATAACATAAAACACAATGAGTATCAAACTAAAAACACAATGGAAAGTAGATCAAAAACACAATCGATGACAACAAATAAAAGAAACAATAGACATAACGTAAAACACATTGAGTATCAAACTAAAAACATAATGGAAAGTAGACTAAAAACATAATTGATGACGACAGATAAAAGACATAATTAGTGAGAGCAAATAAAAGACACAATGGATAACATACTAAAACACAATGGACCACAGACTAATACACAATAAACAAAACACAATGGATAGTAGAATAAACACAATGAGCATGAACCTGTCATGCCAATTTTCAGTGGTGGGCCCGTGAATTATTTTCCGAGGCTGCAAATAAAAGGTTCAACCAAACTTTCAAGGGGTACTATCGAGATTTTTGCCAATAAAATAAAAAATTTATGGAGGGCGCCTGCCCAACCCGCCCCTGCCCATTTTGTCTTTTTTTTTTTGCATTTTTCCATTTGGTTGTATTTATTTGTGAGAGGGTTATGTAGATATTAGGGTAACATTTAACCTACATATTGATATTTTTAACATAATTAAGATGGGCAGGGCCGTACCTAAAGGCTTCTAAGAGCATTCTCATCCAATCCATCAAAACTTGTGAGGGTGGGTTTTTATATTGTAAAGGGTATAAAAAGTGGTTGTGAGTGGAGGAGAGAGAAAATGTTACTGTTCATCTGTATATTTGGGGGGACACTGTTCACCCAGTATAATTTTTGTAATATATATTGAAAGTGGTTGAGAGTGAAGGAAAGAGAAAAATGTGATGATAATATTATTTAATTGAAAAGGAGAGAGAAAAAATATTTGTTTTTAGTAGAAATATATTGATATAGGAGTTGTTTTTTAGTGGAATGTATGTATAATTTGATGGATTGGATGAGAATGCTCTAAATCTAGGCAACAGTCTAGGGTCTCCAAATACTTTAAAAATCTTTATATAGCATAAGTGTATTATGTATTAGGCCCAAATAAATAACCAGTTTTTAAATAAAAGAGCCTAATTCCAACTCAAGCAATATCCAATTCGTATTTAATTTAGGCCGTCATTATTATTTTCACTAACTGTAACGTTGCACATGCCCATTTTGCTCATAGTGTCGTCAATTGGGGAAAAATTATACGTGAAATAGGGAAAATTAATGGTGTCACAAGGATAATCCATGTTGGTTAACGACTATTTTTTATATATATTGTGATTCACTTAATCAATGTTTTCCCTAATCACTTAATCACTATTTTCTCTAAATTCCTTAGTGCCTATTCAATTCAAAGGGCCCCACGTTTATAGTTTGCTTACGGCTTTCGAAACGGTTGTGGAGATAGGTAATATAAAGGTATATCTATTCATGTTAACATCGCATTAATCGACGTTTTAACCTTATTTGTTGACATTGTCTATGCAGATTTTCATTCACGTATATGTCAAATTTTAGAAGAGTCGGCGACAGACAAGGATTTGTTGATTTTGAATTTAAGGTTCTACCAAAAAAAATATCAGGTGCATTGACATTCCATGCAAGGAGTCATACAGTTTATACGTGTTACAACGTTGTTGGTCCGTCTTTAACTTTTCACTAGATTTTGGTGGTCCCCACGCGTTTCTGTTAGTGCTCATTGTCAAATCTCATGCAAGCAACACGTTTCATTATGTGATTGCTTCCTGCCAAGTCGTTTCTGGCCGTCCGATTTGCAACGTGTTGCCATCTGGCGTCCTATCACGGTATGACGCGTGTTACAACATATGATTTTGATTACTTTTTTAACGAAAAAGGATGATACATATATTTCACGTGGTGGTCGTTGGAAGAATTTTAATCAAATTGGACTATTTCTTTTCGCAAGAAAACCACTTGATATATTTGTACAAAAATATTACTGGAGCCGCAGTTTGCGGCGGGTCGTAGGAAGATGCTGGTGAAGACGTGTTTGTTACATGATATGTTGACGACATATTATATATCATAGAGGCTTTAATCTAAACCAGGGCCGGTCCTGAGCAAGTGCGTGGAGGGCGCCGGGTCAGGGCCAAAAACATAAAAGGGCGCGTGACTCTCCGACGATCTTCCGGGGAAGACAATATTTTTTGCTAATCTAGGCATTCAAGGATGATTCCTTTAATGTTGACCCTCTAAGTTATTTCTTATGGAGGAGTTAAAGTGAAAAGAAAGGAGAGAATAGAGGAGAGTAAGAGAGAAAGATAAACGGTTTTCCGGTCAGCGACTCTATGATATAAAGATAGATGAAAGAGACGACGATTATGATAATTAGAAACCCAAGAAGCTGAATTAAAAAGTAGGCATCTCTGTTACATCCATGCCCTTTCATTCGCTTTATTTAATTTAATATTATATTATTATTTACCTTTTTAACCTTTTTCTTATGATTGAATATTTCTATTAGGGGACTAGGGGTGGTTCACTAGTGATAGAATCTATCACTCCCACTATCCAATCAAGTCATGCCATGTGTATAACCAATATTCTATCACTAGTGATAGAAATGTAGGGGGGGTGGTATCACTAGTGATGAGATTCCAATGTACAAGTATTAATACCCAATGTACAAGTTAATACATATTCATTGATCAAGTTCAACGCGTTATACGTTTAACGCGTTTTCAAAATAACGCGTTATTAATTGAGAGGTGGCGGTGTTATATGCCGTGGTAGAAAAGAATCACGGAAGAAAACGGGGGTGCCCCGAGTCCCCTTATTTGTTTTGTGATCCAGAAATTTTTATCTTAATTTCAACTATTAATACCCTTTATCACACACATAACACACACATATATATACACACCTTAATATTTAATAAGTTATATTCAGATTTAAGTTTTTTACTTTATATAATATTTCTATAATTTTCAAGAATATATCAATAAAAAATATTTCATTATGAAAGTGAAATATTAGATAGTACAAACTACAAAGAATTGATCGAGAGTTATGTGTGCTGTGTGAAGACGGAGAGGAAACTGTTGAGCACTTATTTTCTGCTTGTGGGGTCTCAACTAAGGCTTGGGAAGGTATTGCTAGATGGTGCGGGATTCCGAGTTTTATCTTCAGTTTGGCAGACCTTATGGAGCTTCACAAGTTGGAGACTCTTTCGAATCCTCTCAAAGAGATTATTAAAGGGGTGGTTATCATTTTTTGTTGGCGCGTGTGGAAAGCTAGAAACGAAAAAATATTTGAGCACAAAAATTTCTCGATTGCGGAGATAGTGGCTGATGTGAAGTCGCTTAGTTATCTTTGGTTTTCTAATAGGTCGAAAGGAAAGGTTAGCGATTGGAATGATTGGTGTAATATGAGATTGTTGTAATGTTTGTAGCGGTCTCCTTCTCTCCGCCTTGGAGAGCTGGAGATTTTCGCGTTGTTTGAATGAAGTTAGCCTTTAAAAAAAAAGTAGGTTCGATCATTTTGCTACACTACTTTGGTTAATTTGTTTTATCTATTTTATAACAATTATCGTTGTTTTTTGGTGTTTTAGTTTTCATATATGTGATTGAATGATTGATGAGTTCATATTACATAAAGATTTGTGAATAGGGCCCAATTTTTTTTAATCTCGCTCAGGGCCAAATTTTATTTTATTTTTATTTTTTGTAATTTTTGGAGACGGCCCTGATCTAAACGACGACAAAATAAGCAATTAACATGGTTAAGTAAACATGCCTAGAGTTTTAAGTTAGCTTTAACGATAATAAGGTAAATAAAAAAATAATTAAATTTGTTAATAAATTAGTATAGGGAAAGGTTGATATAAACCGTGTAGACTTTAATCTAAACGACAGTAAAAATAAGCAAGCAAAACGATTATGTAAACATGTCAAGATTTAAAAAGTGCCAATGTGTGGCTAAGTCACTTGGTAGAGATTTTTGTCTCTTAGTTAGAGGTCTTGGGTTCAATCCAAGCAAAGTGTAAATTAGGATTAATTTGGTGTAAGTTAGCAGTGAGTAAGCATTATCATTAAAAAAGATCTAAAAAATTAGCTTTAATTATAATAAGTTAATAAATAATAATTAAAATAAAAAAGAATTAAAGTTACAAAAAAGATAAAAGAACAAACTTTAACTAACTTGGTCGTGTGATAACTCTATTAAAGTTTGGGGATCGAAACACAAATCGTTTATAGAAATAGATTTATTATTAAACTTCCGTATATAATAAATCTATTAAAATTTAGGGATCATATGATAACTCTATTAAAGTTAGGGGTTAGAAACGTAAATTACCTAATTATTTGGGGAAAAAACAATACTATTATAACCTTATCAAATAAAATAAACTAAAGTAAAATGAACCAATTAAAATTAGAATTTTTCATGTTTTGAAATGTAATTATATTAGAATGTTTATATGACATGTCTGTTTTGGTGTTTTGAATTTTTTATGTATTTTTAAAAAGGTATGGATTTTGTTTTCACAGTTGTTTTGGTGTTTTGAATTTTTGATGTATTTTAATAAAAGGTATGGATTTTGTTTTCACAGTTTATGGTGGTGCATGTGAGTGGGAACGGGGCGAGAGAGGATGGCTAAGGTGGTATCGCGGCATAACTAGGGAACACCTCCCCACTCCCTTGTGATGCGTTGAAAGATGGGTGAAATCGGGAATGCTAGCCGAACTATAAAATAGAATTAAATTAATTCATTGTATAAATATTCTTTCCTTTAGTCAGTAACTAAATCATTCAATTTGTTTATTTTAAAATACAGTGTCTAGTTTGTTTTCAATATGTTTAAATTAATTTTTTTAAGTTATATTTATCAGTTTCTAAATTTTTCTTGTAACTGTCCAAAATGCTTTTTTAATTATTTTTTTTTTTGTGTAAAACGTGTTTTCTAAATCATCATGTCTATTTCATTTATTAAAAATCATTTATGTTAAGATTATATTATATTATATTATATTATATTATATTATATTATATTATATTATATTATATTATATTATATTATATTATATTATATTATATTATATTATATTATATTATATTATATTATATTATATTAACTGTCATTTTCGTCCCTGTGGTTTGGTCACTTTGGCCATTTCAGTCCATTTTTCAAAAATGCGCCATTTTCGTCCCCCATGTTCTGGAAAGGTGCCATTTCAGTCCAAAAATCATAACCCAGTTAAGTCAGTTAGTAAATAAGGACTGATTGTGAAAATTTGTAACATAAAGGACTGATTGTGTAAATTTGTAACACCACCACCACTAGCCCTGCCACCACCACCACTCCGCTGCCACCACCGCCACCACAGCCACCACCGCCACCACAGCCACTGCCACCACCACCACCACCGCCACCACCGCCACCACCGCCACCACAGCCACTGCCACCACCACCACCACCATCATCACCGTTTCTAAAATACCCTACACCGTGAGATCCCGATGATATAGACTCGATGATGAACGGAAGTGGTGGTGAAGGTGATCGGAGGTGAGGAGGTTGCGGTGCTAACGGTTGGTAGTAGAAATTTGAACGGAGGTTGAAGGTGAACAGAGATCGGAATGTGTCGGAGAATAGAGATGATCGGCAACGGTGATGATGAATGAATGGTGGTGACCGGAGTTCGACGATGATGCTCGACGGAGATGAATAACAGGAACTGAGATGAATACGGTGACGGTGCTAATGAACGTGATGTCGGAGGAGGTCGCGGAGAAGATGACCGATACTACGGATGATGATTCTGGTTGAACGACGGTGTAGTGATGCGGTGTCGTAGTTGTGACGGGTGGAACACCGGAGACGAAGAAGATGATGAAGTGTGCGGTTTCGGTGTGCGAAATCGGAATCGGTGTCGATGTGGGTTGATGAAGTTGCAGGTAGGATGGTGAGATTCGAAGCACAAAGGAAAGTGATGTTGCAGGTTCTAATGGAGATGATATGGTGACTAGAAGATGTGGAGGAACGGTGACTGATGATGATACGTTGATGAAGAACACAGATGATATGTTATTGAATGATGATGAACTTCTGATCGCACAAGCCAGATGATATGTTATTGAATGATGATGATGATACGTTGGCAGTGGCTGTGGTTCGAAGAACTGTTGATGATGATCAACGTGATGATTGACGGTGGTGGCAGTGGCTGTGGTGGCGGTGTGGCTGTGGTTGCGGTGGTGGCAGTGGTGGCTGTGGTGGCGGTGGTGGTGGCGGCTATGGTGGCGGTGGTGGATGTGGTGGCGGTGGTGGCAGCGGAGTGGTGGTGGTGGCAGGGCTAGTGGTGGTGGTGTTACAAATTTACACAATCAGTCCTTTTATGTTACAAATTTACACAATCAGTCCTTATTTACTAACTGACTTAACTGGGTTATGATTTTTGGACTGAAATGGCACCTTTCCAGAACGTGGGGGACGAAAATGACGCATTTTTGAAAAATGGACTGAAATGGCCAAAGTGACCAAACCACAGGGACGAAAATGGCACTTAACTCTAAAAACATTTAATGGACGGGTGGCAATCTAGTTCTTTTAGTGAAATGTCTTTTTTATTTATTTATAAATAGTTAATTAAAATGTTCCATATTAGAAAATAGTTGTGGCGCTGATATATTTGAGAGTGTGTCAGGTATGAGAGGGATGGGAAATATGCCTCCCCCCATATTTGTTAAATTAATGCCAAAAGATCAATCATATGGATACAAGGGTAAAATGCTTATTACTTACGAATCTAACTAACATTTCCATCTCCTAGAGTCGATTTGGGACTAATGAAGTTTAGGATGTCGCTAGTCGTATTGGCGTCACATAACACTGGAACCTTTAACCAACGAAAAAACATTCAACCACACACTTCTAGCCCATAAACAACTGATAAGAAGGTGATCTCATGTCTCCTCTTGAATACCGCAGTGAGCACAAGTCGAATCTTGAAGAACCATTCCTCTTTAAATGAGGGTGTCCTTGGCAGCGATTCTATGCAGCTTTGCTCGTCAAGCCAGATAATTTATTTTGAGAGGATCCCATTTGTTCCTCCTCAAGAACCCCCTTCCCCCAATTAGGGACCGAACCTTTAACAGCAATCTCGTGCTGAACACACTTCGTTGAAAAGGCTGCCCCTCAAAATTTTCCTAGGTCCATTTATCCTTATCTTCTGTAGGCGTATCGGGTGCAACAACTCCATAAGCTGCGCTATTTCATCCCAATCTTCTTTCGAGCTCGGGCTTGTCGTTACCCACCTCCACTTTGAGCTTTTCTTTCACATCAATCCCCATTTCCGAGTGTTGTCACACCCCCAAAATCCACCCGCGGAGTACCACCGCTTGGAGGCGTGACATGACCAGGATCAAGCCACCAATCATATTGAACATATAAATAAATAGTAAAAGTTATCCATCAATACGAAAGGTGTTTATCAAAACCAATGTAAATAAGTGTAGCGGAAGCATTAATGTAAAACCCAGCATAAGTATTAATGTTTGAAACGTCATAAGTGTTTAATAAGTAATCACGATCCAAATGCCCACAACGACCTGCTCCTCCTTGTGCAAGCTCCATTAGTACTTAAGGTCCTGCAAGGCATGCAGCAGAGAGTCAACAACTAGTTGAGCGAGTTCACAGTAAGTAAAAGCATAACAGTAAGTCCGTATGTAACATGTGGCTCTACTGGGCTGATATTGGTTTCTATAGGTGGGGGCTTCCCATGTTATTAATCCACTAGACTATGCGTTACCATAAGTGTTCTACATTCCCGAGAACAGTAATACGTACAAATTTACGTAGGATTTACGTAAGTATCCTTCACAACCGAGGATAGGGGTACGTGGGGGTTTACGTAGGTTTTACGTAAGTGCCTGACACAACCGAGGCAGTAGTGAGTATCTGTTCACGTAGGTTTTATGTCACACCCCCATTTCCACGTGTCACCGGTGGGCCCGGTGTGGGGTACAGTGACGTAGTTGGCATCGTCATAGACAATCAACACAATATAATAATGCACAGCGGAAGCAGAATAGAAACATTTCAACTTTAAATAAAGTGTAATAATAAATATCACAGTAGTTGAAATGGATCCACAGGCGGATCAAATAAAAATAGAAACAATAGTTCAACAGATAAATGTCGTCCGAGTTTGCGAGACTATTGTGGACGCTCTCTAGGAAACAGCCAGCCTATTTCCGTATAGTACCTGCACTTAATCTTTTGGGAAAAATACGTCAGTTTACACTGGTAAATACAAATCGACTGACTCATTTTGAAAATGATTGAAAATTGATTTAAATGCACAAGGCATAAATATTTTTATTAACTTGGGATAATTATAAAATATAAACTTGTGAACGATTTACATGCACTTATATCTCTGGTGGCCCGGGATCTACTGTCCGGGCTAGAGATTTAATTGACACACCACATCAAAGAGTTATACACGACGGGTGTACGCCTACACCCCGTGCTCTGGTCGTGGCCATCTCGTGAGATAATGCCAAGGATATCCGGGACATGGTCAACAACCCCCCAAAGCCTTTAAGTAAGACAAAACTGTTTAAACGAAATCACACAAGCTATTCAAGACTGAACACCCATAGGGAGCAGGACTTGTGCGCCCGATCAAGCGGTATTTTAAATACCGTACCCCAAGCCCGTATAGGGAAAATAAGTCAAAATGTATTTACCTGAGCAAGTATAAGTCACAAACGATAAGTGGTGGTAGCTTTTACCGGGCTTCCTAATCTGGAACAAAGGTTTATAATTAACCTATTAGATTCCTAACGGCCTTTTATTTAAGCTTAAGCTTTGACCGGTTAGTTTTAGGAGTGATACGGTTTACGCACGATTAAGCGAAAGACCGGATAGAATGTGATTTAGACCCGACAAGTTTGAATACTTGTATAACATGGGTATACTAAATACATTCTGGATTTTGAAGCAAAAACGATATCGTTTGACCCGTTTCGGTCAATTTACGCAAACTAGTTACGTAAACCGAACCGAACGCGAAAAGGGCGATACGGGTAGCCAAAAGATTCAAATGCAAGTTCCCTGAATTAATATGCTTAGAATATGATATTATATCAGTAAGTTATGTTCTATATTGCCCGGGATAATTTTAAACTCAATTTATGCCTTAGAAGGGCATTTTGGTCATTTAAAAGATAATAAAAGAGTAAAATTAGAAATCTGAGTTTCGGGTCTGGTTCATACAGTAAATATACTTAATATAACATATTATATCAGTGGGGTATGACCCATATATCAAATATATCATTTAAAACCAAACTATGCACCGTAGGGGCAATTTAGTAATTTCACAAGGGCTAGAAATGCCAAAACTGGAAACCTGAGTTCAAAATATCATACTTACTGTTATTATATGAAAATATGTGATTTACATCAGTAGGTATAAGTTTTATAGGTTTAAAACAAGTACAACGCTTACTATGCGCTTAAAACGCTAAAATACGATTTAAGGGCGTTTTCGGGTTTTTAAGTAAAATCTGAGATTTTTATATTTCCAGAAGTCTTATAATAATTTATTCATCATACAAAATCAGTAGAAAAAGGTTTCGGGTCAAACGGATGTGTAAAACTCCTTTTATGGCTAAAACGGTCAAAACCGACATAAGCCGAAATGGCTAGGTGATCTAGGATCCGTTCAGCCAAAAATTACTTAAAAATCATCAAAATTCCCAGAATATTATATATAGTTAGTTGGTAAAAAGTTTTGTACCAAAACGTGGCCAGAAACGGGTTCTACGCGAAAAGGACCGTTTATGTAAATTTATAATATAGTTTTACGCTAATGACCATAACTCACCATCTGGACCACCAACTGATCCGAAACTTTTGGTGCAAGTTTATATAATAAAAATAAAGATTTCTATCCTTTCACTTTTCCAAAAATCCCGTTTTAAATCAAAAAGGGCAAAATAGTCAACTTTATGCATAAACCGGAAACATGCATTCGAATAGGCTAAACGTAGACTCAATCAAAGAAAATTCCAGAAAGTTTAACTAAAATAAAAATAGTCAAAAATACTTTCTAATACAGATCTTGAACATGCATGTACGAATCCGAATCAATAGTCTACGAAATAATCGTTTTACAAGACTTTCGGTTCCGATTCGTGTCTACACTATGGATTGTCGAGTTGATGATGATTAAAACACATTTATATATATGTTACAAGTTATTTTCAATGATCAATCAGGTTGCATGTCATCTATATCATTAATCATGTTATTTTTCACAAAGATTGCTTCTGTTGACTTTTTAGAACCATGTTTGACTCGACATTAAGCATGCATGTAGTGGGAATCAGTTAGTAACCTTTAGAGGGTTTGTTTCCCACATAAATACCAATCTATAACAAGTTTCAATTCGAGAAAATACTGAAAGAAATCCGTTTAATCAGAAAGTCAAAGGTTATGAACACCCAGTTTGACTTTTACTAATAATCACAACAAGAATGGATTAGAGAACGAATTGAATGCTTACAATGGTCCTATAGATGTTAAATGATCACTAGTAGTCGACCTTGATCTTCAGAAATGCTCCAGAAAGCCTGCTTGAAGTTCTTGAATGTTGAGAGCTTATGTTCTTCAAGTGCAAATGATCAAAATGAGATCAATTCTTGTTTTAAATCAGTATTTTCGAGGTTCCTGTAGTTGTAGGCATGCAAGGCATGCTATTGGGTCGATTGGAGGTGCAAGTGAGCTGGATTCCACTCAAAATCGGAGCCAAAACAGCCCAATTCGCGACTGTTGTCGCTGGGCGCTGGGTCGCGGCCCGCGTGGCACCTCAGGCGGGGCGCCTGGGGGTCAGCTGGTCAAACTTGGCTCATTTGTTGCACGTTTGGTCCTTGAACTTTAGATGCGATGGTTTGGCTACTTATCTTGATCCGTAAACCCCCAACCTTGGCTTTTAAGGACCTTAGGACTTTTACCAACATGGTAATGCCCTCGGATAACTTTGCGCTCAACCGAAAAGCCCTGAATTCGACGTTGACGCTTTTAGTCCCTTAAGTACGGTTTTGGCCATAACTTTCTCATACGTTGACGAAACTTCATGAAATTTTTACCACATATTCTAGTGAGTATATTTTAGCTATACAAAGCTTCGGGTCTGCCAAAAGTTCACTCAGAGGTATAAATTAAACATGTTGACACTTTTGGCCCCTATAGTTTACAATACTTCACTTTCGTGCAATTTCCGCGTCGTATGATCCGTGAACCATCCGTTAAAGGTTATAAACATTATGTGGGGTTATCATAGAGCCTATTTATCCATTGTTGACACTTTGGACCCTTACGTTCCATAGTTTTCACTGTTTGTCACTTTTAGTCCCTCTAAAGTATGTTTTCACATAACGGAACCTTATGACACGTGTCAAGACATTATTGGACGAAATTTTTCGAGGTGTTACATCCTCACCCCCTTAAGAGAAATCTCGACCCCGAGATTTATTCAAACAAATGGGGATATTTTTCTTTCATCGTGGATTCCACTTCCCACGTGTATTCGGGACCTCTACGGGCATCCCACTTGACCTTAACAATAGGCACGTGCTTCCTTCGAAGCTTCTTTACCTGTCGATCCTCGATCGACAAAGGTTTTTCAACAAACTTTAGACTTTCGTCTATGTGTATATCTGTATGCGGTATAACCAGTGAATCGTCAGCGAAACACTTCTTCAGATTACAGATGTGAAACACATTATGGATGGCACTAAGCTCTTCAGGCAAGTTTAACTTGTAAGCGACTGCCCCGACACGTTCGATTATCTCGAAAGGTCCTATATATCTCGGGCTCAGCTTGCCTTTCTTTCCAAATCGCATTACACCTTTCCAAGGTGATACCTTAAGCAACACTTTTTCACCCACATCGAAGTGAAAATCTTTGCGCTTAGGATCCGCATAACTTTTCTGCCTATCCCTGGCAGCTTTCAAACGATCACGGATCTGAACGATCTTGTCTGTCGTCTCAAAGACGATATCCGGTCCAGACAACTGGACATCTCCAACTTCTGCCCAACAAATGGGCGATCTACACTTCCTACCGTATAGGGCCTCAAAAGGCGCAGCCTTAATGCTGGAATGGTAGCTATTGTTGTAGGAGAATTCAATCAGTGGTAAGTTCTTATCCCAACTACCACCCAAGTCGATCGCACATGCACGAAGCATGTCTTCCAAAGTTTGAATAGTACGCTCACTCTGACCATCGGTCTGAGGATGATAAGCCGTACTAAAATTCAAACGAGTGCCCAACGATTGTTGGAAACTCTTCCAAAAATGTGACGTATATCTAGTATCTCTATCCGAGATAATAGATATAGGTATACCATGTAGCGCTACTATCTTATCGACGTATAATTGAGCTAACATATCTGAGCTATACGTCTCTTTGATGGGTAGAAAATGAGCTGACTTAGTCAGTCTGTCTACTACGACCCATATGGTATCATTTCCCTTTTTCGTCTTCGGCAACTTGGTGACAAAATCCATTGTCACCATTTCCCATTTCCACTTGGGAATTTCAGGTTGCTGAAGCAAACCTGACGGCTTCTGATGCTCAGCCTTGACCTGCGCACAAGTCAAACATTTGGCCACATACTCGGCCACGGACTTTTTCAAACCAATCCACCAGTAGTTTGACTTCAAATCCTGGTACATCTTATCAGCTCCAGGATGAACTGAGTATTTAGAGCTGTGGGCTTCCTGGAGGATAACATCCCGAAGTCCTCCATATACTGGAACCCATATTCGTCCGTTTAGGCGTAGCATTCCATCTTTATCGTAGGATAACTGCTCCTCAGTTACTCCTAACTTTTCTGCAGGATAGTTAGCTTCCAGCACAGCTTCCTTCTGTGCAGCTAACACCCTTTCATTCAAATTATTTCTTATTTCAATGCGCTTGGCATTGATTCTGATCGGTTTAACCCTTTCTTTTCTGCTTAAGGCGTCGGCAACCACATTTGCCTTGCCTGGATGGTATCTTATCTCACAGTCATAATCATTTAGAGTTTCCATCCATCGCCTTTGTCGCATGTTCAATTCCTTCTGATTGAACAGATGCTGAAGACTCTTGTGATCCGAATAGATTATACACTTGGTCCCATACAAGTAGTGTCTCCATAGCTTCAATGCAAATACAACCGCACCCAATTCCAAATCGTGGGTGGTGTAGTTCTTCTCGTGCACCTTTAGCTGGCGAGAAGCATAGGCAATGACTTTGCCTTTCTGCATGAGTACGCAGCCCATGCCAGTATGTGATGCATCACAATACACCACAAAGTCATCTATACCATCGGGCAATGTCAATACTGGCGCATTGCTCAGCTTCTGCTTCAGAGTGTCAAAGGATTCCTGCTGCTTAGGGCCCCAGTCAAACTTAATCTTCTTACGGGTCAACGAAGTTAGGGGCGCAGCAATCCTTGAGAAGTTCTCGATGAATCTCCTATAATATCCTGCCAATCCGAGGAAACTGCGAATCTCGGTAGGAGTCTTCGGCTCCTGCCAGTTCATGATTGCTTCGACCTTAGCGGGATCTACTTGGATACCACGCTTGCTAACAACATGTCCAAGGAACTGGACTTCACGAAGCCAAAATTCACACTTCGAGAATTTGGCATAAAGCTTCTCTTGATTCAGAAGTTTGAGAATACAACGAAGGTGTTTCTCATGGTCAGCTTGGCTCTTCGAGTAGATAAGGATGTCATCAATAAAGACTATGACGAACTTATCTAAATAAGGCTTGCAGACGCGATTCATGAGATCCATGAATGCGGCTGGTGCGTTGGTGAGCCCAAACGGCATCACTAGGAACTCGTAATGTCCATAACGAGTCCTAAACGCGGTCTTGTGTACGTCTTCCTCCTTGACCTTCAACTGATGATAACCTGACCTTAGGTCAATCTTGGAGAAATAGCTTGCTCCTTGCAACTGATCGAACAGATCGTCGATCCTGGGTAACGGATACCGATTCTTGATAGTGACCTTATTAAGCTCACGATAATCGATGCACAGACGCATCGAACCATCCTTCTTTTTAACGAACAAGATTGGCGCTCCCCAAGGAGACGAGCTAGGTCTAATAAAACCCTTAGCTAATAGATCATCCAACTGTGTCCTCAACTCCTTCATCTCCGTTGGTGCCAATCTGTATGGTGCTCTTGCTACAGGTGCAGTGCCTGGAATGATATCTATCCGAAACTCTACTTGTCTATCCGGTGGCAATCCGGGTAGTTCTTCAGGAAATACTTCAGGGTATTCCGAAATAACAGGAATATCTTCAATCTTCGGCTTCGGCTCATCTATGGTAACTTATGCCATATAAATGACACATCCCTTCTGCATGCATCTGGATGCTTTGAGCATGGACACTTGCTCCGGCAATCCATGCTGGGTATCTCCTTGAATAGTAAGTGACTCACCAGACGGAGTCTTAACTATTACTTGCTTTCTATTGCACAGAATCTGGGCTTGGTTACTCGACAACCAATCCATGCCTATTACTATATCGAATCCAGCTAACTTAAAGGGAAGCAAGGATAACGGGAAGGAATGATTCCTAATGGATATAACACATCCATCTAGAACAGTCGAGGCGGTTTCTAAGGTTCCATCGGCTAATTCCACCTCATATTTCACGCTTAAGGTTTTAACAGGAAGGTTCAACAGTTTACAAAACTTATTATCTACAAATGACTTATCAGCCCCCGAATCAAACAAAACTCTAGCAAAAATATCGTTTACAAGAAACGTACCGGTAATGACGTTATCATCGAGGACTGCTTCCTTTGCGTCCATCTTGAAGACTCTCGCGTTAGTCTTCTTCCCTTCCTCGGCCTTCTTCGCAAACTTTGGACAGTTGGGCCGAATGTGACCTTTTTCGTTGCAACCAAAACACGTTGCATCCTTCATCTTCTTGCAATCCACAGCCTTATGATCGGTGGACTTGCAGATTCCACATCGCTTCTCCGAAGACTGGGATTTTGTTTCAAACCGACACCTCCCAAAGTGGTGTCTCCTACAAAACTTGCATCTGGGTTTTTCACCCGACTGATGATCACTCTTCCTAGACCCCGACCCTTTCCTGTGGTCGTTGTTCCCTCTATGTCGCTTTTCAGATTTTCGTGAGGTGTCATCCTCACGTTTTCGTTTGTTCTCCTCAGAGCTCTTCATGGCTCTCAATCTAACCACGTCTTGTGTGAGGGAGAGGGATAGATCCGCTACGGATCGAAATGTTGTAGGTCTTGAAGCTTTAACACTCGCCTTTATTTCCGGTGCCAGACCCCCGATAAATCGAGCAATCCTACGCGGCTCCGGGGTCACCAAGTAAGGCACTAAACGAGACAGCGTGTTGAACGTAGTAAGATACGCTTGGCAGTCGAGGTTCTTCATAACCAAGGATACAAAATCCGATTCAATTCGCTCGACCTCGTGCTGCGGACAGAAGTTCTCTTTAATCAGGGCCACAAACTGTTCCCATGACAAACCGTACAGTGTGGCCTTACCGGCAGCTTGTAGGAGTGACTTCCACCATGCTAACGCATCTCCTTTGAATGACTGGGACACGTACTTCACGACGTCCCTATCAGCACACCCGCTGATATCAACTACAGTGTCCATCTCGTCGATCCACGTCATACAATCGACGGCTCCTTTTTCCCCAGTGAAATCTCTGGGCTTGCAAGATACAAAGTATTTGTACGTACAGGACCTGCTGTACGTGTCACGTTTCAGTTCAATCTCCTGCTTTGGGACGCTGCTGTGGTTGGAGGAATGATTATCATCCTCAACTTTCTTTGGCTCACTCTTTTTAGACGGCGGCTTACTATGAGCCCCAGAATGAGTCTTAGCCTTGACATGCGTCACTGAGCGGGTTCCACTCTGAGTACCACTAGATTCTCTGAACTGCCTGTCCATAGCCTTGGCGACAGCATTATCAATCAGTGCTTGCAATTCTGCACCGGTAACGTGAATCTTTGCATTATCTGAGCGTTCCCCAGAACGACTGTTGGTTTCTTCCGATTTGGCCATCGTAGCTTTAAGCTACAATAAAGGACAAGGTCTTATTTAGAACCTAACAGTATTATCGTCCTAGACGATTTATTAACCATGGTATCAAAAACCTTAGCAGTTAATTTAATAAATTTCATTCAGGCTCTTATTAGCAATCAAGGAATGAAAATATATATATTGGCACCATAGGCCTAGTCACAAGGACAATCACTAAATTATAAATTTAGATTTTTATAGGATTATAAATTGTATAATTAAACAAATAATCCTTTACTAGACAGAGAGTCATAAACCACAACTGTCATTATATAACATAGTTATAACCCGTAGGTATCAAGTCATAAACAGACTTGTGTACAGATATAATCTGTAGATATTTCTTCACTAGGCAGGGAGTCATAGACCACAACTGCCACTATATGACATAGTCATAACCCGTAGGTATCAAGTCATTAATAGACTTGTGTACAGATATAATCTGTAGATAATTTATTAAAAAGGGTGGCTTGTGTGATTTTACAGATCACGCTTGGCCAGGAATGTTAACATGTTTTCAGATGTTAACAGGGAGTTGAATCCTTTCAACCAGGTTTTACCATCAGGGCCAGGCCTGTTAATAAGGCATTCAGGCTAGGTTATACCTTACTAAGATTCTTATAAAATGGCAAATCAAATAAAAATTGATATTTTCCATTATTTTAATATTATTCATGCATACAAATAAAATGATAAATTCAAATTAACCATTTAAATTTCCAATAAAATACCAGTACATAATTGCCCTAAACGGGACTTTGAAATAACATAACTAGCATGAATAGCATGCCCGCGCAGGGGCTAAACAAGTACAACAATAACAAAATAAAATAAAACAAACCCACGCAGGGGTTAAAGGATAACATACCCACACAGGGGTAGAGAAAGATAGATATACCCACGCAGGGGTAGAGTACTGGAATAAATGTCCACGCAGGGACATGAGTACATGAAATGATAATCGAAGGATTCAACGATCCTTCTTGCTCTTACCCTTGAGCAAATCGAATACCTTCTTAAACATGCCACTGGTGCGTCGGCGATCCTCTCGCATATTGTGCTGAAACTCGCGTCGCATGCTATCAATCCCCTGCAGGATCTCCTGAACCTGCGGCGGCGACATCATAGGCGCCGGTGGTGGCTGCTGGTAGTGCTGTGGCTGCGGCGGCTGGTAAGGCTGCGGCTGCGGTGGCTGCTGGTAACCCGGAGGGTAACCAAAAGTAGATGGGCCAGCAGCCCAAGGGTCTCCAAGTGGACCACTATGTGGGAGTGAGCTGAAGTTGGCAGCTTGCCAATAAGGGTCTCCCGTGTAATCATAACCCTGAGGGAATACCTGCTCGAACGGGTTGAACTGAGCGGCACTAGCATAAGCCGGAATCGGCTCTCCAAAATTCTGCGGCGGCAGAGGCGGGATCGGAACGGAAGTAACCTCCGATACGGGATGCTGAGACTCTCCTGTCTCGGACTCCCCGGGTAGAGACGTGTAGCGGCTGCTGCTAACACGTGGAGGGGTGCCTATGCGAATCCCTCCGCGCGTAGACATGCGCGCGTTCCTCCTCGGCCTCTGAGGCGGAGGAGGTAAGACTGGCGGCGGCGGTGGTGACGGAGTGATCACGTCACGCCACAGGGCCTCAGATAGGTCCTGCGGTAGAGGCGGCTGCTGCTGGAGCTGCTGCTGCTGCGAGTGGTGCTGTGAGTGCACCGGTGAACCATGGAGCGATTGAAGCATCGGAGTACCATGGAGTGATTGAAGCATAGGAGAGTTGTGGCTAGGGGTGAAGTACCAATCATGCTGCTTGAACCTCTCCTGGAAGCTGTCCACACCATTAAATGGTGATCCTGTGTATGGCGACCCATCCGATATCTCAATCGGGTGGTTTGGTGTACCTGATGGTGGGAGCGAAGGGTCCGTCTCCTCGTCCACGTCCATCCCGTGACCACCAGAAAAGTGGTCCTCCTGTCCAAGTGGGTTATGGCCCACTGGCTCCTCCACATAAGCATTAGGGTTATACAAACCCTGGTAGGCTGGCGCTGGGTACTGCTGTGGTGACTGGTGCAACGGTATGTATGATCCAAGCGAATCATGGGGCCCGTTCTCCGAATGGGGCCCAAACGAGTGGGGTAATGACGGAGAAGTGCTCGCGGAAACCGAATGCCTAGCAGGCTCGGCAATAGACCTCCAAAGGTCGTTGGCGGCTGTGTGGTGTGTAGCAGATGGGGCCCGCCTATGCGAGGGACCAGCCTCATGATCGTGCGACGTAGGAAATCCTCCACGACCTCTCATCCTTGGCGGCATCCTGATCCTGTCAAAAGTCAAACAAGTTGCACAACAATATATATAAGACAATGCATTAATAAATAAAATAAATTAAACGAAATGTCGAACATTTCCTAAGTTCTTTGTCTAGACTCGAAAATCGAGGAATGTGCAATTGTGTAACTGAGATTAAACACAAAAGACTAGTGTTTAATTCACTCAGCGTTGGCTCTGATACCAACCTGTCACACCCCCATTTCCACGTGTCACCGGTGGGCCCGGTGTGGGGTACAGTGACGTAGTTGGCATCGTCATAGACAATCAACACAATATAATAATGCACAGCGGAAGCAGAATAGAAACATTTCAACTTTAAATAAAGTGTAATAATAAATATCACAGTAGTTGAAATGGATCCACAGGCGGATCAAATAAAAATAGAAACAATAGTTCAACAGATAAATGTCGTCCGAGTTTGCGAGACTATTGTGGACGCTCTCTAGGAAACAGCCAGCCTATTTCCGTATAGTACCTGCACTTAATCTTTTGGGAAAAATACGTCAGTTTACACTGGTAAATACAAATCGACTGACTCATTTTGAAAATGATTGAAAATTGATTTAAATGCACAAGGCATAAATATTTTTATTAACTTGGGATAATTATAAAATATAAACTTGTGAACGATTTACATGCACTTATATCTCTGGTGGCCCGGGATCTACTGTCCGGGCTAGAGATTTAATTGACACACCACATCAAAGAGTTATACACGACGGGTGTACGCCTACACCCCGTGCTCTGGTCGTGGCCATCTCGTGAGATAATGCCAAGGATATCCGGGACATGGTCAACAACCCCCCAAAGCCTTTAAGTAAGACAAAACTGTTTAAACGAAATCACACAAGCTATTCAAGACTGAACACCCATAGGGAGCAGGACTTGTGCGCCCGATCAAGCGGTATTTTAAATACCGTACCCCAAGCCCGTATAGGGAAAATAAGTCAAAATGTATTTACCTGAGCAAGTATAAGTCACAAACGATAAGTGGTGGTAGCTTTTACCGGGCTTCCTAATCTGGAACAAAGGTTTATAATTAACCTATTAGATTCCTAACGGCCTTTTATTTAAGCTTAAGCTTTGACCGGTTAGTTTTAGGAGTGATACGGTTTACGCACGATTAAGCGAAAGACCGGATAGAATGTGATTTAGACCCGACAAGTTTGAATACTTGTATAACATGGGTATACTAAATACATTCTGGATTTTGAAGCAAAAACGATATCGTTTGACCCGTTTCGGTCAATTTACGCAAACTAGTTACGTAAACCGAACCGAACGCGAAAAGGGCGATACGGGTAGCCAAAAGATTCAAATGCAAGTTCCCTGAATTAATATGCTTAGAATATGATATTATATCAGTAAGTTATGTTCTATATTGCCCGGGATAATTTTAAACTCAATTTATGCCTTAGAAGGGCATTTTGGTCATTTAAAAGATAATAAAAGAGTAAAATTAGAAATCTGAGTTTCGGGTCTGGTTCATACAGTAAATATACTTAATATAACATATTATATCAGTGGGGTATGACCCATATATCAAATATATCATTTAAAACCAAACTATGCACCGTAGGGGCAATTTAGTAATTTCACAAGGGCTAGAAATGCCAAAACTGGAAACCTGAGTTCAAAATATCATACTTACTGTTATTATATGAAAATATGTGATTTACATCAGTAGGTATAAGTTTTATAGGTTTAAAACAAGTACAACGCTTACTATGCGCTTAAAACGCTAAAATACGATTTAAGGGCGTTTTCGGGTTTTTAAGTAAAATCTGAGATTTTTATATTTCCAGAAGTCTTATAATAATTTATTCATCATACAAAATCAGTAGAAAAAGGTTTCGGGTCAAACGGATGTGTAAAACTCCTTTTATGGCTAAAACGGTCAAAACCGACATAAGCCGAAATGGCTAGGTGATCTAGGATCCGTTCAGCCAAAAATTACTTAAAAATCATCAAAATTCCCAGAATATTATATATAGTTAGTTGGTAAAAAGTTTTGTACCAAAACGTGGCCAGAAACGGGTTCTACGCGAAAAGGACCGTTTATGTAAATTTATAATATAGTTTTACGCTAATGACCATAACTCACCATCTGGACCACCAACTGATCCGAAACTTTTGGTGCAAGTTTATATAATAAAAATAAAGATTTCTATCCTTTCACTTTTCCAAAAATCCCGTTTTAAATCAAAAAGGGCAAAATAGTCAACTTTATGCATAAACCGGAAACATGCATTCGAATAGGCTAAACGTAGACTCAATCAAAGAAAATTCCAGAAAGTTTAACTAAAATAAAAATAGTCAAAAATACTTTCTAATACAGATCTTGAACATGCATGTACGAATCCGAATCAATAGTCTACGAAATAATCGTTTTACAAGACTTTCGGTTCCGATTCGTGTCTACACTATGGATTGTCGAGTTGATGATGATTAAAACACATTTATATATATGTTACAAGTTATTTTCAATGATCAATCAGGTTGCATGTCATCTATATCATTAATCATGTTATTTTTCACAAAGATTGCTTCTGTTGACTTTTTAGAACCATGTTTGACTCGACATTAAGCATGCATGTAGTGGGAATCAGTTAGTAACCTTTAGAGGGTTTGTTTCCCACATAAATACCAATCTATAACAAGTTTCAATTCGAGAAAATACTGAAAGAAATCCGTTTAATCAGAAAGTCAAAGGTTATGAACACCCAGTTTGACTTTTACTAATAATCACAACAAGAATGGATTAGAGAACGAATTGAATGCTTACAATGGTCCTATAGATGTTAAATGATCACTAGTAGTCGACCTTGATCTTCAGAAATGCTCCAGAAAGCCTGCTTGAAGTTCTTGAATGTTGAGAGCTTATGTTCTTCAAGTGCAAATGATCAAAATGAGATCAATTCTTGTTTTAAATCAGTATTTTCGAGGTTCCTGTAGTTGTAGGCATGCAAGGCATGCTATTGGGTCGATTGGAGGTGCAAGTGAGCTGGATTCCACTCAAAATCGGAGCCAAAACAGCCCAATTCGCGACTGTTGTCGCTGGGCGCTGGGTCGCGGCCCGCGTGGCACCTCAGGCGGGGCGCCTGGGGGTCAGCTGGTCAAACTTGGCTCATTTGTTGCACGTTTGGTCCTTGAACTTTAGATGCGATGGTTTGGCTACTTATCTTGATCCGTAAACCCCCAACCTTGGCTTTTAAGGACCTTAGGACTTTTACCAACATGGTAATGCCCTCGGATAACTTTGCGCTCAACCGAAAAGCCCTGAATTCGACGTTGACGCTTTTAGTCCCTTAAGTACGGTTTTGGCCATAACTTTCTCATACGTTGACGAAACTTCATGAAATTTTTACCACATATTCTAGTGAGTATATTTTAGCTATACAAAGCTTCGGGTCTGCCAAAAGTTCACTCAGAGGTATAAATTAAACATGTTGACACTTTTGGCCCCTATAGTTTACAATACTTCACTTTCGTGCAATTTCCGCGTCGTATGATCCGTGAACCATCCGTTAAAGGTTATAAACATTATGTGGGGTTATCATAGAGCCTATTTATCCATTGTTGACACTTTGGACCCTTACGTTCCATAGTTTTCACTGTTTGTCACTTTTAGTCCCTCTAAAGTATGTTTTCACATAACGGAACCTTATGACACGTGTCAAGACATTATTGGACGAAATTTTTCGAGGTGTTACATTTTACGTGAGTGTCCTTCGCAACCTGAGGACAGTGAGCAATACAAGTATACGTAGGTTTTACGTATATGTCCTGCACAACCGAGGACGATGGTATGGTAGTCTAGTAATAGTGTCCGTATGAATCTATTCAACCTTATCCTTTCAATCCCATTCCCAACACCCCGGGAATCCCATGCCTTGGTAAGAGTGTGAACTCACCTTGGGTTGCTCGGCAGATACACAGAAAGGGGTTCTTGAACTAAAAGTGGTCAACCACGTCCTAACAGGGTTACCATACAAGTCAGGTCTTGACTAAAATAATGCACTTATGTATCACCGCAAACACGTATTGCACATAAACAGTCAAGAACATAACAAAATCATACATTGTGCGATTAAACGATTGGGCTCAATAATACAAATAATTCCAATAACATTCTCGGCCCGAATCAGGTAACCCACACGTATCTTGTGCGATCCGATATGGGTTGTGCGATCCGACTAACCCAACCCAACTACTCACCCGGCCCAACAGTTACAAACATAACACTTGTGCGGTCCAGTAACCTTGTGCGACTGGATGGGTTGTGCGATGTGATTTGGGCTGGTTCGGCCCAACTAATAACATATATAAGTGACATTGTGCGATTGTTCTTTGGGCTTTGAGGCCCAATAGTTAAACAACATTACATCTTGTGTGATCCAGTCAAGCCTTGTGCGATTGAGGATGTTTTGTGCGACAGACAAGGCTTGTGCGACTATGCACCTTGTGCGATTGGGACTCTTGTGCGAATGGACTTCTTGTACGCCCAAGAAGTCTTGTGTGACTAGATTTAAATACCGGATTTTATGCTTATTCGGTTACAATCATTATTTGCAAATCAATTCAATAGTTTCCATATTTTGTAACCACTTAACAAAATCAACTACAGTTAAATCGGTTTCCAATAACAAAGCAATTAACATAATTCCAACAAATCGGTTAGCATAATATCGATCAAACAGGGATTCCGAACATCAAATCTTATGAACCCTAATCATAATTCAAAGCATAACAATAACTAACAATTCATTGATTTGGTCCGATTTATAGATATACACCCGGTTGCACATGATCACCCTTATCATCACATGAATCAATCCGAAAGCATATAGTATAACATCATTTTAATTAACAACCGTGCAACACCATTTACAAACAATCACATACGGTTCTTGGCATAACATCACTAATGTAACCCTAACCGGTTTAGTCTAAGCATAGAAACATATCATAGAACAAGCATATGCGTAAACAACACATTAGGTATCAATCACTATGGAAGCAACAAAGGTAATTACTAACCGGTTAGATTCCAACGAAGATAGAGTGATTCGAAAACAAGAAGATCTTCGGTTGCCAAGAGTTGTTGCCGTCGGGTTGAGAGAAAGAATGAGAGGACACTAGGGTTTTGTGTGTGTATGAGTGTTGTAACAAGTGAGGAGTATACTCTAACCCCTAATGTTATTCGTATGAGTGTAGTGGGCCGAATCCCCTTAATGGGTTGCCTATGTTCCGAAAACAAGAGGTGCGGCCCAAAGTGGCTGGTGCGGTCGTGCATCATGTTGTGCGATCGGGTCATTCATATACATACATACATTTACACAACACACGTAACAAATATATCATTCATTAAATCAAATAATATAGCTCACATAAGCACGTAACGTTACACAAGAATGAGTTCGAAATACGGGTTGTCACATTATCCCCAACTAAAAAGAAATTTCGTCCCAAAATTTGGTACGCACTCACTGAGGAAGCTAGGTAAGTTATATTGTTCACTGGTTTTCCTGGGGTGTCACATCCTCCCCCCGTTGATCTGGAATTTCGTCCTGAAATTCCGCAGTAGTAGCTTCAGCCTCGGTAGTGGTTCAATTGGTTCCGAATAACTGGGGGTACTTTTCTGTCATCTGATCTTCGTGTTCCCAGGTGTACTCTGGGCCACGACGGGAGTTCCAACGAACTCGAACAAGAGGGATTCTCTTGTTTTTGAGGACCTTAACATCCCGGTCCGTGATTTCAACTGGCTCCTCGACGAACTGCAACCGCTCGTCGATAGTGAGTTCCTTAAAAGGAACTATGAGGGTCTCATCTGACAGGCACTTCTTCAGATTCGACACGTGAAAGACATTGTGAACTGCACCGAGTTCAGCTGGTAGGTTTAGCTTGTAGGCCACTTTGCCTATTTTCTCAGTGATCTCGAACGGTCCGACATACCGCGGATTTAGTTTGCCCCGTTTGCCAAAACGGACCACACCCTTCCAGGGCGAGACTTTAAGTAAAACCCGGTCCCCGACCTGAAATTCCAAAGGCTTCCTACGCTTGTCCGCGTAGGCTTTCTGACGGTCGCGTGCTGCCGCCATGTGTTGTCGTATCTGTGCAATCTTTTCCGTGGCGTCCACTACAATCTCTGGACCCGTGATCTGACTATCCCCCACCTCTGCCCAACAGAGAGGTGACCGGCATTTACGTCCGTACAATGCCTCGAATGGAGCGGCTTGTATGCTGGTGTGATAACTGTTATTATACGAAAACTCCACCAAAGGGAGATGCTTTTCCCAGCCGTTGCCAAAATCAATAACACATGCCCGAAGCATGTCTTCAAGAGTCTGAATCGTTCGCTCAGACTGCCCATCCGTCTGAGGATGATATGCTGTGCTCATGTCTAACCGTGAGCCAAAATGTAGGATCGTTTGGCGACCTAATTGAGTCGATCAGAGGCGTTTTCGTCAATTACAGGTGCGGAATAACAAGTAATCAACGTAGAAATAGCATACAATTCACTTTAAACACTTTCTGTATTGATTTGACGGTAAATACAACGAATTCTCGATCCGGCAGCACTTCGGTACGAGATTCAACCAACCGTTACAACTGAGATCGCTCTAAGGGTATATATAGAAGACTGGAACCGCTTATTGGACAGGCCCAATAAGCGGCCCACACTTGTCAAATGAGCGGTCCAAGACATTAACCTATGAGCGGTCCATAACTCTGTCACTCGAGCGGTTCAACTAATTGTTACTCGAGCGGCCTAAACATATCCATTCGAGCGACCCTGAATCCTAATGGACCAAATGAGCGATCCAATAACCCTAATTCTATACATATTCACATTTTCTCGTATATTGTGCCCAGATCTAACATCTAAGACTTATGACTCGATACAAGACGTAATCAGCAGATGTAGTGCACCAACAGACTCCCCCTCAGATGTTGATGGAGTCGACTATCGAGTCACACCATTGCTGTGTCTTCACATCTTCAGTCTTGATCAGTCTTTGGGCTTCTCTCTCTCTATCTTCAGACTCCCCCTCTCGATTTGCTGGCATTCCTTTGATCTTCAGCAACATCTTCAGGATCTCTGTCTGGCTATCCTGCATAACCTCTACCTCAAAGTAAATTTCTTTCACATCTATATTTCAAACATATAATCCTGCACCATTTCAGATTCTCATTCAAAACAAATACAGATTCTGATGAACCACTTGAACAGGTTAGATAATGAAAACAGTTAATTTCACACAAACACTCCCCCTCAAGTATTGCTCATCATGTTTAGCACTCGGAATTTTGAAAATCAGCTATCCAACATCAGTTGTCTAAAATCTTTTTGAATTTTCAAAAATTTATGCTAAAACACACTAAAAATCTTTTTGGATTTTTTGAAAGAAAATAAAATGCAGAAATAAACTATTTACAGACAATATTTTGTGAGCTCATGCAAGAGGATCATATCAGTATATGAGACATATCACCAACACCGTTAAGCTTTAAACATTTTAAGATCGAAACAATTTACCTAGATTATCAGTATGTTTGTCCACTTAAATTTTCAACACAAATTTCAATCGATTCGAGATACGATATTAATGTTTTAGAGACTTAAACTTAATTGAGTATCACTCCACTTGAATATACTCCCGTATCCAGATCCCAAATATTCAGTCTTACAGGTGAATATACCACAGCTGATATCTGTAAAGGGGTTATGTGCGAGGGCCGTGAGAGCTCAGGTCGATACTTCCGTATACGCAGAGAGATGACGGCTTCGACTTTTGGTGGGTCCCCTTTAGAGGATCTTTTTGCATTTCAACAGCAGCGACTATCAATTTTATTGTTTCATCAGCATACTGAGGGCGAAGCTTATGTTTCAAAGCTTTAGCAGAAAGTATTATCCGGGGACTAGGTCAGTACTTCCATACAGCAGAAGTCCCGGGATAATACCCCAGATATCACTGAGTATAAAGACCTAGTATCTCAGAATACGGGACCTTTCAAACAAGATTTCGGGGGTTACCCATATATTCAAGAATAGTTACCCACGAATCAAGCAAGTTTGATTTAGGTTTATATCTCGTTTCAATTTACTAAATGTGCGAAAATCTACTGACACATCCGCAGTAAGATCGTTTATCACATTTAAACTTTCCAATTCTTTAGCGTGTTGTGATAGTCCACTGATGTACTATCATTTCCTCTTTTATGCAACAAAAACTCATTTTTGATTTTATCATGTTTTTGGCTTTTTCAAATTTTCTGATGTTTTTGGATTTTCTAAAATACTTACTCCCCCTAAAATTCAAATACATCAAACGAAAATTGAAAACAAACTGTACAGAACATGACAACTGATATCGAATCTCCTCAATTCGCCATTCGCTTGGCATAAACAATCAGAACTCCCCCTATCAACAAACTATTTTCCCATTTAGATTTCAAAACACTAAAGTTTGTTTTAATCAAAATGGTTTTTCCGGAAAATAAGTTTGATTGGTTTTACCACTTGTAGATTACCAATTGTAGGAATATCCAACAAATGTTCGGGGTTGTGGTTCATCATCTTGTCTTTCAACCAATGTAGGAAAATACAAGTACAACTTAATGTCCTTGATTTACCATTTTCAATTCAGAAACCTATGTACCACTTGTAAAACATCAACAATCATAAACAAACCTCTTTACCGTTTGCATAATTGACATTACCGAATAGAATTTTGAGAAAGATGCCGATTCATGCTCCACGCTTACCAACCTGGGAGCTCCGGCAAGTCCTGAGACTTACTGTTCATAATATGTACCATCCCAGTCACAAACCAGGGATGGTTCAACCTTTTCTTTCTTTGTTTTCTTCTCATAAAATTCTTTAACCCCTTTGACTTTTCTATCAATCATTTTGCCAAAAATGTGTTTTACCCTAGGGTTAAAGACCTTCTCAGCATCAAATTCCTGTTCATCATGATAAAATTGGTTAGAAATTTCAACTTTACCAATTTTCTTTTTATAATTTTCAGCACTAAGTGATGGAAACTCATCATCACTAACACTCGGAACTGAGTTCTCAACTTTTTCATCAGCTTCACATTTTGATACAACTTGTGGCTCCACTGACTTTGTGGAATCAGTTTCATCGCCCGAAGATAGCTCCTCTGATTTCGACCTATCAGAATCATCGCTAGAGCTTTCACCACCCTTCTTCACAACCATTTTTGTTTATCAGATTTGGCTCTCTTCTTGTAAAACTTGTTCGAACTCTCACCAATTTCAAAAATAGAATCTTTAAACAGTTTTGTTCTATCAAGTGGTGATTCGAAAGCAAACACTTTTTCTGAGATTTTGCGAAAAACTCCCTGTTTTGATTGTATCGCCTGAGAACAATCTTTGGCGATATGTCCAACATTGTTGCATCGGTAACAGGTTCTCGAGTCTTTCTTTAGTTCAGCTTGTTTCTTTTTCAAAAATTCACTGTTCTTTTCTCTCCAGAAACTTGTCTTTTCTTCTTCATCAGTTGATGTACCTGAAACAAAGGACATTTTGGATTTAAAATCACGAACATATTTTTCATTTTTTTGTTTTTCTGTCGGAGTAAAACCTAATCCTTTCTTTTTGAAATTACCGCTTTGGTTTGATCTCTTTTGGAAATCTGAACCAGAACTGTAATTCTTTTTCTTGTTTAATCTTTGTTGAACTCTTGAGGTGTAAGGTTTAGATTTATCATTAAAACATAAGCCTTTGATTTCAGAAATATTGATTTCCGAGAGTATAAAAACCTTTTTAATCAGTTCAGTTTTAACACCTCTTATAGGAAATTCCTCATCAGAATATAATTTGTCCGAATTATTCAAAGTATAGGCAACTTTAAACAACCCATCATCCAAATTAGATTTTGATAACAAGAATTTTCTATCATAGACTAATTTTCCCTGTTTTTCTGTTTGCACCAGAGTTTTTGACTCAGATTTTGACTCTGACGCGGACTCCGACTTTGACTCTTCACTGTCATCACTATCTAACACATGATCCACGACTTTCTTCATCAATTGAGACTGTTGATCAGTGTCAGATGATGTGAACACAACATCAATACTTTCTGGAAGATTGACCGATGACTCTGACTCCCACTGTAAATTTGTAGCCTTTTTGACTCTTTCATCGTTAGGATGTCTAGGCAAATATCCGTTTTCCAGTGGAGGTGGACATCTGTTATAACTGACACCTTGCTTCTTACCAGATGACGTCTTTTCAGTATCCTTTTTCTTGTCACTCTTCCTCTTGTCAGCAATCTTTTCTTCAATACTGACTTCAGCTGCTTTTTCTTCAGTTACCTCATGTTCTTCCCATACCTTCATGCTCTCAAAAGTCGGATAAATCCTGTCAATCACATAAGAAGTACATGAGTAACTTTTTAATAAACGATTAACTCTCTCTGTTTCGATTCGTTGCAGCTCAAGCTTCTGTTCTAAAACAGCACATTTTTCAATATAGTTGTTCACAACTTTCTGCTTCGTCATAAACGCTCCCTGAAGAGTCTTCATTGCTACAGCTTGTTCTTCACTTATTTGATTGTACTGATTCATCGTCTTGTTCAGCACATCATAAGACTCCTTCAGTCTGTTTAAGTTGTTAATCAACGTGCTGTTCTGCTTTTTCACAATCTCACAGCTTTCACACTTTACCGGAACCTCTTTCGCATCAACTTGTTCTTCAACTTTAAATTTAGGCACTTCTTTCATCTTTTGTCTTCTCACCACCGGCACTTCTTCATCATCACTACTCACCGGCGTTTTGATCTTCTTCTTTTTCTTTTCTTTCTTGACTTTTTCGTCTTCGCTATCACTTTCAGCAAGCAACTTCATATCTTCTCTGTATTTTCTCGCCCAATACTCTGTATCATCATCATCACTATCATCTACAATCTTTGCTGTAAATGCAGTGTAAGCTGTAGTTTGATCAAGAATGTAATCATCCCAAGTAAAGTTTGCCCAGCTAAAACCCTCTGGTAACCTCTCATCATCTTGATCAATTATCAAAGCACTACCATCACTCCTTTTTCCACAATCATAACTGCTCACACAAGCTCTCTTTCCTGTATCTTCAATCACATCTCTTCCATGTGCAGTCTGAGCTTGATGTTTTTGTTGTTGAGATGATTGACCAACTTGGTGATAAATGGCTTTGCGATAATAATCGTTGGTGTTATTGAACGGATTTTGAGCTCCACTTGCTTCTCGGTTTGTGCACTCTCTCTTGAAGTGTCCCTTTTCCCTGCACCGAAAACAAGTAACTTTAGATTTGTCAAAACCTAAAGTAGAAACATTAGCATCACGAAGATCATCTCTCCCCGTGATTTGTTTAAACTTCTCAGCTCTCCGTAAAACACTAGCCAGACACCACTTAATATCCATCAGCTCCATCTCTTCAGCATCTATCTGGTCGTAGTCTTCTTTGGTTAGCATTGGATTGCCGATACGACCTGCAACAAAACAAGTGTAAGATTCCAAAACCATTCCTAATAAAGACATTTGGTTTTTGGCAATATCTTCAGAATAATCTTGATCATTCTCAAGATTCAATACAATGTTGCACTGTAATTTTCTCCCATTTTTAGTTGCTGAGATGTTCGGATCAAATGATGGAAATGAAGTAAAACTGGTTTTGCTGCTTGATCCAGATGATTGACTTTCAGATAAGCTCTTGGCACTCATACCAGTAACAACCTTTGGGGATGAATTCGATGATTTCTCATTTACCCCGGCTTTATAATATAACCCAATGTCTTGTTCACCATCGAAGTCTTTCATTCTAATCACTTTCCTCTGTTCCATTTCTTGAGCTTCAATCTTTTCGATGAACTTACTGAGCGTCAAATTGCTAAAACCTTTCTTGTTTCTAAGCATCATCAAGTATGTGCCCCAACTCTCATATGGCAATGCATCAGCAAGTTTGTCGATCAACTCTTCATTACTCTTTTCAATACCCAATCTTTTCATATTCGCAAGCAGATTACAATAACGTTCAATAATTTCTCTCGTGCTCTCATTCTTCAATCCACGAAATAAATCGAATTCTTTCTTTAGAAGTGACTTTTTGCTTTTAACCATCTCTTCACTTCCCCTAAACTTCGAACGTAACGCTTTCCAGATCGAGTACGACGTTCCATTGTGCTGTAAAAGAACCATGATATCTTCCTTCACTGCCTGTTGAAGAAGACTTAGCATCATTTTCTCATTTTTGTACTTCTTCCTTTCATCATCTCTAAGATCTTTAATTGGAACTGGTTCTTCATCACTATTCAATGGTCGAATATACTTTGTTTCCACGCATTCCCAAGCGTCAAGATAATTCGCTTGCACCCAATTCTCAAACCGACCTTCCCAACCCTTGTATTCTTCGATGTTCATTAACCTGGGAGGTTTTTGCATTGTTCCTGTTTCGTTTTCTAACATTGTGGTTTGAATAGCGGTGATTGGGGTACTAGGAGTAGCGAACGCGTTATAGAAATCCTCGTTCATTGTCAAATTTTTCGAACAATATTTCAAACAGCCTTAAAAGCGATCTAACTGTTCAATTTGTCACAAAGGCGGTCCAATAAAATCAGATGAGCGGACAAGATGGGTCCAAATAAGCGATCTGGGTTGAATGAACACAAAAGCGGTCCAATCGATGTCTGTTCGAGCGGTTCACAACACTATCCGTTTGAGCGGTTCAACTCCTGATCCAATAAGCGGTTCAACTATGAAATTTCGAGCGATCCAGTAACTTCAAATTACGAGCGATCCAACTACTCGACCGAATAAGCGGTTCTCAATCGTTCGAATAAGCGGTCCAAATTAGTTAATTTTGGAGCGGTCCAGAACAGTTCAAAAAAGCGGTCCACATTCGGACATCATTTTGGCACACTATTTCTTCGAATTTCAACACCAAACTTTCAAGGATTTATCTCTATGTAGTTGCGCACAATTCCTGAGATTTTGAGCAAATTTCGACCGTTGGAAGTGTTTGAATCTGAAAAAGAATGAGTAGAAGATAGAAAATTTGATGATTTTCAGCTAATTCCTGTAGAACTCCTCCTCCTGAAGCTCTGATACCAATTGTAGGATCGTTTGGCGACCCAATTGAGTCGATCAGAGGCGTTTTCGTCAATTACAGGTGCGGAATAACAAGTAATCAACGTAGAAATAGCATACAATTCACTTTAAACACTTTCTGTATTGATTTGACGGTAAATACAATGAATTCTCGATCCGGCAGCACTTCGGTACGAGATTCAACCTACCGTTACAACTGAGATCGCTCTAAGGGTATATATAGAAGACTGGAACCGCTTATTGGACAGGCCCAATAAGCGGCCCACACTTGTCATATGAGCGGTCCAAGACATTAACCTATGAGCGGTCCATAACTCTGTCACTCGAGCGGTTCAACTAATTGTTACTCGAGCGGCCTAAACATATCCATTCGAGCGACCCTGAATCCTAATGGACCAAATGAGCGATCCAATAACCCTAATTCTATACATATTCACATTTTCTCGTATATTGTGCCCAGATCTAACATCTAAGACTTATAACTCGATACAAGACGTAATCAGCAGATGTAGTGCACCAACACAAAAGATTTGTGCATTGCTTGCCATAGCTCTGACGTGAATCATGCATCCCGATCCGAAATGATGGAGGTGGGCACCCCGTGCCTCGAAACAACTTCTTTAAGATAAACGTCTGCGAGAGTGGAGAACTTATCCGTTTCCTTTATAGCCAGGAAGTGTGCAGACTTGGTGAGTCGATCCACGATCACCCATATGGTGTCATTCCCACGCTGGGACCTGGGTAGGCCTGTAACAAAATCCATAGAAATTTCTTCCCATTTCCATTGCGGTATCTTGGGTTGCTGAAGTAGGCCCGCTGGTTTCTGGTATTCAACCTTGACTCTCGCACAGGTCAAGCATTTGCCGACGTAAGTAGCGATGTGGGCTTTCATGCTAGGCCACCAATAAGTAGACCTGATGTCGTGGTACATTTTATCCGACCCTGGGTGTACCGAGTAGCGAGACTTGTGCGCTTCGTCCATCACAAGTTCGCGTAGACCGCCATAAAGTGGAACCCAAATACGCCCCGTTACATAATAGGCGCCGTCTGCCTTCTGTTCTAACCGCTGTCGTGAGCCGCGTAGGGCTTCAGCCCTGACGTTTTCTGGTTTCAATGCTTCTACCTGAGCATCTCGTATCTGTGCAGGAAGGCTAGACTGAATCGTAAGCTGTAGCGCTCGCACGCGCTTAGGTAGAGTGTCTTTCCGACTGAGGGCATCAGCCACAACATTGCCTTTGCCTGGATGGTACCTGATGGCGCATTCGTAATCGTTCAGTAGTTCAACCCATCGACGTTGACGCATGTTCAAATCCTTCTGCTTGAAGATATGCTCGAGACTCCTGTGATCGGTGTAAATTGTGCACTTGGTACCGTACAGGTAGTGTCGCCATATCTTAAGCGCAAAAATAACAGCTCCCAGCTCCAAATCGTGTGTCATGTAGTTCCGTTCGTGAACCTTAAGTTGGCGCGAAGCGTAAGCAATGACCTTGTCGCGCTGCATTAACACGCATCCAAGACCCTGGATGGATGCATCACAATAGACCACAAAATCGTCCGTGCCCTCAGGCAATGAGAGGATAGGTGCACTGCAAAGTCTATCCTTTAGGTGCTGAAAAGCAGTTTCTTGAGTGTTGCCCCAACGGTAGGTGACACCCTTCTGTGTCAGTAGTGTAAGTGGCTGCGCGATTTTCGAGAAATCCTTGATAAATCGTCTGTAATATCCCGCCAAACCCAAGAATTGGCGTATTTCCGTTGGTGTACTCGGTGCAGGCCAGTTCCTGATCGAATCTACCTTGGATGGATCGACATGGATCCCATCCTTGTTCACTACATGGCCTAGAAAGTGGACTTCACGAAGCCAGAAGTCACATTTCGAAAACTTAGCGTACAGCTGTTCCTTTCGAAGGAGTTCCAAAATAAGTCGTAAGTGCTGCTCGTGTTCCTCCTGACTCTTGGAGTAGATCAGTATGTCGTCGATAAAGACAATTACAAACTTGTCTAGATAGGGTTTGCACACCCTGTTCATAAGGTCCATAAATACAGCAGGCGCGTTCGTTAACCCGAACGACATGACAAGAAACTCGTAGTGACCGTAGCGAGTTCTGAATGCGGTTTTAGAGACATCCTCATCCCGGACTCTCAGCTGATGATACCCTGACCTCAAGTCTATCTTGGAGTAGTAGCTCGACCCTTGTAACTGGTCGAATAAGTCGTCTATACATGGAAGAGGATAACGGTTCTTCACCGTCACCTTGTTGAGTTCACGGTAGTCGATGCACATCCTGAAAGTGCCATCCTTCTTTTTCACGAAAAGTACTGGAGCTCCCCAAGGCGATGAGCTTGGACGAATAAAGCCCTTTTCCAAGAGCTCTTGTAGCTGCTTCGACAGCTCTTCCAGTTCTGATAGAAGTAGACGATATGGTGCGCGAGCTATGGGTGCTGCTCCTGGAGCAAGCTCGATTTGAAATTCGACCTGACGATGAGGCGGTAGGCTAGGTAAGTCTTCAGGAAACACCTGAGGGTAGTCGCGTACAACTGGAATGTCTTCCAATTTCTTTTCCTTCGTTGATGCATCTGAAACGAGTGCCAAGATTGCGGTGTGACCCTTCCGCAGACATTTCTGCGCCTTCAAGAAAGAGATGATGCCAACCACAGCACCACTCTTGTCGCCTTGAACTTCGAGAGGTTCTTGACCAGAACGTGGAATACGATTGATCTTCTCGCTGCATAAGATTTCTGCCTGATGTTGGGATAACCAATCCATCCCTATAACGATATCGAAACTACCCAAAACTATGGGAATAAGATCAATGGAGAAAGCTTGACCGGCTAAGGCAATACTACAACCCTTGACTACTTGCGTGGCTTCTAGGCTCTTACCATTAGCTAGTTCTACTACATGTTTGGTGGTTAAGAGTGTTGGTGCACGTTTTAACAATTTACTGACTTTTAGCGATATATAACTTGTATCAGCACCCGAGTCAAATAAAACAGTAACATAGATATCGTCGAGGAGAAACTTACCCATAACTACATTGGGATCGTTCATTGCGTCTCCTCGCCCCAGCACGAAAGCTCGACCCCTTGCCTCGTTGCCATTGTTGTTGTTGTTCCCGTTGCCCTGGTTAATTTTGTTGTTGCGATTCTGGTTCTGATTCAATTGTGGGCAATCACGTTTGAAGTGGCCTTCAGCCCCACACTGGAAACATCCCTTATTGCCCTGTTGTTGATTTTGTTGCGCTTGTGGCTGCTGCTGATTCTGGTTCGCAGGCCGAGGGCTTCTACAATCCTTGGCCTCGTGACCCATCTTGAGGCATCTTTGACAGCGACCCTTGTTACACTGGCCACCGTGGTGTCTGCCGCAGTTGTTGCACTTTGGGAGGTTCCCACGATATCTGCCCTGCCTGTGACTACCAGAAGAGTGCTGACCAGGACTCTGGTAACTGTCAGTCTTTCGCTGCTGGGCCTGAGACTGAACTGAAGCTGATCCCTTGCTGGAATCCCCATCCCATTTTCTCTTACTGTCACTGGGAGTAGCAGGAGTAGCTGAAGTAGTAACGGTAGCAGTAGCGCTGATACGTTTAGGCAGCCTGTTCTGATCCACCGCCTGATCAGTGATGCGATGAGCGAGGCGTTGTATAGCCTGGATGTTATCAAGATTAGCCGAAGTAACATGGCTCTGGATCTCTGGCGCCAACCCTTTGAGATACAACTCAATGCGCTTAACTGGAGGGTCCACCATAGTTGGACACAGCACGGTCAGTTCGTTTGACCTTTTGGTGTATGCTTCAATTTCGGACCCAGTCATCTTCAGATGGTACAACTCATCTTCCAGCTTATGGATGTCTTCCCGAGTGCAGTACTCTCTCTTGATCAGTTCCTTGAAATCATTCCAGGGTGTGGCGTTAGCAGCTGCCAACCCTAATATCTGAACTCTGGCGTTCCACCAAGTTAGTGCTATTCCTTCTAGCGTGCCAGTGGCGTATTTCACCCTGCGAGCCTCAGGGCATTCACACATCTCGAACACGGATTCGAGCTTTTCGAACCAGTGGAGGAGTCCAACCGCTCCTTCAGTGCCACTAAACGTACTTGGACGACAGTCCATGAAGTTCTTGAAGGTACACACAGGTTGTTGTGCCGGTTGACCTATTGTGTACGAATAGGACAAAGTTTAAACACGAGAGTTGGTTTAGGAGTGTAGGATCTAAAGATCCTAGTGTGTGCTGTGACTACAGGATATGCCTCCTGCTTGTGCGGCTGCAAGTGCCGCAGCAACTTGTTCGTTAATGAGAGCCGTCAACTGGGCTTGAGTCATGTTCACACGTCCGGACATGATCTTCATAGTAAAGGTAGCGTAAGTAAGAATAATTCACGAGTAGGGCGATGACAGAAAAGTGTAAGCACGTAGGTATTCTCATGTAATAGTGTCATGTGTATCTAAGCGTAATACGAGCAAGGTTCTATATAGTTCTAGCATGCAGGTAATAAACATAATCCTTATTACCTAGGATGTAGAGTCTTGCACGTGGAGCGAAACGTCGTTGTGGATCGTTGAGAGCACTGTTCTGGTTATAGTCTGGTTTTAATAAAACATTTCCCATATTAAAACCGAGTTCTCTATAACCAATGGCTCTGATACCAATCTGTCACACCCCCAAAATCCACCCGCGGAGTACCACCGCTTGGAGGCGTGACATGACCAGGATCAAGCCACCAATCATATTGAACATATAAATAAATAGTAAAAGTTATCCATCAATACGAAAGGTGTTTATCAAAACCAATGTAAATAAGTGTAGCGGAAGCATTAATGTAAAACCCAGCATAAGTATTAATGTTTGAAACGTCATAAGTGTTTAATAAGTAATCACGATCCAAATGCCCACAACGACCTGCTCCTCCTTGTGCAAGCTCCATTAGTACCTAAGGTCCTGCAAGGCATGCAGCAGAGAGTCAACAACTAGTTGAGTGAGTTCACAGTAAGTAAAAGCATAACAGTAAGTCCGTATGTAACATGTGGCTCTACTGGGCCGATATTGGTTTCTATAGGTGGGGGCTTCCCATGTTATTAATCCACTAGACTATGCGTTACCATAAGTGTTCTACATTACCGAGAACAGTAATACGTACAAATTTACGTAGGATTTACGTAAGTATCCTTCACAACCGAGGATAGGGGTACGTGGGGGTTTACGTAGGTTTTACGTAAGTGTCTGACACAACCGAGGCAGTAGTGAGTATCTGTTCACGTAGGTTTTACGTGAGTGTCCTTCGCAACCTGAGGACAGTGAGCAATACAAGTATACGTAGGTTTTACGTATGTGTCCTGCACAACCGAGGACGATGGTATGGTAGTCTAGTAATAGTGTCCGTATGAATCTATTCAACCTTATCCTTTCAATCCCATTCCCAACACCCCGGGAATCCCATGCCTTGGTAAGAGTGTGAACTCACCTTGGGTTGCTCGGCAGATACACAGAAAGGGGTTCTTGAACTAAAAGTGGTCAACCACGTCCTAACAGGGTTACCATACAAGTCAGGTCTTGACTAAAATAATGCACTTATGTATCACCGCAAACACGTATTGCACATAAACAGTCAAGAACATAACAAAATCATACATTGTGCGATTAAACGATTGGGCTCAATAATACAAATAATTCCAATAACATTCTCGGCCCGAATCAGGTAACCCACACGTATCTTGTGCGATCCGATATGGGTTGTGCGATCCGACTAACCCAGCCCAACTACTCACCCGGCCCAACAGTTACAAACATAACACTTGTGCGGTCCAGTAACCTTGTGCGACTTGATGGGTTGTGCGATGTGATTTGGGCTGGTTCGGCCCAACTGATAACATATATAAGTGACATTGTGCGATTGGTCTTTGGGCTTTGAGGCCCAATAGTTAAACAACATTACATCTTGTGTGATCCAGTCAAGCCTTGTGCGATTGAGGATGTTTTGTGCGACAGACAAGGCTTGTGCGACTATGCACCTTGTGCGATTGGGACTCTTGTGCGAATGGACTTCTTGTACGCCCAAGAAGTCTTGTGCGACTAGATTTAAATACCGGATTTTATGCTTATTCGGTTACAATCATTATTTGCAAATCAATTCAACAGTTTCCATATTTTGTAACCACTTAACAAAATCAACTACAGTTAAATCGGTTTCCAATAACAAAGTAATTAACATAATTCCAACAAATCGGTTAGCATAATATCGATCAAACAGGGATTCCGAACATCAAATCTTATGAACCCTAATCATAATTCAAAGCATAACAATAACTAACAATTCATTGATTTGGTCCGATTTATAGATATACACCCGGTTGCACATGATCACCCTTATCATCACATGAATCAATCCGAAAGCATATAGTATAACATCATTTTAATTAACAACCGTGCAACACCATTTACAAACAATCACATACGGTTCTTGGCATAACATCACTAATGTAACCCTAACCGGTTTAGTCTAAGCATAGAAACATATCATAGAACAAGCATATGCGTAAACAACACATTAGGTATCAATCACTATGGAAGCAACAAAGGTAATTACTAACCGGTTAGATTCCAACGAAGATAGAGTGATTCGAAAACAAGAAGATCTTCGGTTGCCAAGAGTTGTTGCCGTCGGGTTGAGAGAAAGAATGAGAGGACACTAGGGTTTTGTGTGTGTATGAGTGTTGTAACAAGTGAGGAGTATACTCTAACCCCTAATGTTATTCGTATGAGTGTAGTGGGCCGAATCCCCTTAATGGGTTGCCTATGTTCCGAAAACAAGAGGTGCGGCCCAAAGTGGCTGGTGCGGTCGTGCATCATGTTGTGCGATCGGGTCATTCATATACATACATACATTTACACAACACACGTAACAAATATATCATTCATTAAATCAAATAATATAGCTCACATAAGCACGTAACGTTACACAAGAATGAGTTCGAAATACGGGTTGTCACATTATCCCCAACTAAAAAGAAATTTCGTCCCGAAATTTGGTACGCACTCACTGAGGAAGCTAGGTAAGTTATATTGTTCACTGGTTTTCCTGGGGTGTCACAAGTGTTCCATCAATCTCTGCAATATCTTTCTACCAACCAGTCATGGACTTTTGACTGGAATACATTTCGCACCCGAGTCCGGCCCATGCACACCCTTGATCATCCAAGCCCATAGCTGTGACGGGTAGTCGCGAATCCTACACCACCATTTAGCCATCATGGCGACAATGAAGCTTTCCAACTTTCCAATAGCTACACCGAAGGTTTTTTGGTCTAGTCATTTTCCCCATCTAATCCAGCTGATTTTATTTTTATTTCCCAATTGTCCCCATACAAAAGATCTTCGGATTTCTTCAATGGTTTTGAGGATGAACTAGGTTCCATGAAGACCCCCATGTAGTAGGAGGACAAGACTGGTTTTGCTAGAGTCACACACCTTCAAAGGAGAGAGTTTTAGCCTTCCAAGAATTAACTTTGTTTTGACACCTATTAATGATCAGGTCCCAGTGCTTAACCCGCTTCATATTGGCCCCAATGGGGAGGCCTAGATACACAAAAGCGAACAATCCTACCCCACAGTTTAGACTCTCACCCGCCTCGCTTAGGTTGTCAACGTCAACGCTAATCCCGAACACTTTACTCATATGCAAATTGACATTTAGGCCAGTAAGTAGGCTAAAACATCTTAAAAACCTGCTGAGATTTGTAACATTACCCTTGAGAGAGTTAAATAAGCACTATCTCGTTGAAAAGTTCTATACATCTGTCCTTTCTCAACGCATTTCTTTAGACAAATACTTCAATTTTTCCTCTTATCGAATGGTAAATATTTCTGAAAACATAGAGTTTGAATCAAACTCATGTTTGAATTATAATTCTTCCCTTCTAAATCAGATATATTCATATTTGAAAAAGGTTGACAATAAGTTCTTTCAAAATTGACTATTTGTCCATCTATTAGAGATGTTACGGAAATGGTTGTGATCAAGTAAATAGCTCTAGGAACGAATGGATTGGATCGATTTGGAAAATAGAAAGATTTAGTACAAGTTATATAGGTCCTTCAAGTCCATGTGATTGAATTTTAGACACTAAGAATTAATATTTATAGTTTTAGCAGATAGCTTAATATTTTTTAATATTGTAGTGTGATCCTTACAACAAGTGAATTAAGATAAACCTCGGAAGTCGTTAAAGTTCATATCAGTAATGAAAGTTGCTAATTATGAACGGAACCAAGGAATAGTATATATGATTTCCATAATCATTTGTACTAAAGGCAAGGAACTCAAGGAAATTCCTGTAGTTTCAGAATACCCAGATGTATTTCCAGAAGATTTACCTGGATTACCACCAGATAGAGAGGTAGAATTCAGAATTCATCTAATTCCAGGAACTACACCGATAGCCAAGGCACCTTATCGATTAGCTCCTACCGAAATGCTAGAATTGAAAAAGCAATTAGATGAATTACTAAGCAAAGGATTTATACAACCTAGTTCATCCCCTTGGGGTGCACCAGTGTTGTTTGTGAAAAAGAAAGATGGATCAATGAGAATGTGTATTGATTATAGAGAGTTGAATAAGGTCACAATTAAGAATCGATACCCATTACCTAGGATTGATGATCTTTTTGATCAATTACAAGGAGCTAGGTATTTCTCTAAGATAGATTTAAGATCCGGATATCATCAGTTGAAAGTTCAAGAAGAAGACATACCTAAAACTGCTTTCAGAACTAGGTATGGTCATTATGAGTTTACAGTCATGCCCTTCGGATTAACCAATGCCCCAGCTGCATTCATGGACATGATGAACAGAATCTGTAAACCATATTTGGATAAATTTGTGATCGTATTCATTGACGATATACTCATTTATTCCAAAAGTCAAGTCGAGCATTGTCAGCACTTGCATGCACTCTTAACTTTGTTAAGAAAAGAAAAGTTGTACGCGAAATTCTCGAAGTGCGAATTCTGGCTGCAAGAAGTGCAATTCTTAGGCCACATGGTGAATCACGAAGGTATTCACGTAGATCCTGCTAAGATCGAAGCAATTATTAACTGGAAGGTTCCACAAACTGCAATGGAAATTAGAAGTTTTATAGGATTAGCCGGTTATTATAGACGGTTTATTAAGGATTTTTCCAAGATAGCTGTACCATTAACTAAGCTAACCTGTAAAGCCACTAAGTTTGAATGGGGACCAAAGCAAGAAGAAGCCTTTAGAATCTTAAAGCAGAAATTAACCAATGCGCCAATCTTAGCCTTACCAGAAGGAACGGAAGGTTTTGAAGTATACTGTGATGCTTCAAAATTAGGATACGGATGTGTGTTGATGCAACGCAAGAAGGTAATTGCGTATGCCTCTAGACAATTGAAAAAGCACGAAGAAAACTATACGACTCATGATTTAGAACTAGGAGCCATAGTTTTTGCCCTTAAGATTTGGAGACATTATCTGTATGGAAGTAAGTTTACTGTTTATACAGATCATAAGAGTTTAAGGTATATATTCGGGCAAAAAGAGTTAAACATGAGACAAAGGAGATGGATGGAAGTCTTGAGTGATTACGACTGTGATATTCAATATCACGAAGGAAAGGCCAACGTAGTAGCAGATGCCTTAAGTCGTAAGTTCCATGAAAAGCAAAAGCGAGTCCGTGCTCTTAGAATAAATTTACAAGTAGATTTACGGGAACAAGTGAAAGAAATCCAGAAAACGGCAATCAAGGACGATGCCGAAGGAATGAAAGGTTACCTAAAAGAATTAGAACAAGGAAATGATGGAATTTGGAAATCTCACCAAAGCAGAATTTGGGTACCTAAACAAGGCAATTTAAGACCGAAAATTTTAGAGGAAGCTCATAAATCTAGGTATACTGTACACCCAGGAAACAATAAGATGTACCAAGATTTAAGAAAAAATTTCTGGTGGATAGGAATGAAAAAGGACATAGCTGAATACGTATCTAAGTGTTTAACCTGTTCACAAGTTAAAGCAGAACACCAGAAACCCTCAGGTCTATTACAACAGTTAGAAATGCCTGTATGGAAATGGGAACTCATAACAATGGATTTTGTTACTAAGTTACCCAAAACCAGAAAAGGTAATGATGCTATTTGGGTAATCGTAGATCGATTAACCAAATCAGCTCATTTTCTACCAATAAAAGAAATTTTTAACATGGAAAGGTTAGCCAAGCTATATGTGGATGAAATAGTATCTTTACATGGAGTCCCGCTCTCCATCGTATCAGATAGAGATAGTCGCTTCACTTCCCGATTTTGGACAAGTTTCCAAGAATCAATGGGAACCCGACTCAACCTGAGTACTGCATATCATCCACAGACCGACGGACAAAGTGAAAGGACAATCCAAACTCTGGAAGACATGCTTCGAGCATGTGTAATTGACTTTGGAGGTAATTGGGATAACCATTTACCATTAATTGAATTCTCCTATAACAATAGTTATCATTCAAGTATTGAAGCCGCTCCATTCGAGGCACTGTATGGACGCAAGTGCAGAACACCCGTATGTTGGGCAGAAATAGGAGAAAGTCAATTATCAGGTCCAGAAATCGTACAAGAAACCACAGATAAGATAACTCAAATCAAGGAAAGATTAAAAACCGCTAGAGATCGCCAGAAGAGCTACGCCGACAATCGTCGCAAACCACTTGAATTCCAAATAGGAGACAAAGTACTACTAAAAGTATCTCCTTGGAAAGGTGTGGTAAGATTCGGTAAGAAAGGAAAACTGAGTCCCCGATATGTTGGACCATTTCCAGTGATTCAACGAATCGGACCAGTTGCTTATCGCTTACAACTACCAGAAGAACTAGCTGGAGTACATGATGTATTTCATGTATCCAACCTTAAGAAATGTTTATCAGACGAATCCCTGGTAGTACCTCTTCAAGATATAGAGGTGAACGAAAAATTAAAGTTTATAGAGAAACCACTACAGATCGAAGATAGAAAAGTCAAGTTTCTCAAACACAAACGACTGGTATTGGTCAAAGTCAAATGGAATTCAAAAAGAGGACCAGAATACACTTGGGAGCTGGAATCAGAAATGAAGCGCAAGTATCCTCATCTATTCCAGTGAATCTCGAGGACGAGATTTTTCCTAAGGTGGGGAGGATGTAACAACTCTCATTAAAATTAAATAATTAGGATGGTAATTAGCTATTAAGGAAACCCTAATTAAGAAACCCAAGTAATTCTGCACTAACCCTAAAATTTCCAGAACAATCAGAATCAAGATCAGGGCCCCTAAAACTCAGGGGGGCAAAACCCTAATAACGATTATCTTCATAACTAATTATAAAATTCGAAAAATTAAAAACCGTCGACACAGCAAGCCTACATGCACGAAGGGCTACTCTATGAAAATAGGGTGATCACTCGCGTAGCGCGACGCCTAAAGGGGTACCCCCTCGCGCTACGCGACGGTGTCAAATTTTCAGTATAAATAGCAGGGGTTGGGACTTGAAATTTGGCACTTGAACGACGAAAATCGGAGTTACGTAGATCGAGTTATAAGCAAAACAGTCCAACACACACACACAATTATCGAATCGCTGCCGCAGAACAGGGTAATTACTCGATCGCTATTACGATTCAGTTTCCGGGATCAATATACCCAAAGAATGTCTAAGTGCCGCCCACATTGGGCTATGCTTTGTCGTTGTCGATAATTCGATAATGAGTTGAAGCATTGTACTTTGTCGTTGTCGATAATTCGATAATGAGTTGAAGTACTATAATTTGTCGTTTGTCATTTTGATAAATGAGTTGAAGTATTGCACTTGGTCATTCATTGCGAATATTTGATCTCGGGAAATTATCGTAACTGCTGTATTGATTACTAACTCTGTTTTGTGTGCATTATTATGAAATTAGGTTAAACAAGGATAAAATTACATTCTGTCAGTACTAAATCTGCAATGTGAGTCATTCTCTTTTTATCAACTGTTTTACAATACTCCAAATCATTTTTCAGAGTTATAATTACAGTGATTAAGTTTATGTAATCACCAAATTACAGCCGGTATGTGGGGTATTGTGCACAGTATTGTTATTATTGTTTCCTTCACATTAGGTGGGCGAGCCTAATTGTGACATACGTCACTCATTGGGCCAGCCAATGGTGATATGACCACAGTCACAGAGCTGGTCTGTGACAAATACCTATTCTTGAAATGTTGGTTGATAATAAACATATGTAAAAACTCTTAATACTGTGAATTATAGCAAATGTGTCATTTTCAGTAAAATGAATGATTCACTCAGTATTTCCCCGCTGACAAAATCTTTTTCAAACATGTTTCAGGTGATCTGCTGTAAATCAGGAAAAGTGCTGAGGAGCATTTCAAGCTTAAAATAGTGGCTCAATGTAAAATGAATAAAGATGTTTTAAAATAAGAATTTATCACTAAACTTATGTATTGTAAATTATCGGGGTTTTATCCCGAATTGTGAAATAAAAATAATCGGGAAAAATTTAGCTTTACAACGATCCTGATGTTCAAAATTTTCCGCTGCAATAACTCAATTAAACAAATATCACGGGGTTTCAGTCCCGCGGCTCCGGAAACGGGTAAAACCGGGTCGGGGGCCGTGACAGAAACAAGGTGGTATCAGAGCCACTGAGTTAAGCTAATTAAGTATTTAAACGATACTTAATTTTCCTGATTACTATTATGTGATTATGTGATTATATGCTTTTAACTGATTATTTGTTAGTTACAGTATGGGTAAACAAAAGTTGCAAGATATCTATCTTAAATTAGATAGATCAATTTACGAGAAAGGAAGTTCGTCTAAAACTAAAAATTCAAAGCTCCCTACGATTCCTGAGGAAGGAATATTTGTGCAAAAAGCGAATTATGAAAATCCGCTTTCTCCTAGAAAAAGGAGTATGATTATTAAGAAAAGTAAGGAGCAAATCAGAGAAAGGAAAATTAAAAAGGAAACCCAGGATTTACTCGATAAATCGCCTTGGGAAGATAAACTCGATGAAAAATGGGCAAATTTATATATGCTAGCCACTGTGGCAGAACATGCAAATCTTTAAAAGATGCCCTAAAATTTGCAAGCAGTACTTCCCAATAAATAAATAAATAAAAGTGAAATAAATTTGAGTGTATTTTCCTGTATTTTGTACAAATAGTGTGCAATAAAACTTCCATGTTATTTGTTAAACTTTGTTCCAAAGTTTTAACTTGATATTTTATGCATTTTGCATATATGCTACACAGCATGAACGAGATATCTGAAGCTTTTCAGAACCTCAATCTGTACCCAGTGAATATAGAAGTTTCTCATGAATTCACGGGATATCTTGCTGATGTGGACCAACCTGTAAAACTGCCTACTCCACCAGTGACCAAACCAAAAAGGAGGCCAAAGAAAAATTATGTGTGGGGAAGCCGTATACGTAAGAGAAAGACAGTTACAAAAACCCCTAAAACTAGTAAACCTTTAGACAAAGGAAAAGCGATTGTAATCCAGGAAAACCCTAATCCGCAAGAACCAGAAACTGAAGCCAATGACGAATCCAGGCAAATGGAGGAGCAGTTCGATCAGTATTCTCAGGAAATAGCAATAGAAATAGGGCAAGGTTCTAACCCAACCCAGGTAGAAGTTGGAGAAAGTTCTAATCAAACCAAAAGAGTTACTTTTCAGGATCAGATAGATATTTTACTAGAAAAATGTGAGACTATGCAACCTGCCAGTCTGGGTATTTTTACTTATCCTATCGAAAACCCAATTCCTACGAATTTTGCACCAACCCTCACTGAACCAATAGTCCATAACCAACCTGTAGAAATGGAAGAATGGTGGACCAACGATTGGCAATTTCAAAATATTGTCAATAACGCTTACTCATTTCTTCCACAGTTCGACCCAGAACCCCTACCCAATCCACCAATGAGCAATGAGAATTTGGCTGAACTTCGCCATTTTGGTGAAGAGTTAATGGATGCAGGAAATAGAATTAGGGAAATAGGGGGACAGATTGCCTGGAAGTATGACGAAAGGGAATTCCGTTTCTAAGATAACAAGTAGGAGGGTGGTATAACTATCTTTGTATAATAGTAAAAGTAAATAGCAAAACCAGTTGTAACATAACAAATAAAACGTTGTAAAATATCGGTGTGTATTGATGCATACTATACTGATATGAAATGCAATCGAGAAATCGATAATTTTGGGCTTTATGTGTTATAACTTGTTTAATGATTTGCATAAATTGTTAATTGCTAATTATTTATAATAATTTATCATCAGATGGCAAATAACGATAACGAACCAATAAATGAAGTTAATCAATCGGAGCAACACCCAGAAGATCAATATATGACCAAACAAGATATTGAAAATATGGTTGCCCAAGGCATAGCCAATGCAATTCCAATGTTCGTTGCTGCTATGAAAAATCCAAACGATCCACAACATATTGTTCCTAGTAAACATACCATCGAAGATAATTACAGTAACAGTATAAACGGGGGCAATGATCATATAAATCATGACAATGAATCTCAGCACACGCAACGCCCTAAGAAACGAAAGGCTGCAACACCTGGTTGCACTTTCAAAGAATTTCTTGCTTGTAAACCCGCTGAATTTACAGGCAACGAAGGAGCAACTGCAACACTGCGATGGTTAGAGAAAACCGAAGCAGTAATTGCAATAAGTAAATGTGCTGAGGAAGATCAAGTCATGTATGCCTCAAACCTGTTTAAGGAAGGAGCACTAGAATGGTAGAACACGGTGCTACAGGCAAAAGGAAGACGGGTGGCTTATGCTATGACCTGGGAAGAATTTAAGAATCTTGTTGAAAGAAAATTCTGTCCTGAGTATGAGAAGGAACAAATGGCAAATAAGTTCCTAAATCATCGAATGACAGGGGTGGATTGTCGTGGTTATACCTCAACATTCTTCGAATATGCGAGAGTGGTACCTAACTTGGCTTCGCCAGAACCGGTACTCATTTCTCGATATATTTGGGGATTAATTAGCGAAATTCGCAATATCGTCAAGGCTGCGAGACCTCGTACTATTGACGATGCCGTCGAATTAGCTAATACCTTAACTGACGAGCTGATACGCACACGAGACGAAGACAGGAAGAAGGAACTAGCTCAGAAAATTACCCAAGGATTCAGAATGGGTAATAGTAGTAATTTCAAGAAAAGGGGAACAGGGCAATCTTCAACTGTGCCATTCTGCAAAATTTGCAAAAAGAGACATTTTGGAAAATGTAATAGAATTTGCAATTTTTGCAAAACAACCGGACATCGGGAAGAAAACTGCAGAAAGAAATCCATAATTTGTTACAATTGTGGAGAAGCTGGACATATCAAACCAGAATGTCCTAAGTTAATCAACCCAGCAAACAACAAACCCAAGGCAGCTGAAGGAACTACTAAGAAGAATGTTAGAGCATTTCAGCTGACTACTCAAGAAGCAGAACTCATTCCGGATGTGATCGCCGGTACGTTTTTAGTCCACAACGTCTATGCAAAAGTATTATTCGACTCTGGTGCGAACCAAAGTTTTATAAATACTTCATTTTGTCAAGCTCTTAAGTTACCATTAACTACAGTTAGGCAGATCTTTACATTCGAAACTGCAGATGGAAATTCCATAGAAATTAATCAGGTTTTGCAAAAAGTAGAAATAGAACTTTCAGGTCATAAGTTTGTTGCAAACCTATTGCCTATGAAATTAGCTGAGTTTGATGTTGTGTTAGGAATGGATTGGTTAATAGCCAACCATGCTCAAATCATATGTGATAGAAATTCTATAGAAATTCAAACACCTACAGGAGAGATAATTAAGATTTCAGGAGATAAACCTCGGAAGTCGTTAAAGTTCATATCAGTAATGAAAGTTGCTAATTATGAACGGAACCAAGGAATAGTATATATGATTTCCATAATCATTTGTACTAAAGGCAAGGAACTCAAGGAAATTCCTGTAGTTTCAGAATACCCAGATGTATTTCCAGAAGATTTACCTGGATTACCACCAGATAGAGAGGTAGAATTCAGAATTCATCTAATTCCAGGAACTACACCGATAGCCAAGGCACCTTATCGATTAGCTCCTACCGAAATGCTAGAATTGAAAAAGCAATTAGATGAATTACTAAGCAAAGGATTTATACAACCTAGTTCATCCCCTTGGGGTGCACCAGTGTTGTTTGTGAAAAAGAAAGATGGATCAATGAGAATGTGTATTGATTATAGAGAGTTGAATAAGGTCACAATTAAGAATCGATACCCATTACCTAGGATTGATGATCTTTTTGATCAATTACAAGGAGCTAGGTATTTCTCTAAGATAGATTTAAGATCCGGATATCATCAGTTGAAAGTTCAAGAAGAAGACATACCTAAAACTGCTTTCAGAACTAGGTATGGTCATTATGAGTTTACAGTCATGCCCTTCGGATTAACCAATGCCCCAGCTGCATTCATGGACATGATGAACAGAATCTGTAAACCATATTTGGATAAATTTGTGATCGTATTCATTGACGATATACTCATTTATTCCAAAAGTCAAGTCGAGCATTGTCAGCACTTGCATGCACTCTTAACTTTGTTAAGAAAAGAAAAGTTGTACGCGAAATTCTCGAAGTGCGAATTCTGGCTGCAAGAAGTGCAATTCTTAGGCCACATGGTGAATCACGAAGGTATTCACGTAGATCCTGCTAAGATCGAAGCAATTATTAACTGGAAGGTTCCACAAACTGCAATGGAAATTAGAAGTTTTATAGGATTAGCCGGTTATTATAGACGGTTTATTAAGGATTTTTCCAAGATAGCTGTACCATTAACTAAGCTAACCTGTAAAGCCACTAAGTTTGAATGGGGACCAAAGCAAGAAGAAGCCTTTAGAATCTTAAAGCAGAAATTAACCAATGCGCCAATCTTAGCCTTACCAGAAGGAACGGAAGGTTTTGAAGTATACTGTGATGCTTCAAAATTAGGATACGGATGTGTGTTGATGCAACGCAAGAAGGTAATTGCGTATGCCTCTAGACAATTGAAAAAGCACGAAGAAAACTATACGACTCATGATTTAGAACTAGGAGCCATAGTTTTTGCCCTTAAGATTTGGAGACATTATCTGTATGGAAGTAAGTTTACTGTTTATACAGATCATAAGAGTTTAAGGTATATATTCGGGCAAAAAGAGTTAAACATGAGACAAAGGAGATGGATGGAAGTCTTGAGTGATTACGACTGTGATATTCAATATCACGAAGGAAAGGCCAACGTAGTAGCAGATGCCTTAAGTCGTAAGTTCCATGAAAAGCAAAAGCGAGTCCGTGCTCTTAGAATAAATTTACAAGTAGATTTACGGGAACAAGTGAAAGAAATCCAGAAAACGGCAATCAAGGACGATGCCGAAGGAATGAAAGGTTACCTAAAAGAATTAGAACAAGGAAATGATGGAATTTGGAAATCTCACCAAAGCAGAATTTGGGTACCTAAACAAGGCAATTTAAGACCGAAAATTTTAGAGGAAGCTCATAAATCTAGGTATACTGTACACCCAGGAAACAATAAGATGTACCAAGATTTAAGAAAAAATTTCTGGTGGATAGGAATGAAAAAGGACATAGCTGAATACGTATCTAAGTGTTTAACCTGTTCACAAGTTAAAGCAGAACACCAGAAACCCTCAGGTCTATTACAACAGTTAGAAATGCCTGTATGGAAATGGGAACTCATAACAATGGATTTTGTTACTAAGTTACCCAAAACCAGAAAAGGTAATGATGCTATTTGGGTAATCGTAGATCGATTAACCAAATCAGCTCATTTTCTACCAATAAAAGAAATTTTTAACATGGAAAGGTTAGCCAAGCTATATGTGGATGAAATAGTATCTTTACATGGAGTCCCGCTCTCCATCGTATCAGATAGAGATAGTCGCTTCACTTCCCGATTTTGGACAAGTTTCCAAGAATCAATGGGAACCCGACTCAACCTGAGTACTGCATATCATCCACAGACCGACGGACAAAGTGAAAGGACAATCCAAACTCTGGAAGACATGCTTCGAGCATGTGTAATTGACTTTGGAGGTAATTGGGATAACCATTTACCATTAATTGAATTCTCCTATAACAATAGTTATCATTCAAGTATTGAAGCCGCTCCATTCGAGGCACTGTATGGACGCAAGTGCAGAACACCCGTATGTTGGGCAGAAATAGGAGAAAGTCAATTATCAGGTCCAGAAATCGTACAAGAAACCACAGATAAGATAACTCAAATCAAGGAAAGATTAAAAACCGCTAGAGATCGCCAGAAGAGCTACGCCGACAATCGTCGCAAACCACTTGAATTCCAAATAGGAGACAAAGTACTACTAAAAGTATCTCCTTGGAAAGGTGTGGTAAGATTCGGTAAGAAAGGAAAACTGAGTCCCCGATATGTTGGACCATTTCCAGTGATTCAACGAATCGGACCAGTTGCTTATCGCTTACAACTACCAGAAGAACTAGCTGGAGTACATGATGTATTTCATGTATCCAACCTTAAGAAATGTTTATCAGACGAATCCCTGGTAGTACCTCTTCAAGATATAGAGGTGAACGAAAAATTAAAGTTTATAGAGAAACCACTACAGATCGAAGATAGAAAAGTCAAGTTTCTCAAACACAAACGACTGGTATTGGTCAAAGTCAAATGGAATTCAAAAAGAGGACCAGAATACACTTGGGAGCTGGAATCAGAAATGAAGCGCAAGTATCCTCATCTATTCCAGTGAATCTCGAGGACGAGATTTTTCCTAAGGTGGGGAGGATGTAACAACTCTCATTAAAATTAAATAATTAGGATGGTAATTAGCTATTAAGGAAACCCTAATTAAGAAACCCAAGTAATTCTGCACTAACCCTAAAATTTCCAGAACAATCAGAATCAAGATCAGGGCCCCTAAAACTCAGGGGGGCAAAACCCTAATAACGATTATCTTCATAACTAATTATAAAATTCGAAAAATTAAAAACCGTCGACACAGCAAGCCTACATGCACGAAGGGCTACTCTATGAAAATAGGGTGATCACTCGCGTAGCGCGACGCCTAAAGGGGTACCCCCTCGCGCTACGCGACGGTGTCAAATTTTCAGTATAAATAGCAGGGGTTGGGACTTGAAATTTGGCACTTGAACGACGAAAATCGGAGTTACGTAGATCGAGTTATAAGCAAAACAGTCCAACACACACACACAATTATCGAATCGCTGCCGCAGAACAGGGTAATTACTCGATCGCTATTACGATTCAGTTTCCGGGATCAATATACCCAAAGAATGTCTAAGTGCCGCCCACATTGGGCTATGCTTTGTCGTTGTCGATAATTCGATAATGAGTTGAAGCATTGTACTTTGTCGTTGTCGATAATTCGATAATGAGTTGAAGTACTATACTTTGTCGTTTGTCATTTTGATAAATGAGTTGAAGTATTGCACTTGGTCATTCATTGCGAATATTTGATCTCGGGAAATTATCGTAACTGCTGTATTGATTACTAACTCTGTTTTGTGTGCATTATTATGAAATTAGGTTAAACAAGGATAAAATTACATTCTGTCAGTACTAAATCTGCAATGTGAGTCATTCTCTTTTTATCAACTGTTTTACAATACTCCAAATCATTTTTCAGAGTTATAATTACAGTGATTAAGTTTATGTAATCACCAAATTACAGCCGGTATGTGGGGTATTGTGCACAGTATTGTTATTATTGTTTCCTTCACATTAGGTGGGCGAGCCTAATTGTGACATACGTCACTCATTGGGCCAGCCAATGGTGATATGACCACAGTCACAGAGCTGGTCTGTGACAAATACCTATTCTTGAAATGTTGGTTGATAATAAACATATGTAAAAACTCTTAATACTGTGAATTATAGCAAATGTGTCATTTTCAGTAAAATGAATGATTCACTCAGTATTTCCCCGCTGACAAAATCTTTTTCAAACATGTTTCAGGTGATCTGCTGTAAATCAGGAAAAGTGCTGAGGAGCATTTCAAGCTTAAAATAGTGGCTCAATGTAAAATGAATAAAGATGTTTTAAAATAAGAATTTATCACTAAACTTATGTATTGTAAATTATCGGGGTTTTATCCCGAATTGTGAAATAAAAATAATCGGGAAAAATTTAGCTTTACAACGATCCTGATGTTCAAAATTTTCCGCTGCAATAACTCAATTAAACAAATATCACGGGGTTTCTGTCCCGCGGCTCCGGAAACGGGTAAAACCGGGTCGGGGGCCGTGACAATAACCATCATCACATGTAAACTTTTACGAGATTACCTACATACAACAAGATAACAAACAATACCAGAAATACAATAAAAAAATTCTCATCCATTATCATCCCTAATTATTATGTTACCCTCTAAGCTTTATCTTGCATCAATTACTTTGCGTTTAGGTAAACACATAACTTCAAATGAAATGACTTCAATTATATTCCTCCAATTGTGGATGTCAATTTAACTCAATTTGAACCCACCTCCTTTTATCTTGTCAACATTTAACTTTTTAGATATTTTTCAAGCTACGATACATTATTGTCTAGCTTCTTTATTTGCGTTTTCATCCCTGCATTGGTATATTTCACTAAAAGATAATGAAAGCAACACCTTTTTGCTTTTTGGATAACCTTTATCATTACAACGTTGAAACATGGTAATCAATCTAAGAAATGACAAAGAAAACAACTTGTAATCTTTGGTGGTAGTTTGGGTTGTAAATTGACCAAGTTCAACCCGAGCCAACATTAATTCAGACCCAAGCGAATAACTACAAGAGTCAAGTGGCTCAAGTTGTATGTTTGCATCGTAGTCTACTTGAGCCAGCTCATGACTCGATGAGTGAACTCCTTTTATTATGTTTTGTATTTGGTTGGTTAGACAAGTCTCAAATAATAAGTTTCTTTTAACGGTGTTTGAAGCTATCCTCGATACCTGAGTGAGCCTTCCTGACATGGGATACCAATCGTCCATGAAAACACAAAGTTTATCCAACACCTTGAGACCACTAAATGGTTTATCACAACAAATTATTTAGTTTACAAATCTATACACAAAATATTTTTATTTGATCTTATAACATTAATATTAATAATTTCCAAACAAAATTATGATTTTCAATTGCATTGTATAATTTTAATTCGTAAGTTTTTGAATCACACTTAAGTTTTATAATTATGATCCAAAGTTAATAACTTAATTACCTAATCAAGACGATACAGACGCTGGGGGTACCACTATTGATAATATCGGAAACGATAATGTTTTTTGCTTCTATAGTTTTCAATCGATATAAAACGTATGTTGATATTCTTTGGACATACTATAAATTTATCTTTTTGCTTGTTTATTATGCTTGCTATAAAGAGTAGTAGAACCGAATGCACAAAACCAATAGAAAACATCAAAATATAGTATTTAGGTTTAGTACATTAAAATCACGTTCTACAAATTAAAAATAGACAACTCCTTTTGGGATAATTCTCGGTGAAGGATGATGAATGCCATTTCTATGTCCTTTTGGGAGTCAACTCCCACCCAAACACATGTGGGTCGAAATTAAATGGCCCCCATTCACAAATAACGTCTCTAACTAACATCTGGCTTCAAACCACCACTAACCGGTCCCATCACAATTATAACTTTATCCAAAAAAACCATTCTCTTACCTCTCCTATACATAGTTTCTATAGTGTTGAGGAGGGTAGTTTTCAAAGGATGATCTACTATGTAGGCATCTATATCAGCGGATGTGGGGATAAGTCTAATGAGAATGAACCTAGGGGTTGGGGATGAGCCTCAATATATATATATATATATATATATATATATATATATATATATATATATATATATATATATATATATATATATATATATATATATATATAGAGGGCTCTGTTCAAATGAGAACCACCACGAGTCTAATGAGTCGGTAGTTTTGACTGAAGCAAGTTTTTTTTACACGCTGGTGTAAATTTTGTACGAAAATAAATATTTTTTACGCCTCATGTAATAAATGTGGGTATGCGACATACTTTTTAATTTTTTATTGCTGATACAAGTGTTTTTATGACTTTTGAGAAAAAAATTCGAAAAAACCTTTTAAATGGCCTAGTTCTCACGGTTCTCACAACTCAAGGCGGTTCTCATTTTTACCCATCCATATATGTATGTATGTATGTATGTATGTATGTATGTGTGTGTGTGTGTGGGGGGGGGGGGGTCGTCGAGAACGACTGCAGGAGGATGTTGGGGACGATGATGGGTCTGAGGGGGTGGGGAGGTGGTCCGGCGTCAGAGATCGACGACCCACCAGTCTAAAATATCAATCTAAAAATAGACCTAACAAGAAATTATAATATTTCATATCTGAACTAGAGGGGAAAACATGAAATCAAATAGACGTGCATTAAGAAAGTATAAGATTGACTTTAACAGTTTCCACATGTTTGTGGTGAGTATTTAGGTTTGAGATTAATTTCAAAAAGTTTCTCAGGTTTGAGATGGGTCTGTTTGATAACCTGAACCGGCTTATCCAATATGAAACATAATATAGAAATATTATGTAATCTTAGAAATGTATGTCGAAATAGTTAGAAACTTGAAATTCTTGAAATTGGATGATTATTAGAAGCATGGTTGCAAAAGTTTTTAGGCGCTCTTAGGTCGGTCGATCGGGGAGTTGCGAGTACTCAGCCTAGGCGGAGAGTACCCGAACATGATTAATTATAAAGAAATAAATTTCCAGAAAATTATATATAGATATATCAAACATCATAATTTTATTAATATTTATTAAAAGAACGTGAATATCAAATTAATAAAAAAAGATGCATGTTCAAATACTAAAGTATTTCAAACAATGGTATTCATTCCATGAAAATAATATTCATTCAATATATTATAGATATAGAAATTATGTTTTTATTTTTAAGTTAAATTCATCCCAAGTTGGCCTAGGGGTGTGTAAACTAGCCAAGTTTGCTCGTGAGCTACTTGATATCGACTCACTAAAAGTTTGAATTGAGTTGAACTTAAATGAGCTTGAGCCTAAAACTAGGCTTATTTAATAGACAAGCCCAAACCTGAGCTTTACTTATCGAATTCGAGCTCGATCACGAGCCTATTATTTATATATTTTTTAGGGTAAATTACTTTTTGAGTCCCTGTGTTTTAGTGGTTTTAACTAGTTGAGTCCAAAAACAAAAAAGTTTAACGACCTGAGTCCCTATAAACATTTTCATTAACCATTTGAGTCCTGGGTCCAAATTTTAACCTGTTGAGTCCAATTTTTTGGACTCAAATCGTTATAAAATGAACAAAATTGGACTCAAAACGTTATAAAATAAATGGCTAGGGACTCAGGGCGTTAAACTTTTTGATTTTGGACTCAAGTGGTTAAAACCACTAAAACACAGGGACTCAAAAAGTAATTTACTCTAATTTTTATTTAATATGTTTAATCTATATTTATAGAACAATAACTATTTTATATTAAAACTACAGCTAAAACTAAATTTATAAAAAAAAAGTAATTATAAACATCTATTAAAAGTAATTATTAATGCATGTATGTTAATTAAACAATAAATAATATATGGGCGAAACTTGAGCTTAAAAACTACTCATGAGCCGTACCTGGACTTTATAAATAAAGCTCGAATCGAGTTAAGTTTAAACTCTCACCCTCTAAGTCAAATAAGCCGAAATCAAATCTAGACGAGCTCAGCCTCGTCTAGACTTGTTTATCCTAGACATCCCTTGTAACACGTCAAAAGATTAGTTTTAACTATATATGGATGAACTTATATAAATACGAATATATACGAATATATACAACTATAACAAGGAAAAGGTGATGGAAGGAGGAGGGCCCGCCTAGAGAGTGATCGTGGGTTGAAAGCAGCATACAATTGGGTCCGATAATCAAATGGCCTTTCCATGTGCCATCTCAAACACCATATGGGCCATCTTACCTTATCTTACTGGACACCCCAAAAGTAACTAATCACTTGTCTTTTTCACAATAACTACAAATTTTTAACTTTAAAAAAAATACTAGTCGGCTCTTATTATATATAACTACAAAAAGTAACTTGGGTTATGTCTAATTTATTTAAACATCGCGTCCCTTCGAAAAGGTGTGATTTGATTTTATTCCATACCGTTCTAAAAGGTGTGATTTAACCAACTTGGATCATACCTTTTACTTTAAAAGTCGCGTCGTTTAGAAAATTATATTATAAACTTGGGTCATACATTTTCGTTTAAAAGTCGTGTCGGTTAGAAAATTATCTTACACCTTTCGTTTAAAAGTCACGTCGTGTCGGTTATAAAATGATATTATAAACTTGGTCATACCCTTTCGTTTAAAAGTCACGTCGGTTAAAAAATTATTATATAATACAAGATAACATCAGCCACAACTGGCTACCAAATCATCGCGTCTATTCAAAACACCCCGTTTATACAAGAAGAATGTTGTTGAGTTAGTTAGCAATCCCATATACGTATGCCACCCCCACCAATGTCGTTTTCACACTGACGTACACTTTCGCCTCGTAACCGGCAACAACTTCCTCTCGCTGTTTCATCATTTTCCTATATTACCGATCTGCATATCGTTTTTGTTCGTTGCTGATTTAACATATTGATCTTCATATTGTTTTCTTTCTTCCATGATTTAGCGTAGTATTTTTCATTTATCCAACAGAATATATCTTCGATTCCAGTACCCATCATATTATGTTTTTGCTATTGATTACTTGGGGTCCTTTTTTTACTATTAAGTTCTTTATTTGTATGATAACAACATGCGTTTTGATGTTTATAATTGTATGTGGATTTTTGTTTGCAGAGTCTGAAAACAAAAATAGAGACTAAAATCACAACCGTAAAACTTTAATTATATTCTAAATCTTTAAGGAAAAAAGATCATCATCACTTGATTTCATACAGACCACCGTGAAAAATGAAGATCTAGAGATGAATGAAAAAATCAGACTCTAAGAAAGTTTTCAAAATCACAACCGTAAATCTTTAATTATATTCTTTATTTCGATTTAATTATTAATTTGTACGATAATGTTTTACGATTAGGTCCCACTTTAACGAGTTAACATGTCATAACACGCGTACGTTTATGTTAGCAATTTTTTTTACCAACATAATTCTCAAATAACCATTCTACTTGCAAAATATATCTGTCATCTTCATTTCAAAGGTTTGTATAAGCTTAAGGATTTTCGCATCTCATATCGTGAGTCTAAAACATCTATAGTTAACATCCCGCCGCAACGCGCGGGCTAGCGTTAACTTGTTATATATATAGGGTTAGGGTAAAATGAAAACTTACACGAGTTATGAGAATTTAGAGAACTCGCCCTTACGAAAGGTTTTTTCAATTTTTTTTTTTACCAAAAATCCTAAAAAAATAAACTTTTCCCAAATTTTTTTTTCATTTACGGTAGCCGTAAATGCTGTAAAAAGTGATGTCATACTTAAGTCATCAACATTTTATAGCTGCGGTAAAGGGCAAAAAACACCACTTCGAATTTTTATTTTTATTTTTTACGGCTGTCTTTTGTAACATTTTAATCTAGGGGTGTGAAAAAAAATGGGAGCAAAACTGGCACGTGAAGGCCGAGTTCTCTAAGTTCTCACAATTCGAAAGTGTTTTCCCTTGATCTTGATCATATATATATATATATATATATATATATATATATATTATAAAAGTGTTCAAATATATGTATGTTATATTCACTGTTTTTTAGAAAAAAATAAATAAAAATATTACATAGGGTTCATTTGAGAAAAAAACTTAATTGAGAAGAAAAAGAACAAAGGGTAATTTTGTAAAACATTAAATATTTTTTCACTTATCTCATTTATTATCATTTTTGACTAATTAATTAGTCGTAAAGACTATTATCCTCCACACTAACTTTTTTTGCCTACACACATCAAAAGTTATCCTACATATTTCGAAATTCATCCTACACGTTGAAATTTATCCTACACAACTCGTAATTTATCCTACACTTTAAATTATTTTATTTTATTTTTTTGAAAAAATACATATATTTTGAAGATAAGTTACAAATTATTTAATGTAGTTAGCTATTAAAGAGGAAGACTACAAATTAATGACCTATGTAAATTTACCAATGTATCCTTATACTAACATTAAATACTTATATTAAATGAAGTAAAATAAAGCATTCTTATTGGTTGAAATTTCTTCTTTTTTCTTCTTACAAAAAATTTCTTCTCATTTGAACTCTTCAATATATATATATATAGGGGACTGCTAAAATGAAAACCATCTCCAGTTATAAGAAGAACCATGAGAACTACACCGTACGGGGCGAGTTGGACCAAAATTTTTTTCATAAACGTAGATGCGTGTATTATAAACACATTTGTAAAAAAAATGTCGTGAGTGTAGTTTTGAGCACCACAAGTTTGTTTTTACGGGTACCGTAAATTTTAAATAAAATATACGGTACCCGTAAAAACAAACTTGTGGTGCTCAAAACTACACTCACGACATTTTTTTTTGAATTTTTTTTTTACAAAAGTGTTTATAATACACACATCTAGGTTTAAAACACAACTGTATGAATCTGCTTGCTGTTAAAACACAACTGTATGAATCTGAATGCTAAAACACAACTGTATGAATCTGCTTGCTGTTAAAACACAACTGTATGAATCTGAATGCTAAAACACAACTGTATGAGTCTGCTTGCTGTTAAAACACAACTGTATGAATCTGCTTGCTGTTAAAACACAACTGTATGAATCCGAATGCTAAAACACAACTGTATGAATCCACTTGCTGCTAAAACACAACTGTATTAATTTGCTTGCTGTTAAAACACATCGTCAAGAAAACGGAGATGATACGAACAGTATTTGTATGGTGATGATGAACTCGGAGATGGTCGAGATCGAGAAGTGTTTTAATTTGATCCGGTGCTCTCCATCCTTTCTAAAGTTATCTTCTTCCATGATTGTAGTTATTTTTGGTAGGGATTGGGGTTTCAAAGATGGGTTTGGAGAGAGAGAGAGGGGGAAAATCGCGTGAAATTAGGGAATGGGTTTGACTGACGGTTATCTAATTGATTTAAAACACGATATATTGACAAAATTGCCCCTAGTCTTTTAAAACAATGAATTAAGTAAACTAAAAAATTACAATATTGCCATTGACTTCATCTTTTCCATTAAACACACCCATTAGATGGCCCAGATTGCTTCCTAGACTTTCTAGGAAAAACACACTTTTCGCAGGATCCCTACTCTCTCTATATATATAGGGTTGGGTTCATTTCAGAACTCTAAATAATTATAGAACTTTCAGAACTCTTAATAAACAACATTTTTATTTAGTTTTTTTTTTTAATTTTTAGAGCACTTCTATCATTTTTTCCATATATTTTTATGATTACATACATGTTAAAAGTAGTTTATCATTTTTTGGTATGTAATTGTATGATTACACATATGCAAACTTGTTTTTTTACATATATGTAATTAGTTGTTACACATACATACAATTTGATTATTATACATATGTAAACTACTCTTAACATGTATGTAATCATAAAAATACCTATGATAAATGATAAAAGTACCCTAAATACAGAAATTTATATATAAAATAATTGTTTATTAGGAGTTCTGAAATGATCCTCAGTATATATATATATATATATATATATATATATATATATATATATATATATATATATATATATATATATATATATATATATATATATATATATATATATATATATATATATATATATAGGGGAAGGTTCAAATGAAAACCACTAGTTATTGTGAAAACTTGAAAACTAATTAAAAAAGCCAAAAAAACATACCAATTTTATTTTGCATAACAATTTTCGCTAGTTTTTTATATAAAAAAATTTCAAATTTTTTTTTTGTAGTGCACATGTGTAATGTGTATGTGTACTACAAATTTTTTTTTTTGAAAAAAAGTTATTTTTTCATATATAAAAACCAGTGACTTTTATAAAAAAAATTGAAAATTTTTTTGTGTGTTTTTTAGGTTTTTTTAGTTAGTTTTCGAGTTTTCACAATAAAAGTGGTTTTCATTTGAACCATCCCCTATATATATATATATATATATATATATATATATATATATATATATATATATATATATATATATAAGGATGGGATCAATGAGGAACCGAATATAGCACATTTAACATGTTAAATAAATTATTATAATACAATTTTACATGTTAAAAATTAAAATTTACAAAATTATTTTCTAAGCTTTTGCATATAAATATAAGTAGAAGCATTTTTAATAAAAATATGCAAAAACTAAAAAAATCAATAAAAATGCTTAAAAGACAGTTAAAAATGGCAAAAAAAAGTTTTTATTTTTATAAAAATGATTTCTATTAAAAAAACTTCCACACATTTTTATATACAAAAGCTCCGAAAACAATTTTGAAAAAACAAATAATTTTTAGAATTTAAATTGAATTTTTATTATATATTCACATTTTAAATACAATGTTCCCCGCTTCTTTACTTTTTTAATGTTCTCCATTGAACCTCATACTATATATATAGGAGAAGGATCCGTTAGAAACCACCCTAAAAAAATATAAAAAACACCCAAAAAAAATTCTTTTTTTACTGTTTTTTTTTTTTGGAAAAATCGCTATATTTCGTTTATAATAAAAAAAATTAAAATTTTTTTTCGAGTCACAGTTATCCATACACATGTGCATTTGTATCATTTTTTGACAAATTCCGTAATTCATTACAAATATTAGACAATTGCACTTTCATTTACACTACCACGTTTAATACACTACTTTTTACGTTAACAAAATAAGAAATGCACATGTGCATCTATATGTATCAACATGAAATAAGGTGTGTTGGTACACTACTTTTTCTTTCATCTATCATTCCATCAATAACACACAAACATGCACATGTGCATTTTTGTCATGTCTTTGACAAATTCCGTAATTCATTACAAATATTAGACAATTGCACTTTCATTTACACTACCATATGTAATACACTACTTTTTTACATTACCAATATTAGAAATGCACATGTGCATCTATATGTATCAACATGAAATAAGGTGTTTTGGTACACTACTTTGAATACACTTTCCCTTTCATCTTTCATACCATCCATAATACACTACCATTACCTCCTACCATCCATAATACAATATCATTACCTCCTACCATCCATAATACAACACCATTACCAATATTTTCACTTTATTACATGTATATCAACACCATTTATACCATCCAATCATCATATTACATCATAAAGTAACAACTATAGCCAAACCATCAACCACTAGATATAACTAACCAAAAAACATGTATATGAGCCTACTTCTCCATTCAAAATCACAAACTTTTTGTACTAAAACATGTTATATCATGGTTATACCTAATGATGCACATGTGCATAATGTAAAAAGTAGTGTATTACGAATGGTATTGTAAATTAAAGTGCAGTTGTCTATTACTAATAACGTATTACGGAATTTTTCGAAGTAATGATACATATGCACATGTGCATGGATAACTGTTACTCGAAAAAAAAAGTTTTTTTTTATGGTAACGAAATATAGCGATTTTTTTTAAAAAATATTAAAAAAAATTTTTGAGTGCTTTTTTTATTTTTTTAGATTTTATTTTGTGTTCACATTGGTTCTCGCGGTTCTCGCAATAAGGGTGGTTCTCGCATGAACCTTACCACATATATATATATAGTGGAGAGTTCAAATGAAAAGAAAATTTTTCTAAGAATAAAAAAGAATAAATTTCAACCAATAAGAATCCTTCATTTTACTTCATTTAATTTTTGTATTTAATATTAGTGTGAGGGTATCTTGGTAAACTTAGATAGATCATTAATTGATAGTCTTCCTTTATAACAGTTAACTACATTAAGTTTGTAACTTATTTTAAAAAAAAATATTTTTTCAAAGAAGGAAAAAAAATTAATTTACAGTGTGGGATGAATTACGAGGTGTGTAGGATGAATTACGAGCTGTGTAAGATAAATTTCAGTATGTGTAGGATAAATTTCAAAATGCGTAGAATAAATTTTGATGTGTGTAGACAAAATTTTTAGTGTGGAGGATGATAGTCTTTGTGTTAGTCAAAGATAAGAATAAATGAAATGAGACAAAAACTATTTAATGTTTTACAATTGTACCCTTTGTTCTTTTAATTCTCAATTTAATTCTCTTCTCAAATGAACCCCCCTATATATGTATATATATATATATATGGATAGGGTATGGTTTATGTGAGAACCACCTTTATTGCGAGAATCGCGAGAACCAATATGAATACAACAAAATAAACCTACTACACCACCCAAAACCTAAAAAAAACCTAACTACCCCACCCCACCCCACCCCACCCCACCCCCTAAAAGCCTAAAAAAAACCACCCCCCTCCACTAAAAACCTAAACCCCCTCCACCCAAGCTAAATGTTAAAAACTAAACCATAAAGCTACCCCCCCCCCCCAAAAAAAAAAATACTTAAAAAAAATCATAACCCCCCCAAAAACATAAAGAAACCTAACACCCCCCCCCCCTCCAAAAAAAACCTAAAAAACACCAGATAGTTTTTTTTAAATGTTAAAAATTTCATGTTACATAATATATATGTCCAAAAAAATGTATCATACAATTTTTGAACATTTAAAAAAAAAACTAGTAGGCGTTTTTTTTCAGAAAAATGTTCAAGTACATTTACGTTACATTCCCTATTTTTTAAGAAAAAAATAAAAATGTTACATAGGGTTTATTTGGGTATTCTTAAGTCACATTGGTTTTCAATTTATCTTTCCCACATATATATATATATATGTATATATATAAGGACAGGTTCAATGAGGAACCGAATATAGCACATTTAACATGTTAAATAAATTATTAAAATACAATTTTACATGTTAAAAATTAAAATTTACAAAATTCTTTTGTAAGGTTTTGCATATAAATATAAGTAGAAGCCATTTTAATAAAAATATTCAAAAACTAAAAAATTAATAAAAATGCGTAAAAGAGAGTTCAAAATGGCAAAAAAAAAAAAACGTTTTTATTTTTATAAAAATGATTTCTATTAAAAAACTTTCACACATTTTTATATACAAAAGCTCCGAAAACAATTTTGAAAAAAGAAATAATTTTTAGAATCTAAATTGAATTTTTATGATATATTCACATTTTAAATACAATGTTCCCCGATTTTTTACCTTTTTGATGTTCTCCATTGAACCTCATACTATATATATATATATATATATATATATATATATATATATATATGGTATGGTTTATGTGAGAACAACCTTTATTGCGAGAATCACGAGAATCAATGTGAACACAACAAAATAAACCTAATACACCACCCAAAACCTAAAAAGAACCTAAATCCCCCACCCACCCCCCAAAAGCCTAAAATAAACCACCCCCACCCCCCAAAAACCTACACTCTCCTCCACCCAAGATAAATGTTAAAAACTAAACCATAAAGCTAAACCCCCCAAACACTTAAAAAAAATCCTAACCCCCCAAAAACCTAAACCCCCCCCCCCCCCCCCAAAAAAAAAAAAAAAAAAACTAACCCCCCTACCCAAGCTAAATGCTAAAAACTAAACTATAAAGCTAAACCCCCAAAACCTAAAAAAATCTAAAAAACACACAAAAGTTTTTTATTTATTTTCACTATTTTTTTTTATAAAAAATCGCTAATTTTCGTCTCAAAAAAATTATTGATGAAAAGTAGCGATTTTTAACAAAAAAAATATTAAAAAAAATTTCTTGTGTGTTTTTTAGATTTTTTAGTTATTTTTTTGTGAGAACGAATGAAAAAACCGTGAGAACTTGGTTAAAAACAATTTAAATTCAATTTTTTTACACTTATCATTATTATTCAAATAGAATATTAGAAATTAAATTTCACGTTTAAATTTACGTGTATTTGTAAATACTGAAAATTTACACATGTGTAAGTTTTCTCATATACACATGTGTAAAAAATCTAATAAGAGTGATTTTGAGAGGAGAAATAAATTATTTGATATTGTAAATTCTTGTTTTGCTGTTATATCTTAATTACAATAAGGTTTGTATTAATGAAATTTGTTTTGATTAGTTTTCTTATTCGTTCTCACGGTTCTTTCAATATTTAGTGTTCTCAACATAATCCTCCCATATATATATATAGACTTCGGTTCAATTAAGAATCACCACGATTTGTGAGAACCATGAGAACTACTTCTCGTGCGAGTTGGGCCATAATTTTTTCCACAAACGTATATGAAAATATTATAAATACATATGTAAAAAAGTTGTCGAGTAGGTAGTTTTGTCTCATGTAAGTTTTGTTTACGCGCTGATGTAAATTTTGTTACGGCGATGAATTTCTTTTTTACACCTCATGTAAATTTGTGCACGGGGCATTTTTTTTAATTTTTTTGTTTTTGCTGAAACAAGTGTTTTTTTTTAAGATTTTTCAGATTGTTTTTAAAAAAACCTTTTAGATGGTCTAGTTCTCATGGTTCTCACAACTCAAGGTGTTTCTCATTTTATCCAAACCCTATATATATTGCTGTGAGATTGCTATTTCTCGTGGGCAACATCATGTTTGTCACTCATTGCGCGGGGTTAGTTTATGTAGGTGGAATTGTCGTGGACGGTCATATTGCTACAACTTAAAATAGGTCCATGGGGTGCTCTGAAAGCACTCAAAGGTTTAACAACGTGATTTTAGAGCTTAGAGCATTTACATTGGAGCCTCTATCTCCATCTATATAATTTAATCAAAAAAACATATTTTTTCTCTAAATTAAGTTTACTTTTTTCAAACACCTTTCACATCGAACAATCTATCAATTTCTCTATCATACTCACAATCACTTATTTTATTATTTTTTGAGTAAATTACAAGTTTTGTCCTTTATGTTTACACCAAATTGTAGGCGCTGTCCTTTGGCCCAAAAGTTTACGAGTTTTGTCCTTAACGTTTCAAAATCTTGCACGTTATGTCCTTTAGGCCAAACCCAGTTAGAGTTTTTGGTTAAATCTGGTCATGTGCCTTGCACATGAGGGTATTGTTGTCATTTCACATTTTCAAGGGCTATTGTGTAAAGAACTTTTATTAAGGGACTATTTTGTAACAAACTAAAAAAATAAAAGGGTTATATAATCCCTATCTCATCTGAAATCTCTCTCTATCTCTCTCGGGTGGTTGTAGGAGCTCCGGCCACCCAACCAACCACCGGCATCAATGCCACTCCGACACCATACAACGAAACCGCCACAGCTGCCTTCTTATGTCAACAAATCCTTCTCCTTTCTCATCACCGGTTCTTCATACTGTTACTTCCCTTCTTACTGTTAACTTTTTCGCTTGGTGGAGGCATCGGTGTCGACGCAGCGGCTTCAAGAGGCAATTCATCAGCTTGTGGTTTAATTGATGAGATGTTTTTAAGCTTCTTCGCTGGAGGTTGTTCTAAATCTTCCGATTCGTCTGCTAAGGATACGATTTTTGTGAAATTGGGGGAATTGTTAGGGTTTGGTTCGATGTCGGAGAGTTCTTCTGTGTCGGGGGTGGCGGAGGCGGTGGAGGTGGTGGTAACGGTGTTGGGAGGTGGTGTTGGGTGTTGGTGACGGTGTTGGGAGTGGCGGTGGGGATTGTTAGGGTTTCGTCGACGGTGGTGGGAGTGGTTAGGGTTTGGTTCACGGTGGTGGTAGTGGTGGTTTGTGGTGGTGGATCTGACATTTCGGGGTGCATGGTAGTTATGTTGGGGGAATTGGAAGGGTCTTCGTCTAGATCATCTTTGTAGGTTGTTTGAAGGTCGTCCATGGCGGATTTGGCGGGTAAATTGGGTGAAATTAAAGTGCTTAGGGCTAAAATCTCTCTATCTGAAATCTCATCTCTATCTCTCTTTTTCATTTTTTTACAGAAATAGTCCCTCAATAAAAGTTCTTTACACAATAGCCCTTGAGAAGGTGAAATGACAACAATACCCTCATGTGCAAGGCACATGACCAGATTTAACCAAAATCTAACTAGGTTTAGCCTAAAGGATATAACATGCAGGATTTTGAAACGATAAGGACAAAACTCGTAAACTTTTGCGCTAAAGGACTGCGCCTGCAATTTGGTGTAAACATAAAGGACAAAACTTGTAATTCACTCTTATTTTTTTTCTTTCCTACACACTCACAATAAACATGTAGAGGCATGGATATGAACTTTTAAATATAGAGGTTTACTTTTATATGTGTAAAATTTTCTCTATTATAGAGATTACAATGTATTGGTGTTTTTATTGTTTTCTCTATTTCTTCCTCTACATTATATAGAATTTATTAATATAGAGGTTCCGTTAATGTTATTAGTCCTTAATCACTTAGAGGTCCTAGAAGGCATTTTTAGAACTTAGTTTAGAAGCACTCATGCACCCCTCAAATGAGTAAAAAGTCATCAAGGCAACTTTTTATGGCACTTTCTAACCGGTTAAACCAGTTATATTGCTACAAAGACATACAATACAATTTAACTTTTTTCTGTTAAATGGAGTTAAATGATTTGACGGTTTTATCATTTCATGCAAGTATAATACTAAGGATTTACAAGACAAATGAAAAAAAAGTTGAAAAGTACTCAATGAGAACTCATGTAAGATCTGTGGAACTGTGGAAGAACCAGAGAAACATACCAAGATTTCCAGCAAAGTAGAGCATACTCTTTTGAGATGAAATTCACATATAACCGCACATTTTGGTTATTAGCCGAAACTGAAATTGAAGTTATCGATTAATCCACTTTGTTAACCAATTGGTTTTCGGATAATCAGTTTGGTTTATTCGGTTAATTTTTCATTTTCGGTTTGGTTCGATTAAATTTATTTAATAACCAAAAACTAACTTGAGCTAAAATTTGTGCATATAAATATATGAAATAGAGGTATTATAAATATGTGAAAAGGAGATATGAAACATAAATACATGAAATGTGACACCTGTGTCACTTCAGCCATCAAACAAATACCAAACCAATGAAATATTGTATTTCATACTTGGGATTTGTATAAACATGTGTATCTTTTGCACATATCAATTCTTGTTCGATTTCAGGCCCTAAATCGCTTTCTGGAAGGTTATATGCGCACTAATGCGTAAATATAACCAGTTTAATGCAACAAACACTCTGGAATAGTGACATAGGCTTAACATACCTCAAATAACCTCCACATAACTTAGAAATAAGTTTCGGATGGTTTGGTATGCCGAAATCAAGTTTATTCGCTTACAGGGACTAAATTCAACAAACTGCGAAAGTATGTCAATTTGTACTGTAACAGACATTTCGGAACTTGATCATAGGTTACACATACCCTAAATATCCTTTACATAGCTTAGAAATAGGCTTTGAGAGGTTCGGTATGCTAAAATAAACTTATTTGATCAATAGAGACTAAAAGCGTCAAAAGTGCATAAGTTCGCATTTTCGCGCATATCTTTCGTCCTGAATATATCCGGACATCCAAAAATTTATGTAATAATTAAAATATTTTATTTTAGTGATTGGCATAATAAAATTCCATTCGTCGCGTAATTTGGATCGTTTTTGCGTTCATTACGATTTCCGTCGTAATTAACCGAACACCGCAACCGTACGACCAAACAAACCGACATCCGATACGTTTTTGAGCATATTTTAAGTTCCCTATACTTTAACTTTATTTTAGAGCCTTGAAATGGGGTTAACGGGGCTTAAAAGTGCAAAAAAATTCAAGTTTTACAAGTGCAGGGACCATTTTTGAAATTTCTGGCAGATACATTGAACCTGGTCCATTTTTGAGATATGATGGTTTGAACCCATGGTTTTAAAATACCATGGGCTGGTATTTAATGGTTTATAAAATACTATGGGCCATTCTAGGGGTGCCCATGGTATTACAAAACCATGGGCACATGTGTACGGTTGAGATTAAATCACGTTTTTCGACGAACGATCTTAACGGTTCAAGGAAATCTATAAATACCCAACCCAACTTCATTCATTTCCCACATTTAATCTGATTCAAAGCTTTCTAAGTGGAAGTATATACTTCCTACCTGAAAGCGAATCAGGTTAAATCTTGCGGGGACCTTCTGTAAGTATTCTTTCGCGTTTTTCATTCGTTTTAGCGTTAAAGTCAAACTGCGTTTGACTTTCTGCATTGACCATTTTATGGTCAATACGAAGTTCGTTTGAACTTCATAACGTGAGCGTAATCACGATGGTTATAGTCCCTAGTGACTATACCTACTGATTTCCACGTTATCTAGGCTCAGTGACGAGTCGTAGTTTCGGCCAAAATGCGTTTCCTCGCGTATTTTGTAACCAAACTACTCTAGGGTATCAAAACCGTTTGTTTTGATACCAAACCTGTTTTCTAACCTTACTAAACATGTTCTAGCATGTTTAGCTCGTCGCTTTTAGATTTGTGCTTGTTTAGGGTCGTAAAGGTAAGCGATCTAATCAATCGCTTATACTTTCGAACCCGACCCATTTGGTCGATCATTAGGATCCGACCAAACACTTTAGGTGACCATAGTTGTATATAAAATAACCTTTTAAGGTTATACCTTATGGTCACGTCGTTTAAGTAGTTGTATGATAAGTAATTCTTATGCCTTAGGAAAATTACCAAAATGCCCTTTTTACGCATAAATTCATTTTAAGCATATGTAACCTAAGTTTTGACATCTAAACTGATTAGACAATAATATTAGACATGTTAAGGCATACATTACTTGTCATAGGACTAGTTAGGCGTTCCGAACGCGTTTTACACGAACGACGCGTTAAAGTAGCGTAAGCTACCTCAACGGGTCGTAATGGGTCGTAAGCACTTAGGTTAGGTTTCATTTTAGTATGTGGGCTTTGATTAACCATATCATATGAGTTCCAATACTCATTTGGTTTACGAAACCTCATACTATCCAATCCCCCGATTTAGGTCCGTTATTTATGTAGTTATCTATATAGGGTGCCGTTTGATTCCGTGATCCCTCTAGCTTTGCTTGGTTGTTGTTCAAGACTTCTAAGCACCCTCAAGTGAGTACATAGTCCCCTCTTTTACTGTTTTTCAAACATTTTGGGGTGAAACACATGTGCCTACTTGTTACTTTCATGCCTTCCATGTTTTCATACTATATACTTGCTATGTTCATTAGTACACTATTAGTACATGATTTCATGACATTTTCATGCTATGTATGTCATTTAGTGCATACTTAGTACATCGTTTTACATAACATTTTCATGCTATGTATGTCATTTAGTGCATACTTAGTACATCGTTTTACATGACATTTTCATGCTATGTATGTCATTTAGTGCATACTTAGTACATCGTTTTACATGACATTTTATGCTATGTATGTTCATCATACTTAGTACATTTTCATTTCATCACATGCTTACATTTTGGGTATGACATTTGGTTTGCTTAAGTGGGACAATATACATTCATTAACATTAGCTACGCCGCTCGTTAGTAGGTAATGGTACCATAGGAATTGACAACTCCCGTTCCTGACATCCTAGGTATGTTTGGATGGAAGGAATGACCGAATTCGATTTAAACATAAAAACCGATAGACCTTTAATTTGTTTAAAGGTTTATCACCACAGTCACAAGGCTTGGATGTATGCATTTTCACAATACCGCATAAATGTCCGTATTCATTATAGCATGCATTTCCACAAAACATAACATTGATTTAAACCAAGTTTTACTTCAATACATTGTTTTGTGCATTTTTTTACCTATGGTTTAGTTGATACATATATCACTTGCCATACATGACATTTTGTTTACACATTACATGACTGACATTTGACATATACATTTCATAAACATTTTGACATAAACATTTTGACATAAACATTTTGGCATGGTTTTCACAAAGACATTTGACAAATGGTTTAGACATGGACAATTTACATTGGTGGTTTGTTTGGGTAAGTGATTTGAGTAACGAGACGTGTGTAATGTGATACATGCATGGTGGATACGCCGCTGGTACTTCCTATATATAAGTGCTTGTATTATATTACATGTCGTAGCGTTATTTAAATCATTCAATTTGGACTTATACATTTTATACAAATAACATATTTTTCACAAGACATTGTTTTACAAAACAGTTTGTTTTATACAAATTCATTTTACTTGGTTATTCATTTAACCTTACATTATTCTTTTAAATATACATATCTATCATCGCTTTTCAAATGATTTATAAAACAAAACATTTTACAAGGATCATGACTGACTTTTTGTTAAACAACTTTTTCTAAACTTATAAGTCATGAATCCTAAATCAATAAAACCTATGTACTCGCCGGCATTTTTATGCCGACGTACCTATTTTCACATGTGTTTCAGGAGATGATGCATAGGATTAATCAAGATACACATAGGCGGACTTGGGCCTTAGTGACAATAAAAGATGCAAGACTAGTTAATTATGTTATACTTATTTGTTTGTTAAGACATTGTAACTCTTTTAATCAATAAACAATATTTCAATTTTCCATGTGTTATGAAACAATGATTCTGTTACAACACTCCCCGACGATTCCGCCACGTTTTATTGTTTTACGTGGTCGGGGTGTGACATGAAATAAAGGTATATAAGCTAGAAATATAAGAAAATAAGAGTGGTTCGGTTCGGTTCAGTTAATTTCATTCAACCAAGTTTACAAAAAAACCATTAACCGATTTTCATTTAATTTTGCGTCTGTTTAGTCGGTTTTCGGTTTTGGGGTTTGTTTCTATAGACTCATAATACTATTCTATCTTATCACCTCAAGTCATTTTACATTGCACACAAATTATTTGGTAACACAAAACAAAGCCATATGAGAATATCTTATACGGATTACGTTAGCCCTTTTGTCGTCAATTTGTTAATAAACAACTCTTATGTTATACAGCTTAATGCTTGATTTAAGTTGTCATAAACACGTTCGGATATTGTTTTAGCCAGATAGATACCCGGCGACTGTTATTCTGTTAAGACTTCTTATCGTGTTGGATATTCATTGCTTTGAGCTAAGTTGGTTGTTGTGAATGCCAAGCTTTTTATTAAATTTCGTTTGTCTGATTCTACTATAAGTAATAATAGACCCTCATGTGTTGTACAGAAAAACTCCAAAATAAAAGCTGGTACCGATCGGAAAGTAGACATGGAGAAATAGTACAAACTACAAGCTAGGTTAAGCTTTACCTTACTCCATGCACATGCATGTTCCAAATGACCACGCAACCCTAATCGTCCTGGAATATGCCCCATCTGAATTCGAAGAGACAATTGGGTATGATTGGTGCTTTTCTCTTGTACGTAAAACAGTAACTCATTTATATAAGTTTATGTAAAAAAAGTTAACATTCACCTGTAAAGAGAAAAGATGTCATAAAAGTTAAACTAGAATTGCGACCCGCCGCATTGCGGCGGAGATTTTTTAGTTATAACTAAGTCGATCTAGGACCCGAACGTTATGTTAAAAACCTGTCAAACGGGGAAAAAATAGACGATGCAAAAACGTTCACCCACACACGCACGTTGCATCGTGTTAACTCGCAAAATTTAGAACGAAACGTAAAAACGTTATACCAAAGACGCACGTTGCGATGTGTTAAGTCACAAAATTTAGAACTAAGCATAAAACGAAAAATTTGCGGAAAATGAAAACAATAAGGGACCAAAGTTGAAAGTAAAAAAAGTTGTGAGGATAGATTGCAAAAGATAAAAAGTTTTGGGTTAAAAGTAAAAAAAACAAATAGTTTTGGGTGAAATGTAAAAAAAAATCAATTTTTTTTTGGAAAACCCCCAAAGCCAAGGTTACAACAACCATATGCATAACAATTTTTTTTTGAGAAACCCCCAAATCACACCCCGCGCTGCGGCGGGGCGTAAAACGGTGTCAAATAGTACTAATGCCACACAACCGTCATCGACCACCAACACTGACTCGACCTAGGATCTGCGTGTTGCGACGAACCTGTCAAACATGGAAAAGTAGAGGTAAAAACGTTGAAACACACATGCACGTTGCGCCGTATTAACTTACAAAATTTGAAAGAAAACATAAAAAAGTTAAACCAAGCAAAATTTGAAACAAAACATAAAAAAGTTGAACCACAGTCGTACGTTGCGTTGTTTTAACTCGAAAAATTTAGAACTATACGTAAAACGAAAATTTGCGAAAGATGAAAAGTATAAGTGACAAAAGCTGTGAAGTGAAATTGCAAATAATGAAAAGTTTTGGGTTAAAGTTAAAAAACAAATTATGTAGGGTTAAAATTGCAAAAGGTAAAAACCTTTGGATTAAAAGTAAAAAAATCAAGATTTTTTTTTAAAAAGTCCCAAAACACAAGGTTTTGAAACAAAACATAAAAAAGTTGAACCAAACAAAATTTGAAACATAATATAAAAAAGTTGAACCACAGTTGTATGTTGCGTTGTTTTAACTCGAAAAATTTAGAATTATACATAAAATGAAAGTTATTTGCGAAAGATGAAAAGTATAAGTGACAAAAGTTGTGAAGTGAAATTGCAAATAATGAAAAGTTTTGGGTTAAAGTTAAAAAAACAAATTATGCAGGGATAAAATTGCAAAAGGTAAAAATCTTTAGATTAAAAGTAAAAAATCAAGGTTTTTTTTGAAAAAGTCCCAAAACACAAGGTACAAGTTTTATTACATATTTTTTTTCCTTATTTATAGTTTTGTAATTTTGTAATTTGTAATCTAATTGTAATGTAATTTGCTACTTTAATATTATGAAAGTAAAAAAGTTTACCAAGAGTCAATCATCTCATAACCGACCAGAGTCACATCCAATATTTTTCTCCGCAAGAAATAGAAAAGAGTTTATAATCTTTGATAAGGATTAGAGAACTAAAATATTCCCTAACAAAATGCCAAACCAAACTTACAAGCCAAATTACCAATATAAAAAAACACTAATAATTAACTTTAAAATTAGAGAAAATTTCAAAAACACTTTAAAATTTTGGAAACATCTCAACTTATTTAAATTCCACAAGCCCTTGCCATATATAACTTGAATAATGAAATAGTAATCATCACCTAAGAACACTTAGAAAAATTTAAAAAACAACTCAAGATGTCCATGAGTAAGTTGAATATGTATCAGAGCATCCACAACACTAAATTGGTCTAAAATCCAGACTTGTCTCGTCCACATCATTTTAAAACCTATTTTTTCTTCCAAACACTAAACCACTTCAAACATTCACTTCGTCACCTACTTTTCCTTATGTTTAAACTATATCTAATTCATATAATATATTTTTAAATTATTTACTTAATAATTATATTTCTTTTATATTAATAAAATATATTTTTTTATAAGTTATCTTAATATTTCAATTTCAATTTATTATTTTTAATTAAAATTATATAATAAAAATAAATAAATGATAAAATAATATTTAATTATTCCTACGGCTATTTTTTTTTTCAAACGGTTACTGTTCCGACAGCTATTTTTTTCAAACTATAAATGTTCCAACGACTATTTTATACAAACAATTATTGTTCTAACGCTCTTTTTTTTTTCCGAACGGTTAGTGTTCCAATTGTTAATTTCAAATAAGTATTTTTCCGGTCCTTATAAATACAACAACTCTTTCCCACATTTGCATATCTCACTTCACAACTCACTGCAAATACCAAACTAATTCGAAGATATGGGTGGTGGTTATAGTCAAAGTGGTATAGCCGGATCATCGAACCTCAGGCGATCGTCTCGTCGACGTTCTAACCATGCTCCATCAAACCCTCCATTGGGAGCAGTCTACCCTCCACCAGCAATAGTCTACCCTTCATCAGCAGTTTATCCTCTATCAGCGGCAGTTTACCCCCCACCGACCTCAAGGCCTAGGAGATTACTCCGTTTAAATCCTCATCTCGTAAACCTTTCACCTATGGCAGTCTACCTTCCTCGACCCTCAAACCCACCACCTCTGTAAGAGTTTGATTATCCAAATCCTCTAACAGATGCGCCAGTTGAACTTGGTGTATGACTACTGTGACAACCCATATTTCTGAGGTTAACAACTTTCGTTTTCACGTCTATAACTTACGTTCCGTTACACGTTACTTTCATATGCCACATGTTGAATTTAATTTAACATATCTACACTAATATATATATATATATATATATATATATATATATATATATATATATATTTCCTCTGTACACGAAACGTATAACTTGGAACCGAAGCCCGTTTACACGACCCAATCCGTCATCTCTTACCCCATCCCTTGCTACGACCCGAACAAACCCAAACACTTGTGTCTCCTAATTAGTTTAAATCCAACACATATTAAACCTAACCTTTATTTACCCTTTCTTGCGGCCCACACCACTAATCCTTTACCCTCACTTGCGGCCCAAATAAACACATCCCAAACCCTTGTAGTTACGGTCCAAACTCTAACCCCAAACCGCCCCACGTCTCTAGACTTTATTAGTTACGTATGCATGATTTTATATCATAACTCCTCAAATCAAAACCCTAACCTACGCACATTATACCTGCGATCTCTCTCCTTCTTTCTCGCTACTACTGTGGACGAAGATCAAACCCAAGACCTCTACTTCTAGGCTAATCGATTTCCTTCTTCGCTAGGTAACTAGGTATTTATATAAGCTTTTTGTTATGAACATAAGTGTTTATACATGATTTTAATGGTTAAAGTTTTGTTATCAAAACTGAATTCTATACTTTTACTTGATAATTTTTGTTATATGCAGTGTTATTGTTGATTAGGTTGTTAGAAAATCGTTTGTATTGGGTTATGTGATCTCGGGGACTTGATATGGATCATTAGGGTTTTGATTCGTGATATAAGCTTAAGTGTCATGGCTGTGTTTTTCTTTGTGATGAGGATACTTGTTGTTTTGATGATTACAGGTGGTATAGGGTTGGTAGAAATCGCGTTGTTGATGTGTTATGGTTGATCATGGGTCCGGGTGGTTGTTAATGGGTTGGTTGTGGGTTAAATCTTGATGGTTCATGATAAGTAAAAGATATGTGACTTAACTTAGGATGGTAATCTGCTGTGAATAAAGTATATAGGTCAATGGGTTCATAAATTAATCGGTTGTGGGGTTCGGGTGACTAAATAGGTCCTATCCAAAACGTTACATCTGACTTTAATCGGCTGTAACTGGGTCAAAATTTAACAAAAAGTACTGTTTCTTCTGTCCATGATGTACTTCTAGGAAATACCTTTCAAACCCCACTGGAATCGCATTTTTTCGACGTTGTTTGGCATTTTAAATATTTATTTCGTGTCAAAGGTCCAGGCTGCATTTTCTATCAGAATTTACAGCCCATTACGAATGTCATAACTCAATGTAGGAATTCAGTTATGATCTAAAATTTTTACTGTAAGTAGTTCCAGGAGGTGCAGAAAATCTCCCACTGGAATTTTGTATAAATATTAAACGAGGTTTTTTAAATTATTTTTGGCGTAAACTATCATCAGAAAGTTATAAATCAGACCTAGGTGTAAAGAATGATTTTTAGTGATATTTCTGTAAACATTCAGGTCATGAGAAAATACACTAGTATTCGGGGACTAAATAACACGCTGTGTTAAAAAATCATAATTATCTGAGTTCTTTTATTTTAAATAAATTTAGGAAAACAATCTAAATTCTGATGTGAAACTGTATTGAGCTTAAAGTGTTTGTAAACATTTTACATATGCATATATGTTACAACAAAGTGTTATATGTTATTAGAAATGTTAGCGGGCGTCTATAAATGTGTGACATGGAATTAGATGATCACATGCACTAACTTACAAAAACGAGTAATTGTATGACAATGTGATTCTGTGGCTATGTGTTAGACTACGCGTAGGAATTCATAAATTAAACTAATTGAAACGGTAAACATATCAGGAAGAGATTATTCCTGATCACCTTTCAAGTTTACTGCTGAGCAAACTAAGGTGAGTTCACAACCTTTTCCAAAAACATGTGTTCCTAGTTTGGAACAACACTTTTTACGGTAGCCCTGGTTGGTGCTACGTGGCGTTCCTATTTGGAACCACTGAAACATACTATCCACTGGAGGTGGAGTAGTACACTTGGACTAAATGAACAACTCGATCATGAAAGTCCCTACATTTTACCGATTAGATTTCTGGGTGGGCATACACGGAGTATTAGTAGTTAATGCTATTAGGTTTGACAAACCTCGTACCGTGCTGGAGGCCGGGCGTGAACTTCTAACCTTCACTCTTACGTTAATGTTGATAGACATTAACGACGGCAAAAACGAAACGTCCAGCATTCGATACACAATTTAGTCATGTGTTAAGGGTTAGCTACCTGAGTTATACATAAACCAAAAACATTTGTGAACTTTACTTTTTCTAAACTAAGATTTGTGAATTCGCCAACTTTATTGTTGACACGTAGTTGTATGCTTTGCAGGTCAGTAGGTACAGCTGGGGACGGACGTTGCAAACTGCTGGAGTGGTGTGGTTCGTTAAAACTTTATGTTTTGAAACATTTAATATTATTAAACTTGTGGTTTTAAATTTTTGTTGGGTTTTAACTTTACTATCCGCTACAACATAAGCTGTGTTTTAGACAATTAAAACTTTATCACTAATCATGTTGTTAGTGATGCTTTTATAATTTTAAATATTTGGTTCAACATGATTAGTGGCTAGCTCCTGTTCAGTAATACGTCTCGCGGTAAAACTCCGCATGTGGAAATTGAGGGTGTGTGTAACATCCGGCCCCTCATATCACAAATATAATCTGCTTTGCCCCTGATGGGTTGCCCATCCAGGAACCCACGAAATTGTTTTGGTTGCCCCGATGAAGACTTCCCAGGAGGCCACCCATCATAGTACTACTCCTACCTGAGCACGCTTAACTGTGAAGTTTTCATGTGCTCTACAACCAACTAAGCCCAAAACGCGTTGGTGATTTAAGAGGCATGGATTACTTATGAACCAGGGATCTCTCCTGGCCACGACCGATGTTGGATTTGCCTAGGGTGTTACAATGGTCCATGTTAATCTTTCGGTAGTTGGTATCGGTATCATTAGAGTGTGATAGATTGGTATCAGAGTCATTTGTTATAGTGAACTAGGTTGAAAATATAAAATTATTTTGAAAACCAGACTATAACCATTCTCTGTTGAAAAAACACAACGACACCACACACCAGATTTGCAAGGTTCGTCATACTTAGATACAAACATTATACTTGTACTACTTGGCATTTACGTGTGCGTTATTTTCACAACACTATGACTCAAGTACAACCTAAGTATGTAAACATGATATACCTCAGGTAAGAATGAATACCCCTAACTCTAATTTGAAACCACAACGCGCTAGTGGCAAGGAACCAGTCATTCCTGATTTATCTCCACGAGTTCCCCGATCTTACCCTTGGGCTAGGGTAAACCAACGTGAGAAGCGCTTACTCGAGATACCTACTTACAAGGAGCCTACTACAGGTCCTAGCAAGAAACCAAGAGAACAAAGCATAGAAGCAGAGACATTTGAGATTCAAAGCTATTAAAGAGGCAGGATATCATGGAACATCAACACAACAACTTGGTCACCTACACGAGGCAACTGTAGACACTGTTGCTCGGAATGCGAAATAGTCTGCAACACGCTCAAGTAAAAGTCCAAGAGTTAAATGCAAAACACGAAGCATCTAACGAAGCCGAAGAGGAGGAAGACTCGGAGGAAGAGCCAGAGGAAGATCCAGAGGAGGAGCCGGATGTTAGCGACGCTGAAGGATCTGTTATATATCTCGCCGACGATGAGGATTGACGACACCATTTATTCCTTTTCGTTTACACATTTCTTTTTCATTGAACTTAGATGGGGAGGCTTGTTCCCCATCTGACCGATGATTTTGAGTTTTAATATTTGACTGGAAATGTTATTGTCTTGACGCAATATATTTGGGTTGATTATTGAAATATCGAATGTTTTGGTTTATGATTACACCATCATATTCCTTGTTTGCTTGTACTAAGTATGAAAGTTATACGCGTCGTGTATTATTTTTTCCTTATGTTGGTGCTAACAACCATATCACAATCCCCATCGATCACCACGCTACCCCCATTACCCTGTTATATGGTAAATCTTTAGCCTAACTTGATTTACTCCTTAGCATATCCAACTCTGCAAAGGGATTTTTCCCAAATGGTTCGATGGTCTCATGGAAATTGGACGACGGAGATGCAAATTAGTTAACTCATAGATGAGCGCAATGACTTAAACAACTACCCTACCCCATATATTGCAAGAGTCGTTATCCCTTGAGAGCTTTTCTTATATATGAATCTTTTCACTAGCCTTTGCATTGGCTGATGTTGACCGTTTAATGCGATATCTAATTACTATTATCGACTTAGACAAATCTATCATTCCATTATCACGGTGACACTACATCTTCTCTTCTCCACGCAGAAACTCCAATAACATTGCGATCTAGCTTAGAGAATTGGATAAACTCGACTTTTGATCCTTGGTGAACACTTCTTGAACTCTGAAGATGGTGATGCATTGTTATACGACCATACCATTTCGAACATGTTTTCACGTCCTCGTAATGAAACCTCTTGACGGCGTATGTGCTACTTCTAATTCATGCACACGACTTAGTTCAACCCTTTTGAATTTGGTTGCTTATCGGCTTGACTAATCATAAACTCATTTAAGTTCATGGATCAAGGTGAATTTATCCTTACTCGCACACGGGCAAGCTCGAAAACTTTGACGGACGTTTCACTTGAACCTAGGCACTACAAACTTGGAACGCAACCATTTTCCTCTGGATAATTCTTGTTGTGCCAACACCATCATCGTAACACTTTTATCGACGAATAACTTTCTGTATTTATATTTATACCACTTACATATGATCAACTACATCCTAGTCATCAGATAAATCTGTATTGCTGATTCTAAAACATTTATGTATTACTTAGAGTGGAACACATGGATTGCATCCACACTTTGGTATTTTTTCACGTTTTATCCTGTTGTGCTATAATGAATACCATAGTTCTTGTCTAACTTTGTTGTGCACGAATCCTCGCTTGGTTAAATCACTCTCTACGAATGTTACTCGAGAAGCAACAAGCCATACTTATGTTCATCATGTGCAGTAGCACAAAGCAAATTTTCTATTTCAGTGAGGTATACCGAGGTCAACACCCTTTTCCATATGAAAGAATCATACTTATGTATACTGTATCGACCACTTTGTTTCGTGTTACTTCCTCGTGGACCGAAAGATGGTCATCTACTACAACCAACTGCAACCGAAATATCGTGATTGATACCTACCAAAAATCTCCTTTCCTCTGTATGAATGCGTCAAGACACTACCATTCCGAGATAAAGGGGCATAATGCCTAAATAGAGCTGAATAAGGTGACTGTTAAGAATCGTTATGCACTTCTCCGAATTGGTGACTTGTTTAACCAACTGCAAGGATCTGTTTTTATTCGAAAATCGATCTGAGATCGGGCTACCATCAGTTGAGAGTCCGATATGAGGACATATCTAAGACTGCCTTTCGTACTCGATACAGCCACTACGAGTTCTTGATTATGCCATTAGGGTTAACCAATGCACATGTGATTTTTATGGATCTTATGAACCGAGTGTGCTAGCCCTATCTGGACAAGTTCGTTATTGTTTTCATTGACGACATCCTAATCTACTCTAAGAGCCAGGAGAAACATGAGAAACACCTGCATCTCATTTTGGAACTCTTATGGAATGAACATCTATACGCTAAATTCTAGAAATACGACTTTTGGCTTTGTGAAGTCCATTTCCTCGGTCATGTGGTCAATGAAGCTGGGAATCATGTTGATCCAGCCAAGATCGACTCTATCAAGAATTGGTCTGCACCTAAAACTCCAACCGAAATCCGCCAATTCCTTGGCCTGGCAGGTTATTGTCGTAGATTTATTGAGGGATTCTTGAATATTACACAACCTCTTACTGCGTTAACTCAAAAGGGTATCACCTACAAGTGAGGTGATGCTCAGGAATCCATGTTTCAACATTTGAAGGAGAAGCTCTGTAGTGCACCTATTCTATCTCTACCAGAAGGAATCGATAATTTCGTTGTCTACTGCGACGCATCCATTCAAGGGCTCGGTTGCGTTATGATGCAATGCAAGAAAGTGATTGCTTACGCGTCTCAACAACTCAAGGTCCATGAAAAGAACTACACTACCCATGACCTGGAGCTGGGAGTTATAGTCTTTGCACTCAAGATATGGAGACATTACTTGTAAAGTGCTAAGTGCACGATTTACACCGATCATAAGAGTCTCGAGCACATACTCGACCAAAAGGAGTTAAACATGCGACAACGTCAATGGGTTGAACTCCTAAATGATTATGAGTGTTCTATCAAATATCATCCGGGAAAGGCAAACGTTGTAGCTGATGCCCTCAACCGAAAAGAAACTAAGCCCAAGCGAGTTCGTGCTCTACAGCTTACAATCCACTCAATCCTTCCCGAGCAAATTCGCAACGCTCAAGTTGAAGCACTAAAGAAGGAGAACCTCCTAGCTGAATCCATGCGGGTCATGGAGAAACAACTTGAAATTAAATCTGATGGTATTCACTACTTCATGGAGCGTAAATGGGTCCCATTCTACGAAAATATGCTAGAGCTTGTGATGGACGAAGCACACAAGTCTCGATACATCCTGGTTCTGATAAGATATATCACGACCTGAAGGCACTGTACTGGTGGCTTAACATGAAGGCAATTATAGCAAAGTATGTAAGCAAGTGCTTGACCTGCGCCAGGGTCAAGATCGAGTACCAAAAACCATTTGGGTTGCTTCAGCAACCAGAACTACCAACATGGAAATAGGAGCAAATATCCATGGATTTCGTAACTGGTTTACCCAGAACTCAAAGCGGGAACGACACCATCTGGGTGATCGTTGACCGCCTAACTAAATCTGCCCAGTTTATACTTGAAGGAAGTAGTCTCGCGGCACGGAGTTCCCACCTCTATCATCTCCGATTGTGACCCTTGTTTCGCGTCCTATCTGTGGCAATCCATGCATAAATCGTTCGACTCGCGTTTAGACATGAGCACAACATATCACCCTCAAACCGATGGTCAGACTGAATGCACCATCCAAACTCTCGAATACATGCTACGAGCATGTGTTGTTGATTTTGGTAACTGTTGGGAAAGACACCTAGCTCTGATGGAGTTCTCGTATAACAATAGCTACCACTCAAGTATACAGGCCATACCGTTTGAAGCATTGTACTGACGGAAATGCCAGTCACCTCTATGTTGGGCTGAAGTCGGAGACAGCCAAATCACTAGCCCTGAACTTGTGCTTGAAACATCAGAGAAGATCGTTCAGATAAAAAACTGAATGGCGGCAGCTAGTGACTGTTAGAAGAGCTACGCTAATAAACGTAGGAAACCATTGGAATTCCAAGTTGGTGAAAGGTTTTATTAAAAGTTTCGCCTTGAAAGGGTGTTGTTTGATTCGAGAAACCGGGAAAACTAAATCCGCGTTACGTTGGACCATTTGAGATCACAGAAAAAATTGGCACAGTAGCTTATAACTGAATTTACCCGAAGAAGTCAGTGGTGTGCACAATGTCTTTCATATATCGAATCTGAAGAAGTGTCTATCTGATGAGACACTTGTGGTCCCATTCAAAGAGCTCAAGATTGACAACCAACTCTGTTTCATTGAAGAACCAGTTGAAATAATGGATCGGGAGGTCAAAACACTTAAACGAAGTAAATTCCTATCGTTCGGGTTCGTTGGAACTCAAAACGTGGCCTAGAGTTCACCTGGGAACGAAAGGATCAGATGATACGCAAGTATCCCCAATTGTTCAAAAATGATGCATCAAACGCTGAAGTTGCTAATGAATTTTGGGACGAAATTCCAAACCAACTTGGGGATGATGTGACGCCCCACGAAAACGCTCAAGCACATGAACTTATTCAGCGACTGCATGCTAAATTTCGGGACAAAATTTCTTTCAACTTGGGGATGATGTGACAACCCATACTTCTAAGGTTAGCAACTTTCATTTTCACGTTTATGAACAAATCTCAAGTCGAGCTACAAACAGTCTTGTTTACTTGGTAAAGTCCATAATAGGATGAAAATATTATATCATTACACAATATGACAAATCAAAAATTAAGAAGTTCTAATATAGGTGGATAGGGCTCTAAACGGATCGAACGAACACGAACGGGTTTATGTTCATGTTCGTTTGTTAAGGAAATGCAGATGTTTGCGAATGCTTCGCGGACACATGTTGAATAGAAGTTTATGTTCGTGTTCGTTTGTTAAGTAATTTCAACTGTTCGCGAACACTAGTCACGAACACAAACGCTAAAGAACACAAACGAACATTAAACTTGAAATAAAAAAAGTATTATTAACCATAAACATGGGAAACAAGTTGTCAAGTAGGGCCGGAAATTTTAGACACGTACACGAATACACGACACGAACCTACACGAAGTTAACATGTATCGTGTATGGCCTTAACAGGTAACAAGTACTAAACAGGTAGACACGGAAATACATGTTAATTTTCGTGTCCAAACAGGTAAAATACCTGTTTACCTGTTTAGTACCTGTTAATACATGTTAACAATTTTAATATAATAAAAAATGTAATTTAGTATGACTATGTGATTTGAAAACTAGATTTTATCACTTACCTTTCTAGTTTCCCTAACCCTAACCCTTCCCGTTCCCATTCAAATGAACTTTACATTGTTTTGAATGGATGTTATCAATTATTTAAACCTTTTGTGACTTGTCATTTATGGATTTTGTTTCAAACTTGTTACGGATTATGCATTTATGCATTATTTAAGCCTGTTGTGAACTTTTGGCAACTTTTGCTTCACTAAACAGGTTCCTAAATATGTAATTATTGAAACATTCGTAAACATGTATTAACAGGTAATTATCGTGTATATCTGTTGAAAAATATTTCGTGTTCGTGTATGGAAAACTGGACACGAAAATTTATCGTGTCGTGTTTGTGTATGTGATTTCGTGTATCGTGTATTATCGTGTACAATCATTAAATGATAATCAAGAATTCAAAAACACAAGAAGTTTACTACAAACACCATACGATAAATCAAGTTCAACTAACTTAAGACATAATTATCTAAAGTTACTTAAACATGTTCCAAAAAATGCCTTAGTGTCCAACTTCTTGATATGTTAAGATAATGCTTTACATTTTATTATCTTTTTAATATAATTATTAATGAATATTTAAGGGGAAAGTAAAACTTAAGATGGAAAGTGCAATATTAAAAAAAAATATTTAAACCTTTCATCAAATTATCATAAAAAATGAGCGTAAAGGAACTAACATGAATGAACATATTACCGAACGTTTACGAACGCAGTCGAACAAACGAGACATTTGTTCGTGTTCGTTCATTTAGTTAATCGAACGGAATATCTTGTTCGTATTCATTCATTAACTAAACGAACGAATATAAACGAACCTCCCGCCAAACAGTTTACGAACTGTTCACTGAACATTCGATCAATTTTCACACCTATAGATGGAAATTATTGTGTCTGATAAAAACATTATCATATCATATAACAAAATGAGAAAACTTAAAGATAGCTTGTCCTGGTCTCCTGGAGTCACCACCGACCCGAGCATGTATGGTCAAAGATAAGTGGGCCATTTGACAAGAACAATTGTTCTTTCTCTATACATTCCATTCGGACCCGAACAAGCAGTCAAGACTAAAGAACCCATCATCCCTTCTCACTTTTTATTTATATTTATTTGATTTGATGCATATAAAAATATATCTGACTAGACACGTTATGCCGTAACAAATATTCACGAAATATTCAAGACTAGCCAGAGGCATTTGTTCACCTAATATTTTCTTAAATAATTAGAATTGAAATTTTATTCGAAGGAATTATAATTACTTTGGAGATCTTTTATGATGTTGAATTTGTAAATTTGTGAATGAAATTTTAATTTAAAAAAGTTACAAGTACCAAATTTCCCTCAAAATCCATGGTCCATCTAAGGATGGTAATAGATTGGGTATGCGTTAGGTATGACTAATCTCGTATTCATACCCGGTTGTAATATCTTGTCCCTATAGTCGTCTTCGAAAATCACAATTTTTTTTTTGCCATGATAAAAAATTTGTGCCATATTTGTAAATTTCCATTTAATATAAACTCATCAATCACTAAAATTTATGTGGATGTAATTTAAATAGTTATTTTTAGCTAAGTCCAGAAAGTAATTTATTAATTAAAGGGAAACATGCGGTTAACAAAATTAAGCATTAAATGCCACTAAATAAAAAAACCAAAAATAAGCTAAAATAAAGAATTTGGAGACGTCGGGATTAGAACCCGCGTCTCCTTTTTGTTTAAGCAAGGTAGTAACCGCTAGTACAATGACTCATTTATGTTATCTCTCGATTTGGTGCATATATATGCTACTTATACAACGTACATTCTATTGGGCCCTTGGAGGATTTGGGCCTTGTACTGTCGCCCACCCCGCACCCCCTACGGGCCGGCCCTGCTTGTCCCATATCCGGCCTATTACCCGTCAGGTATTGACTGGTATTCACCTGTCGAGTATCGGGCATTCCCCCAGGTAACGGGTATACCCGTTAAGATGTTCATGTATATATATTTTTTACTTTCCTTCATAATTTTATATTTTAAAAGCTATATAATATATTAAATTGGAGAAAAATGGTCGGATAGTCCCTGTGGTTTGCTCCATTTTCACGTATAGTCCCTACACTTCTAAACTTACAGCTATAGTCCCCAACTTTTGCACATTAGTTCTCGGATAATCCCTGAAGCGGATGGAGGTTAGTTTTTGGTGTTAAGTGGGTGTGAAATGACCAATTTACCTATAATGTAAAACAAAATAAATTAATTAAATACATATTATATATATATTTGGGATCCACTAACTATAAAAATAAAAAAAACCCCACCCCACCCCCTTCTCTCTCTCTCTTCTGTCTATCTCTACCCTCTCTTCTCATTCCTCATCAGACACATCTCTCTCTCTTTACTCTTTCTCTTTTAAAAAACCACCACCACAACCACCTCCACCGCCGCCATCACCACTCAGCCACCACTGCCATTATCACTGTCACAACCACCCCCGCCACAACCGCCACCGCTGCCATCATCATCACCACTTCCACTATTCAAAACTAACAGTAAAAAAGATGAAACAATAAATAGCAAAATTTATAAACAAGAAAGATTTAAGGCATTGATTTGTGTGACTCGAAGTTGTAGATCTCTAAAGGGCTTGTTTCAAAGGTAGTTGTAGCATTAGGGATAATTGATGTATTAACATGATGATTGTGATGATGATTATCTTTAGAGTAACAGTTGTATTGTAGTTACCTGTAGAATTATCCACCATAATATTATCCCCTCTCTTCATTTTCTCTTATTTAGCCATTTCAATTCATATATGATGAATATGATTATGAAAACTTAAAAAGTATCAAAAATTCAATCTTGTTTTAATCTTTACAAAGCTAGTCTTTTGAAGTCACAAAAATACTCATAAAGATAAAAAAAAACTCATCTTTATGATAAAAAACATGTGAGATCAAACAAGAACAAAAAGAAAATTTAAAAGTTTCACTTTTATACCAGAAAAAGTGGAAAAAAGTTGGAGAGAGAGAGAGAGAGAGTTTGATTAAAGGTTGTGGTGGTGATGGTGGTGGTTGACGGTAGAGGAAATGAAGCAGAAACTGTCAAAAGAAGATGGTACCATGAAAACAAGAAATCTGAATCACTGTTGCAGATTTCTTTTCTTCAAAGGACCTTCTCGTTCTTCCAAACCCAGCTCTTTTATGGAAAGGACCTTCTCCTGCTTCTTCCAAACCCAACTTAGCGAATAGCAAAAGATGAAACAACGAATAACAAAATTGATAAACAAAAAAGATGAAACAATGAATAACAGTGGTGATGATGGCAGCGGTGGTGGTTGTGGCAGTGGTGATGGTGGTGGTGGCTGAGAGTTGATGGCTGTGGTTGAGGTGGTTGTGGTGGTGGTTTTTAAAGGAGAGAGAGTAGAGAGAGAGAGCTGCGTTTGATAAGGAATGAGGATAGAGAGTAGAGAGAGAAAGTAGAGAGAGAAGGGGGTGAGGGTGGGGTTGTTTTTTAATTAATTTATTTTGTTTTACATTAAGGGTAAATTGGTCGTTTCACACCCTCTTAACACCAGAAACTAACCTCTATTCTCTTCAGGAACTATCCGAGAACGAATGTGCAAAAATTGGGGACAATAGCTGTAATCTTAGAAGTGTAGGGACTATAGGTGAAAATGGAGCAAACCACATGGACTATTCATGCATTTTTCTCTATTAAATTGTGATAAATAACATACATTAACTCAACCTTCCCCTTGTTTAATTTAATGATTCTTCTCTTGGTTTCAAGTCGACTTGGGTTCAGATCATCGACCCACTTGATTGTTAAATTTGGTAGTTCTTCCCCTTGACCCCTGTTCCAGATTTCAAAGCTGTTGACTCTTTGCTTCATTGGTTTGAAAGCTGGAAAATTGGTTTTTTCTCCTCTCATTGCATTTTCTTTTATCCTTTCCCTTTGGTTTGATTTCGAAGTAATATTGAAATTTATGTTGGTTTCAAATACAAATTATTTTCCAAAGCTTTGATAGTTCTTCTAATGCCCACTCTAGGTTTAAACTGATGGTTCTTCTGATATACCATATGCAAAGCTTTGAAGAGGAATAAAGATATGGTTTCAATCTCTGTCTGGGATTCGGTCGAAGGATAAAACATGTGGTTAAAGGGGAAAGAAACAAGTAAACTTGAAACATTTTAATGTATTATTTTGAATTCCATGGGTAAGTTTAGGGATGGCAAACAAACCTAAATTTGATGGGTAAACCCGAAAGCTTAAACATTGCAATACGGGTTTTATGTATGAGACTACTTGTAACAATCGTATATGATATGTTTGGTATTAGGAGTTATCCGGCTACATTACCTAAAACATAGATATTTGTTTACCCACTAGATACATGCAAAACGTTTCTTTTTATTTTTATTATCTTTTATTTAGAAATCCTGACAACTATTTTTTAATAAACTAATAGGTATATGTACATGACGTCTGATGGGGGTAATTACTCGACGAGTATATGTGTGACATCTCGTATTTTATGGAACTCAATGAAAAAAGATAAACCGGTTATAAAGAGTGTTTAAAAGTCGAAGGACTAAAACTGCCAATTCTGCAAAGTTAAAGTCAAGCAATAAAAATTTGTCATTTATGAAGACATGGCCTTCCGCACCATAAAGTTTCTCCCTTACGCTTCGTAAGAAAACATCAGAAAACCATTAAACACGTCGTTGGTTTTCTTCCACGGTTTAGGCCTTACGGACCATGACATCAAGAGCTTAAAGTCTGTAAAAGGGCCGACCATACCATCTACGTCACACCACACCAGGGCAGAATTATCAGAGTGCTATACGAAAGGTTTTCCCATCATATGATCAAGCAACATCTATATTATATAAACCAAGTTTGAAAATCCGACATGTTTAAAAGATTACATCACAAAAATATTTGTTTAAAAACCATTTTGCTACAACCATAACCATTGTTCACGATAAAATAAAAGGTGATCAACCAATCAAAAGTAGTGACTCGAAGATGCATGCTCAATTTCCAATTAGTGACGTGAAATCATTTACCTGAAAAACATGTTAGAAAATGTTAACAATGTTCACAACTTTAATGGATTCGTAAATCGCTGATAAATTGTTTTATGAAATCATACGCATAGTTAGTGATATTCGTGTGACACCCGACAAAAATCGGATCATTATCGGACCATAATATCAACTTGATTTAGATGAGATAATATATTTTTGGCTTGATTATAATTCATTTATTCTTTTAAGGCTAACGAGTCTTTTTCGTAAGTCGTATAGCAAAATATTAATATTTTTAGTATAAAAATATTTATTTTAATTTATATATATTGAAATCCACGCAAGAACAAGTTGAAACGGAGTAGTGTGCGCGATACTCGACAAGGAGCCACTCCTTGAGCGTATTCCATAAGCCCAGCGAATCGCCCAGGCCCAAGCCCAAGCCCACAGGTCCCCTATAAATACCCTATGCTCCTCAGTTTACCCTCATTTCTCACCTGATTTTCTCTCTCTACAACCAACTCTTTCTCAATTCTCTCTCAACTCTCTCTTGCCTCTTAACAAATCCGGCCAACCTCCGGCTGTCGAGTGCCGACCACGGTGGCCACCTCTGGTGGCGGCGGCCAAAAATTTTGCCGGCGAACTTTCCGACGACCGTTTTCGGTCGAAGGTACACTTTTTCTACTAGTTTCGATCGTCAGAACACTATGGTGAGGTCTGTTTTCTCTAACTCGGAACAATTTGAGCCTTAGAACAACTCTAACGAGAATTCCGGCCAAATTCCGACAAGTTTGTTTTCAAGATTTCTCTTCATGCATGTTAAGATCGGGCCTTTAGGAGTCTCCACGCAAGTTTCAAGGTCAGTCTATTTTCCGGCAAAATTCTAGTAAGATTCATCTTGTTCTTGCTTCTAAATCTTGTTTTAAGCAAAGTTGTTTACAAAAAACAATGGATTTCCATTGAATAAATCAATAGGAAGAAACACCTGGATTAAATGAATAATTTTGGTGGGTTGGATATGTGTGTTTGGGCCGTGACTTTATTGTATGTGTATGTGTTCTTGTTGCTTGATTTTATGCTTGTAAAAGTGTTGTTTGTGTGAGTTTTTGTCATGCATGTAAAGATGGTTTTAGGGCAGATTATAAACTGAGAATTTATCATATTTTTGCCCTAACAAAGCTCGTGAAAATGTATGGATGCTTTTCTAGATGTTTGATGTATGATTCGATGCCCTAAAAGGGGGTAAATGTTGAGATTTATACATGCATGTGGGATTTAAGTTACAAGTTGACTTTTATGAATGTGTGATGTGTTATTTGTTATACAATAGTTGGTCATGAAGTTATGATAGGAGATTTGGTGATTTGAATGATTTTGAAGCTTGTTAGGTGTTAAAAGTGTACTAAATGGGTAGATTATGACATGCTATAGATGGATATTTTTAGATCTAAAAATAATGGTGAATCATAATAGTATACGGAGTCTAAAACTCAGGTTAGTAAGTAGGAACATGAAAATGATGATTAAACACAAAACTATCTTGTGTAACATGCTTGAAAAGCCGAATAAATGACAATTCCGTACATAAAATGAGTGTTATTTGTAGATCTAAAAATATGATGATATAAGCATGTTATTTTACATATAAAATTTATATTGTGAAGTATGTATTTGATTGTGATGATTGGCATGCTTACATAGTCCTTCTAGGCTTAAAAATGCATAAAAACTATAAATTTCAGCATGGAAAATGCATGCATGATGAAACTAAGTTAGGGTCGAATGTTTGGATGTATCATATGGTTATTAAACATATCCTAATGTGAATAAAAATTTTATTTAATGATTTTGTGTTTTTATAAGGTGTATGTCTTCTAAAACGCCACTTTTAGGCTTAGAAATGATTGAAATTAGGTGATATGTAGATTATTGATGTGAGTCTATTTGGAATTGTAACGTTCCGTATTATTCCATTTCATTTTTAATTTATTATAATTCGTATTTCAAGTTCAATCTTTGTAATTTCCGAGACTTTGATCATAATGGAAATCACATTTTATGTCATACTTACACAATTAATCTTGCATTATACGCAAACAATCACGAAATACATGTTTTAATTAAAAACTGAGACATACATCGAGATCATATTTTCTCGGAATCACATCCAGGCGTGCTTCATACTTATAACACATTTGCATACACCTTTATAGCATAAAATAACCAACAATAAAAGTTCAAGGACTAAAATGAAAATTTCTATCTCCCCAACCATTTTCTTTAATGTCCTAACTCCCAACTACCTTCGTTAACTCCGAAACCCTAAACTCCACTTATAAATACAAGCCTCCACCACCTCCTAAACACTTTCCACACTCTCTAATCACTCCCAAACTTTCTCAAATCATCAAGAAATCTTCCACTTTTGGGCAGAAAATTCTATGTCCAAAAAGTGAGTTTGAGTTTGTTTCTTCATCTTTTTCTTTTTATTTCTTGCCTTCCACCTACTTGGACAACCTCTAGGAGTGTTACAACATATTTTTATCAAGGTAAAAAAAGTTAGTACAACACCATTGAGGTCCAAAGTTGGGTTAAATTTTGTTTTTAACAAAGCTTTTATACAATCATCTTGTGCAAATGTTTTGTTCAAGTATATTGTACCAAATCAAGTTCCCAACTATTTTTCATGATGAGGGACGTGTTTTGAGGTTTACTTCAGTAAGTATGAGGTTCATATGCCTTCTTACTTTATGTTTCAAAGACCCCAAGTGGTCTCTATGTGAGTAAAAACCAAACTAAGACTTCAACCTTCAATGGGACTTAGGTTCTACAAGTATAATTCCATCTACCTCACTTGATTGCTTAGCTAATTAGTTAGTTCACTTCTTAAGTCACCAAATAACTTTCAAGTAAACAAAGTGAACAAACTACACCAAGTCTTCAAACACTATCTATGTTTCAAATGCACTCGTCTAGTTTAACTCACTTGATTGTCTTGGTGAAATAGAGGATTTTATTCTTGTTCTTAGATTCATGACCATCCGTAATCATCATTGTGATGACTTTTGTGCATTGGTAAATTCATAAGGTTAAAGGATTTTTCTCATACCTTTTACATGACCATACATGACTAACCTAACATTGAACTATATATATATATATATATATATATATATATATATATATATATATATATATATATATATATATTATACAAACTAAACCATAATACCAACCAACCTAACATTGAACTATATATATATATATATATATTATACAAACTAAACCATAATACCAACCAAATCATGGTTGAATTTTATGAGTTATGGTGAATATCATTCTTGTTATTGATTCCTCAAACTGGATTCTAATGGCTGATTTGGTGCCCATGAAAACACTAAAACATATTGTCCAAATTGAGTGTCTAGGAAAGATATAATTTTCTTTGTATACATATTCTCTAGTAATTAAAATTATGAATCCGAATCCATCAACAATCATGTGAACTCACACACCCTCGTTTCCCCATTGCAGGGTAACTTTGGTGTCCAATGTGACAACTCGCAATTTCAGGTTTATACTTTAACCGAACCACAGTTAGTTTAGACATACATTCATAGCACTACATTTAACTAGGGTTAGTTAAATGAGTCTATATTGGTAATTTGGGGAATTACCGGAACACACACGAGTGAATTCTCGAACGTTGGTGACTAACTCGAATAATAATTATAAATGGACGGTTTATACGAACTTATATGTTGCATGACAAATACGTGAATTATATGCTTTGATTGTAAATTACAAGATGTTATGTGCTTTGTGTGAAAGTTAATTAGTTAAGGGTGTTTAGAGTTAATATTGAAACTCTAATAAACAACTACATAACCCTAAACATCTGTCACACCCCCAAATTCCACAAGCGGAGTATCACCGCAGGGAGCGTGACTGACCAGGATCCAGCCACCAATCATATTGAACAATTTAATTAAATAAATAAAAGACCAAACCAACAATTGGTGTCAAAACAATCCAACAAAGATTAAGTCATCAGCGGAAGCATTAAGTTCAAAACCATAATAAATTTTAAAAGTTCATAAGTTTAACATGGAACTCAACAGTCCATGTCCCACAACGACCTCTTTCTCCTGTGCAAGCTCCATCTAAGCACCTAACGACCTGCAAGGCATATAGTGATGAATCAACAACAAAGTTGAGCGAGTTAACAGTTGGTTGTCTATTTTAGTGTTGTTCCAAAAACCATAAGTTGTTTTGAAAACCACGAGTTTAACCAATTCCTTGTTTCCCAAACCATAACTAGTGGGGGCTTCCCCATGTAATCCACTAGACCCGTTACCATATCGACTACTGACTGTAGTTATGTTTATGTGCCCTGCATCAATGTCTATCATCATTGACTAGTGCCCAAGTCCATTAGTCCACTCCCGTCCTCTGCGACACGGTGTGAGGCTTGCCAAATAGCGCTATTTAACTAAAGACCCGTTCACCATTGGCCCGACGATTAAGTCTGTAACACCTCGAAAAATCATACCCAATAAAATAAAGACACGTATCATGCAAGGTAAACGTGTCAGGAACCCGGATCAAGTTAAAGGATGTACGGTAGGATTTAAAAAGGGTCGACATGTTAAGATATACCTCTGAGCGACCTAAATTATAAATCCCAAACCTTAAAATAATAAACATCTGATTTAATTAAATTTCAAATCCGGTTACCCTTGATAATAATTAATTAAAACCCATAGGATAGTGATTCTATGAAGGTTCACGACGAAAATCTCAAATATTAAGTCTTTTGCATATGTCCAAGAGAATTCATGTGCTTAGCAACACATGCAAAGTCTGTCTCTGTGGTCCCCTCCTGCTAGCAATGACTGAAGATTCGAGCTTTAAAGGAATGCATAGTCAAACCTAAAAGTTTGCAAAGATTTTGTCTGCTGATGAAGGCTTACGGACCGCAAAGGGGTTACCTTACGGTCCGTAAGATGGCGGAGCTGAACAACAGTAATTAAAAAGCGGATACGGACCGCAAAGCCAAGGGCTTACGGTCCGCAAGGTTGTAACTGGGCATCTTTGATCAAGGTCGGTTACGGAGCGCAAGACCAAGAGTTTACGGTCTGCAAGAGGTGCTTGGGGACCGCAAGGCTTCCTGCTTACGGTCCGTAAGACTGTCGCTGGCAGCAGAAAATGGACAGCTGCCTGTTCAGCCTGTAACACCGCCTTATTTGCATGGTATTCGAATACAGGAGTGTGGCCAACAGATTTGCATGCATAGGGACACATGGGGATCATCAAGGATCACTTGTAGACTATGTTGGCATGATATTGTACTCTTAGGACCACTATATAAGGAGGTTGAGTTGCAACCATTTTGTTTGCTCATTCTAAACTCACCTCAAGACTTTCTCTGAAGTTCCTGGAGCTTAAGCTACTTCTATTAAGTTGCCTAATCTTGCTTAGGACCTTTGTAAGTATCCTTAATCTCCTTTAATTCAGTTTAGCTTAGTTAATTAGCTTAAAGTCAAACCGTCATAATTAAGGTTTGACGTCATTAATCTTAATTTGTCCAGTCAAATTGAAAATTGAAAATACCTATGAGTTGGTAATTATGTGGGCAATAAACCCTCAAAAGGCCACCCTCTGATTCCCACTCTAACTAGGTCAATTGTCGGGTCAAAGTTAATACTAAAAAGTCAACAGAAAGCTTATTTTCAAATTAATGCATAATTAACAATGTAGAAGCCATGCAACTTGTTTTATCATTAATATAACTTGGTAATGAATGTAAGAACATGTCTAAACATGTTCACCCCGACAATTTTCAGTTTAAGCTCGGTTCGGAACCGAAAATCGCAAAAGAAGACTTCTGCTTTGACTTTCAGTTCTGACCCGTTTGAGCATAGTTTAGAAATGCCTTAGAGCTTATTTAGGACTAGGTTTCATGTTAGTATAACCCTCTGAGATTATACAACTTGATTCATTAGTTATCCGATTCGCATGCATGTTTCCGTTAATTGCTTAAATGTTGACTATTATGCCCATATGACCTTAAAACGTGATTTTGAAAATGTAAAAGAGTAGACACCTTAGTTACTGATTTATAAACTTGTACCTAAAATTTGACATCAGTTTGAGGAATAGATTAAGAGTTATGCTCATTAGCGTAATTAGAAAACTTCTTAGTAATTAAATAGCGTAATTAGCATGTAGCCTATCTAAACCCAAATTTTGATACCAAACTTTATACCCACTGATGTAAAATAATATTTTGGGATTTTTGGAGTTTTTATTTATTTTTAGGCTGAGCATAACCTGGAGTTCTAAGCTTAATTCGGTAGTTGTCGGTTTTGCCCTTTTAAGCTATAAAATGAGTTTTATAAAACATTTTGACCCCAAACCTTTTGCTACTGATTTTATATGATAAATAAAGTATTTTAAGCTTTCTGGAATGATAAAAATATTAGTTTTTCTTATAAAACCCGGAAATAGCTTAAAATCGCTTTTTTAAGCGTTTTTACCGCATAGTATGTATTAAAACCATATTAGATATGTAAGACTTGATGCTTACTGATATTTTAAGTAAACTTTTATATTCTAACAGTAAGTAAAAGTGTTTGAAGTCAGATTCCAGATTTAACCTTTAAACCTTAGGTGAAATTACTAAAATGCCTTTTCGGTGCATAGTATGGTTAGAAATGATAAATTTCACATATAGGTTATATCCTACTGATATAACTTAGTAAATTAAGTATTTTTACTGGTTACATCAGACCCAAAACTCAGATTATATTCAAAACTCTTTTATGACTTTTTAAATGACCAAAATGCCCTTACGGGGCATAATTTGAGTTTAAAATCATTTGGGGCATAATAGAAGATATCTTACTGTTGTCGCAACATATTTAATGCATATTAACTTATGAAACCTGTATATGACTCTTATGGTTACCCGTTACGCATTTATCACGTTCGGTTCGGTTTATGTAACTAGTTTGCATAAATTGACTGAAACGGGTCAAACCTTATCATTTTTGTCTCAAAATCCAGAATGTGTTTAATTTACCCATATTATACAAGTCTCCAAACTTGTCGGGTCTAAACCACATTCTATTCCGGTCTTCGCTTAATCGTGCGTTTGAACCGTATCTTCCGTTAAAACTAGCCGGTCTAAGTTTAGGCTTAATTAAAGACCCATTAGGAATCTAATAGGTTATTAAAAACCTTCGTTCCAGATTAGGAGCACCAGTAAAAGCTACGTGCACTTGCTTGTTGTGATTATTACTTGCAAAGGTAAATACTCTTAACTTATTTTCCCTATACGGGCTTGGGATACGGTATTATAATAATACCGCTTGGTCGGGTATGTAGTCATTCAAATCGTATTGTGATTTATGTATTTACATAACCTGTTTTATTCTGTATTATTTGGTGTATGGCCTTTGGGGGTTAAATGACCATGTCTCGGATATCCTTGGCATCATTCAAAGAAATGGCCACGACCTAAGCACGGGGTGTAGGCGTACACCTGATAGCTGCATATGTAAAAACTGGTAGCCCACTTAAAGGAATTAACCTTGTGGGTATTATACATGTGGCGTGTCAGTTAATCTTGTCCGACCCTACAAACCGGCCCTGATGGACGACAAATAAGTAAAACTGTATACAAGATTATTTTTAATAATTGTCCCAAGTTATAAAAGATATTTTTGCCTAAGTGCATTCAAATCAATTTTCTTAAACATTTTCAAAATGAGTCAGTTAAGTTGTATTTACCAGTGTAAACTGACGTATTTTCCAAAAAGGCTAAGTGTAGGTACTATACGTAATAGGCTGGTTACTCCAGGCATCAATAATCAAGTCTCGCAAGCTCTAGATGTTAAAGTCTGTTGAACAATTTCCTTTTTCTTTCGATCCGCCTGTGGATCATTTTCAACTATTTTGTGATACTTAGTATTACAATTTATTTGGTTGAAATGAATCTATCTTTTGCTTCCGCTGTGCATTTAAATTCGTGTTGTTTGACTATGATGATATCAACTACGTCACGATACTCCCCACCGGGCCCACCGGTAATACGTGGAAATATCGGGGTGTGACAAAGTCGATATAAAAATGAGGGACTTAATGATAGAGTTTTGTCTAGTGTCAATGTTGTCACCCTTCAGTTAAGAGGGTGGGAGTACGTGTCAAGAAGAACACGCAGGTTTCAATGTTGTCACCCTTCAACAAAGAGGGTGGGAGTACGTATCCTACCCAAGGAGAATACACATGTTTCCTTAGTATACTTTAACCCATTCCCAAACTATCGGGAATCCCATGCCTTGTAGAAAGTGTGAACTCACCTTAGATAAGCTCGGCAGATAAAATGTCACTTGAGCTATTTGTGGTCAACCACATCCTAACATGGTTACCATACAAGTCAGGTCTAGGTTCAGGTAATGCACGTATGTTTACACGTAAAGTAGCAAGTTACGTACACACAACGATCACGACATACACATAGGACATGTTAAACAGTATCAGAAAAGTACACATAAGACCCAAACTTGTGAGATTCAGATGATTGGGCCTTTGAGATTGTGCGAGCCCAATCCTCTTGTGCGATTCTACAAATGAAGCCCAATCGATGACTGGCCCAACCTGTTGTGCGATCAGCACAACCTTGTGCGATCCGCAACAGGTTATGCGACCCATCTCATACCCAGCCCACTACAACATATAGCCCAACACATATGCGGCCCAAACATTAAACATCTAATCCTCTTGTGCGGCCCAATATATTGTGCGATCAGCATAGTCTTATGCGATCTACAATATATTGTGCGTTCATGCATAACTAAGTTGTACTACGTGCTTAAAACAGTTGTACCACAGAAATCCCTAGCTTGTGCGACCAGTCCTTGTGCGACCAAGGACTTATGCTATCAAACCCTTATGCGATCAGGTCTTGTGTGATTGATGTTGTGCGATCAGTTTATCAAATCTCGACATTTTAGGAAATCAGTTATATTGTTTCCATTTACGCGACCCAATCAAACAAATTAATAGTTTCAAATCTTACATTATTCGATCAAATTAAACATTCATCATTGAATTCATATGAACCCTAAATAATCATCTATTCATAACAACTCACCATCATCTACCTCGAATCAAATAGTGTGGTTAACATTAAAGTTTTTAATTCATGCAATACTTATCATACAAGCAATCCGAATACAGCAGCATAATAGCCGATTACATATATTCGGTTCTAGATTACTATCATCACAACCCTATCATGCAGTTCTATTTAATCATGTATCATCACAACACCAAGATCATACCGAACATCACATTAACATACACATATTCCGGATTCCCTCTGATTAAACCTTCTAGCATGAACCATCCTAGTTATCACATACAATCATAACAGGACTATCATACGATTAGACAATGATGGAAAACTAACCGATAGGAAGGTAGGATGAGATTGTTTCGAACAAGAAGGTCTTCGAGAGAAGGGGCTGCCGCCGATCTTCGAAGGAGGGAAAGGGAGGGAAGGGTTTTGTGTGCTTTGAGTGTTTTGTGAAAAATCAGGAGTATACACCCTCCCCATGGGTGTTATGCGTGCAAGGGGTGGGCCGAACCCATCATGGGCTGCCCCTTTGGGTCATGCATTCAAACAAGGGTTGGGCCGGGAGGGAGGAATGTGCGATCAAGGTGTGTGGCCCAAAAGGAATTGAGCGATCGAGCATAAGTTGTGCGATTAAGTTATATATACATATATTACACCCAACACATAGTCAAAATAAAACATAACATTCCATTGCAACCAACATATCACCTAATCATATAACGTTCAAACTGGTTACATCAAAGTATAAAGAAAGGTTTTGAAATACGAGTTGTCACAACATCCCTCACAATTCACAGTACGACAGTTCTCTAATCATTTCAAGCTACACAAGTTTCACACATAATCATCAATCTTTGATCTTTCAATCCATCTAGATTTAATATAAGGTAAGTGCCTATGTTATATGTTAATACTTTGTTCTTTTGATTCCATGCAAAACCCTAGAAATCCAAACAATGGTCCTGTGTTTAGTTGATCATGCCTGATGAATGTGTAATCGTTTGTGAATGATTGTGTAATTGTTTGCCTGATATTAGGATGTTATTGACATGTTAGGATTGCTAAAATGTTGTTTTGATACATAACATTGTTGATTAGGTTTTTTTTCGTACTGTAACTATTTTATTGAAAACTGCGATTTTGGTTTTGTTAATCTGTGCATTGTTAGTCTAGAGATAATTGTCAGACTTTGTAAAGTCACAAAGTCCGATATTATCATGTTCCGAGTTTAATTATTATAATTGATCAGAGTTAATACACAAGTTTGGTCCGACTTTACGTTGATAAGTGAGTCCGAGATTAGGGATGTTAGTTCCGAATTTATGTAACACCATAATTAATCCGAGTTTGTTTAAAATAAAAGGGGGGTCCGGGTTATTTAAGAAGTTTCCAAATTTCTAAGAGTATATGAGACTTCCGAATTTATAAGTGAACCTTGAGGTCTCCGAATTTCTAAGAGCATATGAGACTTCCGATGTATGTATAAGAATCTTTCTAATTATTGTATCTTGATGTTTAATTACATATGTACCCTAGTGTGATAGTTCGACTTGGCTTCAATCTGTTTTTGGAAAGCATTTGAGCTAATTATGCACATCTCGATACAAGGTTATAATGGTCACAAAGATGCTAAGTAGGCATATATATTTTGATGTATGTGGTGTGTATAATTAGTTAAAACTTTTTGAATGGAACTAGTAAAACCGACCAAATGTATAATTTGTAAAACTAGTAGTCAAATTACTTATGTTAGAATTATCAATTATATTTTCTAGCGAAATCTAACGTATTTTAAAATCGTACTTTGTAGTTAAATGTGTGAATAAGAGTAGTGAATGTATATATATACTGACTAATTAATAATAACTACATAAATTCCATAGCAAATGACAAAGACTCATTTTCAACGTGAGAACACGACGGCTACATCCACTTAAAGGGGATGGAAAATGTTAAATTATAGTCGTCCAAGTGGCAGAAGAAACCATGAAAGCTTGACAATGGATTTCCACGTCAGCACTATTACTACGTGTCCGAACCAGAAAACATGATTGGGTCCACTTCATCATGTGTGAGAGCAGACGTTTTGTATCTACAATCATGCATGTAAAGTCGTAAACAAACTGCTCCATTTTCGTGTAAAAGAAGTTGATCATGTTTGCTTTTTATTCCTTTAAAATTGAAAATAATTCAACATATGGCATCCATCGGCTAGTGCCATGTGTCCAACCTTCAAAATATAACATTATTAAAGCTCAATAATATAAAATAGCTTACAATGAATACTCAACAATATTGCATTATGTATCTATACGGTCAAACTATAATCAAAAGTTTGGGATATAAAGTTATATATGCTTTTCTAGAATTTATTTTCTGTTGATGGAACACTACTCGCTCATATTTACGACTAATTTTGTTATTTTGTTAGATAGTAATATAATAATAACACTTTGGCCTAGATCATGATTATCTCATGAGGGTTTCGTTCCAAATGACAAAGCATTATTCCTTGAAAAAGACATGATCATGTGGGTCTAAAGTATCGTGAAACCCTAACTACCTGATGAAGCTCGATGATGCATCGAGGGGCCTCTTAATGAGGCATTATGCACAACGTGGGTGATTTACTCGAGTGTTGTATACTTGTAATTGCGAGTTTTAGAAAAAAATGAAGTAAAGAAGGGTTTCAAAAGATTTTGGTATTTTGAGATACGTGATGGAGGATGGCATCGTCACCCTTTTGTACTCATACAATGACAAAATATTTTGGTTACAAAACTACTGCAAATTCATAATTGACGTGACAAAATTGGACCGCCACATTGAGAACAATTATGCACTACATGGCTGAACTAGAAGAAAAAGTGAGGGGTATCCCAATTTATTTTATCGTATACCTTCATACGATCAATTACAAAATAACAACTAAAATTAGTAAGTAAACCCTAACCTAAAATCCAATTTCATTGCTTTTGTGCTAGGGTACCTTTGCTCAGGGCATGTCTGTCCCTGAGAATTTATGGGCCCTTGAGGCCTTGTGCGAGTATAAAAATGGGCCCCTAAATATAGTGGCGGAACTAAAAGTTTTCCGGCTAGAGTGTTGTAATATAATATTTTACATTTGTTAGTGTATATTAATTAAATGCTTAGCACAAGGGGGAGGGAGGGGGTCTTGTTAGTTATTGTCTCCTTACTCTCAAATATGTATAGGATAATTATTAATTGGTTTAGACAAAGACAAACCGTTAAGGGTTTCACATTCAATAGTTTAACTTTCATCTCAATAATTTTTATTTCGATTTTCATACATATTTAATTTTTTTACATATTGATATGAGAAATTGTGAAATAAGATAATGTGTTTTTAGACTAAATCAATTGATAAGTAAACTAAATAAGAAATCAATATTCCCAAAAAAAAAAAAAAAAAAAAACCCAGATCCATCAATAATAATGATACAAACTATATCAAAACAAAAATACATGTTTCCAATAATACTTGTATATATAGGCATATAGCTATGGCATTGGACAAGTTAGATAACCCCAAATAAACACAAAAGTTTTTATGAGGGTGGGCTTTTAAAGACTTAGGTTTAATTTATATAAGGTCCAAACAAACACAAACAAATACTCTTATGTTTTATCTTATTCATTGTCTTCTCCAAAACCCTAATGCAATCCACTGAGGAGTAGCCACCACCACCACCACCGCTGGCCGGAATGTTTTTTTTTTAAAGTTTAATCTCTACTCTTCTCTTCAATTGTTTAGGGGTATCCTAATGTTTACTTAGGGGTATCCGATACATAAACCTAAAAAGAAGAAAACAAAAATTGCACTTCGCAAATAAAGTTGAGGGGTATCCCGGGCAACCCCTGGGATACCATTAGATCCGCCCCTGACTACATGTCTACAAATTGACGACAATATTCATGATCGATTACAAAATATTAGGTGATTGCAATATTATATAGACTAAAAGCTTTAAGCTTATGTATAATAATAGTATGAAAAAGGATACATGTACTATTTTCTAAAATAAGTATGGTAGTATTTAATTAACCTTAATTTTTAAGTATATATGGGTTCATTTTCTTCATCCAATAACAAAATACATCTAGCATTCATAACTGGATTTGGTTGTCCACGTGTTACCATATAATTTGATATTTCCTCTAATAGTTAGTCGACCTGATTAGGCCCGTGGGGTATGATAGGGCTTGAATTGGGGCATCGGTTGACATGTGTAATTTGAAAACTCAAGTGCCAAACCCACTTTGAAGGGGGTATGGTGGGCGTGGCTTAGCTGGCGTGGCCAAGCCACATCAGCTTTTTTTTAATATATATATATATATATATATATATATATATATATATATATATATATTTATAACCAAAAACTACATAAACATACAAAATAATTATTAAAATAAACATACAAAATAATTATCAAAATAAAAAACTATCATTTTTCGTCGTCTTCGTCGGTTTCGAACCCAGGAATCGTTAAAACATGTTCTACCAAATCAGATCGAAGGTTGTAATGTATATCCCTTGACTTTATCATAAATTCATTTGCCGCTTTATCTTCGTCTGTTACGTTACCTAGTTGGGGGTCATCGTCATCATAGTAGGTAACGACTGTTGTACCTTCATCCTCCAAAATCATGCTGTCAAGAATGATACATGTGTACATCACGTTTCCAATCTGATCCTTGTCCCATAGTCGACAAGGCATTGACAATATTCGCCACCTTTTCTTCAAAACACCGAATGCTCGCTCGACGAATTTACGTTCCAATCTGATTCACTATAACTTGAAGAACTCATGGCAAGATTGTGTTTTATGTGTTTGATATTGTGTGAGAAAAATGTTAAATATGATAAGGTATTTATAAAGGAAATTTTTTTTTTTTTTAAATTAGCCCCCAACGGCTAGTTTGAATGGGCCATTCACAGCCCGCCCTGTCAGCATGCTCCCCCGCCCCACGCCCGGCTTGAAACCCAAGCCTCAAGGGCCACGCCTCAACCCAACCCCACCCGGGATGGTGGCTTGGACGTTTTCCCCCAACCCACGCCCCAACCCAAGCCCCATACCCCATAGCCTTAGCTCAATCAATAGTAATTTAACTTGGTGAAAGGAAAATCATACATGCTTATATCTTTAAATAAAATTACATATTGTGTATACATAATAAAAATTATTATTTTCGTTTGATAATCGACATATAAGAAATATCATTGTACCTGTCCTTTGCATCATGACCCCCTCTATCTCTCTCACTCGCTCTCATCTTTATTAGGCTACACGGTATGGTGATGGTCCTCTCTTGGAGGATGATCCGCCACGTAAGCGCCACGTAGGATGAGGGTGAGGACGAGGCAAATGGGATGGAGCTAAGAAAATGGGGGGATGGGCCTAAAATATATATACATGAGTTGTATGTATATGTGTGTGAGTGTGTTTTGTCTTGTAGTGGAGCGTCCCAAACGTCCTCAGGTCGACGAGGAGGACGACGATGGGGGGGAGGCGAAATGGAATGTGGTGCGGCGCCGATCTAGGACGGGGCGGGGACGATCCCCACACTGCCTAGTCTTAGTATCCTGCCACCATTTTCACCACTAACCCTAGTTGTGAAGGAATGTTGTAGCCAAAGTGCCAAACGAAGAGATTAATGAAGGAGACCCCACAAACACATTGGTTCAAAAAAGCCAAAACCATCCTCCAAATGGTTCCAATAATGAATGTCCTTGCCATGTGCCATCTCAAAGACACATGGGCCTTATTACCTTATCACTCCCAACATCATATAATATAACCTCCACTAATATTCATTCATCAGTCTCTTTCACATAGCCATTACATGAACATACACATACAACCTACCTTAATTATATATCTACTCTTTCAATAATACAGCCTCTAGTCGATTGTTTAATCATGCAGTTATTGATGCCAATCAGCCGTCCAATATGCATTGTTTGACTTGAGGGCACCATGTTGATTTCTTGGTTCTTGTAGTCTACCCCTCATGTTTTTAAAGATTGTTAATATTTTATGTGGATTTAATGTAAGTTGTATTATTATTTCTTACTATATAAGTTAATGAATTGCCAAGTGGGGCTAACTCACTTGGTACAGGCTCTTGGCTCTTAGTGGGAGGTCTTCGGTTCAATCCCAAGCAAGGGTGAGTTATTTGTAAATATAGGAGTTTGGGGGAGTAACGTTAGCCATTAAATATATATATATATATATATATATATATATATATAAGTTAATGAATTAACTAAAAAACAAAAAATAATATAATGTATATGTGGGGTGTATGCCGGTCCCTTGTCTTGCAGTTGGTAGTTATTTCAGGTAATTGCTTGTGATTATTAAAATATTTGCATTGCAGATTATTAATCAATTTATGAGGTCAACACACTGCAAGTAGGACTTACAATTATACAAATGCAATCTTCAATGGCTTCCACTGCTTATTTCAGTCGACAATGAACACTTCCATGTCAGAGAGTCTTTGTATCATATTCATACATCATTTTCATAATTTAATGCTTAGCTAAACACCACAAAAGAATTTAGACATTAATATGACACAAAAGAATTTAAACATAACATGATGTATTTGACATGACTCTTTAGTGCCAATTTGAAAGAATATGACAAATTTATGAATTAGTTAAAACTATTTTCTAGACAAAATAAAGAAATATATATTTATTTGTTTGTTACAATAAATGTTCAAATTATTATAATAATTTAATTGTTAAATAAACTTAAACCCATATACAGTTAAATCCTCATGGCGTGCAAGGTTAATCATTCAAAAAAAAGTTAAATCAATAAAATTGATTATTGCATTTAAACAGACAAGTTTAGTTTGCTTAACCATATAAAGATACTAACTTACAAGTTATTTAATCATCAGTATAATGTCTGTCTGATTAAGGTGATTAAGAGGTTGAATATATATATATAGCTCGAGAAAGGTTAACATACAAAAAGGCTTATCGTACATTAACGTAGGCGACGCGCGTAACCGTTGGATCAATACCCTAATCACGCATAAGACACAAAAATAACGCATGGGATCCATTTTTTGGTGATAATTACGCATGGGGTGATAATCACGCATGGAAAATTATAATAACGCACGTTATAAAGGTTAAAAAAAAAAATCACGCACGTTATCATGTTTGTCGCGTACGTTAATGTATGTTAAGCCTTTTTGTACATTATACTTTCTCTCTCTCTCTATATATATATATATACTTGTAAAACAATGTGTGTAGAAGGCTTATTCCCCACACATTCCCAAAAACACCCAAGAAGAGCTTCGAGACTGTTGACATCCCGACTTTTGAGACTTCAAATTGGTAATCTAAAGGATTAAACAAAGATGATCTTGTAATGTGAAGTAGCGATTCAATACAGAATAATTAGATTGTTTGTGATAATCTACCAGGATGATACAAGTGTTCCATATGTATACATGAGAACCCTAATGATAAATTAACGATGTTAACAGTAATGTTAACGCCAGCTAATTACACCGACTTAACGTTAATACTTAGATAAATTTTAATTACATATAGATCAGTAAATTCTTTTTTAGTCTATATTTTTTAGTGGTTTTAATCTTTTGAGTCCAAAATCAAAAATTTTAACTACCTAAAATCTTATATTTTCATATTTTAATATTTTGAGTCCAAATTATTAACTCTGTTTACTAAGTCTGTTAACCATAAGGGTATTTTGGTTATTTAAAAATAAAGTGCAAATTTTTAATGAACAAAGTATAAGGTATAACTTTTAATGCACTAGGTATATTGGACCCTACATAAATAAAACCCTAATATCCATATATATATATATATATATATATATAGAGAGAGAGAGAGAGAGAAGGTTGGAATAGAGAGAGAAACCCAAATCTATAAAGAGAATGTTAGAGAGGGAGACAAAAAGATGTTAGAGGAAGATGTGGCCATGGCCTCTTGCCGACCTCCTCATATCGGTGAATCAACGGACAATTATTGACAGAAGAAGCAACAAGGGCGACAACAGTCACAAACGACGACGGTGATGGTTGTGGTCCTAGGGTTCTAATGATGTTGGTTGTGGGTGTATTGAAGGATATTGTGTTGTTTGGAGATGACAAGAAAGATGATCGGTGATGATGCAGAGTTGAAAGGTGGAGGTTACTGGTGATGATGGTGGTATTACCGGTGACGGAAACGGGATCGGTGATGTAGCAGAGGTGAACGGCGGCGACGATGTTTCGTAAGGCAATGTTCGAGACGATGATCGTTTTTACAGTAATATAGACAGCCAGTGACCAGTAGTAAGATTGCCGGAAATGGATAGGCAACAAAGATGGTAATGGCGATTTGGTGGTGCACGGTGGTTAGGTGGTTTGTGTGAGAGAAGGTGGTTGCGACGAGAAGTTCACCATGGTGGTGTTAGAGAGAGGGGGGGGGGAGAATGTGTGTGTGAGAGAGAGAGAGAGAGAGTGTGTGTGTAATGAGAGTAATCAGAGTAATATTTTATGTATTTATTTGATTAATATTTTTTAATAAAAGGGTTATTTTGGTCATTTCAAGAAAAATTAACGGAATATTCTAACGGGGTTGATAATTTGGACCCAAAAGGTTACAAAGTAAGAATATGGGTATTCAGGTAGTTTAAATTTTTTATTTTGAATTCAAGTGATTAAAACCACTGAAACATACATACTGAAAAGAGAATTTACTCTGACATATTTAATATAAATTCTAATATCTAGCTTATAATTCTTATATCCCCCGTAAGCTAGAGAGAGCAGACTCTAAGACGTTGTTTAAGAAGCTTAAATGTTCCAACGGGTAACGCCATTGTAAATATATCAACTATTTGCTCTTTAGTGCCACATAAAAGAAGCTCTAAATCACTATTTTTTAACAAGTTCACCTATGAAATGAAACTTTATCCTTATGTGTTGCTTTTGCCGTGAATAACTGGATCCTTTGCAATCGCTATTGTCATTTAATTGTAACAATGTATGATGGTTTCTTCTTGAGAATAACATAGTTCTTTTAAAAGTCCTTGAAGACATAATGTTTGACAACCTGCCATAGAAAGTGATATGTATTCCGCTTTAGCAGATGATAGTGCGACTACCTTTTGCTTTTTTGTTTTCCAAGAGATTTCGTCTATCCCTAAATTAAATATATAACTCGAAGTACGCTTACTGTCAACAATGTTGCCATAGTAGTCACTATTACTATCTCCGATGAGCCATGTATTGTTGCAGTTTGACTAAATTATGCTATATTCTATAGTACCTTTGATATATCGGACCATTCGCTTCTGGGCGTGTATCTTCACAAGTACATTAAACTACAAACCATGCATCTAAATAACACAACATCCACATCTTCTTCCGATTCACTTTTTGTTATTTTAGAGCCAGAATCCATAAGTGTGGAGATACGAGTGCAATTCTTCATATGAAATCTGGTAAGTATATCTTTAGCATATTTCTATTGTGAAATAGAAACATTCCTATCATCATGCTTAACTTAAATACCTAAGAAAAGATGGAGTGTCCTTATATCTGTCATCTTGAGTTCCTTTTTCATAGTAGTTTTGAACTCAGTTTTTATTTTTAAATTATGGCTAGCAATAATGATATCGTCAACATAAAGACATATAATCAATATATCAAGTTCCGCCTTCTTGATGAATAAGGTATGCTCGTGAGTACATTTATTAAATCCATGTTCATGAAAATAGTCATCAATTCCACAATGCCCTAACGACTCGCTTGAAACCATAATCGGCATTTAAAGAACACATACCTTGTGTTCTTTACCTTCTTCTAAATATCCTAGTAGTTGCTTAATGTACACATTTTCTTTGATAGTCCCATTTAGAAATACTAATTTGACATTTATTTGATGGATGTACCATTGGTTTTGTATCCCCAATTCTTGTTTGTATCCTTTCACAACTAACCTTGCTTTATAGTTATTAACCTCACCATCTTTCCTTAATTGGGGTTTATAAATCCATTTTACACCTATGCCCTTCTTATTCTAAAGAGAATCGACCAATGTCCATGTCAGGTTCTTAGTTATAGCTTGTTTTCCTCATCCATAGCGTTCATCCAATGAGTTTTAGTATAAATCTCTTTAAATGTGTCTGAGTAACAACATATAGTATAAAATCAAGTAGACCTTGATACTCCTTTCTTCTTAGTATGTGCACATATATTTTGTATTCCTTGTGTCTTTAATATGGGAGATTCCTCTGAAAAGGGTTCTTTATCACTATTTGTTATTTCCCTTAACTGTCTTTGGCTTCCTCATGCATGGTATAGTTCATGCTTTTCGTTTATATCTAAATTATCAAGAAATTGTTGTTCAAATGGAGATGGTTATTCAATGTTTCTGTCTTCATTTTCTTCAAACGTGATGGTCTCGGATGGTGATCTAATATGATTGTTTTGTTGGTTCGTAGGTTCCATCCCACACTTGCTTTTAGTAAAGAGTATGTCTCGCCTTATCATTGCCTTTTTTGTCTGTGGATTATACAATTTATAAGCCTTATTATTCTCACTATACCCAACAAATATACATTTATCGGACTTTTATTTCAATTTTCTTCTAAGTTGACTAGGTACATGTACTAAGCATACAAAGACTTTAAAGTGTTCCACATTAGCCTTTTCACCATTCCATGTTTTTTTAAGGTGTCCCGTGCATGATGCTCTTGGTTGAAGTTCTATTTAGGATATAATTTGTCCATGTTACATCTTTAACCCAAAATCTGTTCTATATCCTTTTTCTTTTCAACATGCTTCCAGCCAGTTCCATCAAAGTTCTATACTTTTGTTCTACTACTTCATTTTGGTGTTTGAGTACTTGTAAGTTGATGCTTGATGTTGTGTTATTTAAGGTAGCCCTAAAATTGTTTGCTACATAATTTCCCTCCCTTGTTAGTCCCCAAGGTTTTGATTTGTGATAAGTTTGTTTTTCAACCATAGTTTTGAAGAGTTTAAAGTGAAACTCAAAATATACATGTTTCCCGCAACAGAAGGGATTAGCATTGGTCCACATATGTCTAAATGTATTAATACAAGTTTCTTTGAGGCTCTAAATGATTTCCTTGTGGGAAATTTCTTCTGTGCATGCTTCACAAATGTTTGTTGTTTTGCTGATACTAGGAAAACCTTTTACCACCATCTTCATTCCCATGTAGATCAAGGTCTCGAAATTTATATGTGCATAGCTTGAATTCCACAAGTTGGAGTTCTCGGGTATAATAGTATGTAGAGCCACTATTTGACTTCATAAGAAGTTTAGAGGGAACATCTTGTTTTGTGTCATAGGCACACTAGTATGGTAATTTCCATTAGCATCTTGTATTAGACAGTTTCCATTTAGAAAATGAATGCTAAACCCTTTCTCAATAAGTTGTCCAATACTAATTATGTGATGTATTAAGTTCTCGACATAATATACATCAGAGATGCTTCTCTTTTGATCGTTAATCTTTATTGTTACTTTATGTAAAACACCAACCCAGTTAGAGCTGACGTGTAGTTACATGATACAAAAGTTAAATTACAAACATCAATCCATTAAAACATAATTTATTATGAATTGATAACATAATTCAATGGGAACGTTAAATAAATATGATTTTTTCCAAACTTTATAGCTCTCATCCATATCTTGTCCTCGATAGTCTTGCTAACCTAACGTACATAAAAATAGAATACGTATAGTGAGCGAATAGGGTTAATAAAAGGCCAAAGGTTAAGATTTTTAGAAGTATTTCAATAGAAGTTGTAAGACAAGTAAAATACTAACTTTCAAATTTGTATCATATATTATATTCGAATCACACGTGTCATACTAATCTTCAATAACATCCTTAGGGTGTCCGGGGCACCCTCGGTGACCCCCTTAGGTGACTCCATTCACCTATTAGGTGAGCATTGCCAACACTTAGGTGAGTTAGAGAGAGAGTAGAGAGAGAGGGTGAAATAGGTGGGGAGTTGCCGAAGAGAGGGGAGGAGAGAGGGAGGAGAGAGGGAGATCTTGACCAATCAATGCTTTTCTTCTTTTTTTTTTTTTTTTTTTTTTTTTTTTTAAAAAAAACAATTCACCAAAGAGGGGAGTGCCGCCATCAAAAAGGGGTATTAGGGGAGTGTTAGAGGGGAGTTGACGTGGCATTTTATGGTTGGTTATGTGTAAGAGGGGGACTCACCTAAGAGGTGAGCACCCCTTACACCCTTAGAACACCATTCGTAAACAATCGACCCTGTAGGATCATCATTAGATTTTGTAAGACCACCGATCCTGTAGGTCCATCATTGGTTTCATATGTTGATTTTCATATACTTAAATATTACCATTGTTTTTGTCTATAATCATTAATATTTTGTAATTGATGATTCACTAATTGTATAGGGACATATACATAATATATAACCATTTTAAACAACTTAACAATACAAGTTATGAATTTTAATCGTTATCAAAACAAAGGATCATAAGGTTTGAATTAACGCTAAACCATTTTTAAATTGTTTTTCATTCTCTTTTATATGCTATTGATTTTTGTCAAAACCAAATAAACCTATATGTAATTCACGAGATGCATATGTGTAGCTTGAAAACAACGTATACATGCATATTTATGTAACTTCTTGAACTCTATATATTTTTATTTTATTTTTCCAGGGTACTAACCGTATAACTCAAAGCAAAAATAAAGATATTTTTATACAATTAACTAAATGTAATTCATGTTTCCATAGATTTTTAAAAATCTAGATGTCCCGTAATCGTACGATCTTAACATTCACATGGGTGAAATATGATAAATTTAGCTATTCCGAAAGATTTTTTTTAATAGTCCTTACCAAAAACTATCTGAAAACGAATGTGCAAAAGTTGAGAAATATAACTGTAAGTTTAAAAGTGTAAGAACTATACGTGAAAACGGAGCAAATCACAGGTACTATCCGAGTATTTTTCTCAATAAAAAGTGTCACATGATTATTTTAAGGCTTACTAGTGTGGGTTGACGCCGTCAGCCACCTCAGCTGAGTGGCGCCCACAACACCGCCCTGCTCAGTCAAGGAGGACATTATCCTTGGCTTCTGCCAAAGTCTTAGCGGGCGTGAGAGAAAAAAAGGTGATGGGGTCCCATGCATAAAGCAATCAGATTTGGTTTTATTTGTTTTTTTTCTTTTTTTTAATGTTGTTAAAGGGGATTTATAGGTGGTGTTATCCCATACCGTGTAAGTTAACGATAAAGCCTTTCGTTTATATGACATATACGTGGCGCTTACGTAGTGTGATAAAGCCTCCAGAGGCTTTACCCCACACCATATAGCCTAATTGAAGAGGATTATACTTTTTAAAATTTTGGACATGTGTTTATAATTATTGCTATATATGGATAGATTATGAATATTGGCTAGTGATTAGTTGATTGCATGATTATTATGCTTGCAGGGTTTACACATTGGATTGGTGGGTGCTTTGATTCATTACCCATGTTCAGGTATCCCTAAATAATTAAATTATGATCCCAATGGAGAAATATAAAAATCGAGATTGCTTTATGCCATAAACAAAGGATTCCTAAATAATTAAATTATGATCACACCACCGGTTTTTGTGTATTTGATGCGTAGTTGATTTAGGTTAGATTTTGATTTGTGAATGTGTAGGATTATGAATTAGTAATTGAATGGCCGTTTTATCATCACCAAATAAGCATATGTATTAGGACTCGTGCAAATAAGTAGTACGTTCATGACTTAGATTTGTGAATTGGTATTGGCGTCTTTTTAGACTGTGATTTGTTGAAAATGCAGAAATTAAGAACTTTTCAAGTAACCGGTATATTTATTAATAACTAGTAGTGATACTCGTGTGTAAACACGGATGGTTTTTAGAAATTTATGCATATCACATTTTAATAAAAAGTATAGATAAGTGTATAGATATTGTAATTTTTAGTCTAGTTTTTTCTTTTGATTAATTAATATTAAATTAGTCATGAGTTATTCTCACAAATCTTGCATTTTGATGCATTTGAAATCTGATTTACAACTAAACAAATAATCAGACTAAACAAATAATCAAAAGTAGTCACTACTTTCATTATAAAAAACGAGAAGTACTATTTTAAATAGTGATATCTAGTTAAAAGTATACGCAAACACAAGTTGTTTTTAGAAAACCGTTCATACCACATTTTATTAAATAATGAATCACTATATATTTTTAGAAGGGAATTACTTTCCCGAATGTTCATATCTGTTGGAAATGTGTTTATCAAACTTCGATACAGAAGTTGTAAAACATCAAACGATTATACTAACAAACTTAAAATCTTTACTTTGAAAAAATTCAATAGGATTTGAATACAACTTGACTTTCAACAAACATTAACTACGATCACACGATCACCTGCCTCAACAACTTTCACCAAAGCTCAATCAAGAGTCTCTTACCCAACAACATCTCGTTTGCTACATGTTGTGTCCTGGCTACATATGCTGCTGGAAACAATGTCGCAGCTGCTGATCTAACAATCTCCCTCTAGAACAGATGATGCCAAAACCTTTGTTATTGCTGATCTTTATTCCACGTCAACTCCCTGATTTTCCCTTTGAATTGTAGTTCAAAGTTTAGGGAGTACATGTCTTCAAAATCCCTTTCAAGTTCAAGGTCCAACAGATCTTGGAGATCATATGCATCTAGACCATATGCACTCAACATATTAAGCTCTTGAACACTACCATCTGATCTAAACAGAGTCAATTCGTGGGTTTCTGAGGATGACTTCCACTTTACAATTTTTGGATTAGTTGGTTTTCTGGGTTGAAGTTTTACTGATGATGAGTTTGGTGATTGTGGCCTGCTGACAAGCTTTTCAACTGTTTCTCTTAGTTTGGCAGCTAGTTTGTCAGCAGCAGCATCTGTCTGAAAAAGCAAGCTGGCATCTAATTCCCTCTTTTCTAATTCTTTCAAACTTCTGCTCATCATCCTCATCAGTCTGCATTTGCCTTTTTACTTGTCTTAAAGCAACTATTGATAAACAGATACTAAGGGTAGCTTTTTGGAAGTTTGGGTCTGTTGAGGGATGGCAGCTGTTGGAAGATATGCTAGCTTTTGGGGAACTAAAGGATCTTGGCTCTGAGTTCTTCCAGCCTTTTGTAGGTCTCAACTATCTTGAGTTCAGATCATCTGGTAATAGATCTAGCAGTACCATAACTTGCAGCCACAAGCTCTGCTCTCATTCCTTTAAGCTTCAATGCCTTATCTGGATTAACTTGTTTACCTTTCTTCCAATCAGATGGAGTAGGCTGCACTGAAGGATCATTGAGCATTTTGGTGATTCTTTCAATCTCTTCTCTGAGAGCATTTGAGGACCAGTCTTTAAATTGAGCTCTGGTTGCTTTGTATGGTTTGTAACGCATGTTGTGTTCAATGTAATCTCCCCTTATTTCCCTGTCTAGCTCAGAAGAGATTGCCTTCTCTGACATGGATTTGCTCAGGTCCTTAGTATAGTCTTCAAGTTTGCTAACTTTGCTAAGCTCATGTGACGAGGGACTGATTCGTGTCTGAATATCAATTGCATCAAACAGAGGTATAATGGTGGGTGGAATTTGAGGAGAAGGTTGTGGAGTGGAAAGCGACATTGCCCTGGGAGAGGGGCTTTTAAGCATACTTACAAATGAAAGTTCTGCTTCTTGGTGTGGTGTCGTTGTGCTTACAACATGATCCTTTTGTGAGGATTCATGAGGGGTTTGTTTGGTTGGAGATCCTACCAACTGTTGTGAGGAAGTAGCAACAGTGGTTTCAGGTGATTTTTGTGTTGTCACTGGATTAACCTCTGGGATCTCATCTTCCAGAGGATCCTTTTTAGATTTTTGTGTTTTGGTGGGCTTTTTGGAGATGGAAGTTTTCTTTTTGGGTTTGGCTGGTGTGGGTTTCACAACACCGGTTGTGGTTTCATGATCACCAGGAGCAGTAGGCTCAACAACAAAGGTTTGAGCAACAGATGTGGACGCATCTAAAACAGACTTATCCCCATTTGTTTGTGTTTTTGAAACTTTTGACTCTTTATCCATAAGTCTGGTAAAAGTTTTACTTGTAAGACTATTTATTTGAAAAGCTACACCTTGTTCAAAATCTGTTTGTAACATTTGTTTTCGTAGGTAGTAGTTTAGAAGTTTTGGATACGACAGAAAGGCATTATTAGCACATTTTTTCACATTAGCGACCAAATCAGAAAACAGTGCTTGGGATAAATTGTAATAAGATTTTGTTAAAATAGCATATCCCAAATACTGAATTTTTAAAGGTATCTCATTAAATGCGGTGGTCTTGGCTGAGAGACAAGTTAAATGAATATGGAAAAAAAATTCACTGGTGGAGGGAAGTTTGGTTTGAAAATAGTAACTCCCTTTAATTGGGCATCATACCCTCTTTTGTATGAAGTTCATATTTTTCAAAGATGGTCTTACCTGCCAAGTTGTCCAATTCATATGTAGTGGAAATTGTAGATTGGGAAATTCGAACCAGACTTATTCCGACTTTAGATATGATGGCAAACGGCTGTTTATTTTCAGACTGTATTTTAGCATTAGCCCAAAATTTTCAGAGTGTTTCCGTATGAACTGGAGCATCAACAGTAAGGATTGCTTTATATTTTGATGTCGTTAAAACGTCAATTATTAAATGAAAGCTGGTATTTTTGCTGGTTTTCTCGAAGATGGGGAGGCAGTTGTGAGGTTTTTGATGTTCAGAGCCATGATCGGAGAAGAAGGTGATAATGGAAACTGCTTTTGAGAATTTTAAATACGAGACGGCAGTGAAAGCTTTGTTTGGGGAAGAAACAGGGTTTAAATAGAGTGGAAAAGTGAATGCTGACGTGGCAGCAGTTACAAAGTTCTGATGGTTAACATATGTCCACGTTGGAACCTCTGTTGTGATAATGGTTGACAATTGTTTGGAAACCTCTGTTGGGCAACAACAGAGGTTGGGAACAGTGGTCAGTCAACAGTTGTTAGGATAAACAGAAGTTATGAGAACAGACGATACCTTTCAGTAGTGGATGAATTTTTAGCCAAGCAGAGGTTTCAAAGACAGTTGTTTTGAACAGACTTTTAAGGATTTTTGATTTTTTTTCAAAAATAGCTATTTTTTAAGAATGGATTTTTGATTTTCTGAAGGCATTTTAATGCTTTTGATTAACCAATTCAACAAGATTTGTAGGGATCGAATTTGATTAACCAAGCTCTAATATCAATTGTTAGGATCTGATTTTAATTGTTGTGACAGTTAAGATGATAACAATGGAAGAAGATAAAACAGAAATGGAAATATGCAGCAGAATAATAAACTTTTTTCTCATAACATTGAGAAGAATGCTTTCATCATCATGTTTTTATAAAGATTGCAATTACAATGTTTACATGTGCATGAAAATTACAAGCATCTAAGCGGACGTCACCTAGACAACAACATCTAATAGCCTAACAAACTCCTGATGTGTGTAAAATACAACATATAAATTACATCAATTGAGGCATAAAACTAACCTTTTTTTAGTACTAATGTTGGAAAAAGTGTGCTTTTGTCTTCCTTTTGTATTTTCAGGATTAAATGAGCGTAAATGAACAAAAGAAGCAAATATGCAGCAAAATCTAACATAATTACAAGAAAAGGAATAAACGTGGCATGTCCGACCCCTCGACAACATCTTCCCAAGCAAAAACAAGTGAACAGAAGGCTGACCACGGCCCCGTGCCCAGCGGACACGGGGGCGTAGTCAGGTGTCTGCAGAAAGGACAAAGCTATAGAAGCTTCTATTTCCCGACACGGGGGCGTGCCCAGCTCAACACGGCCGTGGTCAATGCTAGGATTCGAAGAATCCAAGTAAATCTTGATAGTACAGATACGCTTCTGCACATGGGGCCGTGCCTAGCGGACACAAGGGTGTGTGGAGCTAATGCAGACAAATTGCAATTAATGAAGAAAGAGAAAGTGGATGGACATGGGCCTTGCCCAATGGACACGGGGCCGTGTCCGGGCTTCTGTGTAGGCTATAAATAGAGGTGCTTGGTTCACTGCAAATGCATCCTTTGGCAAACCACCTCTCTCCCACTTCACCCACACTCCACCACCACTACAACCCACATCCACCACAATCATCCATCATCCATCATCTATCATAGAGTGTGTGTAGTAGTCACGGGATCCAAGATTAATAGTAAGAGTTCTTGACAATCAAAGGCTATGTTTGCTTAAGTCTCTTACATCAATTGGTGAAGACAAGCATTTAGTGTAATACTTTTGTTTTTTAATCTTTTCGCACTTTTTATTTGGTTTTGTATTTATGACTTTAATAACTAATTTCTTATGTTGAAGGTGAAACTTTCTTATCATTTGTCCGTGGTGCCTTGGCGTTATTTTACTGTCTATATAAAATAAAAGATTTACACCATTCATATCTATACGGTCAATATAGAGATATGTTGGCTACCTGGTCGGGGGTTAAGGGAATGGTTTGGTAAGGTTCTTGCCTTGTTCAGTCTATGGATCCTGCAAGGACCTGGGTCAAGCTTACTAGGACCTCCTCCAATACCCACTGGTATTGGATGGCGGGGGTGCGAATGGTTTGATCCCCTCATATGTAAACTACTATTAATACATTAACCCGACTATTTGGGATTGTATCCCTGCTGACTCAAACCACTTAGCCGAGGGTAACGTCACCTTCAAAAGAGGGGCCTACCACATTACGCATTAATAACTTAATTAATTATCTTTCAATATTCTGACCCTTTAGGATTGTATCCTTGCTGACTCAAACTACTAGGTTGAGGGTAACGTCACCTTCAAAAGAGGGGCCTACTACTATAACTAAGATGATCTCTTAAAAAGTGAAAAAGTGCGGAAATCATCAAAGGTTACACTAAAGGCGAGTCGGATTCAAGTGATTCATCTTGTCTATCTGTTTTTATTTTAATTTTATTTTCATCATTTTTAGTTTTTATTTTTATGTTTAAAACTTTTTCTAAACTTTTGATTTGATTAGACGTTGAGGATAAACTGGTACTAAAAGCTCTTGTGTCCTTGGACGACCTTGGTGTCTTACCAACGCTATACTACGCTCACGATTGGTGCACTTGCCCATATGTGTATTTAGTGTTAGTAAATATTGTGTTTTATAAATTTAAAACTTTACTAAAGTGTTAAAAAGGGCTTAAAATATAGATAAAAATATATTAACACACTACACGCATCAAGTTTTTGGCGCCGTTGCCGGTGACACAAGGATTTTAAGAAAGTTAGGAATCAACGGCCTAATCGTTTTTCTTATTTTTCTGTTTTTTAGGATTTTTCTAGATTTTTCAATTTCTGCAGAAGCTCAGCACGGGGCCGTGCCCGCTGAACACGTCTCGTGCCCAATCTTTGGTACTGGCAATCCTGTTTTAAGTCAGACAGTAGCTGAACACGGGGCCGTGCCCACTAAACACGCCCCACGCCCAAGCTTCAGATACTGAAAACAGAGCCGTAAGATCTTGACGGCTAGTAATTTCTGACGCAATCATGAGTGATACTGATAATTTTTACTTTCGCTCCTCTTATGGTACGTGGTGTCAAATATGTGGCGAAACTCATGAAGATTTAAAATGTTATTTTTTAAATTACAATCTCCACTATATAGACCCATTGTTTTCCTGTAGCCTTAAAATGGGCGAAAGTAAAAACAATCCCTATCTCTCCCTCGAATGCTCTCAATCATCCCTTCGAGATGAAATGATTCTTCAAGAATCATTTCAAATGGAAGAACTAATTCTCCGATGGATAAAAGAACTTGAGATGGATATAACTAATTCATCTCAAGACAACAATCAAGGAGAATTATTGAGATCGCAATCGGATTATAACAACACCGTGGCTCCCGAAATCACCTCCAACTCTTGCGAGGACTTGAGCGATAGTCGTCCCAGTGTCGATTGTGCCGTGAAGGACTCCCCATCGGTTTCTGCCGATGCATACATAGACCTGCGCGATTCGACATATACCTTCTTTAACGAGAGCCCGGATAAGGAAAATAAGTGTTGGTTTTGCCCACCGGTATTTAGCTTAGGAATCACCATTTCTGATAACCTCTTGCGTTCTTGTTTAAAACTAGGGAAACTTAGGTATCTCAGGCACTTTGGTGTTGTTCCGTCTAGTAAAGAACCGCCCGATCCAGATAAACTCCTTGAAAATAGACGAAACTTCATAAACACTTCTAGCGACGGGGCCGTGTCCAGGTCAGCATGCCATCGTGTCCACCCAAAGATTCCCGTCTGACTTTTGGTCAGAATACGGACAAAGAGTGTCAGAATTTTGTCTGCACACGAGGCCGTGTCCAGCGTGCTGTCGTTTTCTATAAATGCAGCAAGATTCCTACACTCTTGGACCCATTCCACAGACAAAGATCTGGTGGGATCTTCACATATACCATACTAGGTATATTCTAAACAAGGTTCTCAACCACCATCTTGTCTTCTAATTTTGTCATTTGCCTTCTTCTTCATTTTCTCCTCAAAACCACCATTAGAGCTTGAAATCACCATAGTTTCAAGCTTTATTGTGATATTTGCTAGGTTTTTATTCAAGGAATCTTTTAAAAATAAGTTTTACAACACTGTTTTAAGTTATTTCTACTTAAAAATGCTTCAAAAGTCAGAAAAATAATTTAAAGCTCCAAGATTACTAGTTTCAAAAATCTGCAGAGAGGTGCACACGAGGCGGTCCTCAGTGAGCACGGGGACGTGTCCGAGGTACTGTTTCAATAAATTGAACTCTTTTCGGTTTGTTTTTGTTACAATGGCGAGCAAAAATAGCGGAACATCTTCATCACACTCCAGGAACAACCGACAAGGGAGAAGGTCATCGGTAGAAGACTCTCTTGTAAACTGCGTGTATGCCTTGAGGGAGGCCATCGATGAAATGACGGGAGTAGAGGAAGCATTGGTCGACCGTATCAGTCATTTGACGGTGGGGCTAGAAGGATGTCTCTGAGAAGTCAACCTTTTGCACCAAAGGTTGAACATTCTCGCTTTTCCTCCTTTGGTACCAATCATTACACAAAGGGCATGGAATGTGGTACCGGAAGTCATCATACCGGCCGAGTGGTATGCCATGCACACGGAACCCCCTCGAGACATATTACATGGGGTCCCGGCTAGCATCGTTCCTCCTCCACAAGATGTTGTGGATAATGAGCCCGCCTTCTTCCTCCCGAGAGAGATAGAAGAATGGCTCAATGACATCTAGGGGATACCCCTCGATTCCGAGTTCTACGACGCCTTTAAATAACGGAAAGCTATTTCCGGGTTTTTGATATCCCTACAATAAGGGTAGAACTCCTTAGGATGATTTCATGTATCACTTGACCTATGTATCTTAGGAACTTTTTAGTTTTCTATTTTTCTGCTTTATTTTTAAATTTTCTAGGACCTTATGTAATATGTTATTTTCAATGAATGATGGTTTCTATTTATTAAATGGTGTTTGGATGATGTTTTATTGGATAAAACACACTCGGGATGATGGATGTTACTAAGGGAAACTTGAACCCACACCCCATGCATAAAAACAGAGCCTCCCGACAATTTTTCTTCATTACAGCAAGTTCAGCACGGGGCCGTGCTCAGCCAACACGCCCCGCGCCCGATGATCTGCATAAAATGCCCAGTTCAGGTAACTGGACACGGGGCCGTGTTCACTGAACACGCCCCCGTGCCCAGCCTTCTGTAAACTATGATACTGGCAATCTGAACACGGGGTCGTGCCCGGTCACCACGGGCCCGTGTCCAGACGCCCAGTAACATAAAATTTTGCTTTTAACACCTTTTTACACATTCAATCAACCTAAAAACTTATATTTGGGACACATTGAGGACAATGTGTAATTGAAGTATGGGGGGATGCTAAAACCTTGAATTTTGCAAGTCCTAATAACAAACCTTACACAAAACTCTATTGGAACCGCTAATCACCCCAAATTTTTTCAAAACTTTTCATTTTTTTTACTTGTCTTGGTTTAATTTGGGAATAACAAGTTCTAAAAAGGTTATATTTTTACAAATTTACAACCGATAGCGTCGTGATAAAAAGAACCAACATAAGAAAATTATGAAACGGCATGACAAATCCAGTTAAAATTTGATTATATTTACTTGATCACATTAAAAAAACATTCTCACAAAAAGTGAGTTTTGAGCCTTTATTGAGCATACAAATACACATCTTTAAATTAAATGCTCACTTTTCGTTTCTTGTGTGAATAGCCGCTTGGTTTCTTACGACTCTAGAACTTGCCATGACGATACATTCCCGGTCCTTACCAACTTAAACCCAAGTAAGTAAATGATGGAGGCATTAGGACTAACCTTTTTTCTTTTCAACACCATTATTTTTCATTTTATTTTACCACCTACCCAAATACCCCCTAGTTAACCCCTTTGAGTCTAAACCTTTTCGTTTCTAAACCCACAAAACAAACACCCTTTACCCACCAAAACCCTTTTTTATTTTTAACCCTTTATTTGAGTAAAAAGCTCGGTTTTCATGTGACATTACTTATCAAAAAAAATGAAGTCTAGCAATAAACAAACAAGTTCCTCAAAAGAAACTTTGTTTGAAAATGCTTTGTTTGAATAAAAGTCACAAAAACAAAAAGTTTTACGACGACCGACGCTTTTTATGCTTTTAGCCCTTTTACTAACCACTAATCCAAAACCACCTACCTTTAACCCAAGCCTAACCCTTCCCCAAGTCCTCTTGATATTTACAAAGGTATATAGTTAAAAAGGAGGATGATTGATTGCTTGGCAAGCATATGGTAGAAGTAAGTTCCATGCCAGTCTCGAGTGTTTCACAAAAATACATATTCGGCCGAGTGTTGAGTGATCTCCCGTGAGGTATGTGAACTTGTATATAAATGGAATTTTAAAAAGGCATGTTATGCCCAAATAAGTAATTTCTCTTATGAAATGTTCAATAAATCATAACGAATAGGATTGTAAATGACATAAAAATAAAGCCTAATAAAGATCTTGGATTCCCGACACTCAAGACAAGCCCAAAACTTCTCTTCTACCCATTCCATTTGGGAGTGTAAGCCACATAATAAAGAGTTTTGCTTGAGGACAAGCAAAGATTCAAGTGTGGGGGTATTTGATGTGTGTAAAATGCAACATATAAATTACATCAATTGAGGCAAAAAACTAACCCTTTTTAGTACTAATGTTGGAAAAAGTGTGCTTTTGTCTTCCTTTTGTATTTTCAGGATTAAATGAGCGTAAATGAACAAAAGAAACAAATATGCAACAAAATATAACATAATTACAAGAAAAGGAATAAACGTGGCATGCCCGACCCCTCGACAGCATCTTCCCAAGCAAAAACAAGTGAACAGAAGGCTGACCATGGCCCCGTGCCCAGCGGACACGGGGGCGTGGTCAGGTGTCTGCAGAAAGGACAAAGCTATAGAAGCTTCTATTTCCCGACACGAGGGCGTGCCCAGCTAAACACGGCCGTGGTCAACGCTAAGATTCGCAGAATCCAAGCAAATCTTTATAGTACATATACGCTTCTGCACATGGGGCCGTGCCCAACGGACACGGGGGCATGTGGAGCTAATGCATACAAATTGCAATTAATGAAAAAAGAGAAAGTGGATGGAAACGGGGCCGTGTCCGGGCTTCTGTGCAGGCTATAAATAGAGGTGCTTGGTTCACTTCAAAGGCATCCCTTGGCAAACCACCTCTCTCCCACTTCACCCACACTCCACCACCACTACAACCCACATCCACCACCATCATCCATCATCCATCATAGAGTGTGTGTAGTAGTCTCGGGATCCAAGATTGATAGTAAGAGTTCTTGACAATCAAAGGCCATGTTTGCCTAAGTCTCTTACATCACTTGGTGAAGACAAGCATTTAGTGTAATACTTTTGTTTTTTAATCTTTTCGCACTTTTTATTTGGTTTTGTATTTATGACCTTAATAACTAGTTTCTTATGTTGAAGGTGAAACTTCCTTATCATTTGTCCGTGGTGTCTTGGCGTTATTTTACTGTCTATATAAAATAAAAGATTTACGCCATTCATATCTCTACGGTCTATATAGAGATATGTTGGCTACCTGGTCGGGGGTTAAGGGAATGGTTTGGTAAGGTTCTTGCCTTGTTCAGTGTATAGATCTTGCAAGGACCTGGGTCAAGCTTACTAGGACCTCCTCCAATATCCACTGGTATTGGATGGCGGGGGTGCAAATGGTTTGATCCCCTCATATGTAAACTACTATTAATACATTAACCCAACTATTTGGGATTGTATCCCTTCTGACTCAAACCACTTAGCCGAGGGTAACGTCACCTTCAAAAGAGAGGCCTACCACATTACGCATTAATAACTTAATTAATTATCTTTCAATATTCCGACCCTTTAGGATTGTATCCTTGCTGATTCAAACTACTGGGTTGAGGGTAACGTTGAGGATAAACCGGTACTAAAAGCTCTTGTGTCCTTGGACGACCTTGGTATCTTACCAACGTTATACTACGCTCATGATGTGTGCAGTTGCCCATATGTGTGTTTAGTGTTACTAAAATATCGTGTTTTATAAATTTAAAACTTAACTAAAGTGTTAAAAAGGTCTTAAAATATACATAAAAATATTTTAACACACTACATGCATCACTCCCAACTTCTGTTATTAGCCTAAGCACTGTTACATTGAAAACCTCTGTTGAGCAGCATCTGGTGAATATCATATGTTGTTCTTTAACATCTGTTGACCCATAGCAGACCTTTGCTTCTTCAGACTTTCTTGAAACTTTGTCTTCATCAGTAGAGGATCACTTCAAGCAGATGTTCTCTTTTGGCAGACTTAGCTTTGACAGACCTTTAGAGTAGCAGATGTTGAGTATTTGTAATTGGGATGAGCAAATTCTTCAAAAACACTATTATTCATGATCAGATATTCTAGACTATTTTGTCTTTGCAGTCATCTGTTCAGCCTTAAACCAAGCTGAGGGAATTAAACCTTTGTTGACTTACCAAACATCTGTTCAGACACAATTCAACATTAACCTAAACTAAATTAAACTCAGACACAATTTCACATCAACAACAATATCGATCTGCAATCCTCAGATTTTATATCTATACTATATAATAATACCTATGCTTGCTAAAATAAGTAAAATGCGACAAGAAAGATTAATAGGATTAAAATTTTTGACATTAAAAGATTAACAACTACATCGAGTACTGAACTAAGAAACTTTCAAATATAATAATAACACTCAGAAATTTAAGAATCTAACAACAAGAATTAAGAAATTTTAGCTTCAACTCCATCGAGTGCTGAACCTCTTGATATATATCCTTGAGCACGCCATGAACTCCACGTCTCTATCACCGCACTCTATATTACTGACAACACAAAGGTCATGGACGTAAGTCGAAGGCATCGCCATCAGGTTTCTAGAAACATGGTCTCTCGTGAACAGACCAAGGTGCAGTCCATCAAAACACCTCTTAAGCTCTTGAAGAGTAGCCCTATCCGCATATACTTGACTCTCAACTTTCTTGATAAAGCGCTGCTTTAAATCATCAAACTCTGCAGAAGTGTATGACGCCATTTTAAGTTAAATATTACTCAACTGGTGTGAAAGAAGGGTATCTTGGTAGTAAAACGTGATGAAAAACAGGTGAATTTGCAATGATATTATATAGTGAAATATCTAACAGCCCAAAGGTCATATTTGAATTCACTGTACATTTAATAATATAGGAGAGAAAAACGTGTATATTTAATATAAACATGTAAATTTATATTTAAAAACATCAGACTTTTAATTCAAAACCTTTCAAAAATAAGTTTTCATGGGAAAGCTATAAAATTAAATATCAAGAAACCCAAAGGACAAATTTTATACCTTAAAACAACAGGTTATCATAATTACAATTAACTTCTTCATTTACCATAAGACTCATTTTAAACACTATAAAAGACTGATGATTAGTTTGATTGAAAAGATCAACAATTGTCTTTTAAAAAACTGTCTGTCAAAAAACAAATCAAAACCATCAACACCAACAATACTCTAGATGGCAAACAGGTGCTTCTACCACAGGTCAAACACCAGCAATGTTAAAACGCAATTCTCTAGATTGTCGCTCAAATAAAAGAGAGCAGATGAAGAACTAAACAGAAAAGTCGGCATCATCAGTGATGATAATTACAAGAAAACCTGGAGCAGCATCGGATTGCTTGATGAAGTCCTCCACTCTCCCCCATCAGATTTCAAGAACAACGTAGAAGAGTTTATCACACAACTACTGAAACAGGATCAGAAAATCTGCGACATGCTAGCCGATCTGCAAATCAAAAGAAAGAATGAAATTGCATGGAATAAGGCGAGAGTCATCGAAATCCTAGCAAGTGTTAATTGTAGCGTGTAATATTTTATGCATATTTCAGTGTTTAATCTTTCTTTGTATTTAATTTAATACTATCAATATCCATATTAACATATTCTTAAATCTGAGAGTTAATAAAAATTATCAACATTTGTTTCTTCATAATCAAGTTAAATAAGTATAACTACAGTAAAAAGAGCCACAAACCTAACATGTAACTCTCCCATCAAAGAAGTTAGCACATAATGAACTGCGGACGGTGGTTTTTGTGGTTATCTTTGACGGTCAAGTCTATTAGAGTTACAGAGTTCTAATAGAGAATACAGACTGAAATATAAAGGGAGAGTTAGAGTAGATAAGTTAAAAATTAAAAATTACAAAAAACCATACTTTCAACAAATTAGAAGCTTGTTTGGAACGATGATTTGTAATCGGAGATTAGCTGGCGATTTCAGGGCTTTGTTGGAACAATGATGTTGGAACGATGAAGTGTGATTAGAAGCTTCGTTGGAACGAAGATGTTGGAACGATGATGTTGGAACAATGATGTGTAAATAGAATCATTAAATGTTCAAAAGAAGATCTGTAATTGGAGATTAACAACCTGAATCATGGGAGCTCTGCATTTGAAAGAGAGAGATGAATTGAAAGTATGGTTTGAATTTTGAATGTGGAGCCTGAATCATGTATGTTGTATATATATGGAGCCAGAATTTTGAATTTTGAATGTGACCTCAACAGTTTTTGAATTTTGAATAGAGAGCAGAGGTTTGAATATTGTATAGATAATAAAATAAAATGTCTTTTAAATGTATTTTAAAAGATTTTAAATTAAGATTTATGATGCATTAATGACATAAGAAAGGCATTGTTGGCTAGCCTAGATGGTTGGCACCTCAGTTTTTCTTATGTCATGCTCATTTGCCCTTTTATAGAAAGTATAGATTAGGACTTGGACATGGCTTGAATGTTATGTGGTTAGCTTAGAATGTAACAATGGTTTTATACAATGGTTTGTGAATGTTATGTGGTTTTACCGATGATGGTAGGTGACGAGGGTAACACCGACAAGATGAACACCCCATAATCACATGTGTGGTGACCTATGCGTCGATGTACCTCAACGAGCCAGTACAGAAGCAGCTTCTTGAGTATGAGACCTAGCCCATGTTAGATACTTGATCTTGATGACTTTGATTTTGATTTCTAGGTTAGTCATGATGCATGGCACACCTATTCAGTGCCGGTTTGTAGCCCTAATGTACGAAGGTAGATTCTGAGGATCTTGATCATCGCGATGAGATTAGCATAAGTGACATTAACTATGTTACTTTATATTGTATTAACTAATATATATATATATATATATTACCCATTTATCTTGGTTTTGAATATTCGATAACACTTATGATGTGTGCATGAATACTACACTAAATATTTGCTTTGCTTTTCCTTTGTGGTATAAAATGGATCTCACGACGACAAACCGTGTCAAATCATGTTTGATTGCTTTCATATATGTGTGTATATATATAACATTTATTATTGCATGTGTATTTATTTGTATATGATTAACGATGACTAAGTGTAAATATGTGTAGGGGCATTTCCATTAGCATCCTAACATAGATGACATGAACTAAAATAATGGGTGGGAGTCGCTGCCTTGCGCTAAAATGACATAGTGAGGCAAGTCTACCAATATATAGCGAGATGGTAAAGATACATTACCAACTCGCTATATATCTTACCATCTCGCTATATATTGGGTGAGAGTTGGCTGCAAAGTGAGTTTTTTCCTACAAAGTGTAGGAAGTGTTTTGGTGATGACATGTATAATCTATAATATTTTAATAAAAGGTTATATCTGTAGAGATAATTATGAATAACTAATTGAAATTTTTATGAAAACCCCTATTCTTAAAGGCACGATTGATTTAGTTTTTTTTTTGAACGGTGACTTTCTTTTTGAGTGAATCAATGTCACACTGCCTAAACGGCGGCCCTAGCCAAGATCTACCCAGACTACGTTGTCTTAACCTGGCCCACGCTAGGTTGGTCAGACTTGGTTACGGTGTTCCCCCGAAAACCGTACTGCCTCCACACGAGATTACTCGCTGAAGTAACAGTTGGATGAAAACCGGGGTGCGGCTCAGGATCGAACCCCCCCTCAGTGAGTTTGTCACCATCATTGCCCAATATCCACCCCAATATGACACAAGTGGGAATTGAACTTGAGTCTCTATTGGAAATCCCAAGTCTCCAACCACTAGGCCACAAGTGAGGGGATACGATTGATTTAGTTATGTACACCACATTAATAGTATCATTCATCTCATCCTTCATCCGAAGCCCAAAACATAAAACACATTGATTAGTTTTTGAAGTTGTGTTTTATCAGTTTCTTATTTCTTCACAGTATGCTATATCAGTTTCACAATATAACACATAAACATTCATGTCACATTCATATCCTCCTTCATCCGTAGTTCAAAACACCAACATATTAATTACATATTGATGTTGTGTTATATCAGTTTCTGGTTTCTTCAGATTGTATTTTATCAGTTTCTGGGTTCTTCGCATTGTGTTATATTAGTTTCGCAATAAAACATAGCATCTGTTATGTCACATTCATCTCATCTTTCATTTGAAGTTCGAAAAGAAACACATTAATTTATTTCTTGACATTGTGTTTTATCAGTTTCTGGTTACTTCGCATTGTGTTATACCAGTTTTCACAATAGCATCCTTCATGTCACATTTCTCTCATCTTTCATCTGAAGTTTGAAACATATAACACATTAATTTTTTGTTTTCTGATTTCTTTACATTGTGTTATATCAGTTTTCATAATTAAACCCATCCTGTCACACCCCGATTTCCACGTGTCTCACCGGTGGGCCCGGTGGGGGATTACCGTGACGATGTTGGCAATAATATAGTCAAACCACACAATTATATAATGCACAGCGGAAGCATAAGATAAATATATATTTCAACCTCTGGTGATAGTATCAATGTATTACAGAAGTTGAATATCCACAGTGGATCGTAAATAAAGATAAAGTATTGTTCCATCAGATACTGCAATCAAGCTTGCGAGACTTATCACGACGCTAGGGAGCTAATACCAGCCAATTTACGTTAGGTACCTGCACTTAATCTTTTGGGGAAAATACGTCAGTTTACACTGGTAAATACATTCAACTGACACATTTAAAAATGTTTATTAAAATTGATTTGAATGCACAAGGCACAAACTCTTTTATAACTTGGGAAAATTCATAATGATCTTGTGAACGTTTTACATGTTCTTTTATGCGTTCAGTAGCCCGGGTCGTGCCGGGTTAAAGATTTATAGACACACCACGTTGCGTAAAACCGTAGTATAAAAACCAACGGCTACGTCTTTTAATTTTAATGTCGACACTTTATACCGGGTGTACGCCTACACCGGGATGTCGATGGTCGTGGCCATTTCGTAAAATGATGCCAAGGATATCCGGGACAACGGTCATTAAACCCCCCAAAGGCTTATAAGCAACAAAACTGTTTAAATGAGCCGATCATATTTAATCAATTAACCACCTAAGCGATGGAATTATATAATGCTCAATCAAGCGGTATTAATATACCGTAACCCAAGCCCATATAGGGGAAATAAGTTAAAGTATTTACCTTTGCAAGTATAAATCCTTAATTTAGATCAAGTCACCGATAGCTTTTACTGGGGCTCCTAATCTGGAACGAAGGTTTTAATTAACCTCTTAGAATCCTAACGGTCCTTATATTAGCCGTAGCTTAAACCGGTTGATTCCGATACATAGATATGGTTAATTCGCACGAAAAGGCGAAAACCGAGAATGGAGTATGATTTGGACCCAACAAGTTCAGTGACTTGTTTTATATGGGTTTATAGTTCATACTCTGGATTTTGGGGTTCAAATAATATAATTTGACTCATATCGGCTATTGCACGAAAACTAGTTCCATGAGACGTACCGTGTGCGCAAATAGGCGAAACGGTTAACCATAAGTGTCCTACGCTTATTTCCTAAGTCAATATGCCTTAAAAGTATTTTGGTATCAGTAGGATACCTTCCGTAATGCCCGTAACGAGTTTTAAGTTTATATTATGCCCCGTAGGGGCTTTTCGGTCATTTTAAAGACTTTAAAAGGGCTTTTCGAGTTCTACAGGAAATCTGAGTTTCCCGAACAGCTTATAAAGCTTAAAATACTTTATTTATTATTTAAAACCAGTGGCAACTAGAATCGGGTCAAAAGACCTTGTAGAACTCCCGTTTTGGCCAAAAAGGGCGTATTCGGTATTTACCGAACCATAGCCATAACCGCAGGTTATGAGCAAGGTAAAAATTATTAAAAATCTTTAAAATTCCCAAAATATTATTTTACCACAGTGGGTAAAAGTTTTGGTGACGAAAACTTGGGTTAGATGGGCGTTATGCTAATCGCGCCGTTAATTACAAAACTTTCTTAAAAGTGCGCTTTTTAGCATAACTCTCATTCTAGACCTCGGATTGACGTGAAACTTTAAGGACATGCTTATAATTTAATAAGCAAGGTTTTGGTCCGTTCACGTGTCCGAAATGCTCGTTTTAATTTTAAAAGGCCGTTACGGTCAACTTTTAGGCGAATGACGGAATTGCGCAAAAGACTTGGATAACTCATGAACCGACCACAGAGGTTTATACCAACTTGTGACCTGGTCCTAAGAGAGTCCTAAGGTATATTTATACCTCACTAAAACGGGTCAGAACTGAAGTCAAAGCAAAAGTCAAACTTTTGCGACATTTGGTTCCGAACCGGTTCAATATAGTAAATGATCGATTCAAACGAGCGCAAACAGGTTTATATACTTATTATCATGTTTTATGATTGTCAAAACAGGTTCCATAACATATACATTACAGATTATGCATAAATCGCTAAAATAGCTTTTTGTTGACTTTTTAACCGCACGTTTGACTCGATATTTGACATAGTTAAAGTGGTGATCAGAGGGAACCCTTTTAGAGGTTTATTACCCACATAAATACCAACTTATAACTACTTTTGATTCGTCATAAGACTGAACCATCACTGAGTCATTTTAATGTCAAACCGTATTTACGACGGTTCGGTTTTTAGCTAAATACTAAGCAAATGTGGAACCACAAAGGTTGAATTACTTACAGAAGCTTAAGAGAAGACTTAAGAACACAGAGGAATGCTTTAGAGCTCTTGGAATGATCAGATGAGTGAGTTTTGAGTGTGATGAATGTTGTGAGCACAATGGTGCTATTTATAGCCAAGAACAAGGCCTAAGATCATTACACAACATGCTACTACTGATCATGATGATGGGTAGATGTCCCCTGAGTGATATGGGTCAAGTGTAGGGTGCCCATGCCCCATTAATTGGTTGTTGGTCGTTCAAATGGTCCAAAGGCCAAGTAGTTACAACAATTCTGCATCTGGGCACTTTACGCGGCCCGCATGGGAGTTCCCATGCACTTTAACGCGGGTCGCTTGAGTTTAAGAAATCAGACGCGTATTTGAGGTGGCTCGCGGCCCGCCTCAACTTAAACATAACCTTCACGCGGGTCGCGAGAGGTTAAGATTTCAGAATTTTTAAATCTTTTGTTATGATTACAGAATCTGGCCATTAATAACGAAATCTTTCGTAATGATTTACCTGACCTTTCGGGTTTGAAGGGGTAACTTTGCAGTTTGGCCCTCGGTTATTTACCGATAGGGGCCTCGTGTTATTTACCCGCATTATTAAGTCCCCGGTTAGTTTATTAATTATTCAGAAAGCCTTAACTTTCATTTATTGACGCTTTTAACCCTTCTCATACGAATTTGAGTATAATTCTTTCGTTTTAAAACGGAACTTCGCGGAAGTTATACAGTATATTCTAGTGAGCGTATAATACTGTTACGAAGTCTTGGGAACGTTAAAGGGTCACTCAGAGGTAATATTAAACATGTTGACACAGTTAACCCCTGTAGTTCGTAATTTCTCACTTTCTTCCGCGTTTCGCTTCCGTACGTTTTATGATTTATTCGTTTGAAGGTACAAGCATTTATTTAGGGTTACTATACAGTATATTACCCTTGTTGACATTTATAACCCTCGAATTTATATATTTTCAAGGTTTGTCAAAATTAGTCCTTTATTTATTATAGGTGCCACGTGTAAACAAATGACACGTGTTAACACATCATTGGACACAAAAATTCGAGGTGTTACATCCTCACCCCCTTAAAATAAATCTCGACCCGAGATTTACTCAAATAAATAGGGATATTTTTCTTTCATTGTAGCTTCGACTTCCCACGTATATTCAGGACCTCTACGAGCATCCCATTTGACTTTTACAATCGGTACGTGCCTTCTGCGAAGCTTCTTCACCTGTCGATCTTCAATCGACAAAGGTTTTTCTATAAACTTTAAGCTCTCATCTATATGCACATCTGTGTGTGGAATCACCAACGATTCGTCGGCGAAGCACTTTTTGAGATTGCAGATGTGGAACACATTGTGAATTCCATTGAGCTCTTCAGGCAAGTTTAACTTATAGGCAACTGATCCGACCCGTTCAATGACCTCAAATGGTCCTATGTATCTCGGACTCAGTTTGCCCTTCTTGCCGAAACGCATCACCCCCTTCCAGGGTGACACCTTAAGTAATACCTTTTCACCCACTTCGAAGTGAAAATCCTTACGCTTTGGATCAGCGTAGCTCTTCTGCCTATCGCGGGCAGCCTTGAGACGTTCCCGGATTTGGACAATCTTGTCCGTCGTCTGGAAAACAATCTCTGGTCCCGATAGTTGGACCTCCCCTACTTCCGCCCAACAAACAGGCGATCTGCATTTCCTACCATATAATGCCTCAAAAGGCGCAGCCTTTATGCTGGTGTGGTAGCTATTATTGTAGGAGAATTCGATCAGGGGTAGGTTTTTATCCCAGTTACCACCCAAATCGATCGCACATGCACGAAGCATGTCTTCTAGCGTTTGGATAGTACGCTCACTTTGACCGTCCGTCAGTGGATGGTAAGCCGTACTAAAATTTAAGCGCGTGCCCAAATATTGCTGGAAACTTTTCCAGAAATGAGATGTGTATCTAGTATCCCTGTCGGAGATAATAGACACAGGTATGCCGTGTAAGGCTACAATCTTATCAACATAAAGTTGGGCTAACATATCGGAGCTATACGTCTCCTTGATGGGTAGAAAATGAGCTGATTTAGTCAGCCTATCGACTATGACCCATATTGTATCATTTCCTTTCCTGGTTTTGGGTAACTTGGTTATGAAGTCCATAGTTATGCATTCCCACTTCCACTCGGGAAGTTCAGGCTGTTGTAGCAAGCCAGATGGCTTTTGGTGCTCGGCCTTGACTTGAGCACAAGTCAAGCACTTTGCTACATGGGCGGCTACAGACTTTTTCAAGCCTATCCACCAATAATTTGCCTTTAAGTCTTGGTACATCTTGTCAGCACCAGGATGGACTGAGTATTTGGAACTATGGGCTTCCTGGAGAACAACATCTCGTAGTCCTCCATATATCGGAACCCATATACGTCCGTTCAGTCTAAGAATTCCATCCTTGCTAAGAGTCAACTGATCCTCAGTTACTCCCAGCTTTTCATTAGGATAATTAGCTTCCAACACAGCCTCACGCTGCGCAGCTAATATCCTTTCCATCAAATTATTTTTAACCTCAATGCTCTTGGCATTGATTCGAATGGGTTTTACCCTTTCCTTCCTGCTCAAGGCATCGGCGACCACATTCGCCTTGCCGGGATGGTACCTGATTTCACAGTCATAATGATTCAGGGTCTCCATCCAACGGCGTTGCCTCATGTTCAACTCTTTCTGGTTGAACAGGTGCTGGAGGCTTTTGTGATCAGAATAAATCACAAATTTAATACCATAAAGGTAGTGCCTCCACAACTTAAGTGCAAATACAACGGCACCCAACTCCAAATCATGGGTGGTGTAATTCTTTTCATGCACCTTTAATTGCCTTGAAGCATAGGCAATCACCTTGCCCTTCTGCATAAGCACACACCCCATGCCCGTGTGTGATGCATCGCAGTAGACTACGAATTCATCTGTACCTTCTGGTAATGTCAGCACAGGTGCATTGCTTAGCTTTTGCTTCAGTATTTCGAAGGACTCTTGCTGCTTTGGGCCCCAAATGTACTTTTCTTTCTTCTTGGTCAAGGAAGTCAAGGGCGCAGCAATCCTCGAAAAATTTTCGATAAATCTCCGGTAGTATCCTGCTAACCCCAGGAAGCTACGGATTTCGGTAGGCGTCTTTGGCTCTTGCCAGTTCATAACCGCCTCTACCTTAGCGGGATCCACTTGGATACCACGCTCACTCACAACGTGTCCTAAAAATTGAACCTCTCGTAGCCAGAATTCACATTTCGAGAATTTGGCGTAGAGTTTCTCACGCTGTAGTAATTCGAGAATGCAACGGAGGTGCTTCTCGTGGTCAGCTTGATTCTTGGAATATATAAGGATATCGTCGATGAAGACTATGACGAATTTGTCCAAGTACGGCTTGCAAACGCGGTTCATGAGATCCATGAACGCAGCCGGTGCATTTGTGAGCCCAAAAGGCATCACTAGGAACTCGTAATGACCATAGCGAGTCCTAAATGCAGTCTTGTGTACATCTTCATCTCTGACCCTTAGTTGATGATAACCCGACCTTAAGTCGATCTTTGAGAAGTAGCTCGCTCCTTGCAGCTGATCGAACAGATCATCGATCCTTGGTAAAGGATATCTATTCTTTATGGTAACTTTATTCAGCTCTCTATAGTCGATGCACAATCGCATCGATCCGTCCTTCTTCTTTACAAATAGGACAGGAGCTCCCCAGGGAGATGAACTAGGTCTGATAAAACCTTTCGCCAGCAGTTCATCCAACTGGGTCCTCAGTTCTTTCATTTCTGTTGGAGCTAATCTGTAAGGTGCTCTTGCTATAGGAGCCGCTCCAGGAATGATGTCTATTCTGAACTCCACTTGTCTATCTGGTGGCAAACCAGGTAGTTCTTCAGGAAAAACCTCGGGGTATTCAGAAATGACAGGAAGATCCTCGATCTTCGGCTTTGGTTCTTCAATTATCACCTGAGCCATGTAAATTACACAGCCTCTGTTCAAACACCTTGAAGCTTTCAGCATAGATACGTCTTCGGGCAATCCGTAATGCGTATCCCCTCGAATGGTAAGAAATTCACCACTCGGAGTCTTTAAAACTATCTGTCTTTTGCCGCAAATGATTTGGGCCTGATTACGGGATAACCAGTCCATGCCTAGCACAATGTCAAAACCCGCAAGTTTGAAAGGAAGTAGAGATAAAGGAAAAGAATGGTTCCTAATGGACATTTCACATCCTTCTAGAACAGTAGAGACGGTTTCTATCGTGCCGTCTGCTAACTCTACTTCGTATTTCACGTCAAGGGTTTTGATTGGCATATTTAGTAGTTGGCAAAATTTCTGGTCTACAAAGGATTTATCAGCGCCAGAATCGAATAGTACTCTTGCAAATATATTATTTACGAGAAAAGTACCTGTAAGCACATTGTCGTCCTTAACCGCTTCCTTTGCATCCAAGCGGAAAACTCTCGCATTTGATTTCTTAGTCTCCTCCGCCTTCTTGGCATACTTCGGGCAATTACTCTTTATATGCCCCTTTTCATTACAATTATAGCAGGTTGCATCCTTTATCTTTTTGCACTCCACGGTCTTGTGATCCTTGGACTTGCATAGCCCACAGGATGGAGTCTTTTGTTGCGACTGTGAACCAGACGCAAACCTACACTTCCCGGAGTGAGGTTTCTTGCAGACCTTGCAGTGAGGTCTTCCATCAGCTTGACCCTCCTTCTTTGCCTCCGACCCTCTCTTGCCCTCACCGTTTCCACGGTGCTTTTTCCCAGACTTTCGTGAGGTATCATCCTCACGTTTTCGCTTTTCAGCCTCCTTGTTCCTTAGTGTCCTCAGACGGACAGCATCAAGTGTAAGAGACAAGGAGAGGTCAGTAACTGACCTGAAGGTCGTCGGCCTAGAGGCCTTCACACTGGCCTTGATTGCCGGCTCTAAGCCCCCAATGAATCGGGCAATCCTTCGAGGTTCTGGTGTTACAAGATATGGCACCAGGCGTGACATAGTGTTAAAACTTGTCAGATATGCTTGACAATCCAGGTTTGTCATCACCAGTGAGACAAAATCCGCCTCAATCTTCTCAACCTCGTGCTGAGGGCAGTAGTTTTCTTTTATGAGGGTAATAAACTCCCCCCATGACATTTTGTATAAGGCAGACTTACCTGAAGCCTGCACCAGAGCTCTCCACCACGCCAGGGCCTCGCCCTTGAATGACTGGGACACAAACTTAACCACGTCCCTCTCAGCGCACCCGCTGATGTCCACTATCGTGTCCATCTCGTCTAGCCAGGTGATACAGTCAACCGCACCTTTCTCCCCTGTAAATTCACGGGGCTTACATGATACAAAGTATTTGTAGGTGCAACCCTTAGCACTGGACGCATCAGTATATTCTCTATCGCGATGAACGCTGTGCTCAGTAGACGAATGTTTGTCGTCATCTTTCTTGGGTTCAGAGGGTGGTTTGGAGTGTGTCTTCGGTTTAGAGGGTGGTTTTGACACAGTTCTGCCTTGAGACTCAGTATGTTGACGATCAATAGCCGCCTGAACAGCATTGTCAATCAGAGCCTTCAGTTGTGCGCCTGTCAAATGCACTGACGCATTGTCATAGTCATCTTCATTTGTGTGGCTGTTCTCTCCATTGGGATCCGCCATTGTAACTTGAATCTGTTACAGAAGATAACAAAATTTTATTTAGGAGATTATTATATAATTGTCTTTTATGACATTTTGTCAACCATGGTACAAAGACCACATTTGGTTAACTTATTATTTCATTATATATTAGGATTTGAATATATCCTATTTCAGCTATATAAATAGTATTGGCGGCATAAAGCCTAATCATGATGATGTTTTATAATATTAGCCGAGATTTCAGAGAATCAAAGGCATAGAGAGTTGAACCGTAGTTCTTTTATCTCTTTCTGACAGGGAGTCATAGACTACCACTGTCTTTTGTCGTTATAAGACAATTATTATGGCCCATAGGCACTACACCTCTAATGGATGTTTTAAATATAGTTGGCCCGTAGGCACTACATCTCTAATGGATGTTTTGATATGGTTGGCCCGTAGGCACTACATCACTAATGGATGTTTTAATATGGTTGGCCCGTAGGCACTACACCACTAATGGATGTTTTTATAATACTGGCCCGTAGGCACTGCATCACTAATGGATGTCTTTATAATACTGGCCCGTAGGCATTGCATCACTAATGGATGTCTTTATAATACTGGCCCGTAGGCATTGAATCACTAATGGATGTCTTTATAATACTGATCACCTTCATTGGTGATTTAACCCATGATTTATAGATCATTTTAGTTGGGTTTTGCAATCCTTAAAGGATTATTGTATAAGAATGACGTGCGTGATTTTAACGAATCACATCTGCCATGATTGTTAACATGCGTACAGAGGTTAACAGGGAATCAGAATCCTTTCATTTAGGTCGTACCATCTTGGCTGGATCTTAAAAGACACCAAGCTAGGTTTCACCTTTTAAGATTTTTTTTTTCTATTTAGGCAGATCAATTAAAAGGATTGGTTTTGATTTATTTTATATATTAAAACAAAACTCATAACATACATTCCAAAATCTCAAATATAATTACATATTGCCCTAAACGGGTCTTTCAATAGTACATACCTCCAGAGAGGTTTTAAAATAAGTGACAAGTCACGCAGGGACTAATACAAGATAGGTGTCCATGCAAGGACTAAAGATAAGTCCACGTAGGGACTGAAATATGATAAGTTGTCCTCACAGGGGCTTATTTTAAAGTAGAAATTACATTCGTACAACTATTAAGGGCTAGTGGTCACGTTTCTTCTTTTTGCCCTTTAGTAGATTCGCCAAGCCTTTGAGAAATCCTCGGTGGCTTTTCTTCTCTTCCTCGAACTCTCTCTCCACTCGATCTAGTCGATGGAGTATTTCTTCCTGTTCAGGAGGAGAGAAACGTGGTTCTGGCGCTTGATGCGGAGCTGGAGGTCTGGGAGGTATTGGATACCCATGAGCTGAGTAGTCCGGTGGTCCCATGTTTCCATGTGCTCCGTCAGGGTAGCGCGCATTATATCTTGCCGACACCACATAGGGGTCGCGCTCATAGCCGTAGTTGTATTGTGCTTGTGACGGTTCGAACGGGTTGTAAGCCGTTGGACCCGTATAAGCAGGTATGGGTTGATCATACCCGAATGGTGGCGAATTTCGTGCAGCTGGTGCGGAGTTCGCCTCCTGTATAGGACTTGGAGGTCCTTCTTCTTGTAGCGGCGGATAGTGGCTACTACTAGAATGTCGAGGAGTGCTGAAGTGGATACCCCCTCCTCCTCGTGTAGACATACGAGCATTTGTCCTCCTACGCCTCGGCGGATCAGGTATTACTGGTTGTGCCGGTGGCGGAGGTGGTGGCGTAATTGCCTCAAAGCGTGAATCCTCAGAAGGATCCTGTGGATGTCTCGGTTGTTGAGATGTCTGTTGAGGTGGTGTGTAGTACCACTCATGTCGGTCAAACATCGCTTGGAAACTGTCAGGTCCTTGATAGGGCGTTCCAAGGAAGGATGACCCATCCGAAACTTCTATCGGATGCGTGGGCGTACCACGAGCTGGTTCAGTAGGATCCTCATCTTCCTCCATGGGATCTTCAGAAAAGTGGTCTTGTGGACCAAGCGGAACAAATCCAGAAGGTTCCTGTATGTAGTCAGCCGGATTAAACTGACCTATGTAGTATGGAGTAGGGTCGTCATAATTCCGGTGCGAAACCGAACGTTGTAGAGGTATGAAGGAAGGTTGTGGGTTGTTGGGATTATTCTCTGAGTCTGGCCCAAAGGAGTGTCGGTAGGATGGCGTCGAGCTGTGCGAAGTGGAATGTCTCGCGGGTTCGTAAAGATCTCTTCGTCGTTGTGGCTCTTCGCTCCGTGTCATCGAAGGATGTCTTGCACCAGATGGTCCAGCTTCGCTATCGTGATGTGTCACGATTTCTCCTTGGCCTCTTCTTCCCCTTCCTCTCCTCGGAATATAACAGGTGGCATTTTCCTGCTTCAAAACTTATCAAAAATCAAATCGAAAATAAAGACAAAAAGGAGTAATAATCCGAATTTGTCCTAAGTTCTTGTCTAGACTCAAGTATGTGCAATTGTGTCATTGAGATTAAACACAATAGGGTAGTGTTTAATTCACTCAATGTTGGCTCTGATACCAACCTGTCACACCCCGATTTCCACGTGTCTCACCGGTGGGCCCGGTGGGGGATTACCGTGACGATGTTGGCATAATATAGTCAAACCACACAATTATATAATGCACAGCGGAAGCATAAGATAAATATATATTTCAACCTCTGGTGATAATATCAATGTATTACAGAAGTTGAATATCCACAGTGGATCGTAAATAAAGATAAAGTATTGTTCCATCAGATACTGCAATCAAGCTTGCGAGACTTATCACGACGCTAGGGAGCTAATACCAGCCAATTTACGTTAGGTACCTGCACTTAATCTTTTGGGGAAAATACGTCAGTTTACACTGGTAAATACATTCAACTGACACATTTAAAAATGTTTATTAAAATTGATTTGAATGCACAAGGCACAAACTCTTTTATAACTTGGGAAAATTCATAATGATCTTGTGAACGTTTTACATGTTCTTTTATGCGTTCAGTAGCCCGGGTCGTGCCGGGTTAAAGATTTATAGACACACCACGTTGCGTAAAACCGTAGTATAAAAACCAACGGCTACGTCTTTTAATTTTAATGTCGACACTTTATACCGGGTGTACGCCTACACCGGGATGTCGATGGTCGTGGCCATTTCGTAAAATGATGCCAAGGATATCCGGGACAACGGTTATTAAACCCCCCAAAGGCTTATAAGCAACAAAACTGTTTAAATGAGCCGATCATATTTAATCAATTAACCACCTAAGCGATGGAATTATATAATGCTCAATCAAGCGGTATTAATATACCGTAACCCAAGCCCATATAGGGGAAATAAGTTAAAGTATTTACCTTTGCAAGTATAAATCCTTAATTTAGATCAAGTCACCGATAGCTTTTACTGGGGCTCCTAATCTGGAACGAAGGTTTTAATTAACCTCTTAGAATCCTAACGGTCCTTATATTAGCCGTAGCTTAAACCGGTTGATTCCGATACATAGATATGGTTAATTCGCACGAAAAGGCGAAAACCGAGAATGGAGTATGATTTGGACCCAACAAGTTTAGTGACTTGTTTTATATGGGTTTATAGTTCATACTCTGGATTTTGGGGTTCAAATAATATAATTTGACTCATATCGGCTATTGCACGAAAACTAGTTCCATGAGCCGTACCGTGTGCGCAAATAGGCGAAACGGTTAACCATAAGTGTCCTACGCTTATTTCCTAAGTCAATATGCCTTAAAGTATTTTGGTATCAGTAGGATACCTTCCGTAATGCCGTAACGAGTTTTAAGTTTTATATTATGCCCCGTAGGGGCTTTTCGGTCATTTTAAAGACTTTAAAAGGGCTTTTCGAGTTCTACAGGAAATCTGAGTTTCCCGAACAGCTTATAAAGCTTAAAATACTTTATTTATTATTTAAAACCAGTGGCAACTGGAATCGGGTCAAAAGACCTTGTAGAACTCCCGTTTTGGCCAAAAAAGGGCGTATTCGGTATTTACCGAACCAATAGCCATAACCGCAGGTTATGAGCAAGGTAAAAATTATTAAAAATCTTTAAAATTCCCAAAATATTATTTTACCACAGTGGGTAAAAGTTTGGTGATGAAAACTTGGGTTAGATGGGCGTTATGCTAATCGCGCCGTTAATTACAAAAACTTTCTTAAAAAGTGCGCTTTTAGCATAACTCTCATTCTAGACCTCGGATTGACGTGAAACTTTAAGGACATGCTTATAATTTAATAAGCAAGGTTTTGGTCCGTTCACGTGTCCGAAATGCTCCGTTTTAATTTTAAAAGGCCGTTACGGTCAACTTTTAGGCGAATGACGGAATTGCGCAAAAGACTCGGATAACTCATGAACCGACCACAGAGGTTTATACCAACTTGTGACCTGGTCCTAAGAGAGTCCTAAGGTATATTTATACCTCACTAAAACGGGTCAGAACTGAAGTCAAAGCAAAAGTCAAACTTTTGCGACATTTGGTTGCGAACCGGGTTCAATATAGTAAATGATCGATTTCAAACGAGCGCAAACAGGTTTATATACTTATTATCATGTTTTTATGATTGTCAAAACAGGTTCCATAACATATACATTACAGATTATGCCATAAATCGCTAAAATAGCTTTTTGTTGACTTTTTAACCGCCACGTTTGACTCGATATTTGACATAGTTTAGAGTGGTGATCGGGGAACCTTTTTAGGTTTTTACCCACATAAATACCAACTTATAAAACTACTTTTGATTCGTCATAAGACTGAACCATCACTGAGTTATTTTTAATGTCAAACCGTATTTACGACGGTTCGGTTTTAGCTAAATACTAAGCAAATGTGGCCACAAAGGTTGAATTACTTACAGAAGCTTAAGAGAAGTAAGAACACAGAGGAATGCTTTAGAGCTCTTGGAATGATCAGATGAGTGAGTTTTGAGTGTGATGAATGTTGTGAGCACAATGGTGCTATTTATAGCCAAGAACAAGGCCTAAGATCATTACACAACATGCTACTACTGATCATGATGATGGGTAGATGTCCCCTGAGTGATATGGGTCAAGTGTAGGGTGCCCATGCCCCATTAATTGGTTGTTGGTCGTTCAAATGGTCAAAGGCCAAGTAGTTACAACAATTCTGCATCTGGGCACTTTACGCGGCCCGCATGGGAGTTCCCATGCACTTTAAACGCGGGTCGCTTGAGTTTAGGAAATCAGACGCGTATTTGAGGTGGCTCGCGGCCCGCCTCAACTTAACATAACCTTCACTTCACTGCGGGTCGCGAGAGGTTAAGATTTCAGAATTTTTTAATCTTTTGTTATATTACAGAATCTGGCCATTAATAACGAAATCTTTCGTAATGATTTACCTGACCTTTCGGGTTTGAAGGGGTAACTGTTGCGGTTTGGCCCTCGGTTATTTACCGATAGGGGCCTCGTGTTATTTACCCGCATTATTAAGTCCCGGTTAGTTTATTAATTATTCAGAAAGCCTTAACTTTCATTATTGACGCTTTAACCCTTCTCATACGAATTTGAGAAACTCTTTCGTTTTAAGACGGAACTTCGGGGAATTTTTTTTTACAGTATATTCTAGTGAGCGTATTAATACTGTTACGAAGCCTTGGGAACGTTAAAGGGTCACTCAGAGGTAATATTAAACATGTTGACACAGTTAACCCGTACTAATCGTATCGTCAGTTCATACTTTCTCTCACTTTCTCCACTCGCGTTCGTTTCGCTTTCCGTACGTTTTATGATTTATTCGTTTGAAGGTACAAGCATTTATTTAGGGTTACTATACAGTATATTTACCCTTGTTGACCTTTATAACCCTCGAATTTATATACTTTCAAGGTTTGTCAAAATTTGTCCTTTATTTATTATAGATGCCACGTGTAAACAAATGACACGTGTTAACACATCATTGGACACAAAAATTTGAGGTGTTACATGTAAACCTCATAAACTTGGTGTTTTGTTTTAGGGTTTTTTAACCCACAAGTCATGTCAAACTTTGTCTTTGATACATGAGTGATTATGGAACAACTTGGGTTGTCCAAACATACAATCCTCACATGATTTGATGATTTCTCTTAGTTAGTGTGTATATTTCTTATTCTTTATTGTATGTTCATGACCCTCCTTGGTTGTTTTTTTTACATCAAGTGTAGTGGTGAACACATAGAGGTGCCTAAATGGAAGACTTGATCTTGCTACCTCCTACATGACTTCTATGACATTTAGAGGTACCAAAATGAAGATTTTAATCTTCTACCTCATGCTTGAACTGTTGGACATATATTATATAACCTAAATATATTATTCGAATAATCGAATCTTTGATGATGAACTAGTGTTCATATGTCGGGGTACTAGATTACATCATCCTAGACTATGATAACTTGTCACGATTCTAATGGAACCTTGTTCCATGAAAACATCTAAACTCCTTCGAGTTTCCTAGTGTCAAGAACAAGCATCATATGTACTAAATGATTATTTTCCATGTTATTCTCATATCTTATTTTTATGTTGTTTTGAACACCGAATCTCGACTCTAAACATACTTGAACCTTAACCCTTATACATTCGGACTCTAAATCTCTACTCGTCAACAATTGGATAATCGGAAAACATATGCAAACTTTGTGAGTATACTCGTACTTTTCCCCTTTTTACTTTTACTACTTTTGGGGGTGTAACATGTTTACCTATTGAAACTTACACATGAACTTTTGTCTAAACACATGAACATTCCTATAACATGCTTATATATGTGATGACTTGATACTTTAAATTTGGGTGATTCTTATGTGTTGAACTTACCATTAACTTCGTACGAGCCAAACCTTGACATATGTAGCGCTATAGGATTAACGACCCGCCTCTACTGAAACTTTGGTTATGTCATGAGCAAGTTGCGTTTTCTTGGTTTGATATGTTAGACACATGCCATGTTTAAATGTTTATCTTGAATCACATGCTTGCTATGAGGAATTGTTCAAACTTATCTTTTGCTATGTACGTATCAAAACTTGTATACTCTCGCCTTTGCTTTTGCATTGAACTTTATTTTAAACATGTTACAGGTTGAGGACGATGATGCTATGAAATGAAGTAGCGTTGATGCCTAGATACACATATAGACGTTAGGGTTTAAAATGTTGTATCAAAATTTTGATATGTTATCATGTTGTTTTGTTAAACTTGTCGTATTTGAATTTTCTTGTAACGTTGACTATTTGAAGTTATGAAATGAAATTAAATTGGATTTTCTAAATATTGTCACAAATAGCGTTATGATGTCTCTAGCAATCTTCACACTTCGTCTCATCCCGATGTTTCCACCATTGGTTGGGGTGTGACATATATCGTCCTTTCACTTTGTCCGTCTGTTTGAGTATGATATGCCGTACTCAAATTTAGTCGGGTTCCCATTGCTTTCTGGAAACTAGTCCAGAAATGGGAAGTGAAACGATTATCTCTATCCGATACAATGAGAGTGGGACTCCATGTAAAGATACTACTTCATCTACATACAACTTGGCTAACCTTTCCATGCTAAAGGTTTCCTTCATTGTAGAAAATGAGCTGATTTGGTTAATCGATCCACAATTACCCAAATTGCATCATTACCTTTTCTGGTCTTGGGTAATTTAGTAATAAAATCCATTGTTATGAGTTCCCGTTTCCATACGGACATTTCTAACTGTTGTAGTAATCCTGAAGGTTTCTGGTGTTCAGCCTTAACTTGTGAACAATTAAGACACTTAGATACGTATTCAGCTATATCCTTCTTCATTCCTATCCACCAGAAATTATTCCTTAAATCCTGATACATCTTATTGTTTCCTGGGTGTAAGTATACCTAGATTTATGAGCTTCTTCTAAAATCTTATTTCTTAATTTTCCCTGCTTAGGTACCCAAATTCGTTTCTTGTGGAATCTCCAAATTCCATCCTTTCCTTGCTCTAATTCCTTTAGGTAACCTTGCATTCCTTCAGAATCGTCCTTGATTGTTGTTTCCTGAACGTTCTTCAATTGTTTCATTAAATCTATTTGTAGATTTAATCTAAGGGCACGGACTCGCTTTTGCTTTTCATGATACTTATGACTTAAGGCATCTGCAACTACGTTCGCCTTTCCTTCGTGATATTGAATATCACAGTCGTAATCGCTTAGGATTTCCATCCACCTTCTTTGCCTCATATTTAGCTCTTTTTGCCAAAATATGTATCTTAAACTTTTATGATCTGTATAAATAGTAAACTTACTTCCATACAGATAATGTCTCCAATCTTAAGGGCAAAAATTATAGCTCCTAATTCTAAGTCGTGAGTTGTATAATTTTCTTCGTGCTTTTTCAACTGCCGGGAGGCATACGCAATTACCTTCTTGCGTTGCATCAACACACATCCAAATCCTAATTTTGAAGCATCACAATATACTTCAAAATTTCTATTCCTTCAGGTAAAGCTAAAATTGGAGCATTTGTCAATCTGTGCTTTAGAATCTTAAAAGCTTCTTCTTATCTAGGTCCCCATTCAAACTTAGCGGCTTTACAGGTCAATTTAGTTAAAGGTACAGCTATCTTAGAGAAATCCTTAATAAATCGTCTGTAGTATCCAGCTAAGCCTAGAAAACTTCTAATTTCCATAGCTGTTTGCGGACCTTCCATTTGGTGATTGCTTCTATTTTAGCAGGATCTACGTGAATTCCTTCGTGATTCACCATGTGACCTAAAAATTGCACTTCTTGTAACCAAAATTCACACTTCGAGAATTTGGCATAAAGCTTTTCTTTTCTTAACAAAGCTAAGAGTGCATGTAGGTGCTCGCAATGTTCTTCCTGACTTTTGGAATAAATAAGTATATCGTCGATGAAAACGATTACAGATTTATCCAAATATGGTTTACAGATTCTATTCATCATGTCCATAAATGCTGTTGGGCATTTGTTAATCCAAAGGGCATAACTGTAAACTCATAATGTCCATACCTAGTTCTAAAAGCAGTTTTAGGTATGTCTTCTTCTTGTACCTTTAATTGATGATATCCGGAGCGCAAGTCTATCTTAGAAAAATATCTAGCGCCTTGCAATTGATCGAAAAGATCATCAATCCTAGGTAATGGGTACCGATTCTTAATTGTAACCTTATTTAGTTCCCTATAATCGATACACCTCATAGATCCGTCTTTCTTTTTCACAAACAACACTGGAGCTCCCCACGGGATGAACTAGGTTGTATAAACCCTTTGCTTAGTAATTCATCTAACTGCTTTTTCAGTTCTAGCATTTCGGTGGGTGCTAATCGATATGGTGCCTTGGCTATCGGTGTAGTACCCGGAATTAGATGAATTCTAAACTCTACTTCTCTATCAGGTGGTAACCCAGGTAATTCTTCCGGAAAGACGTCTGGGTATTCTGAAACTATAGGGATGTCCTGGAGTTCCTTACTTTTAGTGTTAATGATTACCGAAATCATATACACCATTTCTTGTTTTCTTGAATAACTAGCCAACTTCATTGCTGAAATGAATTTCAGTGGCTTTCGTGGTTTATCTCCTGTAATTAAAATTACCTCTCCTGTGGGAGTACGGATTTCTACGGAATTCTTATCACAAAGGATTCGAGCATGGTTGGCTATCAACCAATCCATTCCTAACACTACATCGAATCCGGCTAACTTCATAGGTAACAGGTTTGCAGAAAACTTATGGCCTAACAGTTCTATCTTTTCTTCTTGCAATACCTTATCTATATTAACAGAATTCCATCTGCCGTTTCGACTGTAAAGATCTGCCTAAGGGTAGTTAAGGGTAAGTTAAGAGCTTGGCAGAATGAAGTATTGATAAAACTTTGGTTTGCACCAGAGTCAAATAATACTTTTGCATAAACGTCGTGAACTAAAAACATACCGGCTATGACATCAGGAATTAGTTCGGCTTCCTGAGTAGTCAATTGAAATGCTCGGGCGTTCTTCTTGGTTGTTCCTTCAGCTGGTTTGCCTTTATTATCTGTGGTTTTAACCAATTTAGGACATTCTATTTTGTAATGTCCTGTTTTCCACAGTTATAGCAGACTATGGTTTTCTTTTTGCAGTTTTCTTCACTATGTCCCACAGATTTGCAAAAATTGCAGGTTATATGCATCTTCCGAAATGTTTCCTTTTGCAATTTCTGCAGAATGGCGGGTTTGAAGATTGCCCGGTTCCTCTTCTTTTGAAGCGGTTATTATTATTACCCATACGAAATCCTTGGGTAATTTCTGAGCTAATTCCTTCTTTCGATCTCTTCTTCTGTGCGTACTAGTTCATCTGTTAGGGTATTTGCTAATTCCACAGCATCGTCAATAGTGCGTGGTCTCGCAGCTTTAACGATGTTACGGATTTCTCCGATTAATCCCCAAATATAACGGGAAATAAGTACCGGTTCTGGCGAAGCCAGGGTAGGTACCACTCTCGCATATTCGAAGAATGTCGAAGTATATCCTCGACAG